>NW_017728947.1:32862419-33024142 GCF_001723895.1 Crocodylus porosus
AAAAATCAATCCCACCAGCACTGGACTATTCTTAACCTCCCAGCCCCTTGCCTCATCCTCAGGTGGACAAACCACTTCCCTGACCAGCCAACACCCCCTGCCTGTGCCCAGCAACCCCCCTATACTGCTAGCCACTCCCAGTGACAGTCTTACCCAATTTCTGTATAGCATTTTTTAAAACAAATACTGTCCCAAACACCACATTCGAGTTGTATATCCAAATGTTTTAATATAGTGGTTTACAACTGTTTTAGCCTCAAGGCACCCTCCATAACCTCTCTCAAATTTTCCCAGTTGAAAGTCTCTGAGCTAGAATATAAAATTCATGAAAGACATTGTGGGAGACCTTGAGATTAAAAAGGTTGAGAAATCACCGATTTAGCTGGTGCCAGCTAAAAACAGGGGGGAAGGGGAAGTGACTGGTAACTGCAAGGTCTTTCTTCTCACATTTAACCTCTACATTTTGATTGTTAAGAGTTCAGTCTCTCTCCAACCCACTGAGTTAATTCCCTATTTTCATCCTTTTGAATTTCATCCTGTAACTTTGCCGTGTCAATTTTATTTAATTGTTTTTGCTTGCTTAAGAAAGGAGGCATTCTAAAGGGTTCTCTCTTCTAGATACCTGTTGGTACCTTCAAAATCCAGAGTCACGTCTTCAATTTGTTTTTCTAAGGATATTTTTTTCCTCACTGTGGCTGAGTTTTTCGACATTCAACGAACCTGTCATTTAACGTTCCCTCTTTTCCATTTCTCTCTTAGTATTTTTCAGTTGGATGGTAAATGACTGTATTTGTTCACTCAACTGTCGCATCAATTCAACTGAAGCATCTTGTTTCAAAGCCTAGACATCAGAAAAGTAATGTTATAAAGATGCTTCCAGTGTCAGTTATAGAATGGAGGAAACAGCTCTTCCCTTGTGAGACCAGTATCCAAAGCCAACTAATCACTTTGTTTAATTTCTGACCTATACGTCAGCAAAATTATATAGTGACTAAGGAATTAAGGGCTATTATAAGCTAGTTTGACAGGTAAAAAAGTTTAAACAAACACAATTTTTAATATTACATAATTTATAATAGATCAAGCTTAACTAAGTACATGTACATTTCTTTCCCACGTCATAGGTTTAGGGTTCATAGGTGTAGAGTTGGAAGGGACCTAAGCAGACCATCAAGTCTGACCCCCTGCCCTGGGCAGGAATGAATATTGGGCTCATATGAACCCTGGTAAGTTTAAGCTTATATGACCCCAGCTAGGTAATCATCAAGCCTCCTTTTAAAGACCCCTAAGATAGGAACCAGCACCACTTCCCTTGGAAGCTCGTTTCAGATCCCACCTGCCCTGACTGTGAAGTAGCACCTCCTGATATCAAGCCTGAACCTACTTTCAGCCAACTTGTGGCCATTATTCCTGGTTACTCTAGGAGGTGCTTAGGGGAACAGGGTCTCACCCATTCCCTTCTGGTAAGGCTATAGATGGCCACTAGATCCCCTCTCAGCTTTCTCTTGAGAAGGCTGAACAGGTTCAGGTCCTGTAGCCTCTCCTTGTAGAGCCTGCCCTGCTGCCCCCCAGTCATGAAAGTGGCCCTCCTCTGGACCCTCTCCATGCTGTTGACATCCCTCCTGAAGTGCGGCGCCCAGAACTGGACGCAGTTCTCCAGCTGCGGTCTGACCAGTGTCGCATAGAGGGGGAGGAATACCTCCTTGGACCTGCTTGAGATGCATCTATGGATGCATGACAAGGTATGATTGGACTTACTGACCACATCCTCACATTGGCAGCCCATGTTCGTTTCAGAATCAATAATGACTCCAAGATCTCTTTCTGCCACCGTGCTTTCAAGAAGGGAATTTCCCAGCCTATAGGTACACTGCTGGTTCTTTCTGCCCAAGTGGAGCACCCTGCACTTGTCAGTATTGAATCCCATTCAATACATTCACCCACCCCTGTAACCTGTCCAGGTCCAGTTGTATCCTGTCCCTCCCTTCTACCATGCCCACCACACCTCACATCTTGGTGTTGCCAGCAAATTTGAACGGGGTGCTTTTCACCCTCTCGTCCAAGTCGCTAATAAAGAAATTGAACAGTACAGGCCCAAGGACCAAGGCCTGGGGGACTCCACTGCCCACATCCCTCCAGGTCAAATACTACCCATCCACCACCACTCTCTGGGTGTGCCCCCCTAGCCAATTTGCAGCCCATCTGACTGTGTAGGCATCAATGCCAGTCACCTAGCTTTTTAATAAGAATGGGGTGGGAGACAGCGTCAAAGGCCTTCCTGAAGTCCAGAAGGACTACATCCACCGCAACACCAGGTCACAAAAGCCCTCACTACAGATCGTAGAAGGCAATCAGATTGGTCTGACAGGACCTGCCCCTAATGAACCCATGCTGGTTGCCCTTGGGCATCATCGCCCCCTGCTGGTCCCTCACCAATGTGCTCCTGGATAATTTTGTCAAAGAGCTTCCGCAGGACCGAAGTAAGATTAACAGGCCTATAGTTGCCTGGGTCCTCCCTTTTTTGAAAGTAGAGACTACACTGGCCTTCTTCCAGTCTTCTAGCACCTGACCAGAGCACCACAAGTGCTCATGAAGCCATGCCAGGGGCCCTGTGATGACCCCTGCCAATTCCCTCAGCACCCTGGGGTGGAGAGCAGCTGGACCTGCTGATTTGAACACGTCCAGCCCCTCCAGAAGTTCCCTAACTTGGTCCTCCCTGACCCTAGGCCTGGCAGAGGGTTTCCCGAGTCCATCCTGAATCCCGGTGAGGGAGATGTCCTGGTCCCTGCTCAGAAAAATGAAGGCAAAGAATTTGTTTAAAAGGTCTGCTTTTTCTTCTGGTGCAACTACCAGATTGGCAAGCATAACATGCAAGGGGCCCATGTTGCCTGGTGCCTTCTTTTTACTTCCCGTGTATTTAAAAAAAGGACTTTTTGTTGTCTTTGATCCCTGTTGCTAGCCCTAGTTCTGTCTCCACCTTAGCCTTCCCAACAGCCACCCTACACACTCGAGGGGCTTTGGTGATAGCCCCTGCCTTCCACTGGATGTATGCCCTTTTTTTGGCTTTTCAGGCATTCCTGAACACCTTTGGTGAGCCAAGGGGGCTTTTGAGCACTCTTGCCCTCTTTGACTCACGTTGGGATTGTCACCCCTTGGGCTCAGAGGATTATCTCCTTAAGGAATGACCCATTGTCTTGGACACCTAGATCCCCTACTCTCCAGGACTGTAATGCCTCTCCTACCAGTCTCCTCTCCTACCAGGCCCTCCTGAAGTTAATGCCACTACCTTGCAGCAGGCCCTTGACACCCTGCACTGGATTGTGATCCGTTATCACTTTAACAAGTTACTGTAACAGAGCGGCCTGTTCTCTTATGGAAAGGCAGCTAGTTAAAGTGATGGACTACAACTGTGGGAAGGTTAATGAGGGTGTGGGAAAGAAATGCCAAGGCAGGAAGAACCAGCAAGGAAGTGGGGGAGAAGCATCAGAGGCAGAAGACCTCGAGCTAGGGTTGCCATACATACAGATTTTCCCAGAAAAATCCTTTTCTTGAGCCTCCTGATCTCCGGCTGGGTAGGTTTTCTAAATCTGACCAGATGTCTGGGATTTTGCTTTGCTCTGCTGGTAGAAGCAGCAGGGTGGCAACGGGAGGCAGCAGGGAGCACAGACATACCTGCCTGCAGCTGCAGAGGTGCACACAGACCCATGCTGTACTCCCTGCTGCCTCCAATCACCCTCCCTTGCTCCCACCAGCTGAGCAAAGCAAAATCCCCGACATTTGGTCAGGGCAGAGGGGTCAGGGGATGGGGCTGTTTGCTCCTCCAGCAGTGGAAATGGGTAGGGGAGATTGAGGGCAGCAGGAAAATCTGTGGCCAGTTAGTCGCATAGGGACCCGTGCCTGTGCTTGCAGGGGCTGAGCGGCCAAGAGATGCTGCCCAGGGGGAGGGGGGAAGGGACTGTGGCCAGGCTGCCTGGCCCAGTGCTGCAGCCCCATCCCAGGAAGCCTCCCCACGTCTTCCTTCCAGCAGGCACAGGGGGCCCAGCACACCCCATCACCTCTTGCACGAATCGGAGCCACCATGATCCAGCCTGTTCAGGACAGGGACAGCTGGTGTCCCTCTGGCAGGGCTGAGGGGGTAGGGGGCTGCAGGTCAAGAGTGAGGGGCACTGGGAAGCAGGGGACTGTGGGTTGGGTGCAGGAGGGACTGGCAGCACCAGGGGGCTGCAGGTCAAGAGTGAGGGGCACCAGCAGGGATAGGGGCAGAGGGGGCTGTGGGTCAGGACTGAGGGGCACCATGATGGTCCAGGGGGTCAGAATACTGTGGTTTGGGAGTGAGGGGCAAAGCTGGGATCTGTGGGTTGGGAGCAAGGGGCAGCAGCAGGGCTGGGGGGTGCTATGGCTAGGCAGTGAGGGGCAACAGAATGGGCAGGGCACCAGCAGGTCACTGTCCTCCCATAGTCATATTCTCCCCCTCTGCCCCCCTGCATGACAGGTGTCCTCTTTTTTGGACCTGGAAATATGGTAACCCACATGAGCTATGAGGAGAACAAGCCTGGGAAAGGAAGCCTGAGATCACAGCAAACTCATCCCAGGGTCCAATGCAACCGGGGCAGGCTGGGTGGCACTCCAGATAGCCAAAGCCAGCAGGTTTCAAGACTGGATACAACTGAGGCTAGCTGAGAAACTCTGAGAAGGAGCAAAAACCTGGCTGCAAAGACCTGAGGCAGCAACCTGGTAACAGTTACCTTTTCTTTAAGTATAGTAAATTCTTCTGTTAGATCATGGATAGCTATTTTCTTAGCTATTTTCTCCTCTTTGTACATACTGCATTTAAGACTGTGTCAAGCTAAATATAAAAAAAGAGAATAAAACGTATATTTTGTGTAATTTCATACAAGGCCAATATATAATTATAATGCTGCAATTTATAACTAAGATTGGTGTACAATCTATACACAGGGACCATTTCATTCACCATTGACACTGAGGTACTTCTGATAAAATGTAGTGACTACAGAATGGTGCAAAATAACTATGTGCAAAGGTTCAGCACAAGAAATAAACAGTACTACATTCAATTGAAAGTTGAAGCCTGTTATAAGGGGGGAAATAATACTATTGGAATATAAATAAGAACTAAGGTTAATATCCTAAAAAATCTTACATAGCATATATTATACCTAGTCCTGGCTTACCTAGAATTCAATTTTTAATATTTTTCATGGCTAAAATTGGTGTTTACTTTAAGCATTTATTTTTATCCATTTAAATTGTCAGCATTATGCAAACAAGGACTGTGGTGGACAAATAATGTAGTAATGACAGTATACTGTTAAAGAATTACATGGCAACATGCAAAAAGCAAATCCATAAATCATACCTGCTTTAAATCATTCTGTTCATTCATCAGGAAAGAGCCAGGGAAGGAGGAATCAGAAGAGGAGGGCAGGACCCTGCCACCACCTGACTGGAGTCTCAAATATAGCCTGCTATCTCCTTCCAGCCCACTCCCCCACCCAGCACCTGTGAATGAGCAGCTAATTGCTTGATTGAGGAATCATTAGGCCACCCATTGTTTTCCTCTGTCCCTCCCTCTCTTTTTCCACTGTCCAGTAACAGTGTTAAGGGTTCCCTGTTACAGTCCTCTTTCTATAAATTTTGATCATTACCAATGGAAGTATTTTTCTGTCGGTCTGTGCGTGGGGTGAAATTGTCATCTATTGGTGTTTATTAAACAAAATCTAATCCTGCCAAATCTAAATACACCATATTTTCCTGTATGTGATCTACCATAAGACATGCACCTGTATTCCACCCCCATAGGGCATGCACCTTGCTTTGGAGAAGCCAAAATAAAGAAGAAAAATATTCCAGAGTTATGGCTACCTAGAGCAGGGACAGAGCCTAAGATCACTCACCTTCCCTTTCCTACACAGGCAAAAACTATAGTTCATCTGTGGATGTGTTAACTATCAGCAGTTCTTAGCTACTTTGCCAAAAGCTAAAGTTTTCATAAGTAGTTTCCCACTTACGGGCATTGCCACTACTAAACAACAAGCCCCGCCAACCTAGGCGTGATTACTTGCCCAAGAAATGTACGATAACAATCTAAATGATGAGAAGTTTGCATACATCCATCACAATAAATGGGAGGATGCAGCACTGCACAGGAGTGGAGCTCAAGGGACGCCAGAGGGCAAGGGCAGAACAAAGGCAAGTGACATGTTTTGCACCTTGCTGATAAGATGTTACAAAAGTACAGCAATACTTACTTTATAGTCTCATTTGTGTTGTGTTAATGTTAGAAACATTATTTTCAGAGATACAAGCTGACAGAGAAGAAATATGATATAGGTAGTTGTCACGGAGTGGGGCCTGTGAGCAGCCATGAGCTCGCTAGCACCCCCTGCCATGTCAATTAAGGTGGTCCAGCACCCACCACATCTTTGATCTTAAGTTCAGTTATGGGAGGCTGCCTACTTCCACCTTGACGGTATTACCTCCATTCCAAGTGGGGTGCTCCAATACCCCCAGCCTTAAGGGCAATGCGTGTCTCCTACCTCCCCTTTAGAGCACCCCAAGCCTCACAGCTGTTCCTGGCTGTTGTTCTGCCCTTGCCCTCCGGCACCCCTTGAGCTCATCCTGCCCTGGTGCCCCTCTCTGGCACCCCCAGGCCTGTCACCCACCTGGCACCCCCGGGGCTTGTGATGCCCCGGTGCCTGTGTCTGGACCTCCTGGGCCTATCACGGCACTGTCCCCCTTTGCCAGCGCCCCTGGGTTGGTCACGTGCCTGTCACCCCTTCACTGGTGCCCCTGGGCCACTGCTGCAACCTGCACCCCGCTACCGGTGCCTCTGCGCTTGCCGTGCCCAGGCCTCGCCCCACTGGGCCTGTCTTGCAGTTTTCCCCGCTCCTCACCTTCTCGCGCCCGTTGCCCCCTCTGGGGCCTATGCCGCGCCTCTCCGGCGCAGACCACTGTGCCCCACTGGGCACCAGGAACCCCCAAGCTACTGGGGAGCCCCCGTGAAGCCTCCTTGCACGCCTACAGCCTCACCCGGCCCTCCAGTGCTAGCCATAACACAACCCAAGCCCGAACAGCTGTAACAAAACCAACAAAGAGTCTCCCCGCTCCTAATGCAAACTCCCAGCCCCCAGCAGGGCTTCCACCGTACCTCCCTTCAGGGTTCACTCCTCCCTGGCATCATCGCGGCCGGTCTGCAAGATAAGGCTGCAACCAACAACTCAGGCCTCTCAGCACTGCCACAGAGCTCCAACTCCTGCAGCTACCAGAGGGGAACTGTTACTTTGGCTCTGGCCTGGGCAGTTTATAAAGGCCCAGCCCTGCCCCCTTCTGGTCACCTGATCTGTCTGGTTGCTGTGGCAACCAGCACCTGAGCTGCCCCTGGTGATTGGCAGCTCCTTAACCCTATATTAGTCACAGGACACCTCATTGATCCTGTGACAGTAGTGAATTTAAGTGAATGCTAGCAAAGGTCTGGATTTCAGTTGGGTTTTTTTAATATGTCGAAAGAGACCTGCTAACACGTCTGTAGTTAGTCCTAATATTACTAAGAATTATTTCAAGATGTTCTTCAAACAGCCTTAAAAATCAAGCCAGCAGCACTCAGAACACCAACATCATCAAATTATCATAATACCCACTATCCCATTCTGAAATATCTGTTTGCTGCAAAGGCCTGAACTTCTGCCTAGAGAAAAACCTGACATATACTAACAGGCAGGGAATTAGAATTGTTCTGCAGACTTCACCTGAAAGAATATTTCCACAACCAGGACACTACTAACTCTACAAACCCTCCTGCCACAACCGAGAAAAAAAAAACATAAACCATTGGACTGGATACCTCCCAGTGGACCTAACCACACATTAGACTACTGCATCAACTGTTTCAGAAAGAAAACTAACAGCTACACAAGCCAGGTCTACAACAACCTCTCTCCCTCAGCGAGAAAAGCCATATAGTCCCTAAGATCCAACAACAAAATAGTAATCAAACCAGGAGGCAAAGGTGGAGCCACAGTCATCCTCAACTGTCAAGACTTCATCAATGAAGCAAGTCTTTAACACCAAATACTATAAAGAACTTGGGGAGGACCCCACACCAGAATTCACTCCAGAACTGGAAAATATCATCGCATTCTTCTCAGGCTAGCTTCAGAAAAAAGTACTTCCACTTAAGCGCCACTTTCCCACCCCAGGAACTTCCTATATGCTCCCAAAGATCCACAAACAAGGTAAGCCTGGCAGACCCATCAAAGCCAACTGGTACCTTTTAGTGAGGAAATATCAGCGTTCATAGAAACTATCCTGAAACCACTTGTCAGTCAAAAAGCAAGTTTTCTACAACACACTAGTAATGGGGAAGCAGCCCCATTGGTGGGAGCAGGATGTTTTGGGTAGCCATTTGCCCTTCCTTGGGCTCTGCACACTTTCCCTCCCCCCTTTTCTTCAGTAGCTCTCTCCCCCTATCTCTCTCCCTCACCACTTATGTGCACTCTCTCTTACCTGATGTGGACTTCAGTATGCCAGTGAGTATGCCAGCAAGCTGAAGGAGCAAGAACAAAGAGGATGCCAGTCACCAGTGTGCACAGCCCTAGAGAACCCAAGGCAGAAGTACAAGGGTCCGGTGACCCATGCTCACCATACATGAGCCTGGTCTCAGATTTCAGGGGAAGTTAAGCCACAGGAGTCACGTAGAAATGAAGGCTCCTGGTGGTAAGAGAAGGGGGGAGAGAGAAAACAGACCCCAAGTAAGCAGGAATGGATGGTGGTTGGACAGGGAAGGCTGGTGGCAGCTGTGCAACATGCCAGATAAGCTTCATGCTAAATTTTTTGTGTATTAGTGTTTGAACTGGAAGAAGAACAGCCCAGGACAAGGCTGACCCACAATGGGGAGATTCTTGGGTCATGAGCCAAGCTGGATCGGGTGGTCCTCAGCCCAATAGAACAGACCATGACTAAAGGGCTAGAGAAAGGGGTGCCAGGAGAATACCCCAAACCTCCAGTGCACGCAAGATGTAGAAGGTAGAGACTGAAAGATAAGCCCTGCATGATGGAGGAGAAGCCAACAGTGACAGAATGGGAATGTGTATAATGAGAGGTTGCCTATAAGCCCAGCAGGGAAGGTCTAGCTGAGGCAGGAAAAGGATGATCTGATCCAGGGTGGCCAATCCTTCATGGCCGGTATGTCCCACTGCAATGGAAGTCTGTGGTCCAGAATTGTAGGCCAAGAACTAACTGGTGCAGCTACAGCAAACTTGGGCAGGGCTCGAGGTGCCCATGACCAGACAGACCTGGCATTCAAGACCCTTCATTCTCAACAAGGCCGAGCTCCTGTCAGTATATTCCATCAAGATGTGGTGGGTGAGTCACTGATGGGCAGCTCAGAAGAAAAGGGTGATAGGGAGAAGGTCAGGAAAACAAGTATGCCCAGCCCTTTCCCAGGGAGGTGTAAAACACCACAGGCTTCTTCAACAGAATCCAGAACATCCACCATCTGGGTTGTGAATCCAGAACATCCACCACCTCTTTGAGAAGGCCATACTTGCAACCATGGATGTCACCAGCTTGTACATTAACACCCCACAATATGAAGGCACAGCTGCTGCCTGATATGCCTTGAAGAACATAGAGTACGCTCAGATCTACAACAACATCTTGCACAAATCTTGCACTTCATCCTTACCCACAGCTTCACTTTCAACAAGCATCGCTTCCTCCAAACTATGGTCATAGCTATGGGCACAAAGATGGCCCTGCAATATGCCAACCTCTCATGAGAACCTGGAGGAAAAGTTTCTAGAAAATTGCACCATCAACCTGCACTGTACCTGCACTACATATATGATATTTTCATGGACTAAACACCTGGACTTATTTATGGACTTCCACCACAGGTTTAACAACCATCATTAGGAACCTTAATCAGGGAGAGATGAAGGGTTTTTCATGGCCCTCTTGCAATGTGCAAAGCCACTTTCACAGGCATTTCGCAGCATCCCCACCCTTCACCACTGATTGGCAGAGAGGTCCAAAAGGCCCTGCCCCTCACCACTGATTGGCAGAAAGGTCCCACTGGGGAAGGAGGGGGGAGGAGGTGGCCGCCATCTTAGCTGCTTCTCTTCATGCTGCTCCACCAATTGGTACCTTCCTTCCCCTGGCAGGCTGCAAGGCTGGGCAGCAGTGGCAGTGAGAACTGCTGGCTCCAACTGAGGAGCCAGCATTTTATTATTAGTCAGTTTTTATTTTGGGGGGAAATTCTTTAGGAAATCGTGCCAAACGCCATTTTTTGCAGCAATCGTGTAAACTGCCATTTTTTCATGGTTGCTGTAACAGTCACGAAAGTGCAATGTAAGTAGGTTCCTAATCATCATTCCTTGATTAAACTTTCTATGGAATTCTCCTACATCAAGTTTCTACATACCACAGTCCACATCCAGGATGGCACCCTACAAACACTATAGGCAGAAAACTCAAAGACCACCATATCTATGTCTAGAAGACCAGCAATGATCTCAAGCATACCAAAAAAGAGATAAGGTATAATCTACAACCAGGCTGCCCACCTAACCACCCTAAAATCTGCCTTTATACAGCAAGGACACTCCAGTACAGAAATAGACAATACATTTGGAAGAGCTATCCCTGCAATAGCCTACTACAGTACAAAAAGAAAACCCATGTGACTGTACACCCCTGCATACCCAGGGGCAATGCATAGGGGGTGCACGTGGGTGCACATGCACCCCCTGAGCATGGTGGTGCACCCCCCTACAAAAAGGCCACTCACCACCCCACCACCACCACTGACACCACCGGCGGCATCTGCAGGCAGTCAGCAATCCCCACTGGCTACTGCCAATGCTGCCAGTGGCATCTGTGGGTGGTCACCGTCCCCTGGTCTGTACTTGCCACTCCTGCTGCCAACAGCATTGGTGGCATCTACTGGAGCTCCCTGTTTACTGACACCACACTCCCGCTGCTGCCATGCCCCCCCAGCTGCTGGGGGCACGCGTTGTTCATGTGCACTTCCCTAACCTATCACCACATTGGAACTGAAGAAGCATCATCACAAACTTCAGTCTATGCTTCACAAAGATCAGACCTTGATATAAATACTCCCAGCCCCTCCACTCCTGGATTTCCAATTACCCTCTAACCTTGCCCGACTTATCATAAGAAGCAAACTCTCCACTGCCCAACAGATACCACATGGGACAGCCTTGCCTTGGCAAGAAATGCTTAACCTGTCAGCACATCTCCACTGCTACTGCAAGCCCCCTTCCCCCATAACAAAACTATCAGAATCCTACACAGGCCTTTTCCAAATTATGATAGACCTCATCCAATGCACCAAGTGCCTTCCTGGCAACTAAGTGGATAAAACTGAACAGCAACTACACAGTAGAAAGAACTCTCACAGAAAATATCTAAAGGACAGAGATCTATGTGCACCATTAGGAGCACATTTCTTATAGAACAACCAGTCCCTCTTGTTGGCACTGGATTTGGACCCGGCCCCTATACCTTTGTTCTGCGTGAGCACAATCCTCACACCAACCACAATACCTGCCAGTTGATAATAGGTGAATTTATTGATATACAGTGGTAACAAAAAAACAACAATACAAATAATTCTATATCTACCAATCCTAGGGCTGTCGTCAAAGTCAAAGTACATTTGGTAAGGATACAGGCTCCACTCAGAGGCTCTTTCTATTAGGTGTCAGACGTCAGCATGGCATGTTAACAGTCTGGAGCCGGGATGCTAAGGCCCATAGTCCCCCTCCAGTGGGGTGCATGAGATGGGCTGCTGGTATGCCCTCTGTTCATGCTGCCTTGGGGACCCTTATCAGGGCATGGGAACAAGTATGGGGACCCTGCTCAGGGAGGAGAAGGAGGGATGAGAGGGATGGACAAAGGGAGGGATGAGAAGGAACAGGGAGGGACACTGTTAATCTCAAGTCTCTGCTTTTGTATTCTCCTTCCCCCTTGATGACTCCTCATGACTCTTCATTCATGGCTGTCTCTGGTTGGTCGTCTCTGTGGTCACACATCCACCTAGCCTTCTTGACCTTCTTCTAATTTGGAAACTGGGACTCAGGGACCCCACTGGGGCCTTGCTGCTGGTGTCACTTATCTCATGTTATGGGACAGCATGGTACATTCTTCCTTGGTTCCCAGGCTCTGTGTCCGTGTTCTGTTAGACAACCTGTCTGCCTTGAAGGCTGTGATCTTGTGTTATGGCATCCCCCCCTCAATTCTCAGGCTGTGTCCATCTATTGGCCTTGTGCTAGACAGCCCGTCTGCTCCCAGAGCTATATGTGTGAAACCCAGGCTCTTTAGATATCAGTTAACCCCTGCTGTCCATCCTGAACCTTTATAATGCATATATCTAATAGCTGTAAGTCAATTCCCCCCAAAAACAGACCTTTAACTACTGTTTCTAAGCCAACACCTCTGTGATCTATCTTTATGGTCAAGAAAAATCTACTTAACACCAAATTCATAAGCTGGCTGGACACTAACCACCAAGGACTGAACGCGGATTCTGGTTTTAAGGTACATTATATTTTACCTGACTCCTGAATTCTTTCCACATATGAAAGATAAGAATGACTGTGACAGGGGTATGTCACTGGAGCCTTTCTATTGGTGGCTCCATCTTCCTGTCTTGGGCTAACCACCTGCTTACTCACCTGCCATGCCTTGATCTTAATTGATTGAGTGATGTAATTAGCAGGAAGCTGGCCACTTTATATGCCTGGTGTCAGGGGGCGCTATCTGTGGTTCCTTTTCTTCTCCTACACCACAGCCCAAGGCTCGCAGATGGTACTTGACATGGTTTGCCCTATTCCTTGGCCCTCTTCTTTACTTCCGGGGCTCCTCCCTGCCCCCTCTCGCTCTAGGACTGGGGTCAAATGCACCCCGAACGCTGCGCCCTCTATGGTGCCAGCGTCCCCATGCTACTGTGGAGCTCCTATGAGGCCTCCTCCGACCCCTTATAGCCTCACCCGGTCCTCCGGTCTTATAAAACCACAAACAGAAAACTCAAGCCCCTGGGCTACAACATAAACTCTAAACCATCTGGTCAAAACCACATTCTATCCCTACTGGGAAAATAGTCCAACTCATAGCAGCAACCAGGGGTTGCTCCTGCAGTCTATCTTCTCCTTTCTCTCTACACTGGCTGAGCTCCCCCCTCCTTGGCCACTGGAGGGGAACTGCCCTCCTGGCCTCATGCTTGGGCTTAAGAAGGGGCCAAGCCCTGCCCCTTCCTGTCAGATTTCCTTGGTTCCCCTAGCAACCAGCACCTGTGTCCTGGTGACTGGCAGTTGAGCCTCCCCCTTCTCACCACTAGGGGTCTCTCCTGAGCCATTTCTGCTTTTAGGCACAAAGCACCAGAGTGCTCTGCAACAATGACCCTCCTCCCTTTTCATAGGCCTTGAATCTCCCAGCAGTCACCTTCTTTTCTTCTCCTGGGAATTCTCCCCCCTCCTCCCACAACCGTTCTTTACTATGCTGTGCCTGGCTTCTTCTGGTCAGACCTGACAAAGAATGTCTTGCATTTGAAAACATGTCTAATTTGATCCCAATTATGCAGTTGGTGCTAAGAAATTCTTGCCTCTTGAAAAGTAACAAACAAACACAGATTAACTTACTTGGAAATCATCATCAGAGACAACTTTCTTTCATACAGTGGTGAAAAAGTTGTATTTCAGGGCAAGCTCCATAATATAACAAAGTCAAGTCCTTTGATTCTTCACAGTTGGATGGGGGAAAATCCCCCAAAAGGTCTATGTAGACTTGATATCTGAGCCACCAAAAATACGCACATATATTGGAGGTGTACCTTCAATTCTTCATTAGGGTTAAGTGTTGCTCTGGCAACATCGTCTCCTTCTCGTGCTAAATACAGATCAATAATGTAGGTATCCTTTTCATGTAGCTTCTTTTCTTTCTCTGCAGGCATGGCATCCATTTCTGTCCCTTGCTGATATTTTGCCTCTAAATCAACAGTCTAGACAGAAAAGATGGTTTTACTATTAATTTGTACCATCTACTACAGGGAAAGGACAGCTTTCCCACACCCCCTACTGCCTTTTCTAGGTTACTGAGACCATTAAAATCAAGTTTCTGACCAGATGAAATATTGATTGAACTTTAACCATTGAACTTGGTACTGATGCACACTTCCCTGCAGCTTCCACAGAAATCATGCCATTTTCTAGGGAAAATAGAAGTGAAGCAGCAATTTGAGTGAAAATGAGAAGAGTGGACTAACTACCATTAAACATATGCACAATGTTTCCAACCCCATATATTCCTACACTGTAGCACAGACAAATTTAGGGCTTTGACTCCATCAGAACATGAAGAGCAAAACACCCATTGCCTTTAATGAGGCAGGATATGGCATGTAGTCTGACTTCTTAATTCAACAGTTTTACAACACATCTGTTCAGCTTTCAAAGTAATTCTACCCTGAATGGATAAAACAAAGCCAAGATTTGCTTAATTTTTTTAAAATATTATTTTATTTTATAGCCTTTTTTGGTACAATTTGGGCTTCTATGTCTTCAATCCTCCTTTTAAGAACTAGAGTAGTCCCATGATTTGCACCATTTTCCTAAATGTTAGCAGAAAGTTTTGGCTTCTATAAGCAAATAATAAATGCTTTCTGCAACTCCACTAGCTCAGGCACTACTAGTGACAGATGCTTTTCTAGTTAAGAAAATACCAATGTGTGTTCCCAGGTTGTCTCAAGATCATGGTATTTTGTAGAGCTCGACAAGATATTAAGCAAAGAAGCCAAGACATTTAGGTCAAGGCTGTTAAACCTTCAAAAATCAAGTATGTCAAGGAGACCTCGTATGCTAACGGGGCCTTCAGTATTCAGAAGACCACACATTTCTACTGGCAAGCATAACCCTGGTAAACACAAAATAGGAGGAAAGGGGTACTGAAAGACAAAGGAGAGAAGAAGGATATTTCTAAAAAGTGTAAATTAGCTATCATGAACAGAAACATTCTGAACTGCAATTCCATCAATAGTATACTATGTAATTTGTTTTGTAAAAAGTAATTTGCAGTCACAAAAATTGCAACTCTAACATGTATATGGACATTCAAATGTATATGTGCATAACTTTCAAGGACCAGCAAAGTATGACAGTCTTAAATTACCACCCTGTGGAGGACATGGATAGGTTTCCAAAGGGTAAGACTTTATGCCCAAATTTTACCATATAAAGCAAAGAAACCATAAAAACTACAAAAATTACAGCATTGGCACAATGTCATTTTAATGAAATGCAAACAACTTAAACTGCTTACAGTGATTTTAAAAAAATGCAGATCTTTTGAAACTTTCATGTTAAAACACTAATTACTTATATTTCTTAAAAACTGATTTCCAGATTGATACCAATGCCTTTTGTGCATTTTTCCACATCACTTTGGGCTATAAAAAGTTGACAAGTTTGTTTCACATTTGCTTACAGTTATTTTTTAGGAATTTTCCCTTTCTAGTTCTTAACTATACTCCTATGTTAAGAGAACAGTAGAAGTATGGGTTGCAAATATTGAAGGGGAAAGTTATCCCATTAAAAATAAACCAGTTCTACTACATTTTGAAAGTAATTCTGTGGAAATGTTTTCTTAACTTTTGTAAAATGCAATAAAAAGCATGGGTTTGATGAGTGCAGACATGAATTGCATACTCATTTTGACCATAACTGGACTCAGCTGGATGAATCTGGACATTGATACTACATCTGGGGCCAAACACATATAGCTGACTGCAGGATCAAAACACAAAAGTCTACATGTAAAGGGTAAAAACTCACTCTTTTGCCTCTTGTCACCCAGATCTTGGTACTTGCTTCTTAAGTTATTATAATTGTGAGTTGGGGGTGTTATCTTAGCTCTGTTGTGCAACTTTTCTTTAGAAAGCTTCGCTTCAGAAGTTTTTTTTGAACAAATATTAATTTACCCACTACACAGTAAACTTAATTGTTCACTACCAGTATAAAAACAATCACAAATCTAAAATAATTAATAGGAACTCCCTGAAAGACTGTAAATAAAGAAGCCTGATAGTCATCATCATTATTAGTAGGTACCTGCTCTGGGCTAATATTGCAATTAAATGGCCAATGGCATTTAAATGTATCAAGAAGGGGTTGGCAACCTCATCTGCCTGTGGGACAGAAAGACCCACCATGGGTCAGAGGCTAGTGCTAGGACCCAGCCACAGCCTCTTTTTTTCCATGGTGGCACAGGAAGAGCACTTACTGCCAAACCACTTCTTTCCTGACTGCCAATATGTCACTGAAGCCCACATCTGTGAGCTGGATCCAATGGTAACAGAACAGACTCTTTTTACCCAGCCTGAGCATTTGTACATGCCACATTTTTTGCCCTTTCTTGTGCTGCAACAGCATGACTGTTTGCATGAGTGGATTTTCCAGGTGCTTTAAAAGTCCTTCTGGTGCATTAAAGTAAAACTCCTCAGACGTAGTTTAATTTGGTTCACCGCAAATTAAAGCACTGTGTCCATGGCTTTGTTGCATGCAAAAAAAAGGGCACGCAATGATGCATAATGACCCTCTGTCCACCAGATGGCACTAAGACTTTTTTGTAGTTTACCCCCTTCGAATTGCTGCAGCTTTTTTTTTCTTGTGCCTTGTGTTGGCTCCCTGCTCCCACAGCTGCATGACAGGGCATGAGGTAGGGGACCCTGGGCTGAGGTGGGCAGTGCTCTCCTGCAGCACCAGCTGGCTTAATTTGTTTAAAAACCTAGTACATGCAAACACTGATGCAATGCTCCAAAATAAAAAAGTTTACATTTTATAAACCTATTTAATATAATGAGGGTTAAACCCCGTGACATGTACAGGCACCCCTAAATGTAAGTTGTAATTGGGGTTTGTTTTTTCTCAAATCAGCCCAAGACTCCTAAAAACAAAGGTTATATTATGGGTGGAAGAGGGGGGAAGGGATATATTTGTGGAAAAAATACTGTAACAACACAGAGAACTAAGGACTAGCTTGCTAATAGCAATCAGTTAAATGTTTTAATTGGTTATGTTGATCACTTCCTTAAGTCCAGATGAACAGGTTAAAGGTGAGTAAAAAACTGTTATATTAACTGTATGAATGCTCTGGTATGTTTCCTCTTATTGTTTTCTCTATACCTTTTAGTTTTAAGAAAATTTGGATTAATATAATATTCATATAAACACAGAATCTCACTGAATTTTTTGAAACCTAATATGAACTTTGTAAGAGTCATTTCATGATTATTAAGAAATTGCCATTTCATTATTTTGCATATTAGGCCACTTCTGGACATCTCAAAGAGGGAAAGTGCCAACAATATAATGTATATATTATATTCTAATATAATAAAGGGCTTAGTCTGTATATCTGTCTGTCCGTAATGCTTTTGGCCAACTGAGCATGTGCCACAGAGAGGGCAGGCACTGATTGGCTGTGCAGGCCCAAGTTTGAGCTGCTGCCAGGAAAGTATGTGGTGGCAGCGAACATGCCCTGGCCACCTGAGCAGAGGGGCTTCCCCAGGTCTCCCTGTCTGAGGGTGAAGGGGGGGTCACGGTGGTGGCACCCCACCTCCCTGCCACCCATCTCCAACACCTCCCAGAACAGGGACAGGGAAGTGGCAGGCAGGGAGTGGGGAAGGGAGGGAGGGAGTGGAGCAGGGCAGGGGAGAAGAAGGGGGTGGCAGCTGTTGTTGGGGGCTAGGCAGTGGGGGGGAGAAAGGAAGGGAGGGAAATGGAAAGGGGGCCCCCAATAACAGCTGTTAGGGAGGAGGAGGTGGTGGGTAGGGAAGGAAGCTGCATGGGCCCAGGTGGGTGCAGGGTGGGGGGAGGCAAAGATGGGGTTATGGTGGCAGCTGTTGGTGGGGCCAGGCAACAAGGAAGGAAGGAAGGAAGAGAAGCAGGAAGGAGAAGGGGGTCATGGTCACGTCCCCCCCACTGCCTGACCCTGACAACAGCTGGCAGAGGAGGTGGTGGTGGCGGCAGAGGGAGTCTTTTCATGGCCAGCCCCGAAGGGTGAGTTGGGGCTGGGGAGGGCCATGTATACACTCCCTGAAATCCATCATTCTTGATGGGTAATTAACTAATACATATACAGCAAAAACTGTGTTATCCAGCACTTTATCAACTGGAAAGCTCCACTAATTGGCATCCGAGTGACGCGGCAAAAGTGAACCAGAAGTCCCACTTCCAGTTTCACTGCCATGAGATGAGTTCTTCTTTTTCTTCACTTTTTCAGCCCACAGCCTGCGGCAAAGCAGCCTGCACAGGGCTCCTCTCCCTGTCCCCCATCACACCGATGCCAAGGAGTGCACCGGACAGTGCGTATTTGATTAACTGGCATCCCCCCATTCCTTGGGGATGCCAGATAACAGAGCTTTTGCTATATGAGGATATTAAAAAAGAAGATCCTCTCAGAAGAGGAATTACTTTAAGGTACTTTTTCATGTCAGTGCTATTTCCATCCATAAATGAAACGCATGGTCTTTTCTCAGATTGCTTATATCTCATCTGATCTTAGATTGAGTCAGTACTTGCCACTGTCATTTTTTTTTTATTTTATCATCTACCCTGAACTACAGATGAAGCAGCTTTTATGGACCTTTATTTCTAATTTTTCAAGGGCCCATTCATCTTTGGCATGGAGGGCACTTTCATTAGTTGCTCTGTCACACTGCAAAAACAGGGTCTCTTGCATTTATTTCCATCTTCGTAAGGAATTCTTTATGGGATTATATGGGGAATTCTTTTATTTTTTATGTCATGAAACTTGGTGAAGTTTAAATCTCAGAGGCCAAATAGATACAAACAGCTTAAACACAAACTTCAGTGCACTGCTGCGTTAGCAAGGGCAGTCTCAGCTGAGAAGAAATTTGGTAACTTCTAAGACAAATTGGCACAGTGACTTACTAATTTGATGTGGAGATGCATATCATGAATAGCATAGCACATCCTGCTGTGCAGGACAGACTTCAAGATGTAGTAGTAGTAGTAGTAGTAGTAGGAATCTGCCTGTCTTACAACAAAATTACACTGAGCGAGACATCCTTGCTTGAAAAATAAAGTGTAGCTGGAGTGACCTGTCCAGGGTGCAAAAGCCTGGGCAGTGTATACGGAAACACGTTCCAGGAAAGCCCAGCAGGGCACCCATGCTCCTGCACTTGGCAAAACAGTTTATTAAGAAGCCTGGAATGCAGCATATCTTAAAAGGCAGGCTGAATGAAAGGCAAGATTGTTTTTAAAACAGTGTTTATCACCAATGAGCTAGGTGCTGGGTGGATGATAAACCCAGGGTTGTTTCAGTTATCAGCACAAGGGGCTGTGTCTGGGAATTGGAGAAAGGTGCTTTTGGGGAAAGGGGACAGTGTGTGTTTCTTTGCAGATACCACAGCCAGCTGGAGCAGAGGAGAGCTTCTCTTCCCCTTGCAGGCCTTAGCAGAGAGCAGGATTTTCTGAACCAGCAGCACCAGCCATGGCTATTGTGTTGCCAGTGTGAAGGAGAGCTGATGTCTTGTTAACCCTGTGTACTCCTGCTCACTGGAGTCTCAAGGTTTAACTGGGGAGTTGTACTGAGGGTGTCTTTGATTCTAGTTGTACAGAGTGTTGTAGTTCATTGATACCTGCCTTCAACAATTCAATTATTGATATCCTGTTCTGCTATTAACCTCATTCATACGTTGACTGTTTTGTAAATAATAAACGGTGTAAATAGTTAAACTTTATGTACTCCAGTGTGCGGGGAAACCACAAGAAAGCACTTCACAGAGAGGTGGCTCCAGCCTTTGGGGCTGGGGGTTGACCGAGGCTATTTGACACCCCAGGACCCTGAATCTGGATGTGGCCACGGGAAGCACTGTGGCTAGGGTTACACTTGTAAATGCTTTAGACTGGAGGTGTCACATTCACCGGACACCCCCAGGCTAGATCAAGACTGCAAGGCCAGCTCCAGACTCAGCAGTGGCATCAGAAAGCTGTGGGAGTCAACAGCTCTTGCCCACATGCCCAGCAAGTCTCTATATCCAAGATTTCAGTGTTGGGCCTTGCCCCTGCTCACTGCACCCCCGAAGTCCAGCCCTGCTAGGAGTCCCATGAGCCAGACGAAAGCTCCCATGGCCGTATGTTTGCCACCCTGCTTTAGAACATACCAAGTGTTAATAAACCCAAGTCTGGTTGTATCTACTAGGTACCAGTTCCCATCACTGAACACCTTGACCAAGCCCTCCTGATATGTTCTCATTTACATTAAGGATGCTTCTTAATGACCTCACACATGGGGCAAATGAACCACAACAAGGGCCTTGTTCACAGTCATTTTGGCTCCTGGAGCTCTTAACATCTAGACGGTTCACATATTAACACCTGCAACTAGTTTTCAACACTTGTTAAGTGGCTCAAAGTTACACTGCTGCAGGGCAAGATAATCTCTGATCTGTGCTACCCAGCTCATGTTATACTAAGGTTTAGCCACTCTAGCGGTAACCCCACCTGCCCTCACTCCCTCACCACCCTCCCCTGCACCCCACATCCCTGCCCTGCCCTGCCACCCTCCTCCCCCACTTACCCATGATTACCCACACTGCTTGTCCCATTGCTGCTGCTGCTGCTTTCTGGGCCACAAAAGCAGCAGCCCAACAGCTGCAGTGGCTTGGCAGGCAGGCTGGAACAGACCATGCGGGCAGCTACAAGTAATTAATGCCCTAGGGTGGGGAAGAGGCAGGGGAGAACCCTAAGGGGCAGAGGGGAGCCCCTGGGGCAGAGACCTGGGGGACCCCTGGGGAGTAGGAAAGCCCTGAATTGAGGGATTCTTACCTTTTAGTGCTCCAGGCCCCTGCTGGCCTGAAGTGCAGTTGCTCCAAACTTAAGCTAGTATAAACACCAATCAACATTTGTGTGGCTCACAGTGTAAAGGTGCAACTAAGCTCCAAGTTGAGCAGCACAACAAAATAGGCTATCTTCACGCAGCCCAAGCATAACCTCTCGGTAGGATCTGTTGTTCTTAAATCAGACCAAAGGGATGATTTTTAGAGGCAAAGCAGTCAAGTTCAAAGGACTCCTCTGGAATAGCTTCTAGCCCAATCCTTTCTCTGTGACAAGTAGCCAAATACAGCTTCACTTAGTCTTCCATGTATATGCACTTTTAGATGAAATCTCAGTTTCCAAAGGCATTTTTCTAGACATAACATTCATGGTCCCAAGGTACTGATATGGGAGATGGCCCCAGCATCTTTAGCACTCATTATTGAAGTTAACTGCACTGATTTCTTCTGTCTGTCCATATCATTGGAGATGTACACAAATTGAGGAGGCAGCCATCCAATTTCACAAGTAAATCACAGTCTTTGTCTGCACCTTCTGAGCAGGAAACATGGGGACTTTGCCCTGGCAGACCCTTTCCCCTGGAAGGGCAGCAGGGATGCTGGGCACTTGGGCTCCTCACCTCACCCACAGTAAGTAGCTACTGCTCCTGCTGGTCTCCATGCCTCAGTTTCCCCATGCATCAAGGGCGAGTGAAGGTTTTCATTCCCCTGTCTCACGGGCCCCAGGCAATGAAAGCACAGGGCACCTAATCTTTGAGTGCTTCCAAAAGCTTCTTCAGAAATGCACAGAGTTGGAAATCTGTTCTGATAGCGTGGAGCAGTATATGCAGCCCCCATTAATTTCAGCAGGTCCTATGGGTGCTTCGGACATGGGAGGATCAGGCCCCTTATTTTTTAAAATTGTGCTGGATACAGGCATTTGTCTGGGTTTACACCTGTCTTGGTTAGTTACTTCAACTACACACAGCTCAGAGCCTATTCTCTCTGGCAGAAATTACTGACCAGGTCACTGCCTAACCAGAAGCAAGGACAGGGAGGGAAAGTACAGAAAAAAGGAAACGTTAGGAGAAATATCTACAGAAGTAATAGTTTCAAAATCATTAAAGACAACACATGTAGCTTCTATTGGCCTGAGGTTGTCATGATTTATGGGCAATACATTCATTCAGGGTTCTCAACCCTTTTAGATTCAAATCACCACTCAAAAAATACCAGGTCTCAGCTTTGGCTCATTTCCTGACTACAGAATAAAAGGACATTTTTTCTGTTGCAAAGAGTTCAGAAAGACCACAGCAGGTTTAAATGTGTTTGAGACCATGGATTCCTATTGGAAATCTCTGTTTAGCTTGAACCATGTGCAGGTTTTTGCACATCTCACAGTACTAATACTGCATATCATCTTTAAAAGGCTCTCATGGCAATCTGGTTGAGAATTAGTGCATTCAAATAAAAAGCTGTTACATATCAGAACTATATTACTGATAAGTTAACCACAGGAGCTCCTCAAAAGTGGATCACTCTTGCAGCAGATTAGTTTTCTTCACTTTAGGCAGAGTTGGGATAAGATGCAGTTTATAAATACACAAGTAGCATGGGACTTTCATTACCAGGGCATCACTGTAATGGAACTCAACATCAGCAAGTTTTACTCTTAGATAATGAAATATACACAGCTCTTATTTAGATAATATATTGCCTCAGATAGACTACAAACTGATAATATAACAGATTGAAGTCCATGAAAAAGACATGTATTCAGTTTTTAAAGAATACAATTCATAAAGCAGTATTCCAAGGGAATTATTTTTAGCATGATATGGATTTGTCGTCTTTTCAAACAATGCTGCTTAATTAGCAGTGCAATGTCATGCACTATGTTCCAAAATTGTATTTTTTTTAAGCTGAAGTTCTTAAAGTAGGAAAGCTTCTTGAAGTTGGATTTGCTACCTCTAACATTTGTTAAGAAACTTTGGGTTTGTACCTGCGTGTTCTGACAAAACTTGAATTGATTTCTCTCATTTGTACTTTAACTTTTATCTAACTGAAGCTGACTGCATGTGTACCAGTAATTGTGCTTGTGAGAAGAAAGACATATACATTGTACTTGATACATATATGCATACCAGATAACTGTATACTTTTCTTAGGTCTTTGGGTATGGGATAATTGTTCCCTCAAGGCCATGTTGACTGCCTTCTCAACTTCTCTTTGGGGCCCTAATTCCAGTGTTTCTAGGTATGGAGCTACAAACAAAGCTTCTCTTTCCACAGTTTTCATATATTTGCATGTTATATCTGGTGAGGCTTTCTTCTTCCCAGCTGTCCAAACCAAGAGCCTGTCTCCAGCTTCCAACCTCCTGAACTGGGCCCACTGATAGGCAGCATCCTGCCATCCCTGAGCCTCCTGTAGTCTTTCCTTGGCCACTTCCCCAACAAGCTTTACCTGCTCATGCAGCACTAGTATGTACTGCATGGGGTTCTGGCCCCAGTCTCTTTGCTCTTCTCAACCTTCCTTAATTAGGTCAAGGGCCCTGCATAGCTGTTTCCTTCATTTTCCCTCTTCCTCCATAGATCTCATTAGAGTTTACCTATACATTTTGGAGATCAGGAGCTGTTCAACCTTCTCCTCATCCACTTGTCCCCTGTCCATTCAGTATAAAAGATCATTTTTTTACCTCAAACTGGGGTCTGGTAGCTGCCATCTCAGGACCTTTCTATTGCACCTTGCTTAGATGAAAACCATCTTCCTGCAAATGTTCAACTCTCCATTACTCTCCATTGGTTTCAGTCAATAAACTCACTGAGGTCTATTTCTTAACTCTCCTTTTCTTCTTCCTCCCGTTCCCCTAAGAGATCCAAAAGCTCTTGGCCAATTAGGCCTTCTGCATGCCTCTATGAATCCGTATCTTCCCTCAGTCCACAGTTTCCCTCCTTCTCTGCCCCTTGTCTCCTGGTGGACCTGAAATATCTGCCTTCAAAGGTTTCCTTCAAGTCTCTAAACTCTAGTCAGTCTCTGCCTACTGAAATGGGATAGGGTAATTAGGAGCTAGGCACACTGTTGTGACATGAAGCAGCAAGACTGTGCACATATGATATGGTAGAGGATGGGGTGCCGCTTGTGTGTGTGATACATCATGCAGTGGCAAAGAGGGGGCAGGGGAAAGGAAAATGAGTAGAACCTGGGACATTTGGCACCTACCGGTGTGGCCCACATAGCTCCCAGCCACTTAGAAGCTGAAGGGCTGGGCTTACAAGATTTAAAGCTTTATTTCAAAGGCCAGAAGATAAAACCTTCCTCCTGTTAATAATTTACCATACTGCAAAATCAGACCAACATGCAACCTACATTTATGTTCTGTATATCCAGATGTTTTCATCTAACAATGCCCTTTCAGGTGCCAGAACACTCGCAGTTCACTTGTTTTCACAGACAAAAATATAGATTTTTCTTCATTTTAAACATATGGAAATTAAGAGTACTGCAAAAAAAAAAAAAATCTAGAGTGTGTAACACAGCAATCCAAAATATATTGACAATATTTACAGTTCTAATATTTCAAACATACCCATTTTTGTTGTAACCTGTTAAATTTACAAAGGGGAAATAATACCAGATCCAAAACTCACCAATAGGAAAGAATAGTTTAATCCCACACTGGCATCAGACAACTGACAAAAGGATGCCTGGATGTGACCCCTGATAGCTGGTTGGCTAAGGAGGAGTTGGATATTGAGTGGATGGTGCATATGAGCATCTCTTCGTGAATCTGTGTGAAGAGATGAGGTAAGTAGTCATGCATTTTGAACTGCATTTTCTTATATTTGTAGTCTGGAAAACCCTGTTGCTGTCACTCAACAACCTTGGCTGGTTTCACTGAAGAGTTTATTAGGTTTGATATGGTTTGCATTTTAAAATAAAATTCAGTTGCTACTCAGATCTGTTCTTAAACATTTTCCTTCTGTTAATAAACAGTCTTTTCCAATTCTGTGCCTTACTTCATTTACACAGGAGCATTGGTGGTTGTCTAGGACAGTGGTCTCCAAAGTGGGGTGCGCAAGACGATCCATTGGAGTGCAGGAAGAAAATATTAGAACTTCTATTTAGGTGTATATTTATATAAATATACTTATATTGGGGGGGGGTGCTCAAAAGTTTTTTACCGATAGGGGTGCACGAATATAAATATACATATATTGGGGGTTGTGCTCAAAATTTTTACTGATAGGGGTGCGTGATCAAAAAAGTTTGGAGACCACTAGTCTAGGAAATGCATCTTGTGTTCTCCCTTGCATCAGGATTCTCATAATGAAAGAATTCCCTTTGCAACCCTGGATCATGTCATGTTAATTCAGTGCTCTTTTTATGTGGAAGTGGGGCAGCTGATTGAGTGCATGATTTGCAATGAAATCTATTCTTTACAAGCCTGCCAGGATGAAAGAGGTGCCATAAGGAAACATTCCTCACAAACTTACAGTAGTAGCTATGTGGGAACACATGAATCAGAGTATAACGTATTCCTTTCTCATGGAAGGAAATGGCGAAGCACCCATTCACTTTAATAGGAGCAGGCATAGGTCCTGGGGCAGTAGTCATCTCTGAAGGGAAATTAACTCTGTTTGGTTTTCAGTAGAACAACGCCATATAAAAGTTGCAGGAGATGGTCTGTCGTCTCATTTATTATGGAAGAAAAATAGAATTCCCTTATGAAATAGCTACACTACTTAGCACTTACCCAGGAATTTTCAGCTTGAAAGCATGCTAAAAACATTAACTAATTAACTCTCTTACTACTCCCATGAGCTAAGGGAATATTATCCATATTGTAGATGGCAGAATGACTATGCAACTCAGCTGAACTAATGAAGGGAGATGCAATGAGAGATGCATCTTGGCTAATCTCTTTGTTCAAAACTGTTCAATTCAAAGCCCAGTGCCACTGTAGTTTTCATTGAAGGGATGATATCTATTGCTTTTTTGTAAAAGGACAAATATAACCAGGTTTGACAGTTGTTAATCTATACGGGGAGGTCGAGTCATTTAGTAAGTCACACACACCCCTTTTAGTATTGTAAATCCACTACCAAGAAAAAAGCATCAATAGTTACCATTACCATTGCGTCATCTGACCTTCAACCTTTTTCCCTGTCCTCGGAAAAATTACAAGGTGCTGAACTATCTTTTTGTGGGCCTCAAACTATCATACTATTCAAACTATTTCCAGCCCTAAACTTCTTCTAAAAAAATCATCAGTCAGATCTCCCCAAACTGATTTTAATTAGAATTTTTACAAGAACACTACTTGTTGAGGTCTTTTTTTTTTTTTGCCTTGCGAGTTTTAGGCCCTGAGAATACACTCTAGTCATGTTTGAAAGCTTTTCTTCCCAACCATGAAAGATAAACATTTACTTTGTTTTAAATGAAAGTAGAGATTCTCACCAAATAAAATAGGTCAAACACACTTGCAAGTGATAAGGTCCTGTGACTCTGGACCAGGTGAATATCTAAATGTTGTGCTAATGGCATCATACCCTTCTCATTCCAAGTTGTCTTTATGTCATTATTTATATAATCATTGTTTTTTCTTACTCTATTACAGGAACCCTCAGCTGAACAAAACTTTCTCCTTCAAACCAGTAGAGGTTCCAGTGTTTGAGATAGTTCCGACTAGCTGTAATTTTTCTCCTGCGTAATTTAGGATGGTTAAATCCCAGTGACAAGTAACAATGACCAAAATTCTGCCCCAAGCATAGATGGGAAATAAATGGTACCCTATGCCAATTCTGGGTCTACTAATAGAGAACTGGGAAACATCTATATAATTTTAAATGAAAACTTTTTATTCCTCTGTGTATTGTTTATGATGGACTACCTGCTATCAGATTAGATTTATAACCACCCCTTTTGATTTAAAAGGAAAGGTAAAAGAGTGACCCAGAAAAAAAAAATTTAAAAAGCAGGTGTATAGCCCCAAAAAGAGACTTCTCTTCCAGACAAGGGTTACACGGCTACTTACCAGAGAATCCAGACATTAAAGGATTCTGATCTGCTAAAAGGTGTGGAATAAAGAGAAGGGGGCAGGGAGGGAAGCCTGTCAAATCACTGCTATGACTGACATAGAGGCTAAGATGTGCAAGCAATCAAGTCTAGTGCCTTGGGAAGAAAGAAGGTACCAAGGCTAAATGTATGCATAGTTTTGCAGGGGATGAGTTGTGTAGGTAAAACAGCACGTGTGGGTCTCCATTATTTAAAATCCATTTCTCTAAACACTGGGTACTGCTAGTAAAATTGGTGCCAAGATGAGGACGAATGAAAAAAGTTGCAGTGAGGCAAACAAGGAAAGCCAATCTGCGTGAGCCGCTTATTGCTAACTTCTCATGAGTCTTCTCTTACCCACACAGCAGTGCAACTGAGCTCATTAACCAAAGCTGGCCTCCCCTTTTTCTGTTTTAAACAAGCTGCCTCTGTTCCAAGCCTTATAGGCCTGCTGGGTAACATGGTTTGTAACCCAGAAACCCAGTCAGGAAGTAGCTGAATTGCATGATGGGACCACGTGGGAGAGTAGAAGCTACATGGGGAAGGAAGATGGGGGGAGGGGGAAGAGAGTACAGGGGGCCAGATGCTGAAACACTTAAGAGTGGAAGAGAGGCAGCAGCTGAGGTTGTGGCCCCAGCTATTGCCTGCACACACCCCCTTCCTCCATCCATTACCCTTGTACTTCATTCTAAGAGAAGGGGCTTCCTCTCCCCCCACTTGTTAAATGGGGGAGGGTGCTCATCTTATAATTGAGTAAATACAGTATAGAGAGGAGCAACTTGAAAAAAAATTGCTTTTGGGTGTAAGTTTAGATTTCAGACTGCTCTTACTAATTCAAATAGATATTATTGGTTGATGTTTGTGCCTCTTGCTGGCTTCTCTGCTATAAATTTTAATAACCAAAGATAAAGAATTGATGTCAGATCATTTAGGGCTTGTCACACAAATGCCTTCCTGGAGTGAAGGTATGTTTCTGTTACAGCTTAAGAGAACATTGTCATCATTCAGGTAATGTAGAGTCTCAAAACAGAGGGATGCGAATGCTGAACTCCTTTTCCCTTCAGAATACTAAAGCGGTTTCACATTTTGACTTAAGTGTGAATTTTGCAAATGCCCCCATTCTTTATGGAGAAGAAAGTCAATATTGTAGATCTTCAGGGGATGTGGAATCAGGATCTAGTTCCATATTTTTCCAGCAGACTCACTGGTGCCTGGGTTATACTCAAATGACAAAAAATATTTCATTCTAATTAAACTGATTCTCCTCAATATTAACAGGTCATAGTGCTGGTAAACAGCTTCTGCCTTTGCAAATCCAATTCATGCCAAAGCTTGTAGCTTTTATCACTGGCTGATGTTATATTTCACTTGCAATCTGTTCTTCTCTCAATGAACTGCTGCCTTCTGATATATGCTTGGCGAGCTAGCGATATGCATTTTCAGTGGGATCAATGGGGAATAGTTATGAGATCTGAAACAGAGTTGTTTCAGCTTTGGAAGGATCCATGCTCTGGCTCCAAAAAATTCTCTCTCCTGTAAGCCAAACTGTATAGAATGGAGCATTCCATGTGAATTTGGGATCACTGAGGAGACCTGATAGATTGTCCTGTGCCTTGCTATTAAATGGTTGCTCCTGAACATTTTTACAAAACCTTTCCCAGAAGAGACAACTCTAAAATCCTGCTCCTCCCCACACCCACCCCCAACAAGCCATAAGCCTATCTCTGCTCCTTGTCTCCTAGAACACAACCAGCTTTTACAAGAAAAGCTTAGCTTCATAGGGTCAGTGATTTTCAGTTTTCCTCTACTCACTCCCTTTCCCTGTCCATAAAACTATAGCAGGAAGTTAGGATGGAAAAAACTCATTTTGCACTTGAGTCACTGGATCCAGGCTTAGAAAAAATAATAGAGTTTGATGGTCAAGTTACATTTAACTTGGCAACAACAACAATTTGGGGCTAGACTTTTTTTTTAGTTTGTTTCCCCTCATTGCCATAAAAGTAGGACTTTTTAAGTAAAAGCCATAATTACAAATATATAGGACCAGCTGTATCTTCTGGGTTCTCATAGTAGAACCCTGACCATGGACAACAAGCAATTAAGTCCCTCTGTAGCAGAGGTTCAGTGAGATAAGTTGCCTACAGCCACTGCTCTGTCTCAGAAGTGGGCATGGCCCAGAATGAGGCAGAACCAAAATAAGCAAGAAAAGTTCCATGACGTTTCCATTGACAGATTCAAGCAGAAACCTGGAATACTTGAAGAGCTGTCTATCTGCAACTATCCTTCTTACACCCTTACTGCAGCTACCCTTGTAGGCACAAAGTTGGCAAAACTTGGCCTCTTGTATCTGTGCAAATAAACATGGCCCATAGCTTTCATCTTAAATTGTCCTTCAGAAACAATGTGCAATGCATCAAATTTACTGCTATATTCCTTCCCACCCTAGTTGCCAATGTGGAGAGAAAAGCAAACCCAGTTCTCTCTCTTGGCAACAGAAAATTTTCAGAAAGGTCTAAGCCAGGCGAGGAGTTCTGCTTTGGAAAAAACAGCACATGGAGCAGATTAGAGCAAAGCAGAAAGCGGGACAAGAGGAGGTCATAGCATTGGAAGCTAAAGAGTCTAATACAGAGATGGGAACTAAGCAGGGAAGCAGCTGTACTAGAAGAAGCTGCAGAACGGGTTGCCACTAGTCAACACTGTAGCAGGCTATAGGTCTGAAGAATGGAGGAGGAGACAGAAGGAACTGAGCAAGGTCCTGCCATTCCTACTATTCCAAGTTTCTTAGGAAATTCAACATACACAGTGATGCAGCAATCATGTAAATTACCAATGTTTTAAACTGAGAAAAGTAGTGTTTTGTGAAACTCCAAAATGGGGCTGGAGGTGGGGTGGGGTGGACAGGGAAAAGAGGAGAGGAAAAAAAATCATAAAGAAGATAGTTGCGAGAAAGTAGAGTTCTTTGAGAGACTTTGGCTAAGTATGGTCAGTCAAAAAGCCTAAGGCCGAATCAATTTGATATTTGCCGATTAGTCTAAACTGCATAGATTGAACTGATAAGCAAGTGAACGGACTTTCACTTTTGATTCCAGAAATGCAACAACATGCCTGCAGTAGCCCAGAAGCCAGGGTTTGCTATAACATGCCTGTCTGCTCTGCTGGAGCAGGCAGCTTGGGTCAAGGCTAGCCCACCCACCCTCCAAAGCACCCTGGGATAGTAGGGAACTGAGAGTTAACTTGAATCTGGAGGGGATCTGGGACAGAAGTTCAGTAAACCAATTTAATCTAAATCAATTAAGTATGATGCTACATCCAACTATGAGTTTATCTTAAACTGGTTTCTGTCATTTTGAGAGCAGTTTATGTGCACCGAACTTCTATTGTGTTACAGATTTGGACCAGTTTCCCCATCACTTATATTGGTATTTGTGCAATTTCTTCCCACAGCCTTTGTTTTGGCCAATAGTATCAGCACAGTATCCTGCTGCATTCTACAGTTGTACTGGGGAGAAGAATGAGGAGCATCTATGGAACCTAAGTTCTTCTCAATCATGGAACTCCAGGCATGAAGGACTGAGGAGGAGGGATGGAGGGTAGCAGAGCAAAGACTGCATATGCTCATTTGGGATAACTCCTATTACTACAAGGTGTTAACTTTGTTCCCCTTTAAATAATTATCCACATTCCATTGTGGATGACTCCAAAGCAGTAACCTGTCCATTCAGAGGTGAGACCCTTGGGTCTCAGGAGACTAGCAAGTGGAATAGCACTTTACCAAACACAACATTAGATTTATCCCCTAAACCATCATTGGTGTCAAGCCAGAAAATTAAGAAATTGAAGCCTAAGCAGAAGAGGGGTTTTCTGAAGTGCCATAACAAGTAGTTCCTTGGCCTGATGCATTAGTGCCAGATTCCTGGCACTGTGTACAAGCAACTCTGCAAGTATCCACTATGGCAGAATGCCACCTGTCTCTCCCCAAAAACTCTGCTCTGTGACAATTTGGTTAACATGGGCCTTGCAGAGGGCAGACATCCCATCTCTTTAGGTAACCTGAGTTGGATACATTCCTGAGGGAGAGGGGAAACCTGCTCCCTCTGCCTATGTGACTGGCACCACATACCTGGGTGAGGGGCTTAAACTCCCTATTGTTCTAAGTAATGTTAACCTGACTGGGAGGGAGCTAGAGACCCTGCCAGTCTACCCAGCAATGAATGATGTATTTCAAATTGATTGGCTGGCAGCCAACAGGTGCTGGTTTCCATTGGACCAGGTAAATGAGGTCATAAGGTCTATATAAGTTAAGGACTGCCCAGGAGGAGGGGCACTAGCCGTGATGAAAACTCAGAGAGAAAACTGGACCGTCTGAAACTCTTGAAACTCATGATCAGTTAACTGCTTGCCTCCAGAGGGAATCTCCACCTGCAGTAACTCAGATATGTGATCAAAGGCTACCCAGCCACCCTGTTTGCTCAACGGGATTTCTCTGATATTGTTCTACTCTGTACTCTATTGCAAACCTACTCCTTGTAACCAATACATTTCTCCTTTGTACCTAGTGTGCATATTGGGAGCGGGTCTAGATTATGTCTTGGGGTCTCCTTGGTTCAGCTGACTAAGGGAGACCATTATTTGTACTTCAGACTGAGGGAATCACCCCAAGTTCTTGAAGTGATTGAATACCCTCAAGGGCTACCAGTCAGGTGTTTCCTAGGAGACAGAGAGCCAGGATCAATCCAGACCCTGGGTGGTGGTGCCACTACCCCCAGTCTAGAGGGTGTGCTCCAAGAAGGAGGTTGGCTAGATGTGAGGTGCCCCAAGGGAGGCACTAGGAGCCTGGAAGGTGGTTGGGCTCAGTGAAGTAAGTGGCTTAGCACAGGAGTACCCCTACTAGCCTGCCACATCCACAGTATATCTCCATTCTAGGAATGACAGAACTAGTAAGGAGACTATTAGTCCACCATGCATGCACCAAAGGTGTTGTCTGGCATCACATGGGTACATGCAGTCATCTGGGAAAGACATGTTCCTGCCATTGGGGCAGGATTGGCTTCTTGTTGCAAGATCAGGTTGGTTAGGCTCTGAAATCTGTCCTGAGGCTGATAAGCCATAGCTGTCATGGAAGATGACAAGAGCAAACCACTGGGAGTTTAGCATCAAAGAATCAGTGGTAGCAAGTCAAACTCCTGCAATAAAAGTCTGCTGCTTTTGCGAATCTGATGGGTGCTGTTGGTTGCTCTACAGCAGGCAAGGGAGAGAGGGCCAATGCCTCTCTCTTGTTCTGTGTTTCATATGAAACCTCTCTCTGGATGGTCAAAACAGAAGCAAGTTTTATATCATGCTAAATCATAGCACTATGTTTGCTCTTGAGTGGACATAGAAGTTTAGACATCAGATATAGGCAAAGCGCTAGCTAAACCTAAATGTAAAAAGATGCAACCCTTTTAAAAACAAAGCATCAGAAATTAAAGTGGTATATGAACTTACACAAGCTATGAAGCTGGTCCAAGATCTTGTCCTCGCCACAAGCTGCACCTGAGAGAGTCTACCTTGTCTATCACAGTGTACAAAGTAGCAAACAATATTGCATTGGCACAGAGATGGACTGAATGACCACAATGGTCTTTTGCAACTTTAACTTCTATGATGCTACAATTAGCATGAAAAAAAGTACGCTGAGGACTAATTCAGGAATATAAATTAGGTCTGCTATAACCCGTTGGTATGCATCATATATATTTGTACATTCATGTCCAGCATGACAGGTGGAAATTAGAGCATCTAGGTAATGAGATTTGCAAACAGAATGCACAGCCCTACTCACAAAATTGGGTTGTCAAGACCCTGTGCTGTCAAACATTTTGAGCTGTTCTCGCAAAGCTTTTCTCCTCTGACCTTAAAAAGCTTCCATAAATTTAAAGGACCAATTTATCTCAACTGTTTTCAAGAAACTTTCTAGAGAAAGAGGCTCAATTATCTTTATATAGTTTTGGCTCTTCCTTCCAATTTCTGTGTGCACAGCAAATGCAGTTTGCTCCTTCTATATAGTACTATAGCAGGGCAATCTGGCCCTCTAAGTGGGAGAGACAGCCCTGGGGTAGGAGCCCAGCTGGGGGTAATTAGCTGGAAGTGAAAAGCCCAAAAGAGGAGAGCATGGGCAACTGGAGTTGAGGCAGACTGGAACTCAGAGGAATTTGGTTCTAGGAAGGGCTAGAGCTTAAAAGACTCTCTACTGCTGCTTGGAGAAAGGCTGAACATTTTGCTTTGTTCTTTTGTTTGTTTAGGTCAAGAGCTATCATGTGTGCAATGGACTATTGTTTTGACTGACTGACTGACAGATTCCTAAGGTGACTAAGCCTGCCTGTACAGGAGCAGGCACCCCAAGGGGCTTACAAGTACTGCCCACTCTTAAAGTGACTGATAAGCATCATCATTTAAATCAAAAAGTCACTACTAAGCCCAGTGTTTTCCATTTTTCCTCTAGTTCTTTTGCCTTCATTGGCGTACAATTTGATATTCCACAGGTGTCTACATTTTATCTCCCTCTCCAAGTTAGTATTACTTTGCTGTGTTTTTTCCTTATTAAGCCTATTGCCTTTCTACCCCCTGAAGTTCTTTTGCGCTTCGCAGCCTTTGCAAATCAAAGGTTGTCAGCATAATGGCAACAAAGCCCTAGCATTGAGTTCACAAGTTTCTTGTTTGTGGGCCCAAGATTATGATACTTTACTAGAAGTGCAACATGATTACTTTGAGAAAGGGGTGGGAGTAAAGCCTTAGCACGGTCTATACACATGGCACTAAATATTGTCCAGAGACACATTCTGGATCACAAGCATCTATTTTTTCCTCTTTCAAAGAGCGCTGTAATATGAAACCATTTTAAAAGTGCAGAAGTACAGGTGAATCTAGGCAATGACCATTTTAAGATGGCATTCACGTTTCAAGTAGTACAGGGCAAAACATCAATTGACTTAACAGGCACAGTCTGCTGAAGTTGCTTGAGCTACATTGATTTACACTCTACATTGATCTCATCCTACATAGTAATTTGCAGGGGAAAATATTAATTACTACAACAGAAAGAAATATAGACTCATTGGGGGGAAATAGCTATTTTTGAATCCTAGGGCTTGTTAGATAGGGTTTTTTCCTTCTAAAGGCAGAAAATCTACTTGGTTAAAGTTTGGGGGTGGGGGACAGGAGGTGGGGGGGCAGGGTTTGATTTGGGGCTTTTTTCTTTTATAAATGACACAATTTAGCATGTTTATAGGAAAGCAAGTTGGAGAACATTGAGGACTGACTTCATTATGCAGCTGTTAGAATTTACATTTATTTTGGACAGGCAATAGCAACAGTGATACTCAGGTACTTGGCAAACCCAACATTTCATGAATGGCAATTTCTTGCAGTCAGATGCATCACAGGAATTAAACACATCCTTGAAGATGCTTTGAAGGTTGCTTTGGAGGTAACATCCACTCAGAATCTATGGTGTTTATCAGTCTCCAGATCTGAATCTGAAAGAAAGGACCACAACCTTTTCATCAGATAGAGTTGGCAATTCAGGCGCAGAAGGTCCAGGAGCACTCCAAGAATGAAAACTTGAGTGACAAGGGAGGCTAAATCCAATTCCTGCCCTCGCCCCATGTCAAGCAGTCTGCCCACCAATGTCTCCATCTTGCCTAGATTTAGTTTCAATTGGCTCACCTGCATCCCATCCCCTGCAGCTGGGCACTGGGAAAGTGAAAGTACTGTGGGGCTTTGGTTGGAGGAAAAGATGTACAGTTGGGTGTCATCAGCACATCAATGCACCCCACTTTAAATATCTGTACAGTCTTGCACAGAGGTCTCATCCACACATTGAGTGGGGAGATGGACAAGAAGATGGAGCCTTGGAGAACCCCACAGAAAAGGTCACAAGGGGATGTTAAGCATTCACTCGGCACTACCATCTGACACTTCCCCACTACAAAAGAATATAACCAATTTTGAGTGGTGCCATGAATACCCACCGCATCATGCATGCTTTATCGGTATCTCGTGGTCAACTAGATGGTCAATTGGTTTCTGTGCATCAAGAGCTGCTGAAAAAATGTAATAATGTCAGCAGGCACAGTTTTCCCTGTCAATCTCCAGCAACAATCATCAGTCAAGGCCATAAGCACAGTCCTTGTCCTATATTAAGTTCAAAAGTCTGACTGGCATGGGTCCTGGAATCAGATGGCATCTAGATACACCTGAAGCTGCCAGATAACTACCTTCCCCCAAAAAAGCAAGATTGAAGACAGGGTAATAACTAACTGGGGAGCTGGGGTCAAGCAATAATTTCTTGAGTTGGGGCTAGACAATTGCAGACATAAGAATTTCAAGCATCCTGCCCTCCCAGAGGGAGGCATTGATCACCACCACCAGCAGTCTCTCCCATACAAGGCAGGACAGACATGGGTCCAGCTCACAAAGGATCACCCTTATCCAGATTTCTGTTTTGAGGACTTTTGTTTTTATGTTGATATTTCTAGTTAAGTGGCATGCAATCTGTGGCCAGATGCAATTCACAAAGCCAGTGTGAACGGCCCCTCACCAGCATGTCAACACAGGTGAACACACCTGCTGCTCCTCCCCTTTTCCCCCTGCCTTTGTCACTGATTTGAGATTATGAGCAGCAACAGTGTTCACCTGCATTGAAATGATGGTGAGCTCAGAGCTTTCATGTGACCCCAGAAGCCCAAGACCTGAGCACACCATTCACTTTCCCTTCCTTCTCCCAGGCTGAATTCAATCAGCAGGATAAAAAAAAAAAAAAAGAAAGAGAGGATGAGTATCAGTGGTAGCAGAGCTCAGCTCCTGGGACCCAGAACTGCATGAAAGCTCTGAGCTCACTGGCACATCAGCACAGGCTGTGCCTAGAGCTACAGCATTTTTGTAGCTCCAGATCCCACAAGTTGAGCACTGCTGCCATTCACCTCCCTCTCCCACTCCCTCCACCCCTCAATTCAAGAGTGGAGAAAAGAGACCAAGCAGCAGCAGTGGCAGTGCTAACCTCCTGGGCTCTGAAGAGGCACAAAAAGTGCGGCTAAAGACGGATTGGCAGTAGGTAGGTGAATGACAGCAAGACTTAGCTCCTGGGCTCTGGAGCAGAATGAAAACTTTGGCAGCTGGAAGGGAAAAGACAGTGGAAACCTGTCCTTGGCAGCCCCACACAGGTATAGGAGCACTGTATAGAGGAAGCTCCACGATGGAAGAAAGGGACTATAAACAATGGCTGTAGATAACACAAAGTTGAGACTGTGTTACTGCCTCCTAGAGGCCGTTATAAGCACCTAAAGAGGTGCATATGGTAAGTTGGTTGAACACAACAGGAAAGCTGCTTCTATAAACAAAGAGTTGCAGAAGCCTCTTCACTAAATAGTCATGAAACATTGTGTAGGCTTCATCATACCAACATTGCTGATCATTCCTCTTTGGGAGAAGCCCTGCCTCTTCCCTTATGTTGTCCTGAGAGTGCACAGCCTTGATTATTTTGTCAATAAAAAGTTGTGATATGGTACATCTGTTTTTCCACAAGATGATCCACTCCCTCTGCATTACATAAGTCCTCACTTAAATGAGAAATCTGATTTAGGCTGAACCTATTGAGTACTTTCATTTTATGGCTTGAGATAATGATTCTTCCCCACATCCCGTTCTGCTGGGGACAAACAATTATTTTAGATCATAATTCCCCATTACTAGCTAAGCTAGGCGAAGAGCATCTTCAAGGGAAGAACATCTTCAGTCAGTCAGAGATAACCAACTAACAAGTTAAATATTTCCCAAAATGCTAAACGAACAAGATTTAATTGCACAGCAGAGTGAATAAAGCAGATTACCCTCTTGCCTTACATTTCTTCAAATGATGAATAAGCCTGCAGTAGGTTTGCTTTTAATTTTCAGGGACCCATTAAAATGTAAGTAACCTTTCCTATTTCTCCCTTTAAAGCATAGAGATTTTTTGCTGCATCATCAAGTGCCTACCCTTTTAATGATGCCACTATTAATTTAATTTAAAATTTCTCATTTGGCTTTGCCACAGGAAAACACCTTTGACATAATATTCTTTCATGATTTATTATTAATCTCATATTCCATCATGTTTCTCTTTAAGTCCCAGTTCATGAAGCTGGGAGCCTTTCTTTTTTTTAAAGCTTTAATGGCTGTGGAGAAAAACTGGATAACAAGACCTGAGTAAATACAAAGGCTCAGAAGCCAGCAAACAAATTTGAAAAGTAAAACAAAGATATTGTTAGGAGACATGTTTTTAAGTCAGTTCCTTAATTCTGAGAAACAAATGATCTCTGAATGCTTGGAGTTGGGATCACTAGAGCTATACATCTGGGTAAATGAAGTGCAAGGTGAAAGAGACACTTCTGAATAGTACGCAGCCCATACACCCTGCAGGGATATTCTGCTGTCTGCAAGCTCACGTAGAGGCTAAAGCACAGTTATATGACACCAAAGACAACTTCATCCCAAGCAATGAGAGGCTTACCAGATCATATAAACAGCTAAATAGTAGGGGGTTCTCCTGCTTTTAGCCCATAATTAATTCCCTTTTCAAAATGCATCTTAATTTTGAATAAGATTCCACATATGGATTGTTAGGGATGTATTCAGAGCATAATCAAGCTCCTTCCACATTAAAAATGGAGTCAGCTGCAGGATGCAGATTCATATTCTGAGCATTGAAAACTCAAGCCTCAGCCCCAGCTGGCCAGATGAATATAGTTGCCAAGCAAAGATTTTGAATAGAATTTTGTTTTGGAGACTGAAAGAAAGAAATCTAAACGAGTGTTCCAGTTGTATGCAGAATAATTTCAATTGCCTTCATGATGCTTTACTTCAAGAATTTGCTACTTTCTACATTTTTAAATAATACTGTTAGATGCATTAATTTATTTTCAAATATGTTCTTTTGGTTTTGGTCATTAGAGAACTATCATCCTGTCCCAGAGCAGATAGTAGAAAGAAGCTGACTAGTGGTGTTGGGGAAAGATTCTGGAACTAGCAACCAACCTGTTCAATGCCACAAGACCAACTCGCAGAACTATCTGTTACACGTTCATACAAGTTATGGGCAGAACAAAACTAGCACAAATCTCACCATTCCACATGGATTGGGTCCTGAGCACCAGAGGGGTCATCTGTTTCTGCAGAATGAGCTATAGTTGGTCACTCAAAATACCCAGCCTTTGACACAAATGCAAACCAAAAGCAAGTGTGCAAATAACAAATAAACCTAAAGTCTGTGGTCTTTCTCCAGACTTAGAAAGGGGTAATCCAGGCTTTTTGCTTTTCTCCTCTCTTGTACTCTGCTCTAGGATTTTTTTTAACCTTCTTTGTAGCTCCATCCCTATTCACGAGTCTTCACTTGCAGCTGGCTCCCTGCCTCTAGGCTAGGCAAACTATTAGCTGCTAACTACCTGCAGCTGGGCTTCAGTCCCTGGAGGCTTAGCACCTCCTTGCATATATATTATCTTAACCTTTCTGTTAAAAGGTATCTATTTAGATAGATCAGGGATGTCAGGCTCATCTGGTCCATGAACCAGCCTGCATTGTGGATGCTGTGTGTCCTGGATCAGGCAGTGGGTGGGCAGCCTCTGGGCTACACAGCCCCAGAGTTGCCACCACTGTGGGGCTGTGCTGCACAGCCCGAAAGCAGCCATGATATGCAGTATGACCCCAGATCAGCAGGAAGTTACTCCAGTGCTCCAGAGCTGTGCTGCATGCTATGGCCACTCGATATATGCAAGTGGGAGCACACACCATATGCAGAACACAGAACCATCTGTCCCACCCCGTATGCTGCCTATATGTCCCTCTGAGAGCCACAGGCAGTACCAGGATGATACACCTTCATGGGCCAGATGTGGCCCATGGGCTCTATCTTTGACACCCCGGAGTTAGACTGCTAACAATGAGATAAGTAAAATGATGTACTTGTGAACATATAGACTATGTATATGCCTAATCTTTTCCACTGAGTGAATGATGAAAAATATGTTGGTCACTTTCACTTTTATTTTGAGCCACTTTCACCTTCAGAATTTAACAGGCCAGTACAGTGCATTAACATTAAGTGGAAAATACTGCAGGGACATAAAAGCCAGTTTTCACTAGAATATTTTCTAAATATAAATGGGAAAATTCTACTGCTTTTGGACTGAGATGCAGACTGCAAATAAAAATGGGGGATATGACGGGTGTGTTGCACTTTGATCAGTGTCCCTTTGTAGCTGGTTTTATTAAAGGTTTTTCAGTGTATGACATTTTCAGAAACATCATTTAATTACAATTTCCTGTAAAAAAAAAACAAAAAAACCAACTCTGTTATAAGGCAAAGCAGCATGCTTTAACATTTTTCCATCAGTTGTACACATCATCTATCTGATGGAAAAGAAAGAATGCAACTTAAATGAGATATTCCAACATGTTTTCTGGGAACACCACAGGAGTCAAGCTATTTGACCTCTTTACTGCTTTCGGGATTTCAGCATATGTCCTGTACAAATGAATTTCTGAAATTGCATGCTCTGGGGGGAAACTGTTGCCTAGATTTATGAACTTTGAATATTCATGAAAGGGAGATGTGAAAGGGGCTACAGAATGATTTTTTTTTTTTTGAATCATGAAAGTTTAAAATGTATTTGATGTCGAAACCTGAGTAACAATTGATTCTGTTTTAATACTATAAAGAGTTATAAAATTAAACTCACAACTAATTGGAAAGCTGACAATCAAATCTTGAACAGCACTGGCCACAAGAATAATAGGTTAAAGATTAAGGTGCTTTGCTTAGAAAAATAACAAGATAAGTTTCAAGAGCAACCAAGGGCTTTTGTCCTTAATTCACAACCGGGCAATTCTGTCAGCTTTTTGGGTAAGTGGTGATATAGATATAGATCTAGACCAGGCCAATAAATCCCCGGTAAAATTTACCTTCAAACGCAGATATTTATATTGATTTACATTTGTTTGGAGAAGACAATTACTGGCCATTTGAACTTATATTGTCATTCAAAACTGAAAACACATTAATGAAAAAAACAATTGTGTCTGCTAGATATCCATCTGTCCTGGATATCTAGTAGTTACAATATGACTCTGAGAAACCTGCTTCAGAGATCTTTCACCTCCCACTATCAGAAAACTGTTTGGAGGAAGGAGTGCTTTTATATATAGCTACAACCAACTTCTATCCATGTTGGTGCAGTTTTTGAGTATGTCTATATAGTATCTAGGCTAAGATGGTCCTGAGTGCTTCCCCTCAGCAAACAAGGTTCTTTGAGTGAATCTGATATCTTTTATTACACAAACTTCAATAGTTGGAAACAATTTTCTTAGCAAGCTTTCGGGTTTAAAAACCCTTCATCAGGCTGAAGAAGTATCTCCTCAGCAAGGTATACCAGCCAGGACACATTGCTACTATGGTGTAAACTTACTTTCTAAAAACATCTGTAAAGTTTGTTTCAAAAGGCAAAGGAAGTTATAGAATCCAGATGTTCTGATTTGAATACCAGAGTTTGGACTAGATGATTCTTGAGGTCCCTCCCAACCACAGGATTATCGTATCTGATAATGAACTAGTATGAAGCTCTTCATTTGCCTCTGAAAAATACAGAGAGGAAGCCTTAATAGTTGATGTCAGGATCTGTAACAACCTTTCCATAGAAGCCAAGTAGTGTTATGAATTAAGCCGCATGTCACAAAACCTTTGAAGCTCGAGTAGAGGGGATGGCATTCCAGATGCGTAATGCAACACACAGAACGCAGGCAGTCACCCGGCTGGCCTTTTCTATTAATCACGTATCAGCCACTCAGTTTGAAAGGTATTTGATGTCACCTTTTTAAGTCTTGCCCAGCTGCAGAGAGAAGGAGGAGGTGCACTGGACAAGCCTACAGCACGTGAATGGAAGATCAAATATCTACCAAGTAGGCAGGGTCAGGTCAACAGGCAGACAGACAGCTGACTGTCCAGCTGCCCAGAGGCTAAATGAAGGACAGATGAGGCAGACTTCTTCATAAAATTAGCTGACTTAACAACAGTTTATCACTTCTTGTCCTTAACCATGCCATTTGACAAATACTTTGTTTTCTCTGAGAATAACCAGTCATGTACATATAGCACCTGCTATTTTTTCAATGATTTTGGAATGCTGTGCTTACCCATCATTGTAGCTAGAAGACAAAAATCTGCTTCTGCAAAACTGGAATTTAAAGAATAACCTTTTCCCCAGAGCCCAGCTCAAGTAAAAAGTTGAAAAGGTTGATGACCTTACCAAAAAAAACCCTGAATCTACAACCTCATACCATAGAAATTCAACAAAGTAAGCACTGAATTGATCCCCTCTCCTTCCTTGAAAAGGGGGCAGCTATCCTTACTGATAATCATTTCCTCATCTGTGTATAATGGATTTATGGGTACAGACTGCAATGATTTCAGTGGCAAGGAGAGAAAGAGAGAGTGAGTGAGCAAGCCAGTTAGAAACAACGTGCATGGTCCAGTTGCTAGAGCAGTGGACTACGGGTCAAGAATCCTAAATTCTAGTCCCACCTTTGACACTGCTCATCATGTGACCTTGGGCCAGTCACTTTACCTCACTGTGCCTCATCTTCCGCCGTCTAGGAACAAGAATAATACTTGCATAGAGAGTGAATGAGCCTGAAACAGGCAAAACACCAAGTGAAGTCAAAGGGAGAATTATATCCATGTGTTAAATGCACTTACCTGGTGATTAAAACACAGTAGAGAAATATCTTCATACCTGCATTTGATACTTGTAGGCAACTTGAAATACAGTGCATTATGTCCTGCAGATAAATTGAAAGTTTACCATAAAGGGAAATGTAGATTTTTATAGAAATTGTGACAACTGTTCTCTTGGTTTAAGGTAAATATTCAGCTGGAATTTAACAAAGTCATTTTCATACCTTAATTAACTTAAAATTGAATTATGATCACTAGTTGGTATAAGTTTAATAGATATACTGAGCACCATGGAATTAAGGTAACTCACATTAACATTTCATGGATAATTACACTTTTATTGACCCATTACAAGTGCTGTTTGATAATATATTTGAAAGGGCAGCTATTTACCAAGTAATTATTTTTTGCTATAACAAGAACAGCAAAATTTCACTGTTTAAGAGAGAGACTTTTAAGCAAAATAAAGTGTAGTAGGTAATTTTAATCTGTTCCACATAAAACAAACGAAAACTACTGCAGTTTATCAATGCTCCTCACTGATAGCATGGGCAACTCCCAAACAGACATAAGCAAAATAAAAGATTCTTTGCAAATTCCACAAAAAAAAGACATTTGTACAAAAGGACCAATTAAATTTACTACATCTACTGCTAAGGACATGGACAAACAACCCAATTATTACTAGGTGCATCTTTACATGTGTATCTATACATGTGCTTTACTGCTGAGTTGACTAATTAGTTCCATAGTAAGGCATCACAATCTACACATCCGTTGGAATTAGGGCATAGTAAATGAACTCTGCCATAGGATAGTACTGTTCAGGACAAGTACTATCCTACAGCAGAGTAATTATGCACACTCATACACGTGTAGATTGTGACTGGGGCTGGCTAGGGCTTGAAGGTGCTACAGTGCAGGGGCTGCCTGCCACCTAGCCCCACACTGTAGCACCCTTGTGCCCCAGGCAGCCCCTCTGCTGCCTGACGCTGCCACTTGGAGCTCAGAGCTGACCCCCTGGGCCTCTCGCCAGCCCAGGATGCTCTTCCCCAGTTCAAACTGCTGCAATCCAAGGTGCACATGCAGATGCTGTGCCCAGGAGCAGCTGACTCTGGCACAAACTGTGCCAGTTAATTGCTACATGCTAATTGCACATGTAGATGTACCCAGTAAGAAGTAGACAACCAACTACTTCTCCCCCAAGCCAGCTGCCTGCAATAGGCATTGTTACAATGCCTGGCTGGGAATGAACATGGAGTCACTTTGCATTCAGCAAGAGGCTATTCTAAGATGAAACTGAGTATGGGAGTGGACATGGAACAGATACCATGTAGTAAATTTCCCACATAGTATAATTATTGTACATTTTTTCAAGCATATCCTTTCTACCCTACTAGGATTGAGAATGTGTTCAGTCCACTTTTAATATATAATACATTATACATCATGTTTCCATAGCCCTTACTGTGGATAAAAATGACCTCTGTACAGCAAGTTACCAAACTCACATGTACTACTTAGGTCCTTTACCCCTGGCTTAAGTGGGACACAGATTGTCTGCTGGACCTCTGTATGGGAAGGATTTTCAGCCAGTTGAACTTGAGAAAAATCAGTTTAATTTGTTTGGTTCAGATTCTCCATCTACTGATGAAGGGTAACAACACCAACATCAACATCACAGTACCCTTGATAGCTTTAACTCTTGAACATCCAGCTAATGCTCCAAGACCCAGGGAGGAAGAGTTCTATGCAAGTCTATGTCATTGCTCTTTATCTTGGGAGGCATATGACACTAAAATATTAAAAATCTTGTTTTAGCATTCCGAAATAGGATGCACTACACTAATCAGCTTGACAACCATTATTGCATTTTTAAAAGCAGTGGTAGAAAGCCTAATACACATATTTCATACAAAGGTGGCTGTGCCATGCAGAAACACCACTACTTATTAGTGATGGTATATCATAAGCACACTCAGAAGCATTTGCGATGGACAATGGAGGGGCCAGCTTCTTCATATTCATCTTTGCTGATCCACATTTGCTGGAAGGTGGAGAGGGAAGCCAAGATTGAACCCCCAATCCAGACAGAATATTTACGTTCTGGTGGTGCAATCATCTAGAAGAAAAGTGGAAGACTTCTCAGTGAAAGAAAACAAGTAGTTGATATAATGATGTCTCCTCTCTGTGCAAACATATTAAATGAAATTCTGTTTCCTCTCTACATCAAGGGCAATTTTGCTGAGGTAATATCACCAATAGGTCATCTTCTCTGTCTGGCAGCTGAAGTCCTCAGAGATGCTCCAGTGTAGCTGAGAGCATGATTTGACTTATGACTATCCTATAGCTTTCGCCAAAAGGGAAGCCAATAGAGTGGCAGATGCTCAACTCTATTCTGAATCAGGCCCAAAGATGGTAAAGAAAGATGCAGTCACTTGCAGATAGCCATGAAATGTTGATCACTTGACCTACCCTGCAGTTAAACAAATGCTGATCAAGGGTTTATCACCTGGTTGTAGATGAACCACTTGCCACAAAGATACCTGGGTACCCCAGCCTATGATCCCTTTTTAAAATTCTTAGACTGCCATTTCACTAAGGTATGCTGTAAAGCCTTATCAGGTTCTTCACTGGGTCTCATCCATCCATAGTTAACTGACTTCCCTACATTTTAGGTTGATTCTTTGAAGTTCTGAACATCTCAGTCAATAAGAGGTAGCTGATGATGCTTAGCACCTCACAGGATCAGGCCCTGTAAACTCTTTTAGATAAAGATTTTCAGAATCAATGACTGAATCTGAGTGAATAATTTCAAATTAGGCCCCAGAGGAAGGGTGATTGGAATTTAGCATAACTGGGTTCAAACAGGAACTAGATAAATTCATAAATGATAGATTTATTCATAGCTATTGAACAGAATGGTTGGAGATGTGTCCTCTGAACCAATAATGGTGGATGTCAGGGAGTATAATGGATAGGGGATAAATCATTCTAGATCTATCTAGTTCAGTGCTCTCCCCTTATAGCTGCTGGAGACAAAATACTGGGCTAGATGGACCATTGGTCTGACTCAGTATGGTACTTCTTATGTTCTTAAATGATGCCTCTTTTAAGAATCTCAAGAAAAAAACCCCAAAACTGAGGCACCCAAACTCACCAATCTTTTTAAAAATCTTGATGCTCCTTGTTTATCAGACTTGAATCAGCAGCATATTTAATTAAACTGAAGTTAAATTGGTAGTGGGCTCTATTCTGTGGCGTTACCTGGAAGAATTTATTTTCATAGATTCATAGATTGTAAGGCCAGATGGGACCTAGGAAGATCATTCAGTCTATCTAAAAGGACTATTTAAATGGGAGCTTTGAGGCATCTCATGTACATTTTTGCAAGGACTGCCATATCTATAGGGGTAAATTCATGTGGCTGCTTCCCGCCCCCTTGCACTGTATACCAGAGTCAGCTTTCCAAAAGTCATACAAACTGGCTTCAATTCTCCATAGCCCAAGATGCCTGGATTCTCTGAAAAGTCTGAGCCAGAACTAAGGTCAGACCATGCCGTTAGGGGGAGGGGAGAAAGAGGGGTGAGGCATGGCTGGAGGGGATTCCAGGGGAAGGCCATGATTAGGGAGCAGGCACAAGAAGGGTGAAGCCACTGGCCTGTCTTAGGGAAAGCAAGTTGGACAACATCCGCAGAGCACTACTTAGTAGGAGTGCCAGAATAGGTCCCTTCTCTCGATGTCCCAGCAGCAAAAGCAGCCCCACAAAGTTGCTGGGTGCACACACACCATGCTGCCATTGCCAAAGTAACAACTGGAATATAGATCAACCCATGGCAATAGCAGCAGCTGGGAACTGTTTTTAAGTCTCCAAAGTAGGTAAGGTACACCAGCACTCAGTAGCACCTCCCCTTGCCAATGGTGGAAGCCCTGCTTGCTGTTCCTAGCTGACCTGGGTGCAAAGTAGGGGGAGCTCCTGACTCACTCCAGCCAGAGGCTGTGGTGAGCAGCTACGTGGGATGCCAGGCTCAATTGGGGAGAATAGTATGATGGCCAGTTCCCTCTTCCTGCCTCTGCTCTCACCTGGTTGTGCATGTGGGAGAGGCCATACAGGGAGAAGAAGGGTTGGCCACTGCTGCTGTCCTTTGCTGAGCCTGGTAGTCTGAACAGCTGTTCCTCACAACTGGAGCTCCCAGACCAGTTGGGGGGGGCAGGCAGCAGAGGCATCTGCACAATGAACAGGGGCAGGAGAGAGAGAGGCCCACCTTCTGCCCCAGGAATGGGGGGAGCCTTAGGAAGACTGTTCCTGCTCTGCTCCAACCATGGCTGTAGGGAGTGGCGACATGGGTGCTAGGGTGTGCTGGAGACAGTGGAAGCTGTGTGCAAGTTCCTCTTTCCTTTCATCTGCTCCCTACTTGTGCCTCCCTCATTCTAGTGTCCACCACCACCCGGCGCTCCAACTGTGCCTCACTCCAGTCCTCTCAAAGGTCAAAGGGGTGGTCAGTGGCAGCTGTCACGGTCCTTTTTTCTTAATCTGGGATCTGCCCACATAAAATTAGTTTGTTGTTGTCTAATAAATCCAGAGGCAAGGATGTGTATGAATGTAACAAAGAAATATCTGTGGCTTAACTTCTCTTCAGATTGTCTCCCTGAAGAGGCAATGTTGACCTAGTGAACAAGGTAGCAGACTTAGCCTGTGGCTACATATACATGTTCAAATGTTTTGAGATTTTCTCTTGGTAAAAAAACTTACCTGGAGACACATGAACAGATATTTGAATTCTGAACCTTTGAAGACAGTAAGGTTGCAATGCTGACACTGAGTAGCTAGGAGTTCCCCATGCACACATTTCAGCATGCTTTGCAGACTCTCTCAGTCTGCCTGGAAACAAATGGCAGTAGTACATGGGGCATGACTGGCTCATCCAGACTTCTCAGAGTCAGCCTATGTACAATGTGGGGATTGTGAAAGAGGCAGAGCAGTAGAGTCCAATGAGTGACAGGAGAAACTCTCCCAGGTTGTCCCCAAGTTATTTTCTTCCTAGAGTGGCCAATTTGATTCTGAGAGAAAAACCTTGAACATCTGTACACTCATGGTTTCTCCTAGGATATCAGTGACTTTTCCCACGAGAAACTGGAGGTCTGTACATACCCAAAGCTGACACAGCAAAATTCACTGTCAGGGTAGTTCTTATGATTAGCATGGGAAGAGAGCCACACTATATTTAACATGAGTATACTCTTCCTGTTGCCCAGGCTATGCTCTTCAGGGCCAGCTCAGGCATCTCTACTTGACACTGCACTGTATGTCCTGTGCACTACTGTTGATAGACTTGGGTTGGCTAACCTGCTGTGTTATCTTGGGTAAATCATATCATTTTCATACACTTGTTTCTTCTTCCATTGTTTGCCTGTCTTGTTTACTTAGTAAACTCTCTGGGGCATTATGCATCCATAGAGTCTAATATGACAAAGCCATGGATTTCACTTAGGGACAGTTAAAAAAGAAACGAATTCAGATGCCTATAAGTCATATGTTAGGCATCTCAGTCCAACAAAACAAAATTCAAAATTCAGACATGGATACCCAGGTCCTCTGCACAGTGCATAAAGAGAGTTAGATGCATCAGAATGGTGATATAAAAAATCTGCACCCCGAGCAGAGTTGCCTAGTACAGACCAGCACAGAACATTGATCATACAAGTGTGTCTGAACTCCAGGCCCTCCTCATGTTGTATGTCTCTGAGTTAAGAGACATAAACTTTGATTTAAAGCTCACCACCCATTCCTCAGGACAAATGTGTACAAGGTTAATTTGAAAGAACCAAAAATGTCAACACACACGTTTTTAAAATAAAAGGAAGTGGTATAGGTTGCTTACTAACCATTTATTATGTCACACTAGGTAGAGTACTTGTCCAGAAACTGTGAAACCTAGATTCTAGGACCTCCCCAAAAGAGAGCCACATCTACATCACCTACTTCCCAAGGGACAGCTCTAACAACTAACCTAACGATAAGGATGGCTTCAAATAGTTATCCTTGTTCTTACCTACTGAACTTGCACCACTGAATGGAAAGGAATGCATGATTCTTAGGGCCATAATGAAAGCAAGCTGTAATCCAATGATTAGGGCACTTAGTGAAAGACTGAATGAGTCCCATGTCACAAATACCTTAATAATTACTCCAATATCAGCTACCTTTGCAAATGCATACAAGCATTTCAATGTGGTTTACTACAGGATGTGAAGACTAGAGGTGAGGTTGGAAATTAAGTGTACCATGTTAATAACTGACCATAGCAAATCTATGTTTGCATTTAAAAATATTTACTTTTAAGCAGCAAAGAAAAGAGCCAATAAAATATATCTTTACTACTTCTACTACTACTACAAATAATAATAATAATAATAATAATAATAATAATAATAATAATAGTAAAATAAAAAAATGTTATTGAGTCTTTTTCTCACTGCTTAAATGTATATGTACTAAAAATATACGTTAATTGTATGTTTGCTTTCCTTTATGTAATAATAATGATGGTAACAGTAATAATAATAATATTCTCCTGTAATTAATCTGTAAAATTTCTATTTTACACTCCACTGTACCACCACTACATTACGCAGCTGGAGGTGACAGTACAAGTCATGGAATACTATCATTTCCTCAATTTATCATAATTAAAGAAGCACCTGTATTAACTTTTTGTTGGTCCTTTGGAAAATTTCCTATTTTCACCGTGCTCAACAACTCTCAAAATAATTCTTGTTTTCTCTGTGGCACACCGATTGCACATCAAGATCACACAAACAAATACACAGTACACTACACAAGGCTACTGACTCAAGCCAGTGATGAAAGGATCTTTCTGCATAACTTGCAAAGTGTTGCATTCTCACTACTGATTTTCTGTCATTATTAGTAGAGTAAATTTCCCTTTAGTTGGTAGCTTTTGAGCTCCACTGAAACTGCTTTCACCTGTCTCTAAAAATGTCTTCATGTCCAAATTTCATGCCTCTATCTACCCTCAGTGACTTCTTGGCTGCACTTGTTCTTTGGTTTTGCAGCTACATTCTCTTACTTCTTTGGCTGTTCCTTCAGTGTCTTTTTTATTATTATTATTACTTTTTTCTCCTCTCTTAACTTAGTTTCCAAAAGAACCCCATTGGCTTTGTCCTTGTCTCCCTTTACATCTTCTTTAGATGACCTGATCCACTCACATAGCTTCAACTACTACTTTTTAAGTCAACAACTGACAAGACCCTTTCTCAATCCTATTTTGAGATTGCCCAAGGTCACATAAAGCCTACAACAAAGCCAGGTAGAGAATCCAGTTTTGCTATTTCCAAGTCTTCCATTCTAAAGGATGTTTGCTTACGAACATTTATATCGGGTGTATACAGTCTGGTTTTTTTAACAAAAGAATGGTGAAAAAAAAAAATCGGTACAAAATATTAAAATTACCTTAATTTTCATAGTACTTGGAGCCAAAGCTGTGATCTCTTTTTGCATGCGATCGCCAATACCAGGGTACATTGTGGTCCCCCCCGAGAGGACATTATTAGCATAGAGATCCTTACGGATGTCAATATCACATTTCATAATGCTGTTGTAAGTGGTTTCATGAACACCTGCAGATTCCATTCCTGTTTGGAAATAACATTTGCACACATCATTGTTGATTTTGTTAAACAAAATAATGAACTCTTTTTCTTTATCATCAAAATGAATGGGAGACTTGGAAAGATCACACTCAATGATCCTGATAATATTCCAGCAACAAGCTACGCAGTGCTAGGAAGAAGGTGGATTATACAGTTAAGTGCTATTTCTCCCCTTCCATGTCTTCTTGTGAGGTAGGATTACAATTGCACACCTAACACATACTTGAAAAAAGTGATTCTCTCCTACTGTGCTCTGGGTATTTAGACAACCTCAAGTCTTTATTTAGCAAATAGAAAAGCATGAAATGAGATATTCTTCTATCCTATAACATAGTATTTTGGAATTAGCTAGGTCACTCCTAAATCCATTTGGCTAAGTTGATTCTTACAAACTAGTTAGAATAACAGGGTGAAAGGTGAGTAGAGTCATTTATGGGAATATACATTTCCCACAAAAGAGCTAACCACATGAAGGACCAGAAATACAGTTAGCACATTGTCATGTTTCATGGGGAGCTAACAAATCCTGACTGGGGCAGGGTGTCAACTGTACACAGAGCTGAAGGCAAACTATTTGAAACTAATGATATTTGGTTTTATATTCTATTGCTTCCTGAGTCATAAATTATAGCAGGAGTGCCCAACCCACAGCACGTGCCACAAGTGGCACAGGCAGGCTTTGTGTGTGACATGCAGCAGATTGGGGAGGGAGCAAAAAGCAGAGCAATAGATTGGGCAGGAGAAGGGGAAAGGAGTGGCACTCAAAAAGGTTGTGGGGCTTACCTTGTGGCACACCTGCCGAAAAGTTTTCTCCTGCCCCCAGATTAGAGGAACTGGTTGTTAAAGCAGGGGCAGAATCTGGATGAGAACTTTCATGAATTATGAGATAACTGTCTCTCTTACATGCTGAGTACAGTTATAGACTAAGTGCAGGCATTCAGGAAGGTTAGACTGTGTTAAAAATGACCGCCCAAACTAATGTCAGTTGGGATGTGGGGGCTAGTGGGAGAGTTGGGGGAATCAGGGGCAAGCAGGCTTGGGGGAGACTGAGGGTTTGCAGGGGCATTGGGAGACAGGAAGCACCCACAGGGGGGTGGGGGGAAGGTGAGGTCTGCAGGAACAATAAGGGATATGGAAATCAGGGAGTATCCACAGCAAAGATTGGGGGAGACCCAGGGGGGCAAGCGGTATTCACAGGAAGGATGGGAGGTCAGGAAGAATCCACAAGGGAACAGGAGACAGGCAGAAGCTGCAGGAGGTTGGGGGGCAGGCAAGGTCTGTGGGATCTGAAAGGGCTTGGGGGGACCAGGGAGGCTTACATGGTCTACGGTGGAGCATGGGAGGGGGGGAACCATGGGTTATTTTTAGTCCCCCAACCCTCCACAGCAAACCTACGCTCCCATCCCTCCCACCAATACTTACCTTCCTCAACTCCCAGCAGTGGCAAATGCTGATAAAACCAGCACTAAAGCAGCTTGCAGGATGGGGGTTCAGGGGCAGAGGGGGACTGGCTGGTCCACTGGGTGGGGTGGGGGGTGAGGGGCAGCAGAGCTATAAAATATTCTGGTGCCAGGGGCTGGTAGGAAAAATGCAGCCCCAGGGCCGGAGCTGGCAGCTGGGTTTTCCAACCTCGGGCTACACAAGTAAGTATAGAGAAGTTCCATTACCAGCCTAACCTAGACCAATTAAGTTTGAGGGTACATTGATCCAGGTCTATCATAGAACAGGTACCACCATTTTTAGATTGATCTGTGTGCACAGAACTTCTGTACTGTTAAGAGTTTAGATTGATTTCCAATCAATGAGACTACGTGCAAAGTCCTCACCCGAGCAAGTTAAGTTAAACTGGCTGGCCATTTTTAACCCAATCTAACCCCTCCCCCCGCCCCCCAGCTCCCCCAAATGTCTGCACTTAGCCATAATTATCAGCCAATCTAAACTGGAAGAAGTATCTTCTGAGGGAAGTGCAAATACTAGTTTGTTAGCTTTGATCTGACTCTAGTGAAGTCACTATTTCCAAATCCTATTGCTTTCTAAACTGACAGGCAGCACCCAGATGATAAATCTAATGTCTTTAAAGAGCAATTAGCCTGAATGTTAGCCTCAGCTCCTGACAAAGCTGCAGGTTCTCAGTACATTTCAAAACATGATTCTATGTCTTAAAAATCTCAAGGTTTACACTAAACAAAGTCTTCTTTTCAAATTTAGTCAGAAACTGAAAGCACAGGCATGGCCCACCTATGAAGGATGGCTGGAAGAGAGTTTCTGGGCATCGGAATCGTTCGTTGCCAATGGTGATGACTTGCCCATCAGGAAGTTCATAGCTCTTCTCGAGAGAGGAAGAAGAAGCAGCTGTTGCCATTTCATTCTCAAAATCCAAAGCCACATAGCAAAGTTTCTCTTTTATGTCTCGCACAATCTCACGTTCCGCTACAGACATCCAACAATAAGTTATATCAATATACAATTTGACAGCTAAGAGATGCACACTGGATAGACCTTGTCATGCACAGTTATGTATACACCTGCAGGCAATGTGGTCACAAATTTGTGATTTAGGATCTTTAGGTAAGTGTCAGAACTCCTGATCTTTAGTCATTGTTCTGACACTGACCACTAAGTGGACTCAATAAGCCACCTAACTTTTCCATACCCACGTTTTCCCACCTGTAAAGTTAGTATGATGTTACAACACATCCTTCGTAGCAACACTGGGCAAATTAAATCATGTTTGCAACAAGCCTTTGCAAGCTCTGATGTAATTAGCCATAACAGCAGCCATAACACAAGCCATACATTAGTTCCTCTTGAGAATATGATGATTGTGATTATACATGGAACTTCTTTTTGATTTGCATTTCCTCTGCCTGCTCAGCCTGCATTGCATGGACATCACAGGTCTTAGAAAACAAAGAGGTCCATAAGCTTACTTCATCCACAGCTCAGCTACCCAACTAAAGCAGGCTTCCTGCAATGCACGCTCTGGTGAATACATGCAGTTCAACAAGACACACAATAAAGTCAATGAATACCCATAGAAAAGAAGCTTATTACCAGTGGTGACAAAAGAATAGCCTCTCTCCGTGAGGATTTTCATGAGGTAATCAGTGAGGTCTCTGCCTGCTAGGTCCAACCTCATGATGGCATGGGGTAAAGCATACCCCTCATAGATGGGAACATTGTGTGTGACACCATCCCCAGAATCCAGAACTATTCCTGGAAAAGAAAAAAGAAAGGAAATGCTAGAATCCCATTAGCCCCCAAATATTCTCCATATTCTACAATGAAAGCTACAATGAAGAAGGGCTAGTTAGGAGACACTCATATGACCAGGCCTTTTGTCTTTATTATATAGTTGGAACTCTGCTTGTGCCAGGTAGGAATTACTAGCATAAATAAGAACCATTGCCTTTGGCAAACACATGAAGCATTCTGCAATCGCACTATATTGTTCTCTCTGAACAGATGCTAATGATAATGATCTTACATTCATACAGAGCTTTTCATCTCAGAGGATCTCAAACACATTATGGACTTAAAATATTATATGAACTATACACAGAGATCATCCCATTCACCATTAAAATACAGCTACCTCTAACTAGAAATATGGCATCTGGTTAAAACTGTACACAGCTGTACTGCATAGCACTTTTGATTTAAAAAAAATGAAGCATTATCTTTTTTGTTCAGGAGCAAATAGACGTTTCTAGTGGTAAAAACAGACTTATACAATTGAGTTCTTTAAAAGACCAGACTATTTGCCACAAACATTAGTTTCTGTAAATGGGTGATATTGCTATGACCCCAAAAGTGGAGGGGAGGAAACGCCTTTAAGCACAAAGGGGAAGGGAAAGGGTATCTTTACCTGCTGCAGAGACTTTAAAAAGTTCCCAGAGGCTCCCGCAGCATGGCTTGCTCACACCGGTGCAGGCAGAGGAGGCTGGGAGCAGGGGGTGCAGCCACCCACATGCAGTGGGTTGCTTTTCCCGCACCTCCCTTTGGGACATCCTGGATCTACCCCTAGCTAATCCTAATACTCTCTTAACTGTAGACTAAGTTACATACTGATAAGAACCTACCACTTCTTCTTCCTTTTTTTTTTAATTTCGTGTCTCAGTTCAGATCAGCCAATTGGTTCCAAATTCTGTCAACTGAGCAGAACTCAATCATGCAAGTCTGTGTGGTGCTACCATCAGCAAGTATCCTACTTCCCAGACTTGCAATCCCCCCACCATAAATTGTGTAGCCAAAATCCTCACATTTGAAAGCATATGTAGACTCTCACAGGGGTCAGCCTGCCCACAGTGAAAAGGACAAGGCTTCTCCATTTAACTACACCAGATGTGGTCAAAACTTGGCCTGTGGGTAGCATCCAGCCTGCGAGGCCATTCTATCCGGCTCACGGGGCCCCTAACAAATTTAGAAAATTTATATTTATCTGCCCTTAGTTCCTGTAAAAAATGAGGACCCAGGGGAAGCCCTGGCAGGCTCCTGCAACAGTAGGGCCCACCCAGCCCCGCTCCCCCATGCTGCTGACCATGCAGCTACCCCAGGCAGACACTCAGGTAAGTGGGGGGAGGGCAGGGAAGGACCCTGGGCAGGGAAGGAGCCCACGGAAAAGTGGCCTGGGGAAAAGCTGAGCGCAGGTGGGGTGAAAGCGGCCCCTCCCCTGCCCTGTGGCCAGTGCCCTGTACTGCAGCCACTCTCAGCCTGCCTGGCACTGCCTGTACCTGCTCAGGACAATCCCATCTGGGCTGTGAGTGGCTGCAGCAGGGAACGCTGGCCATGGGGTGGGCTAGTGGCTGCTTTTCCCCAGGTGCAGCTTTTCCCTGGGCTCCTTCCCAGCACAGACCCCACAGCCTGCAAGCAGCTGCAACGCAGAGTGCCGGCCACAGGGCGGGGGAGGGGCCACTTCCCCCTCAGCACCAGCCTGCCCCCACTGCCAGCCTGGGCCCCACACTGGCTCTGTGGCCCCCTGGCTTGCTGCTCCAGGCAGTGTTTGCCACTGCTGCCTCTGGGCTGCCCAGCACGCGAGCTCCAGGCAGGTAGCAGCAGCAAACACTGCCCAGTGCAGCAAGTGCGGGGGCTGCAGCTGCTGCCACCATGCACAGCCCCAGTGGGTGAACCCAAAGCCGGTACGGGGCCCAGGCTGGCAGCAGGGGCACGTTACAAGCTGGTGGTGAGTGCGGGGGAAAAGCAGCCACTTCCCGCCCCATGGCCAGTGCCCTGCACTGCAGCTGCTCACAGCCCACATGGGGATGCCTGTACCTGCTCAGGACAGCCCCACATGGGCTGCAAGCAGCTGCAGCAGGGAGCACTGGCCATGGGGCAGGCAAGGGGCTGCTTTCCCTCCGCACTCAGCACGAGCTCCTTCCCTGCCAGGGAGCAGGAGATTGGGGCTGCACACTACCTTCTATCTATACCGCGGGGCTGGGGGTGGCACTGGGAGTGAGCAGATGTGGGAGCCAGAGAGAGTTTGGGGCCAACACTGGTGTCCCAAGGCCAGTGCCAATGGGGCCCAGAGCAGGGCGGCAGGAGCGCTGGGTCCCAGCCAGCAGGGTCTCTATGGAGCCGGGCTAGCTTCCCACCTCCCTGCTGGTGCAGACCAGTCCAGCTTCACAGACCCCTGCCAGCCTGTGCCCTGCTTTGGGCCCCACCAATACTGGCCCTGGGACATTGGTCCCACGATGGTGACCAGGGGGCAGGGCTCCTGTCAAAGGGTTGGGCTACCCATGCAGCCCTCAACAGCTTGCCAAAACTGAGTAAGCAGCCCCCAACCCGAAATAATTGCCCACCACTGAACTACACTAAGTTATTCACGGGTGAAAAGAAGGGTATCTCCTCTACCAGATAAGTAAAACTACCTGATATCTCCCCTGTCAGGTCAGGACCTTTTTTTTTTTTTTTTTTAAATTTTTTTCTGTTTTTTTGCACCGGTCCTGGAAAGCACGCAATACCAGGTCAATGCATGGAGTGGATGGAGCAAGCTCCAATTCCACCAACCAATACCAAAAAGAATCTGCTCAATACAGACCTCCTATGGAGGACATATTCCCATGCAAAGTGGGAATGAGCCCACGCTCCCTACAAGGACAGATTAGTACAACCCATTAAAATAAGATACACAGTAGTGCCCATTGAGCACAGTCCCCCTCAGCACTGACTTTTTCAAGTCACGGTGAGCCACTAACACTGCATACATTTCAATTTGTTTTTCATTCCCACAGCTGGATTGTATCTTTCTTTTCCATTTATAATGAATCCTGTACCTTCATCAGCCTTAAATGTCTGGCAAACACTAACAAACAAGGCCCAACATGTTCAGCCAGAATCTCTCTGTCACCCCTTCTCTCATTCTATTGCATGTGATTAGCATTGCCCCACCCTCCATGAGATGAAGCCAGACCAAGTTGCTGTATGTCTCATTTGCATATAAATGTTTGGAGCATCATACCAAGACTTGTGACAAGAACACCCATTTCCAGTCATGAGTCGGGGGCTAATTAGCACATTGATCCTTTATGGGGGTTATCTGAAGTATACACACATATTGAGCAGTGCTGAGCTGTGAGTTCACCATGTCTTAAAATGCTATTGACTCTGCTAGGGCCCAGCCTAATGAGCTATGTGACAGCCAGGGACATGAGTATCCCTGGAGGGACTTTGAAAGATCCCAGGGGCTACGTTGGGGGTGGGAATACTACCACCCTGTGCCACTGCCTCACAGGAGCAGGGCCATACAGATGCTGTACTACCACCACTCCACCATGTCCCCACTCCACATTTGGCCAATTGCCACCCCACACCAACACTCTACTTCCGGCCACTTGCTGCCACTCCCCCCCAGGGTACACTTACTAAAAAGGGGGCACTGAGGGTACACTTACCTTAAAGGTTGAAAACCCCTATGGTAAATCATGAGGCTTTTGACTTTGGATTAACACCATGAAGAGAGGGTGTAATGAGGACAACATGGGGAAAGAGAATGATGAAAACATTGGTCTAAGAACTAAGGAAGGAAACAGAGGGATTGTAGGCAGCTGTGGGATGGAATGAGAGGGAGTGTAGGGAACAGAAGTGGTTTTGTGTGATTGTAATGTTTCAATATGGCAATGGGCACATGGGTGCATGGGCACACCGGAGCACTGTGTGGTTATTATAATAAGGATGATGATGGCATGACCGTAGATTTGTGTTTTTGGACAGTCAAGTGAATCAGATAGATAGATAGATAGATATTTTTCAAACAAAAGTGTTTTTCTATACATAAGTGAGTGCCAAAGTGCTACTTAAAAGTTTGTTTATAGAGTACCTGTGCTAAAATTTGCAGCAGTTTCAAAAAAGGTAAAAATGCATCAATTCTGGATGAATTAAGATTCTATGGATACTATAGGCAATCCTCAATTTATGACTTTTTGAGTTATGATGAATGGAACTTACAATGTTTATAAATTGACACCCTGTTTCAAAGTTCCAATGTGGGTTTCAACTTTACAATGCTTAATACAGCTTTTTCCAGCTGGTAAGTCTGTTCTGGTGGATGGGGAAAGGGAGGGTGAGCAGGAAGGGAAGGGGCATGGGGATGCAGATCAAGGCCCCCCTGGCCTTGAGGGGGGCAGGGTTGGGACAGCAGCTGGGGCAAGCGCTGCCCAGCTGGAATGGGGTGAGTGCAGGATGGAGCCATGGGGGTGGCTTCTGCTGCTGTGTACTGCTCGTCTGGCAGCTGCTTGTCTGGTGGCTTATCCTGTGGCTCCTGCCACTGCTCCTACCACTTGTCTGGATGGGGATGGAGGACATGAAGGAGTGCATGTGCCCCTGGATCTACATGGGGAGGGGTGAGGCAGGCAGGGCTAGGGCTGCACTGGACTGCACTCTGGGTGGGAGGTGGCAGCACTGGGAGAGGGGGCAATGGGGGGGCTATGGTGAATTTTCAGGTGGCCAAAGCCCCCTCATAATACCCACTCCACTGCCTTCCCAGATGAGCAATGCACAGCAGCGGGAGCCGCCCCTCCTCCCCATGCTTCCTGGATGAGGTGTGGCTCCATCTCATGCCTGCCCCTCCCCAGCTGGGCAGTGCCCCAGCCCCTGTCCCAGCTCTGCCCCGTTCCCTTCCTCACTGCAGGGGGCCTTGATGTGCCCCCTCTATGCCCCTTCTCTGACCCCCTCCCCTTCCACCACAGCAAACTTACCAGCTGGATGCAGCTTTATCAAGCATTGTAAAGTAACCAATCCCCCATTTATAACATTATTCCTCTGGGAAAATTGGTTCCGAGTTATGATGTTTCAACTTAAGATGCAGTTCTCAGGAACCAATTGTATCATAAGTACAAGGACTGCCTGCATATACAAATTGCTGCAGCAGTAAATGTGTTTATTTCAAGGTCATTTTATTTCAAATTTGCCCCTCACTTCGATGTGCTCAGGGACAGCAGAGTCTGACAGTAAGGGAGAGAGGGAAGGGGCTGCAGGGGAAAGAATTGGTGGGGATGACAGGGCAAATGTGCTACAGAACACGTCAGATTTATTTTCCCTGTTGTAGCAGTGGGAAGGGAGACAAATTCAAGACAAACCTCCAATAATTAGATTCTATACCTGGAAAATTCTATCAAATTTATAAATTTTCCATACATAGAATCTAAGTATTGGGGAGTTGTCTACACAATCTATACACTAGATCATCATTATTGTTATCCATATTATATCTATATGTTCATGACAGACATATATCTTTCATTAATGTGTGTGTGTGATACATTCATATCCTATATAATGGTATATGATATTATATATAATATATAAAGCATTATATACTATAATATATATATGTATTTATATATGCCATATTTCTTACATACAGTACACCACAGAATATAATACACACATTGTTTTTGAAAGGCAGAATTAATAAAAGCAATATTTTCTTGTAGTAAATAATTAAGTAGCAGCAGCAAAGGAGCAGAGCCTGCTCATTGTTCTGCTCCCAGCAAGTTGAGTGAAGATTTAATTTCACTTTTGCCCATAACTGGAAAAGTTGTTCTTACTATGGTAGTATAATTTCTTACATATAGTGCACACTACAATTTCTAGTAGCTGTTTTTTGGTGGTGAAATGTGTTGTGTGTGAGAAGATATAGTATGTTTATAGATATTATATTATTTTAAATACGATATATTTTATAATTCGTATGTATGTATATGTATATACATATATATGTTTGTGAGAGATGTGTGTGTGTGTGTGTGTGTGTACACAATCTATAGGTATCTATAGATGTGCTTGGGGTGGGGGAGCCATTTAATTAGAGCGGCATGAAAATGCTTCACCATTATGTATATTAAGCATCCCACATTTCAAAATGACCTTTGGGATGGTTTAGCTAAAGCTCATTTGACAAGTTTTAGTTAAAGTATCCCTGAGGCCATTTTGAAATGTGGGACACTTAATACATGTGATGGTGAGGCATGCTGGAGCATTCTAATTAGAATGCTCCAGCCAACTTGATAAAACGAGTTTGCTCCGAAATGTTCTAATTAGAACACAGCAGAGCATGTCTGTAGGCAGCCTACATCCCTAACAGAAATTCTGCTGCAAAATAAGAAGTAGGGACTTGCGCTCTTGGAGGAGAAGATGAGTTCCATCCCTGTAGTTCCCATGAAGTTATGAGTACCCCTGGTGTTTTTGTGCAACTTAGTGTGGAACTAGCTGGGTATGGTTTCCTCACAATACATATTGTATGTACAGCGGTCTTATCTGCACATAGAAAGGAGAAAGAAAGTAAAAATAAAAAAAACAGACTGCCAGAAAAACTCACCAGTGGTTCGACCAGAAGCATAAAGAGACAGAACTGCCTGAATTGCTACATACATCGCTGGTACATTAAATGTCTCAAACATGATCTGCAATTAAGAATTAAAATATTTTAGAAGGAAAAGTATATGAAGAGACAGTAATATTTTCTTCATTTTTTACATCACCTGATGGCCTGTATATCCATAAAACTCATCTTCTCAACAATCAGTTAAAATGAATTTCATCCATGTCCACTAGTGTAAATAAAATGGTGTTGTAACAAAGGGATGAAAACTTAAATTATATATTTTATTCACATAAAACACGGCCACACTATAAATAGCATTTACAACATAATGTAAATATTATATGTTTTAATTTAAAAGTGTATTGTTTTGATTTAACATGTTATTTAATACTATTTAATTATGTCCCTTTTCAAAAACAATATTCTTTGTGGAAATAAGGTATATCCTGGTGCTAAATTTCTCCCTACTAGTCTAAAGCAGAAAGAGAAATAAACTACATAAACATGGTAGTTTTAGAGTGATGTAGTATGATGATATAGGAATTGTGCCAAAGGCAAGGATTTTGGGGGTGATATCTTTTATAGGATCAACTGAATGGTTCTAGTTTCTTCTTTATTTTATCATAGGGTTGTTAGTATATTTAAGTTTGTAAACTATTTTTAAACATTTGGTCCCCTGAGTCTTCTTGATTCCTGGAGTTCAAGCAATTTTGGTAACAGTATAATTAATCTTTACAACAGTTTTCCAAGAATGTGTAATTGCAACACCAATGTCCCCTTACAATAGCATGGATTATATGCATGTTGACAGTACATTTCATCTGTGAAAATAAAATACTTTATAAAAGTGAGTTAAGGTCCATGTGACCCCTGTGAAATTGGTGTGATACAAAATTTACAAATATGGAAACCAAGACAGAGTTTGCCTAGGTTGACAAGGGCAAATCCCAGAGTAGCTTAATGGGAAAAAGCTGCAGAAGTCCTGGCTCTTAATCCCTGCTCTATTAACTAAGCAAAGAGGACTCAATGCCTAACCTTCTCTCTGACCAAACCTTCCTAGTTGCATCACTTCTCCTAAGTTATTGTAGCTCTAGACCTCTGAAGCAATTAACACTATTTCCCCAATGAATGTTCCTGCAGTAATATGCTCATGCCAACTCCCCCCACAAACTAAGAGTACTTCCTGGTTAGAAACAAACATCTGACAGGCAGAAAACTGCTTGCTTAGGCTTTGTCCAAATGCCACTGAAGCCTATGGGACACTCACCATTCACCTCAAGAGGCTTTAGATCAGACGTACATTAGGACATATCATATTTACTCAAATTTAAGATGACCCCCCCAATAATCAGATTCAGTACGTGGAAAATGTATATATGTATTATAATTTTCCATATATAAAATCTACTTATTGGAGGGTGGCCTTTAATTCATCTCCCCACCACCACCACTCCAGGGGGGCAGGCAGCATAAGCAGTGAGGGGAAATATTATTGAGGGGGCTGAGCCCACCTGACTCCTGACCGTCGTTCCCTCAGGGTTGCTGCAGGGCCGGCGTACACTGGTGCTGTACACGGCAGTGGAGTTGCAGCTGCATGCCAAGTGGTGCCAGGCACTGCAGGATGGTGGCGCCATTGTGCTGCTGCTGTTGCCGGCCACCGCAAAATGTTTAAAGGGGTTAACCTCTGTTAGCCCTGGAGACAGGTGGTGTTGGGAAGTCAAGTAACTTGCCTCCTGCTTGTGAATGCCCCTGCCGTCTCTGCCCCAGCCCCACAGCCTTGGCCCCCATCCTGCCCCTCTACCCAGCCTCTGCTCCCCCTCACCCTTCACAGCCTCGGCTTCCGCTTCCCCTCCTCCCTTCACAGCCTTTGCTCCCCCTTCCTCTTTGCCTTTTATCCGTGCAGGCAGGCTCCATCTCTGTTTTAGCTTGGGGAATGGAGCGCAGCCTCCAGCCCCAACCCAGCCCCCATAGCAGCCACGTGGGCTCCACACTGCTGCTATTGGCCAGGCTGGGGCTGTGCTCAATGCCCCGGGCTGCAGCGTGGATGGATCTGGCAAGATAGAGCAAAGGTAAGGGGAAGGGGCAGACAGGGGAGCAGAGGGTGCATGGGAAGGGAGATGAGGAGAAGAAGCTGCAGCAAGGAGAAGGAGATGGCAGGGTTCAGGGGCAATGGGGGAGGAGGGGCAGGCGGCAGCAGCAGCTGTAGCTATGACCCTGTCCCTTCCCTGTCCCTGGGAAGGAGCTGGGCCCAAGCCATAGCAGCTGCCTGCCCCGCCACCACCCTTGTATGTGATTCTAAAATAAGAGGCTTTTCTTCCACGTTAAATTGGGGGGGGGGACAGGGAGGGCTTGTCTTACAATCAAGTAAATATGGCATTCAATTAAGTTTGTACAAGAGGGTATAACTTACACTTCTCTTCCTATTTATTAATGCCCCTCCCCTCCCCCCACCACTAAGTTGCTTTCAGTGGAGTGTCTATAGGAACTCTGCTTAGGAAGGCTGTTATGGGCATCCACTGAATTAGCATACCCTTCACTATGTGGGTGCATTACTTTCCCAGTCAGTTCTACCCACCTTCCAGGAAATGTTCTCCCCCTCAAAGGGGTAATGTTATGGCCACAGTCCATCATTACTATGGATCTACACCAGTAGGAGCCAGTGTGGCCACTGAGTTAAATGCAGATCCCTGATTTCATCATTTGATATCTTTACAAATACTTAGCAAAAAGTATTCTTCCATTTCAATGACAAAAAACATTGAAATTACAGACAATTCATTTTCTATTAATGGCTTAATTTAATAAGTGATAAATAATTAACTACTTTTTCAAAGTACTTGAATGCTGAATTTATTTTAATCTTGTAGTGGCAAGGCCTATCTTGCTGTGAAAGCAATATTTTTACAGTTGCTAAAAGCAACTATCCTTGCCTTGTGCTTTCCAACACACCTTAAATTGCACAATCTCCCAGGAAGGCGTCAGAAAATGTGATAAAAAGATTTTAATTGATATGGAACAAAGGAAGGGATTCCTGGAAATGAAATTGTTTACACTCACATATTCAAATTTACATTTTGAACTGTTACATCATGTGAAAGCTTTTGTGATTACTAGAGAATTATAGAAAAGCAGGACAATTATAGAAAAGCAGGACTAAAAGGGACCTTAGCAGGCCATCTAGTGCAACCTAATGCTCAAGGCTGGATCATCCCTGACTAAACCATCCTAGACATGTTCATCTAACCTGCTCTTAAAAACATCTAAGAATCCCATACCCCATCTAGGTAATCTGTTGCAACGTTACCTACCCTTGTAGTGAGAAAGTTCTTCATGATATATAACTTAGATTTCACTTGCTGAAATTTAAGACCATTACTACTTGTCCTGTACCCAGTGGCTTCAGAGAAGTCAATCACGGTCATTATTACCCCCCTTTATGAATTTGAAGACCATTACCAAATCCCTTCTCAGTTGTCTCTTCTCCAGATTAAGTAATCCCAGTTATTCTAATCTTTCCTCACAAATCATGTTTCGCAGATATCTAATAATGTTTGTTGTTCTCTGCTCACCAATTTCTCTTGAAGTGGACACAATACTCCAATTTCTCTTGAAGCTGGACACAATACTCCAAGGGAGGGCTCATCATTGTTGATATGAGTAGAATAATTAATTCCTTTTAACTTGCAAGCAATTCTGCTATTAAGACAACACAATGTGCTACTGGCTTTTCTTTCCAAACAAAGGCATACTTAACAGGAGCCAGCAACACCAGAACCAGCCAACAGGGGAGTTTGAGTGGGGAGTTCTCTAGTGAGGAGATTGCCCAGCCACTTTCTTTCTTTGTAAATTTGCTGAGTGAAGCAGGGAAAGGAAGAAGAGGGATTTTTTTCCCAGGACATAGCAGCAAAAGAGGAAGCAAGAGCTCTCAGGAGCTAGCCAGAATTAGAGCCCCTATTGAAAATGTGAACCTTGACCCACTTTTGAGAGGCATAAAATAGGAAAATGTAACCAGCCACTATTGTGAAGAAACAAAAGGACTTTGGATATGGACAATTGTACACTTGTACTACCTTCAAAAGAGGAAGGGGAGGTGCTGCCAAGGGGCAGACAGCAGGTGTTATACTCTAACTTATGTATGTGTGACTTTGTCACAATAGGAGTGAGATAAACTGCCCAAACTTTGGCCCTGGATGAAACATGTTGGAGTGTTTTTTGCTGTACTTGTAGGCACATGTACAGCTCACTGTTGCAGTGCAAGGTCTGAAACAGCAGCTCTCCATCTCCTTTTGAAGCCATAAATTAATTTTTCCTTCCCCTTACTCTTTGTAAGAAACTGGGAAATATAAATCACTACTTTATATAATTACTAAATATTTTATCATTGGCAACAATAGAAGCATTTGGAAGGGGAGCAGAAATATAAGTTTTTCCACTTTGTTCAGCCAGTGTTCAGTGAACCTGTACTGGAGGGATGCCTTTCAGGAATGAAGTAGGAGTTGTGTCTCCTGGACTATTCAGCCTTTGCTCACCGTGCTGAAATGACCTGCGGCACAATATTTAACCCATGAGAGCAGACACATCATTACCTGAGTCATTTTCTCACGGTTAGCCTTGGGATTTAAGGGGGCCTCTGTTAGTAGTACAGGGTGTTCTTCTGGGGCAACACGAAGTTCATTATAGAAAGAATGATGCCAAATCTAAAATAAAAAGACAATTTATGTCAACATTGTAAAGATAGTTTCCATTCTTGGTCAGCACAAGTTGCGTTGAAAGCAGAATTTTTCATTTCAAATATGATTTCAGTGAACTTTAAATATACACATAAAATATATACAGGACAGGACAATTTCTGTTCTCATTTACAGCTGAAATCAATGGGTTCACATGGCAAGCAGAATATCTTTGGGCCCAAATCCATGTACTGGGATTCCATAGATGGTCAACCTAGCATACTGGTTACTGGGTGGCACTCATTAAAGCTCAGATCTGCATCTCAGCCTCCAGACATGACTCCTGGACAATGAATGACTCAAGGAATGAATTCTCCATTGCAGGCTTCTGAGCTACTCCATGGACATTACAGTACACTAAGGTTGTCCCTAAACCACAGCCTTATTCTGCCTGGCAGCAATGACCTCAGTGTGTTGCATTGGACCTTCCCTCAGGGCTGAGTAGACATGACTATGCTGCTTCCAGGTACAGGGAATAGCCTATGTGAACTAGAACAGTGCATTTGAAGGTGCCATTGCTAGACACAGCAAAGGCTGTATGTTGCTTAAGCCTTGCCACAGATGAAATATGGGGCCAGGCTGGAGCCATGCTCTGTGCCCTAGGCTGCAGCAGGGCACAGAGAAAAAATAAGGAGGAGTGCAGCAGAAGCAGAAAGGGAGAAGTGGCTTGGAGGAGAGGAGACTGGGGGGTGTGGAGAGGAGTGGCAGAGCATAAAGAGACAGCAGGGAGTCAGGGGCAGGCAGCACCTCCAGCTCCAACTCTGATGCCAGGTTGGCGCCAGAGCTGCAGCAGACCTGATATGGTAGTACCTTGCCCTGCCATTGCCCTTCACTCCCAAGCCACAGACCACCAGCCTTGCCAGTGCCCCTTACTGCAAACCTGCCTGCAGCCCCCTGGCCCTGCTGGTGCTCTTCATTCCTGACCGACTGCTCCCCACTCCCAGCCCCCAAGCATGTGAAAAAGGGTGTGGATGTGTGGGGAAGATGGGGGGGCACAGGCAACATAGTGAAGAGGGGTGGGGGAGCAAGGTAATGCCCCACAAGATTTCTGTGCACACAGTGGGGCACAGGGCTGCAGCAGAGCCAGAACAGCTCTGAGCAGTAGCCCCCTCCATGGACCATGGTGTGGCATGGCAGCAGTGCAGAGTTGTGCCCCTGCTGCTGCCTGGTGGACAGGGGGCACCTCAGCTTGGCGGCCACAGCGGTGCGGCACTCTCCTGTGCTGCGCCCCCCCACACTGAGCCATGAAGGCAGCTTCTGCAGAGCTATTCCAGCCCTTATGCAGCCCTGTGCCACACTGTGGGTACAGAAATCTTGGGGGGGCATGTGCCCCCCCACCCTTCCAACTGTGCCTGTGCCCCCCACTCTCAACCTGTGTCCTATGCCCCTTCCCCCCACCCAACATGTGACCTGTGCCTCATCCCTTGTCCCCTGACTTACCTGGAGGGACCTGCAGGAACTACTCTCCCCACTGCCTGGCTGCCACATGCGTGTGCACATGACAGCCCCCTGCCTGATCACCCTTCTCCCACTCCCTGCAACCCCCAGCAGCCCCTTTCAGAATAGAACTGCCTGCAAAGGGAAACTTGTGGTTTCCTGCATTTTTCTCCTTTAAAGGGAAAAATCCATGCAAGCAGAAAACCAGGGTCCCTGCTCATAACAAATCTTTTCCCTTTTAATAATCCTGATCTTCCATTAATTAAATTATGCTTTCTTCTGCCTTTTTCTCATCTGCTAACTTCTCCTGGTAATGTTTCAGTTCTCCAGTTTCACAGCCCTGTAGACTGTTTTTAGTTCTAGCTGTTCCTGCTATTTTTTTAGGCTTGAAGTAGAATGCCCTGAAATGAAAAGCTTGTCTAAAACTATCTCAAACATGAAATTGATCCAATGAAAAATATCCTCCAACAAAAATCTTTGCCTTACATATTTCTTGGATTATCAGGGCTACAACATCATTCCAACACTACTTCCTATAGAGTAACTGAGTTTATTTGTCACATAATAAATGAAGCAGTCACCATTAACTCACCTGACCTAGGAAAAACTTCTTCACAGTCACGGTGTCCAAACTGGAATAAACTCTCTCCAGAGGTGGTGCAATCACCTACCCTGGAAATCTTCAAGAGGAGACAGAATGGTCACTTTGCTGGGGTCACCTGACCCCAGTTGTCTTTCCTGCCTAGTGCAGGGGGGGTGGACCCAATGATCTTCCAAGGTCCCTTCCAGCCCCTAACAATCTATGAATCTATAATCACTTTGAGATTTTTTCACAATAGAAGACTACCTATATCTAACAAAGCTAACTTTGACAGTCTGTTTGGCAAGTACTTGTGAATTCCCTCTCTTTCCCCATATTAGGAAATGGCATATCTGGGATTTCACTTGAAGAGTGTATAATAAACCTAAAGGGTTGGGAGAAGTTGTTAGAATGAAATTAAAAGCAATAGTATTAAATTAAGCAAAGGAAAAGGTAGGCCAGATCTCATGAAAAATTACCCCAAAGGGCAAGACTTCAGAAAGTGGAATGGTATTCTAAGGGAAGGTTCTCAGCATTCAAACCATTTAAAATGACCAGGACAAAATGCTGATATTTTTATCAGAGGGAATAGACTAGTAATAGCAGAGCAGGACCTGCAAGGGAATTCAATATCTCACAGGGGGTCACAGTTCCCAGCAGGATTACACATTTTATAACCTATTACACCTGGATCCATCTCTAATGTCCATCTTTCATGAAAACCAAAAATACTGCAGTTTTGGTTCCCATAACAATTTTAAATAGCTGCAAATTAAAATTAAACAGTAGCTGCCATAATGTACAGAATGGAGATTACTGTCATACATAGACATTATACTAACCGCTTCATTGAACATTTCTGCAGTTTTCAGAAACATGAAATGCTCCATTTGAATGCAGTTCTTTCTATTCAACATCAGTTCAGTACATGTGAATACAATAGCAGTTATGCAAACTGCCCTGCATCTGCATTGCTATTCACTGGAAAATACAGCAGCCCAGATTTGGGTATTGTGATCAAAGCACAAGGGTAGAATGCTTCATTTCCTTGACTACACATTCTTCTTCTGATTTGCAAAAAAACCAGCCAAGACCCCTAAAACATTATATCTCAAATACAAATGCACGCTGCACCCTATTTGTAACCATCCTTTCTTTGTAATGTATGGCTAGGCACACCCAATATTCCTTCATACTATGTTTTGACACAGTCACCACTAAGTCACCTGTCCTGTTCATTTGTGTTTTTTTGTAAATTCTACAGTTTCCAAATGTTAAAAAATGAAATTTAGCTGGGAGGAGGCGGGGAGAGTGCTTTAAAAAAAAAACCAGCACTGAATACTGCAAGACTTGCAATAAAATCAAAAGTCAGCAGGACTTTTCCTCTCTCTCTCCCTCTCTCTTCCCTCTTCAGCCCTTCTTTTCTTGCCTGCCCCAATTTTCTGTTGCCTGTTTTCTGCTCCCCATATCTTTATGGGTTCTCTTTTCATCCCCCTTAGCCGGAAAGTTGAGCACAACTCTGTCTTTGAGGCATACATTACCAGCCATTATGGGTCTCAATACATGTGCTCTGGGGTGGAGTGGGAGCAGGTGCTTTAATTACAGTGGGTCTGAGTGCTGCTGTAATTAAAGTGCCTACAGTGTCACATGTATTCAGTATCCCGTGCTTCAAAATGGTGGTGGAGGCACTTTAACTAAAGCTCATCAAAGCTTGTTTGACAAGCTTTAGTTAAGCGCCCCTGCTGCCATTCTGAAATGTGGGGACACTGAATACACATGACGTGGAGGCTGCTGGAGTGCACTTACTAGCACACTCCAGCAGACTCGCAACAAACTTGACTGAGTCTGCTCCAATGTGTGCTAATTAGTACGTGTCAGAGCAGAGCTCCATCACGTGTATAGGTGCCCTATATATTCCAAACTCAGTGTCGCAGAATAGAAAACAGAGGGTTGGGGATAGTGCTACTTCTTGAGGCCACAGCTCTTTCTTCCAGTTTGAAGCACAGAAGGCAAAACAGACAACTTTTAAGAAGCTGCCCAATGCTTTGTCATTATTATTTGAATTACAGTAATGCTTGGAGCTCTCACCATACAGCATATATAACTATAGGTAGATAAAGGTGGAAGAAGTAACAGAAACAGTAATGGAAGAGCTAGGAATTAAATGAAGTTCCTGACCCCCAATAGTGTGTCCCTTCCCCTTGACCAGTGGTTCCCAACCTTTTTGGAGAGGGGATCCCCCATGCACCCATGCTACACTTGGCGGCAAACCCAGAAGCACTGCACATGGAAGTGCCATCAGTGAACCCAGACGTGTTCTTTACAACCCTAGGTTGGGAACCACTGCCCTAGACCAAGGGTTCTCAACCTCCGGCCTGTGGGCCAAACATGGCCCATGGAGCTATGGCATCTAGCCTGCAGGTCTCCCTACAGGTTAGGACATGTTTTGATGAGGAAGCAAAGGCCATTAATATGGCCACCCTTCCCCACTGCCTAACTGGCAAGCCCTGCGTGGCCAGGTCAGGGTGGACTGCCCCCTCCTCCCAACTGTCATATGTCTAGGTCAGGGCCAGGCCATGCCCTCTTCCCCTGCATGGCTGGATTAGGGCCTGGCCATACCTCCATACCCCTCCAGGTCAAGCTAAGCTCCCTTTCCCCATGTGGCTGGAGCAGAGCTGGGCTGCCTTGCTCCATGTGACCAGATGGGACCCCACAGAGCCTGCCCCAGGAACTAGATGGGACCACCAGCAGGATCCAGCCTACAAACAGACTGAGATCAATCCATCCAGGCCTCCAGGCAAAAAATTTGAGAACAACTGCCCCGGTAACACTTTCTCACACAGTCATAAACCACCCTGCCTCTCATGTGGTTCTCTTTTTTCTACCTTCCTCAGACTGTTCTAGTATCTGTTCTTACATTGTATAATATTTAGATCAGTGCTGTGGCGTCCTAGGGTGCCATGACATCCTTTTCGGGGTACCACAGGATGCCACATGATATTAGATGTGCTAATACCTACCCATGGTTTATAAGATAAAAGAAATTTCAACTAGAAAACTATAATGTTGAAATCATTGTAACCTGTTTTGATCTGTCTAAGATATTTGCATCAGTACAACTGTTCTATTATTTTTTCATATTAAAAAAAAAGAGTGAAAGCTAAGAACAGGCATTTTTCAAGGCATGCCTTGGGTTCTAACAAGGTTGAAAACTACTGGCTTAAATGTACTTGGGGTCCAATGAGGGCACAGAGGAGAATGGCAGAATATTGTTTCTTTTTACTATAAAAAGAACATACTTTCCTGTTCAACATCAAAGACAGAATAATTAATTATTCAGTAACATATAGAAGCTTTGTAAGAAGATGAGGAGTTGACTTTCTGCCCCCTAGAGATGAACAGTGACAGAATACAACAGAGAAACGAGGCACTGATGAAAGGAAGAAATGCAAATACTATGCTTCCACCTAGAGGAGAAAGAATGCAATTTATTTACATAAATAAACTAGGGAAATCCTATAATTTCCGAGCTAATTTTGTTCTGCACACTTGAAAGATGCTGATTTAGGGTTTTATGAACCTCAAAGAATTTGATATGATGTGATGTCATGCACATACAAGCTACCTGCATATGTATTTTGTGCAAACCAAAGAGCAAAGAGAACACCAGGAATTGGAGAGGTTAGGAATAGAGGCTCAGTTTGCCCCTTTTCTGTGGGTCTTGTTGAGAGAAAAATTACAGGAGGCTTTGTTTGTGGAGTTATTCCCAAAACCTAACTAGGAAAGAGTGAAGATATTGTTCAAAACTCGCGAGGCCCCAACAACCATCCATGCAGCTATCTGATATCTTCTCTGGCTATAATGGTCTTTCCAACATAACAGTCTGCCCTGGGTCCTCTTTTCAGGTGAATTTCATGGACGTGGTCCTTGTACCCATTAACTGAAACCTTGAAAATAATATTTAATAGAGAATAAAGAAACCCTTGTCACCTTGAGGCTAACCCCAAAATAACAACATTCTCTAGAAAAAAAAAATTATACTCTGACCTTTGAAGACAAAATTAGAGGTGAATTTCTGAACTTTTCCTCTCCTATTCTCCAATTCCTTTTATCTATATCAACTAAAGCATTTAGAGATCAGTGTAAATATAAATGAAGATATCCTTCATGCTATCTTGTCATAAGAACACAATCATATCCACAGTGTCTATAGATAAGGATGCAGAAGAAAGGACTCGTCCTCCCTAACCAGTATTTTTTATCTTTCATGGTGAAATAAGAATGATTTCATGTTTCTCCATTTAGATAATAGGGATCAAAATCTAAAACTTTTACTTTGACCAAACCCCTGTCATCATCAAAAGGCACTTTTGCTTTAAATAGACTTCAAAACTGGTCCCAAGTTACCGCAAAAGCAGCATATGAAGTTACTGTATTTCTATATCACACTGCCAAACTGAGGAGTAATTAAAATGTTTAGATATACAACTTGAAAGAAACATCAGCTTATGATAACCTTATGATGATGACATGGCCAGTCTTGTCCTTGCCTACTCTACATTGTACACATTTCTCCCTAACTTGTCTACCTGTCTTGAGTTTTTAAGGTAAGGATTTGGCCTTATTTCTGTTTGAAAGTAGCCCAGAGTATTGTAGGTGTTCCCCAAATCAAATAATAACAACTCAAAAAAGTGAAGTTAAAAACAAAACACTCACCTTTTCCATATCATCCCAATTAGTGATGATCCCATGCTCAATGGGGTACTTCAGTGTTAGGATCCCTCTTTTACTCTGTGCTTCATCCCCAACGTAACTGTCTTTTTGGCCCATTCCTACCATGACACCCTAGAAAATACATTTGTTAAAAATTAGCTTTGGTTGTGCATGTTTGAGGGACAGTGTCATTTTGAATATCATATTTCTGTGTAAAAGTGTTACACTTGCTCATAGAGCTTGTCTACACAGGGAAATCAGTATGCAGTCAGCTAAGGTGTGAATTTATTAATTACAGTCTACACTGAAAGTATGTCTGCTTTCAAAGCAGGGCAAGCCACCCTGCACTTACTGTGCACTGAGGCCATAAGCACAGGCGACTGGTAGTGAGGGCATGGTGGGGCATGTGCCTTCCCTGAGATTGGCCCCCAACTTGGCACCGTTCAGGATGAGGCAGTTTTTTTGCTGTGTGGGCTGGCAGCATGTTGAGGGGAGTACTTTGTAAAAAAAAGGAATTTTAAAAACATACGTGTTGGTCAGATTTGTTCAGATGCAAATTATTTTGAAAACGTCACTTTAAACCCATCTTTATTCTACCAGACACTCCAACTTGCCCATAATGAGATGACAGTATTTAATACAATATTATCCAGCAGCTGTATCAAAATCTGCTTTAGCTGGAGCCTCATTAATTTAATGACTTAGGAAATATGGCCATTGAGCTGTGCATGCTTGTGTTACTTGAAAGTACGTGCTAATTCTAATAATTATTAAAAACCCAATGCACAATATCTAAGAAGGTAAAATAATGTGTTCTGTGTTTTGAGCTTGTTTCTAACAATTTAACTTTAACTTTAAGGGATCAAGAATATTTTATTCAAATTGTATAATTCCTCTGCCAGTCACATAAGGATATTTTTTTTCAATAAAAGAGCACAAGGAGTTCAAGGCAAGGATTTTGAGCCTGGAAATTAAGCAGTAGAATCCTTTTCCAATGTAAGAAAAGTCACAAACAATTTTTCCTCATATACCATATCCCCAGATAAGAAATGTACCTTGTTTTGAGAAGGTAAAATGAAGGAAAAAAAGGTTTTTTCAAAGCCAGCACTCTTCAGCTCATTTGCCTGTCTTTTCCTGCTCAGGTAAAAATTACAGGTTTAACTCTCTCACAGCTGTTGCTAAATTGGCAGTAACTTTTGGCTCAACAGCCAAAAATTGCTGTAAATTCAGCAGCAGGCATGAAAAAGTGAAAAATGCAATTGTTGCTGAAAACTGGGTTCCTCATCTCCTTCCACAAGGTCATCCAGGGGGGAGCGAAATAAGAGAGACAGCAGCCATTAAAAAACCCCTCCAGGCTTCTCTTCCAAGAAGAAAAGGTCCACTTCCCCACTTAAGACAATTTTGGAAGACTAATTTTGGGGGGAGGGGTGGAAGTAAAGGTGTGTATGGTATGTGAGCAAATGTAACTATAGCTATGACTCCTGCTTCAACTGATAAAGGCATGTGTTCAAGAACTTTACCTAGAACCTAAAGATCTCTATGGGCACATCCCAATGAGCACACATGTGAAGTGGTGTCCATTTCTCACTGTTATATTTGTGCCATTGCCATTTGTTCCCAGGCATACCCCTGCACACACACTACAGCATGTGGCAAAATGCCCTAGGTGGGGTAGGGGAGGCTCGGGCTATAACTGGGGGCCTGCTGGGGCAACAGTGGTGTTAAGCCAGATGCTCAGAGCATGGCTCCGGCTGGGCAGGCTCTGTTTCTGGAGGCGCACATGCTGTGCCACTCTTTTTAGTGGTGTTTTTTGTTTTGCAACTTCTGGTGTCAACCCCCCCCCCACACACACACACACACCGTGCTGCAAATTAGCAATGCAGCAAACAGGTGCATGTGTGCTGCAAACTGCATGTGTGTGCTTGGTAGAAAGGACCCTATGAGTATTTAATGGAATGAAAAATAGACCTTATTACCATTATAAACTTGGTTACTTGTAGCATTGGTGTTCTTGCCCACCATATTTTTTGTTTGTGCTAATGATACTTTATCAGATTAATCAATTATCCCCAAAGAAAACCATTGCTATTTACGGTGCCTGCCTTCAGACAGCTTTATAATGGGAGGCATAAGGAAAGAAGTAGATAGTAACATGTTAAACAAAAATGCCATATCACTGTATCAGTGTTTAGCTAAACCCACTCTGATTTACAAGTTTATAATTTTGCAGCACCAGGCAAATTTTCAAAGATTCACCAAAATTCTTATGTAAATCAACACTTGACTTTAATGTCTGATAATACTTTTCCCAAAGGACTAGAGGAATCATTTCCAGAGCAGCAAGGCAGCTTATTCTACTGAAGTCATCCAACCATAGAGGGATACACCCTGCACAGAAGGGACTGAGCAGGGAGAAAAGGCAGAGGGGTAGTTCTCTATGTGAGGGAGCAGTATACCTCTCTGGAGGCTGACATTGGCTCCAAAGATAAGCAGCTTGAAACCCTCTGGGCCAAGCTTCAGGGGGGCAAGGTGAGAGAGACCTAACTGTAGATGTTTGCTACAGGCCACTGAAACCAAGGGGAGAAGCTGGATCTGTAGTTCTCTCAAGAACTGACAGAGGTTGCGTGTGCAAGGAACTTTGTTGTCATGGGAGACTTCAATTACCCGGACATAGATTGGGAAGAACATTTGGCTAGGTTGGATCAGTCATGTAGCTTCCTAACTGTAATCAAAGAGCTCTTTCTGACCCAGGAAGTGCAAGGGCCAACCAGAGGTACCGCTCTCCTAGACTTGGTCTTGGCCAAAGGAGATGATCTGGGGTGTGGCTTGAACATTGAAGCTAGCCTGGGTGACAGTGACCATAAGCTCATCAGGTTCACTGTCCACTGCAAGGCTGACAAATCAACCAGCAGGATTAAAGTCCTGGACTTAAAAAATGCTGACTTCAACAGCCTCAGGGCATTAGTAGGGTAGGCAATGTGGGACCAGAGACAGAAGGTGAATGGGGTGCACTAAGAGTGGTCATTCCTCAAGGACATGATCCTCAAAGCAGAAAAGAAAACCATTCCCATGAAGAGGAAAGGTAGCAGAAGGGCTGGCAAGCCCTCCTGGCTCAATAGGGTCCTCTTTAAAAAGAAAAAAAGAGGCATACACACAGTGCAAGCTAGGGACAGTCCTCAAGGAGGACTATACAACAGTGGTCCGCACTTGCAGGATAATGATTAGGAAAGCTAAGGCGGCGACTGAGTTTAAGTTAGCTGAGGGAGTCAAGGACAATAAGAAGTCCTTCTTTAGGTATGTAGAGAACAGAAGGAAAACAAATGGAAGCATGGGGCCCCTGCTGAACATCTCAGGACAGCTGGACACTCAGAAAAAACCTGAACTCCATAATGCCTACTTTGCTTTGGTATTTCCCCAGACCAAGGGGAAAGATGTGCAAGATAAGAACCACAGGGGGTATGGTGGGAATGACAGCCTTCCCACTGTGGATGCTGAACTGGTGCAAAACCAACTAAAAAAAGCTAGACATTTATACGTCAGCAGGACTAGATGGACTTCACGCAAGTGTGCTGAAGGAGCTGGCCGAGGTCATCGCAGAACCCCTGGCAAAGCTGTTTCAGAAATAGTGGCACACAGGGGAGATCCCTGAGGACTGGAACAGGGCCAGCATTGTGCCCATCTTCAAGAAGGGGAAGAGGGAGGATCCGGGCAACTATAGGCCAATTAGCCTAACCTAACCTCCATCCCATGGAAAATCCTGGAAAAACTCATTAAAGAATCTATGTGCAATACACTCATTGAGGGTAAGATTCTGAATGACAGCCAGCATGGCTTCGTCGCGGGTAGGTCTTGTCTTACCAATCTCATCTCCTTCTAAGAACAGGTCTCTTGCCACCTGGACACGGGAGAGAAGGATGTCATTATATACCTAGACTTCCAAAAGGCTTTTGATCTAGTATCCCTTGATATCCTTGTGGAAAAATTGGAAGATTGTGGGCTTAACTGCTCAACAGTTCAGTGAGTGGAAAGCTGGCTGCATGGTAGGACCCAGAGAGTTCCCATGAACGGATCTGTGTCATCCTGGTGAGAAGTGGCCGGTGGTGTCCCTTAGGGATCCGTGCTCGGACCAGTGCAGCTGGGTAGACTGGAACCAGATGAAGTTCAACGCTCAGAAGTGTAAAGTGCTTCATCTGGGGGCAAACGATCCCCAACATACCTACAGGCTCAGCAGCAACAATTTGACTTGCACCACAGCCGAAAGAGACCTAGGAGTAGTGATTGACCATCGCATGAACATGAGCTAGTAGTGTGATGCTGTGGCCAGCAGGGCAAATAACAAGCTGGCATGCATTAACCATTACGGCTCATGCAAAACTAAGGAAGTGGTACTCCCACTGTACTCCGCACTGGCGAAACTGCAGTTGGAGTACTGCATCCAATTCTGGGTGCCGCACTTCAGCAAGGAAAAACTTGAGAGGGTCCAAAGAAGAGCCACTGGTATGATCAGGGACTTGCAAGACAAGCCATACGAGGAAAGGCTGAGGGACTTGGGCCTCTTAAGCCTACAGAAGAGAAGGCTGAGAGGGGATTTGGTAGTGGCTTACTGCTACTTCAGGGGAGTACATCAAGAACACGGTGAATAGCTGTTTACCAGGGCACCCCTTGGGAAGACCAGGAGCAATGGATACAAATTCCTGGAAAGCTGCTTTAGGCTCAATTCCAGGAAAAAAATTCCTTCACAGCAGGGTGTCCAAACTATGGAATAAACTCCCTCCAGTGGTGGTGCAGTCACCTACCCTAGAAATCTTCAGAAGGACACTGGACAGTCACCGCATTGGGGTCACTTGACCCCAGTTGTCTTTTCCTGCCTAGTGCAGGGGGACTGGTCATGATGGGCTACAAGGCCCCTTCCAGTCCCTAACAATCTATGAACTCAATTCTTCAAATCTTGTACTGACAAGATTTTCATAGAAATCAATGAAAGATTGGCCTGTATAAGGAGTACATCATAACCAAAGGCTGTTTTCAGTGGCTATATGAGAGACACACACACACATACAAGGGGATCATGCTGGTACAAACTGACCTGGTGTCGAGGGCGTCCCACAATGGATGGAAAAACAGCCCTTGGGGCATCATCTCCTGCAAATCCAGCTTTGCAAAGCCCAGAGCCATTGTCACATACAAGAGCAGTGGTTTCATCTTCATCACACATCGTGCCTCACACTTCTAATCTGTAACAGCAACAATTTAAGGGAGCTGGCTGAGAAGCAGAAGCATGTCTCAATCATTTAAACACTAAACAGCTGCAAAAAAAGACCTTGAAAAATAACCCCAAGACAGAGACATCTCCACTAAGGTTTCAATACAGCAAAGATCAGGACATCATGTGCTGACATTTCAGCACAAGTGGGTCTCTGAAGGAAATGGATTGTTACTTTCAACTCTCACCTCCCAAAGGCAAATCCCTAACCTGATGTGTCCTCTTAAGCACTCTCAAAGAATTCTGTAATATTTTGACATTATTTAAAGAGTAGTTTCAAAAATCAGTCTGGGCATATGTGCTTGTCTCTTCCTTTTTACTTCAATGAGTGTTAAAACCACCTAAGCCAGGGCAGAATTAGTTGTTCTGGATGTTCAATTTTTGCTCTAACTTGGATGGTTAAGACTGAGATCACTATAAATCATTACAAGGAAATAGTAGTAATCTCTTTTAAGGCTGTTATTAGAAAGTGCATGTCACTAGAAACTTGAAGAGGGTATTTCTCACAGGTAATGGCTGTACAGTCAAACATCATTCTGAGACGTTGCTTTGGGAGGATTTTTTAGCTTAAACTAGCTCAAACTTGCAAACTAGAATGTCAGAGTTATATGATCAATGATTTCAAACATTATTTATCCTCTTTACAAACATTCCCTTCTTCTATCCATAGTGCAATAACCTATCAGCGATAACTTACTAAAAATAATCCTCACAGAACATTTCAAGGAAGAGTTTGTTGTGTGACTTTAAACGGCAGCTCCTCTCTTATGCTAATTGCTGGCAACAGAAACTATGCTATATTTGTAAATGGAGAATTCCTTATCAAAGTAGCTATTCTGGGAAATGAACTTAGACATGGCTGTTTCAACCAGCCCAAAGCAGTTCAACTCCAGCAAGTTTCTGGCACATTGGGTGAAGCCATGGCTCCACTGTGAGAGATGAAAAACTTCCACTGATTTCCATTGGGCCTTGATGTCGCCAAGACTTCTGTTTGAGACACCTGAAGTTCATTTTGGGAGAAGAACTTGGTAGAAAGCATTATATTCTTTCCTTCCTAGAAACCTGCCTCTTTTCTTCAGGTCAAGGTCTTGGCAGTGAGAGGAGCTGAACTGGGAAATCAAAGTCAACCCCAGTTCGCTCTGGGATATCCAGGCAAATACATAGTTGCTCAGTAGTGTTAACTTCCCACCTATGCATCTTATGCTTCTTGACTGGGGACTTTGGCATGCATGGACAGAAAAGCCAATGACATCATGACTACTTTTGGAATCAGGTTGCCAGGCAACCTGGAACTTCAATTCACCCAGTTGCTTTGCCCCCTGTGATTTGCTGGCAATAAATGCATCTTGTCTTTTCAACAGACCTCTAAAACATAAAGGGCTTTTCTCCCCCCCAAAAGGCTTGAATTCTATAAGTTTCTTAGACTCTCCATCCCTTCAGATTGTTTTACTAAGCAAGGATGCAATAGAGCCATTTACTAACGCAGTGTAAAAAGACAAGAGCTGTAGTGGTTGGAATTCAGAATACCCCAAATGAATAAGTTAGTCAGACATGGGAGAAATGAACTGGTTTCTTAGAAAGGACCAATAAGTTAAATTTCTTGAGATCTTTTTCACATAGATGCCATGGAATGTGTTACTCCTAAGACAAAATGCATCAGCTATTTATGCTGCTGGAAAGAAGCAATGAGCTGCTTTCTACTTGCCTTTTTTTTTTCTTACTCATTCCTCCAGCTCCTCCCTCCCTCCCCCCCTCAATATATCTGCTTCTTTGGTAAGCAGAAATTTGAAAAGGCAATACTGATAAAACTAAACATGTAATTGATAAAATAGTATATTTGCATGAGATGGGATCGTGATAGAAAGATATGGAATTAAAAATACTGTAAAAACAAAAAATTTAAGTTTAACTCATTGATCTGTCTACACCTAAGGACTTGTTTTTTTCTACACTGAATGGAATAATTTGTTTACCCGAGATTGTTAACTATAGGAAACAGATTTGTTTAGGAATTTGCTAATTTTGCCAGCTAATAATAGCCAAACATCCAATCCGTTTGATAGGGATCGCTGTTGACTTTCAGCTAAAACCCTGGGGGGAAAAGTGAGCGTATCTATTAAGCTTGACAATCCATTTAGTGGGATGGCTCTAATGCTAGCCAGATATTTATTTTGCTCTTACAAGTGTAAGTCCTGAGTGACAGTAGTAGAGATTTTAAAACATGCAGGAGCATGTTTGTACTGGCACATGCAAGATTACACTGGAACATCAGAGCCTGAAACTGGGAAATCTTTTCACAGGTCCAGCTATCCCAAAAAACTACCTAAACTACATCAGGCTAATAAGCTCAAGTCAAACATACAGGATATGTACATTTAGATTTCCTGTACAATCCCTTAATGTTGTCTCAAATGCCGTTCCCATTTGCATACATCCCATATATCTTTTATATGGAAAACTGTAAGATCACGTGCATTTATATTTAAAACAAGATAGAAAAGATGCTTCCAAATCATAGCATTAAAATAGCTTCTCTTCTAGCTACCAAATTATATCTTCAGTTAAAAAGAATTAATTCCCAGTGATATCAATGACAATTACAATGCAGATAAAAGCAATGACCAAATTTGGACCTTCAGCAGAAAAGATATCCTTTGTTTATCAACTCACAATCATATGGCAAAGTGCCACAATTAACACAGTAAATCAATTGCAGAACACTCCCTTGGGTGGATTCTGCAGACTGCTTCTGTTTTGATGGATTTACAGGAGCATTACTAACTTCCTTCTTTCCACAGAAGCAGCTATTTTGTTACCTGCTGCCTGGCTAGCCAAACTTGCAAAATGAGAAGGAAAATGTCTTAAGATAAAGTGGACTGCAATCGTTTTCATACTTAATCAACTAAAGAAGAATGATCATAAAATGTACACCGGAGAGCCATTAAGCTACTATGCTGATGGAAAGAAATAGGTTTCTTTCTTGCATTGGGATATCTAAGGAACCAATATGAAAGAAGGGAATGCTCTGATTCTATTTTGAGAGTATTAAATAATACTTTATAGTTTCTGGAGCTTGCTTTATTAGGAAGCCCATGGTGTGCTTTTACTCTTATGCTCTTCATCTCCATTCCCTTCAGTGCACATAACCACTTAAAAGAGCATTTCTCAGGTAGTTGCCTTCAAGAATTTTATATTTACATCATTAAAACAATGGAGTTTGAAGTTTACATTTTGCAAACAGTATGTGTTCCTTTGAGACCTTTTAACACAGATAAAAGGAACAAAGACAGGAAATTCCAAGTTAAAACTGATTATCTTATTCTTGAATTTGGCAGAATTAGCCTTAACTGAAGCATGAAGTCATGGGGAAAAAAAGAGCCAGGACATTCATCTTTGTGTTTTGTATTATATCTTCCACATTATTTTGCTTCACATTTGTAATAAAGGGTTGAGTCATCAGAAAAGCTATTTTTATATCATTTTAAGCAGCCTTTTCTGATCTGTTATACCTTTGTCATTTTGCACCTGGATAAGTTACACAAGGAAGGGTCTGCAGCCTGAAATGCAACAACATCACAAGCAGTGGGCAGCCAGGGCATCAGTCCTGGGCACCCACTTAGAGGGTGCGCACAAATAGCGATTGTAGCTATTGCCTAGCCAGCCAGCTCCACTGCCACAACCAGCCAAGACCCTGCCACAAAAGGCACAGTCCCTATTAGTTACACCTCTGCTGATACCTACCTTGGAGTCAAATTAGCAAGTGAAGGGTGAGGCTTCTGATCTCTTGCAGAACAGGATACTGCAGAATGCCTTACAAATATGTTGTAAATTGAGCAAATATTTTCAGTAATGCTGAACATACATAATGCTTTGTGTAAAAAATTCTCTGCTGTAACCAAAGCAAGCACTAAGTACTTTTAAACCATTTTAGCTTATCTTAATGCCTGATTCAAAGCCTAGTGAGTTCAACAGGGAGTTTTCCTTTGATTTCAGTGTGTTTCTGAATAAGGCCCTAAGCCAGCCAGAATACACTAGGGAAGTTTTACCTCTACTACAGTTCGGTCCTTCATTTTGTGGCAGAATATGTAGCAGTCCCTAACTAAATCTTTCCTGAAGGAATGCACAGTTTCAGCATTTGTAAAACAGGACTGCTGTCTTATCTACACCTAATAGAATTCATGCTTTATTCAAAACTTCAAACATATATTAAGAAGTTTTACATAACTTTAACTCCTTGCCAAAATCATAGCTGTCCCTCTTGCTGCCTAGGCAATATTAAATAGTAATGAAATCAGCAGGACTGCCTGTCTGTATTCTTTATATAAAAATGCACAATATTTTTCTTGAGAAGTATTGTCAAATAACTACAAGTGAGAAAATAAATAAAAATACATATTGGGCTCCATTTCCCCTTTTTCATTTTGGTTGCTAATTGCCGCAGCAATGTGTATGCACCATATCTCCCAACTCCAGGATGAATCGGTAAGGTTCTCTTGTCACAACTAACTTTTCTATAATAATACTGTTTCCAAAGTGCTCAGTTCTAATCACCTTATAGTAGTAGTCCCATTGGGACTACTTTTCAGACTGAAGCAAGCAGCAGCTAGCCCATGGTTTGCAAACACAGACAACTACAGGTATTTTGGGGGAGAAGACTTAAATCAGCAAATGCAACTGAAAAGATCTCAGGGTAATACTTACCCAAGAGACCAGGAGATAGTGAAGATATGTAAAAGCTCCTTGGATAAGTGAAATGATCTCACCTTCCATTACATTTATATCAGCCTGTGGAATGGAGTTCGCAGAACACCTACATCTGTCGAGCCATTTTTGGAAGCAATTTTTTTCAGCTTCTGCTTATCAAAGTGACAGCTTAAAGGACTGGATAAATTAGGGCAGAATTTCTGACAACTCTGGATTCTTTCCCATTCACTAAGTTGTTCACTACATGATAGTTAATATTAGATTTCTTCCCCTGGAAGGCAAGAAACACTCTCACACACTTTGAAAATGACCAAAATAATTACTAGGTCTGTTGCTGTCATCAAAAAAGCATTTTGCTTCATTACACCGCAAATAACTAAAAATAGCCTAGTACCAGCCACCCATAAGCTGCTACTGGTTACAAAAGGGAAAGTTCTTACCATGTACTGGTGTTTCAACTGTAAATGTTATCTGTTTGTGTGGTACAAAGACAGAAAATAGCCCCCTTATCTTGGTGTGTGGATGAGTCGGTGTCTGAAAATGGGGGCTGAATCAGCAACAAGTCACCCAGCTAAAACAAGCACTAACTGTTTTACACCTAAAAGCGGGTAATTATCCAGCATGGCAACCACAACAATGGCCAGGAAGTAGCTGGACATTTTTTAAGACCAAGAAAAGGTGACTCAAAAGAGGAAATACATAGCTTTCATCTAAAGCAAATAAATAAAGAACCAGTAAAAGGAATAAACTTTGCAAGCCAATAGACTGACTTACAGTGGTTACTTCTGTAGCCTGAGTATACTGGGTTATGTACTCCCTTCTCCAGTTGGGGGGATTGTTAGCTGGCAGGCATGCTGTCAGTGAACTGCAAGTTGCTCACAGTTCCCTCTGTCCCTATAGAGCCAGGCCAGGACAGTTATGGTACTTATCTATATACAAATGCATTAATATTAACTTATTACAGAAGAAATAAAATATAAATTATAAACATATATACATTTATATAATATACAGATATATAATATGTACAATAACTTCTAGGCAAATTCTATATGATCTTATGCCATGGATCTAAATTCAGGTAAGTCACAGATAAGTGATTGGGGAAGGTCCCAACTCCATAACAACGAATCAACTCACAAACCAAGACACTCAAATGAACAAAATATGAGGTGCTGTTTACATAATATCAGGTGCATGGACACCATTCAATACCTCACGTTTAAGGGTGCAGGCACCCCAAAGCCTCCAGCTACCTGGGCCCCCCTGACAATGTTTCCAAGGGGGAAAGGATCCCCAGTGCTCCCGGCCCTCTGTAGGACTGACCATCACATGAATATGATCTGTCAGTTCGAGGTGGTGGTCAGTAGGGCAAATAACATGTTGGCATGCATCAATCAATGCATCTCATGTGAAACTAAGGAAGTGATAGTCCCACTGTACTCACCACTGGTGAGACCGCAGTTGAAGTACTGCATCCAGTTTTGTGCACTGCACTTCAACAAGGACGTGGAAAAGCTTGAGAGGGTCCAGAGAAGAGCCACCCATATGATCAGGGACTTGCAAGGCAAGCTACATGAGGAAAGACTGAGGGACCTGGGCCTCTTTAGGTTAAAGAAGAGAAGGTTGAGAGGGGACTTGGTAGCGGCTTACCTCTATATCAGAGGAGTGCATCAGGAGCTTGGTGAACAACTGTTGACTAGGGCACCCCTGGGGAAGACCTGGGGAAGACCAGGACCCGTGGATACAAGCTTCTGGAAGGCTGCTTCAGACTTAATACCAAGAAAAACTCCTTCATAGTCGGGGTGTCCAGACTGTGGAATAAACTCCCTCCAGAGGTGGTGCAGTCACCTACCCTGGAGGTTTTCAAGAGGAGTCTAGACAGTCACCTCACTGGGGTCACCTAACCCCAGTTGCCTTGCTGCCTAGAGCCAGGGGGCTGGGTTCGATGATCTGCAAGGTCCCTGCCAGCCCCTAACAATTTATGAATCTGTGTCATCTACCTAGACTTTAAGAAGGCTTTTGATACAGTATCTCATCCTGTTCACAGCCTGTCAGTTTATTTATGAGATGTACATGATGATTACATGGTCAGGTGGGTGGCAAATTGGCTTAGGGGTCGCATCCAGAGAGTGGTGGTGGATGGGTTGATATTGACCTGGAAAGATGTGGGCAGTGGAGTCCCGCAAGACTTAGTCCTTGGACCAGTGCTATTCAATGTCTTCATCAGTCACTTGGACGAAGGTGTGGAGAGCACCCTGTCCAAGTTTGCGGATGATACCAAATTATGGGGCAAAGTTAACACACCAGAGGGTAGGGAACAAATCCAGGCAGATCTGGACATGTTGGAAAAATAAGCAGAACAAAATAGGATGCAGTTCAACAAAAACGAGTGCGAAGTGCTGCACCTGGGCAAAAAGAACCACCAACACACTTAAAGGGTGAAGGATGACCTTCTCAGCAGCACAGTAGCAGATAGGGATCTTGGAGTCATATTGACTCCAACAAGAACATGAGTCGTTAATGTAATGAATTGATCAACAAGGCTAGCCACACTTTATCATGCATTAGCAGATGCATGACGAACAGGTCCAGGGAGGTGATGCTTCCCCTCTATGCGGCATTGGTCAGGCCACAGTTGGAGTACTAGTTTCCAGTTTTGGGCGCTGCACTTCAAGATAGATGCGGAGAATCTTGAGAGGGTTCAGAGGAGAGCCACTCGCATGGTCAGAGGCCTGCAGGCAAGGCTCTGTGAGGACAGATTGAGGGACCTAGATCTCTTCAGGCTTCTCACGGGAAGACTGAGAGGTGATCTTGTGGCTGCCTATAAATTCATCAGGGGAGGACAACAGGAAATAGGAGATGCTGTATTTATAAGGACACCCCCAGAGTAACTAGGAACAATGGCCACAAATTGACGGACAGCAGGTTTAGGTTGGACATTAGGAAGAACTTCTTCACAGTAAGGGTTGGTAGAATCTGGAATGGGCTTCCAAGGGAGGTGGTGCTCCCCCCTACCTTGCGGGTCTTGAAGAGGAGCCTGAACAAGCACCTAGCTGGGGTTGTCTGACCCCAGAGCTCTTTCCTGCCCAGGGCAGGGGGTCAGACTCTATGACCTACTGAGGTCCCTTCTGACCCTAACATCTATGCATCTATAAATCTATAAGCCCAGCCCACCACACTTTTATTTAAAAAAAAAAAGAAATCAACATTTACTTGCAGTCATAATTTAGATGATGTAATACTTTCTTCCCCATTCCTTTATTTCATGAAGGAAATAACTATAGCAGCATTTCAGGTGCTAATGCCATTTGTGTTGATGTTGCCTATATCAGTCTCAAGAGTTGACCAAGATCTGTTCTCCATTTGAGTGTTAGCATATGACCTCATAAAAGACTTCAAGTGCTACAAGAATCCTTCAACCAGTTGCCAATTCACTTAATTACATGTAATTTATGTTTTAACAATCAGGTTTGTATTTACTACCTATTTGTGCCCATTTGACTCTCCATTTGCAGATGCACCATGGGGTTCCCTTTTCTACTTCCTTTAGAAGTATTTCAATTTTTAATTTGTCACATTAGTCCAGTACATAAGAAGGGGTATGTAGCATGTGTCCATCTATACATACCAGAGATTGAGAGTGACTTTCACCATGAGCCTCTGTCAAAATCTCAGGTTCATTATGTACAATTCCTTCATCTCCTAGTTACTGTCACTGTTCTTAATTAATCTATTTTTTCCAAAGTCATCCATCATTCCCTTTTTATTTCATACAGAAAGAAAAAGGCCACCATTTTCAGATTTTTCAGTGACAATATTCTGCCATTTGTATATCTTTGTATCCAGAAAAATCTCAGTATTTTGCAAATACTGGGGCTAGATACAGACATATAAAAAGCCCAAGGCAGAATCAATATAAGTCACATGGTTTTCTCTAAGTGGTGTAGTTTAGATCAGTAGAGAACAGAACATAAATTCACCCTTTGTTAGGAGAGGAAAATCTTAGACTGAGTCCCATGATTTTTAACCAGTCTATCTATGCCAAACTTCTGTTCTGTTACAGGTATAGACAAATTGCCAATCACTCATACCAATAGCAGTATAACATCTGTACCTGGACCTGTTGTTGCATCTTTCTCCAGTCCCATATGATTAGTTAACTCTCTCTCCATTTTACAATTGAGGAAAACATAAATAATGCAAGGAACTGTCCATAGTCACAAACTAAGGCATTCATTTGAAATATTAAGAATTCTTAGAAATTTACAAAACCATGAAAAAGTGATGGGACAAGCACATAAATCTGTCACATGACAGTTTGCCCAGAATGTCACAGAGCTGGAAGACTACATGCTGCTGGCACTATGCAGGCAGGGAAGCAATGTGGAGTGATCCTAGTACGCTTTGCAGATTTTGACCCCCAGAGTCATTCCAGGAACCAAGAAAGGTTCAAAGAACCAGTCCCACCAAATTTAAATACTCAAAAGCATAAATGTTGATGATTTTTAATATCAATGTTAATAATGAAATACAAATAAGATCTAAATGACCAAACAGTACCGGTATGCCATTTAAGCAAATGATTAAAATTGTAACATGGATATTTATCTAAAGAAATTACAGTTTTATTAATACTGTATTTTCTTGCATACAATATGCCCTGGAATAAAATATACACTTTGTTCCGAAAGGCAGAATGAAGGAAAAAAGGATCTTCCCTTGAAGCAAGTGTGTGAGTAGCAGCAGCTGGGGAACCAAAGCTGCTCAGTGTTCTGCTCTCTGTGGATCCTTGCAGATTTTACTTTTGCTTTTGCCCATTTAGCAGCAGGAACTGCTCTTACCACATTACTTGCACACTCCAATTTCCACTGTTTTTTCAAGGAAAAGGTGTTGTATGAGGCTAGGGACAGAAATGACATATAAACCAGTATAACTGATCAGAAACCAGTTCAAATTTGTAACATAACAGAAGTTCAGTTCACATAAACCTCTTTCAAAATGGCCAAAATCAGTTTAAGATAAACCTGGATGGATGTGGCATCAAAATTAACTGATTTAGGTTAAATCAGCTTATTGAACTTCTATCCCAGATCCCCTCCAGATTCAAGTTAACTCACAGTCCCCTAGCACCCCTTCAAACCCTCCCCTCCCCACCCCGCACAGCGTAGGCTGGCTAGCCCTGGCCCAAGCTGTCTGCTCCAGTGACAGGGAGGTGTGCTCTAGCAACCCCTGGCTTCTGGACTGAGCCACTGCAGGCATGTTGCTGTATTTCTGGAATCAAAATGGAATGTCTATTCCTTTGCTTATCAGCAGGGATCCAGGTTTTCCTTTTGCTATGGAAAAATGAAGATTTTCCCCTTTGAAAGAATCGTGGAAAATCATGTATTTTCTACTTCAAAGAAGAAAAACCCAGGAAACTGTGGGTTTCCCCTTGCAGGCTGACAGAATTCCAGCCTGCAAGGGGCTGAAGGGCTGGAGGCAGGGGGCACGACGCGCATGTGCATATGCACACATGCACATGGTGCACATCCAGTTAGTCTTACCTCAATCCTGGGTAAGCTTTTTGAGAGAATGTACATGAGGGGCCAGTGGGGGAGGTTATGCTTAGAGTGGTGGTGGATGGGTCATTTTCAGCCTGGAGGGATGTGGGCAGTGGGGTTCCGGAGGGCTCGGTCCTCGGACCTGCACTGTTCAACATCTTCATCAGTGACTTGGACGAGGGGCTAAAAAGCACCCTGTTCAAATTTGCTGATGACACTAAGATGTGGCAGGATGTGGGCACGCTAGACGGGAGGAATAGGCTGCAATCAGATCTAGACAGGTTACAGGGGTGGGCGGACAAGAATAAGATGGGATTCAACACTGACAAGTGCAAAGTGATGCACCTGGGGAGGAAGAACCAGCACCATACCTACAGGCTGGGGAACTCCCTTCTCCTCAGTACAGAGGCAGAAAAGGATCTTGGAATCATCATTGATACCAAGATGAACATGGGCCAGCTATGTGGGGATGCAGTCAGGAAGGCCAACCATACCTTGTCATGCATCCACAGATGCATCTCGAGCAGGTCCAAGGAGGTGATCCTCCCCCTCTATGCGACACTGGTCAGGCCGTAGTTGGAGTACTGCATCCAGTTCTGGGTGCCGCACTTCAGGAGGGATGTGGACAACATGGAGAGGGTCCAGAGGAGGGCCACTCGCATGATCAAGGGGTAGCAGGGCAGGCCCTAGGAGGAGAGGCTAAGGGACCTGAACCTGTTCAGCCTTCACAAGAGAAGGCTAAGGGGGGATCTAGTGGCCTGTTACAAACTAGTCAGAGGGGACCAGCAGGCACTGGGGAAGTCCCTGTTCCCCCGAGCACTACCAGGAGTGACTAGATATAACAGTCGCAAGCTGGCAGAGGGTAGATTCAGACTAGTCATCAGGAGGCACTACTTCACTCTCAGAGTGGCTAGGATCTGGAACCAACTTCCAAGTGAAGTGGTGCTGGCTCCTACCCCTAGGGTGTCTTTAAGAGGAGGCTAGACAAACACCTTGTTGGTGTCATTTGACCCCAGTACTGGGACCCCAGTACTTTTTCCTGCCATGGCAGGGGGTCGGACTTGATGATCTGCTCAGGTCTCTTCTGACCCTACCAACTATAAAACTATGATAGCCAAGGGAAAGCAGCTCCTGCAGCTCCCTCCAGGTAAGCCTATAGGGGCAGGCTGGGGTGATGCAGGGCAGGGCAGGGGAGGAGGACCAGCAATATGATGGGTGGGGTGGGGGTGTGCACAGAGGACAGGATGGGGGCTTAAGTGGCACAGCACAGAGGCATAAGCAATGTGGTGAGGGGTAGGGGTGGAACACAGGTGACACAGCAGAGGGGTGGGGGGTCAGGGAGGCACATTTCCCCCCAGATTTTTGCACCCACATGGGGCAAAGTTGTACTTGGGCTGAACCAGCTCTGGGCCTGAGCCACTTCTGCAGCTCAGCGGGCAGGAGCCATTGCAGGAGGAGGCGTCATGCTGCCATGGCCACCATGGTGAGGTGTGACAGCAGCAGCATGGAGTTGCGCACCTCACTGCTGCCAGGTAGATAGGCGGAGCCTCATCTTGATGGCCATAATGGCACGGCAATCCCTCCTGCACTGGATCCCACCCACTAGTCCGTGGAAATAGCTCCTGCCAAGAGCTGGTCCAACCTGGCTACAGCCCTGCACCCCACTGTGGGCACAGACATCTGGGGGGTATGTATCCCCTCATTCTCTCATTACATTGCCTATGTTGCCAGTGCTGCCCCTTCCCCACATACACAACCCTTTCCTCACACACTGGGGGGGGCAGCGAGTCAAGAGCGAGGGACACAAGCAGAGCTGGGGGGCCTGTGTGTTGGGAGTAAGGGACACCAGCAGGGCCAGCAGGGGCATTGGTTGGGAGTGAGGGGCAATGCCATGGGAAGGGGCAGGACACTGGCATCTCAGGGCTGCTCAGTGCTGCAAAGCAGTGAGGGAATCAGTTGCAGCTGGACTCACATCCTCATGAGTGAAGGGGGCAGGGAGACCTCTGATTTTCTATGATAAAAGAACCAAAATCTAATGCCAAAATATAAAGGTATTTAGAATTTATTTTATTATTATGATTGAGGCACTGGCAGGCTTCCAAATTGTTTTAAAATGTTAAATATATCAATAAAACATTTTGTTCAACTGATACCTATGTATATAGCGGCATTTCATTTCAATGACGGGAAAACGTGGATTTTGGGCTTCTTAATCAGAGAATTTCTGATTTTTTTTTCAGAGAATTTGGGGGTTTTGAACAGAGAAACCAGGATCCCTGCTATAAGAGCAATCTATGCACCTTAGACTACGCTGCAAAGATTGAATCAATTCCATTTTGGGCTTTTTGACGCTCCGTACTTAGCCTGTGAGAAAAAATGGTATTTGAAATAAATTAATCTTAAATTCTCTAAGTCATAAAATCTTTAAAAACCTCTGCCAGCCTGTTAGGTAAAAGGACTTCTTATTCTGGTTTAAAATTAATTTTAAAAGAGTGCTTTATCTTGCCCTATCTTCAAGAAACGTAGTTCAAGGCTGAAGAACAGATTCCAAGATGAACCCAGGTTTTTGTACTCTATTACCCGGACCAATTTTAGAAGCATACTAAATAAGGCTAAAAAATACAGAACTGTGCCTAATAGATCCAATTTTAATTAATATTCATATGCTTATTTTTCTTCCCTGCTATCCTACACTAGACGTAACCGGCATAAAACCACTAAATGACTTACTTATTTTGACCTGTAATTTTGAACTTTCTAAAACTGTTCTCACCTTTGATATTTACTCACCTGGTCATTTCCTTGACTCTTCTATATTTACTCAAACTTTGGTTGAGCAAATGCAAACAAATGAGCTACCGTATTGCCATTAAAGTGTTTGAGGCCTACTATAGTCTACACTGGGGTTTGGGAACTTACACCCCATGGGTGAGATCTGGCTTGCAGAGCCATTGGATCAAACCTAGGGATGGGGTTTCTGCAGTGTTTGATGGCAGGGATTTCAGCTATGAACTCTCTCCCTATGCAGCCTTGGAGAGAGGCACCACCAGTAGCCAGGTCCTAGTGCAGGGGTGAGCAAAATGGCAAATCCAGGGGGTAGCTGGAGCCCATTTCCCAGCAGCCCCTGACAGTGTTGCTCTGGCTGGTTTCCATGGAGACACCAGGAGCAGCATGGCTGTAACAACGCAAAGCCAGGGTCTCCATGGAGACCAGCCCAAGTACTGCTGGCAGGGCTTGCAGCTTGGCAGGGAGCTGCTCCGAGGCCACAGCCAGGATTTTGCTGTGGTGACGGTGTGCATCGGAGCCGAGGCTAAGGTGCAACCCACAGCCCTCCAAGCCCCCCCCCGCCCCAAAGCAGTGCTCTGCCCAGCTGGAAGCCCAGGCAGCGCTGCTCAGACCAATCTCTATGAAGACCATGGCCCCACACTGTCACGGCCCTGCTGCTCCTGGAGTCTCGATTCAATCTATGGTGAATCATTCCACTCACAGTTTCCAACTGCTAGTCCACAACGTGGACTCTGCATCAGGGAAGCCTAGCACATAGGAAAGCACTCATTGGTTGGTCACCTAGAGATCCACACTTGCCAGGGGCTCCCTGCTCACACTGGGAGTGCAGAGCCATAGCACGCCTGTTCACAGTTTTCACTGCCAAGGTTCATCAGTTTCATTTCCACCCCACAGTCCATCCTTGCTGCCTGCTGCATGGTCCTAATATAGGAAATGATTCTTTTTAGGCTGGAGTTTGGAAATGATGCGCATACCATCAAAAATAACCTTAGTCATGACTTGATTCAATTTCATATAAATCAAGGGAAAAACAAAGGAAGTACATAATTAAGGGGTATTTTAATTTTCAAGGGATACATTTCATAAACTAAGAGAAGTAAGAAGTGAAGTCATCAGGGAAATGAATTCAGAAAAAAACTAGAACTTTTTAAAGTCCACTGCTGGCCGCTCCATTCTAAAATGCCAGACCCTGTGCAAAGAGGAAGAACTATGAGATGGAGGAAGCCTTGTCAAAGGCTAATAGGGCAACTCATTTACTGAAAGAAGTACAAATGGCTGATATAAGAGATGCAAGCATGAAGATTTCTGCAGTGTCTGAGCAGAATAATACGATGGGATTGGAGCTGGAAAAAGCTACAAGCAAAATGAAGCTACAATGAAAGAAAATGAGGAACTAATAGGCCAAATCAGTGAGAGCAGTATAACTATTAAGGATCTGCATTCTGAAATAAAGGCCAACAATGTCACATCCCATAACAAGCTCATGGAGTATGAGTCACAGATTAGTTTTCTGAAAGAAGATATGACTAAATAACCAGAAGAATGATACAGAACCAAAATAAAACACAAGGAAGAAACTGAATATTTGAAATCCCAGCTTGATGAAAACAACCCTGTAAAGGAAAAAATGGAACAGTTTGCTTGAAGAGAAGGAGAGCAAAGAACAGTCCCTTGAAAATGAATTGCAATCAGTCTAAAATTTATACAAGATAGTTTTGAAGGCTGCAAAAAAAGATGAAGAATTGCCTAAATTATTGTGTCACTTTACTGAACATATTAAACATCAGAAACACTTAGGAAGGCATTACAAGAGAAACTAGACATCATTATTTTGTTGGAGTAACAACTTCAGGTTGCTTAGCAGTAGATTGAAGAGGCTCATCTTAAGAATAAATCAATAAATTGAAATGCACAAAAGAAATAAGAAGATAAAAATGCAGATACTAACACTATGGACTCTTATTTGGGTTTATCTTGTGAATCATATTTGCACACCTAACATTGAATGAAATCCCACAGCACCCCTGGAACAATCTCAAGGCACCCCACCAAGCTATGTATGTACTGGGTCCGGTTGAATGTATCCTTGCTGCACTACATAGATGCTGAGATGCTTGTAAGAAGTTTCTGTATATCACAGTTGCTCCAAAGGAGATTTGAAATGGTTTTTAACAATGGAATATTATATTTGCTGAAAATAAAATCCCCTCTATAAGCCAAATAAAGAGACTACTGTATTTGAGATATTTAATATTGTTTAGGAGTATATAATGATTCGGTATTACAGAAATGGGCTGTAAATGGTATCCTTTCTATACAAGTTATATTTTAAGAGGGTTAAACTGTACATTTTAAAAGGTTATGCAATGATTTTTGTTTACTGGCTTCTTGATTGTATCAAAAAGTTTTATAAGGATGCCTTAAGGAGAAAAGAACTGGATTCACTCTTGGTTATCTTGACTGGAAATGAAATTTTCCTGAACGCAGTTGTACAGGAGTATGAAGTAGATATACTTACACCTCTGTGGTGAACAGCAGGATGCACTGATATTATGTAATTGTTACATGAATTGAAAAAGCTGATGGCTAGGTGCTCACATACAGTATCAACATTAAGAAATTACTTCTCAGCTGAACTTTATACTTTGATTATATCACTGTACACAGTATTTGCCATACCTGTCTCAATTAAATGCATTATTGTTTTGTCATTATTTGTTTTAATAGCTTTTTGTAGCCCTGGTATATTATGCCATACATCGAGGGTAGGGACAGAAGTTGCACATAAACAGATTTAAGTGATCAGAACCAGGTTTAAACTTGTAACTGAACAGAAGTTCAGTGCACATAAACCAGTTTCAATATGGCTGAAACCAGTTTAAAATAAACCTGGCTGAATGTAGTATCAGACTTAACTGATTTAGGTTGATGAAACTTCTGTCCCAGACCCTAGAAAACATATGTATTGCTTTCAAAGTCTCCTTATGTTCCCTGAAAATGAAACCTCTGGCTATATAGGTTGGGTATGCACGCTCCGGTTTCAAATCATTTACTTATAGGTCAACCAAATGAGTAGCACACGTTTTCAAGTGAGTGGTTATAGGAGGCGTTCAGCTGTTTTCTGTAGAAGTATAGTATACATCATCTATTATCTACATCTATCTATAGCCACAAATGTATATTAGCTCTTTCCAAGTGCAACTTCATGGCAGAGCAATGATTTCTAGCACTTCATGTAATACCTTATTCAGGTACATGAGATGCCACATGCTGTGGCTCAGTTCTCCAATATCCCATGACACTATTTTACTTGCTCCTCCCCCAGATTCTGCAACCCAACAGCTCTAAGGAGCCTGTCAATCTCACCCATCTTTTTCTACCAGCACTTCCTTCAGGTTCTCAGTTTCTCTCTCATGTCTCCACACATCTTGAATAAGATGAAATCTCTCCTCCAAATGGCTTGTGTTCAGTCTGTCAAGCTCTTCATTTGTCTGATCAAGATCCTGTTGCATCAGTTCTACTGCAGCTCCTTGCTTTTAAATCTAGATATAAAAAAGCAATGTTTCCAAGATGCGTCCAGTGTAAATTATGAGGAGGAAACAGCTCTTAAATTATGAAGTCAGTAACCAAAGGTAAATAAATACTTCCTGACCTATAAATCTGCAAAATTATAAAGTAATTAAGGGTTATTTTATGATTTCATATGTAAAATATGTAAACAAGCAGGACAGACAACAGATGTAAAATGTTTAAACAAACAGGACTTTTTAAATATTACATATTCTGCCCACGAAGCCATTTTAATGGATCAAGCCAAACTAAATACATGTACATTTTTTTACACATTGATTTCAAGAGTTACACTTTCTTTAAATGTAGCAACTTTCTCCTGTTAGATCATTGATAGCTATTTATGTTTGGTGCACTGCACTTCATCTGCACTGCATTTCTCAAGACTTTGTCAAGCTTAATATAAAAAATTCTCACTGATGTATGAAATTACCTAAGAATGCCAATATATATTTACGATGCTGTATTTTATAAACTTAGATTGTTGCATAATCAGTACATATGTATCCTTTCATTGACCACTGACACCCAGGTATTTCTTGTAAAACATAGCAACCGTAGAATGGCACATCATATCACCACACACAGCTTCAACACAAGGCGTGACCATTACTACAGTCAATTGAAAATATAAAGGCTTCCAAGAAAAGTACTATTATTGGAATAGGACTACGAAACAAAGGTTAATACTCCAAAATCTTATACATCATGTAACATATATGACTGCTAATAGGCATGCACATTTCCCTCCATGAGATGCCAAAGCAAAAATTACTCAAAAGAAATTTAAAATGAAATGTCATTAGGTTGCTCAGGAAAGAAGGAATGAGATAATAATGGCTAATAAGGAGTCTTTCCTCTTTCAGATCACTAATATCAATCTGGAGACTGAAGTATTGTTCTCTTCCATTGAAAAAGTATTGGAAAACACAGCTTGCTCTTCCTAAGTATGAGTCTTTTAAAGCTAATGTATCAGGATAATTTTCTAGCAATATTTGTGTGAATTCATTATCTCTACACTGTCCAGAAGAACTCCCCACTCCAGAAATAATCTGATTGCATTATTGTAGTGCAAGTCAGCATCCTTGTTTACCAGCTTTCTAAACAGACAGTATTCTGTATGGCTAATTGAAAGTGTATATTTAAAACTCGCAAAGACAAATGTGCAATTGCAGCTGGTCCTGCACTGACTGCAGTAGATTTAAATCTGTCCTTAAAATTGTTTGTTGAAATTGTTTGTTGGCCGCACAACTGGGTGAGCGTTCGTTTTCATTCTGCAACACAACCACGATGATTATAGCTCACAAACATCCAGAACAGTGATAAAATAATTGAGGTGTTGACAATCTGCTCCCTTAGGGTTTCTCATCTTACATGCTGCTCAGATCTATTGTTAAAGCACATTAGTATTATGAATACTGTCACGGAAAAATCTTAAGTGTATGCTGCCAGCACAGAAGAACTGGAACTGACGTGCGCGGTTTAAGCTGCGCAAGGGGAAAGTTCCGAGGCTCACCCAGCTGTTGCCCCCGGGTGACCTGCGGACCTGGCAGTCATTGCTGACCTACTTTCCCCACAGACGCATGCTCAGTGACAGCTAAAAGCATGAGGTAATCTGACTAGAAAATTCTTTGAGAAAAGCGTTCTGATTGGCCACTAAATTCACATAAAAGGTTAGTGAGCCCCTCCTTCGGGGGAGAGACCTGTTTAGCTGGAGACAGAGGCTGGTTTTCCAGGGACTGTCTCTCAGACCTATTGGTCTCCTCCCCCTCTTGGCGTTTTGTATTGTTCTCTGTTGCTGTTCTGCTATACCGATCTGTTGGCTTGCGACTCACCTTTGGCACCGATCATCGACCACTGATCCGGATAATCCCTACTGCTTCGATTTTGGCTTCGTTCACTACTCACCTGGGTTTCAACGTCGGCTATTGCCTTCGACTATCCCATTGTCCTGTGGGACTGGCGTCACGACACCATCTTCGTTTTCATCTCGACGCATTACAGTTCTTGTTCTGTTATTCGTTTATCCCTGCATGAGCTGTTGACCAGCCCTGGGACCTAAGGAGTGGGCAGCCGCCCCTATTCCTCACGGGGTAGATAGCAAGGGCTCACTCCAGAACCCCGTGGGCCAACAGACCCCTCTGTTGTTTATTGTTACTGCTGACTGTAACCGAAGACATCGTTGCCTACGCATCAAAGCGTAAGTCAGTAAAATCACCCTTTAAGGAACCATACGCTTCTGTGCCACTCAGACTCCATCGCCAAAACTCCCGCCTGTTCCGTGCCCAATTGCCACCACCTGGCCGCACCACCATGACCAATACCGTGAGCTTGGCTTGCCAGCTCCGGCACCTTGACAAATACAAAACATAAGTGTGAATTTTTTCGGTTTCTAATAGTAGCTGTAACCCACCTTTGACAGGCTTTTCCCTTAGCAAGTTCACTAATGTATGAGACTCAAAGAGAAAAAGACATGTACACTCGATGCTAGTACCTCACACATTTGGACTGTGTGAAAGCAGCTTACTTTTCTTAAGAGAATAATCCTGGACAGGTCACACTTTAAAATATTTTTTCTATACTGATTTGAAAAAAATAAAAATATCTTGGCTTTATTTACATCAGAGTTTTGCACAGGCCTGCTATACAGCTCAAGCTGCATCTCCTTTTTTCTCAGAGACCTGAAGAAGTGTACTTAATACGCAAAAGCTTGTCCATATCCCTCCCAACTATACGGTTGGTTCAATAAAAGGTATCACCTATAAAAACCGTTGCCCATCACAGATTTACCATGTTTTCCCACATATACCATGCACCTTTTCTTCCAAAATTGGGGTGTGTGTTTTAACTGGTGAAGCTTTTTTTGCTTTACTGGAAAAGAAGCACCCATGGTGATACCATGCAGTTGCTGGCACAATTGACCCTTCTGTGGCTTAGCAACATGAGGGGGAAGAGTCCTGTGTTAAACCTCTCACAGCCATAGCTGTTGGTAGAACTCTGTAGCTAGTGACTGCAGCAACCGAGCTGCTGGTAGTATCATGGTGAGGCTTGTGTTTAGGGAACAACATCTTATTTACAAGAACTTACATGAAGAACTACTTACAGTAAAGAAGTAACAGTCTTGCTACTACTGCCCTTGCAAGAGTCTGGGGCCTAACCTTGTATGACAAAGTCCTCCTGGAAATATTGACAATCTAAGAAATATGGCACCACAGGAGACAAGTCAGCCATGCATCTTGGACACTGTGTTTCCACGGGACTAGGGGGCTTACTTTATGTCACCATCAGCCATGAGTCCAGGAGGAAAAAAGATGCCTACATTCTGCCTTCCAAAAACAAGGTGCATGTTTTATTTGAAGGGGGTGCTATATGCAAAATATATGGTAGCTGTAACTTGCCAATGTTGTGTTTCATTAGCATCATGATTTTGTAAATTAGTAAAAACTCTAGAATTGGGATGTGCGTTTAAAAACTGAAATGAGTATATGAAAAGTTATGACAAAACTAAATATAAAGAGCAAAACCTTCCAAGATATATACTTCTATAGCAGTGCACAGACTGGACACAGCCAAACCAAGGGATGGAGCTGATGCATGGGTCATGTCATCTGCCCCACTCAGTTCCCTAAGGCAGCTGGGTAGTGGTAGCACCACTAGTTCTTCTAGGGTTCCCAGAGACACAGAAATTAATGATGCCACTGCTCCCACACTGCCAAATTTCTGGGGAGCCCCACAGGCCATATGACTCAGCTCCAGAAGCCATACTACAGCACCACTGAGCATTAGGGCTGTGTGAAATTTCACCAGCTGTTTCAATTCAACACTGTTTCAACTCATTTTGACCTCAAAACAGTGAAATCGAATCGAAACGAAGGGCTTCGAAACAGCTTCGAAACAAAACAGGCTAGTCAAAACGTTTTGAAAGTTTTGAAATGTTCAAGATCCAAAGCAGCCAACAGCTAGGTGGTGGGAGAACCAGAGCTCTGCTCTCAGCGGCTCCACAGCCCCATGTGGCTCAGCCAGGAGCACAGCCCTGGCTCTCCCCGCCTCCCACAGCCAGACTGCAGGAAGCCAATCCAATTCCAGCACAGGGGGAGGGAACTGAGCCTGATCCTCAGTGCTGCGATCTGGCTGGGGAAGAGAACTAAGCCCAATTGCTCAGTTCCCCTCCCCAGCCCTAGGACTGGGCTGGGGAAGGCAACTTAGCCCAGCTGAGCCCACTCAAGGAACTCAGCATAGCCCATCATAGCACTGGGGAGGGTAACTCAGCTCAGCTGGGCTGAGTTCCTGTCCCCAGCTTGATCTTAGCATTGGGGAAAGCAACTCAGCTGGGCTGAGTTCCTTTCCCCAGCCGAATCCTAGTGCTGGGGAGGGGAACCCAGCTCCCCCATCCCAAGCAGCAGCACCTGGCTTTCCTCCCTCATCTGGCAGACATATCAGGGGCCCACAGCCCTGGGAGGACTGGCACAGCCCCCACAGCCCTCCTGGGGTTGCAGGCGCCCATCTGCCTGCCAGATAAGAGTGACTGTTGTGAGTTTCCCCATTATAACATATGGGCAAAATGTCAAAACAGCATCACTGTTTCAATTAAATGAAACAGAACAGTGATTTCAAATTAAAATGAAATTCAAAATGAAACTCTGTTCCATTGAAACCTTGAAACTCAAGTTGAAATGGAACAGTGCCATTTTGCACAGCCCTACTGTTCTATAGCATTATAGTAAAGGGGCAGTTATAGCATTATACTAAAAGTGTACTAAAGCGGGGTCACAGTCCTCAACGACTGTCAATGGCTCATGATTTCCCAAAACACCCATTGTCTGCCAGGAAGCGTGGATTAACAGGTTGATATGAAGCCAAGCAGCCTAGCTCCCAAAGCTCTTTAACTGCTCAGTCAGCCTCATGGTCTCCCGCTCTTCAAAAAGCTATGGATGACAAGCCATCATCCCAGGCTCACTGGACAGTTCACTTGGCATACTAAAGGATGATCTGTCCATCTCCCCAGCCCTAGGTGCAGACAAACTAGCTGAGCAGCCAGCCCAGAATTTTTGTAAAATGTCTTCTTCCTAGAAAATTGTGCATTCCTAACATTTTGTTCCAATTTGTATATTTTAGGAAAAGGTCAAAACAAACATCATCCTAAAATAAGTAGAGCTACACATACATACAACTGTCCTGGTTAGAGAAGGCATAGGTATGAATTTTCTGAGGCATTCTGTGCTCCCATATCTGTTGCATAAAAAAGTTCATGTTCTAAATGCTGGACATGTCCCTATCATATACCTATAAAGAGGTATATTAACATTTTGATTACTGATGTAACCTTGATGTAATATGCAAATAGCTCCTATTCCACTGGAATACCTGCAACAGTCTGACAACACAAAATAGCCATTTACATGAAAAGGTATGATTTAAAAAAAACTTTCACCTGTAATTTAAGATGGCATGTATTTGACATGAAAACCACTTACAAGCCTGACAAAGTAAACCAATCTATGATTTTTTTTGAAAGACAACCACTAGATGGCACTAAAGGCAATGAGATTTCTGAACTCCTCTCTTAGTGCAAATATGTTAGGGAGTTAAAATAACCAAAATATTTTAAGTCAATGATAACTGACTTGGTTTATTTCTCTTAAATTATGTGCTTCAGTCAAGTAAAAATTGCCAGTAGTTGTATTGAAGAGAACAGGAAGGATTCAGTGTGCAAGGCAGCAGCAAGTTATCGCAAAAGAGCAAATTAATATTTTGGAGACCCTCCCTACTCCCTCCCGCCTCAATCTACCTCTACAAAGTGATAGTGCCTATTTCTCTCCAAGTGTGGTCTAGATTAGGAGAGAAACATGGACCGGAACAGATGACAAAATTCCAAAAGTGAGTCAGTTGGTGAGCGCAGACCAAAACGAGAACCTCACAGGATCTAATCCCAGTTTTCCTATTGACTTACTATGTGCTCTTGGGCAACTGGCTCCATCTCCACTCTGATGTAAGAGGACAGAACCCAGAAGCAACCAGGACATATGGCTGTTTGTGCCAGAGATGAAGTTGGCTTCTTTTCTCTGCCTACCACTCTGTAAAATGTGGCTAACGATGGTTGTGTAACTAACTGGGACTCTATTAAATTACTTGGAATGGGACTGGTCTAGCAAATGTATAGAAACTGAGTGGTAACAAATGACTTCGTTACTAACCTAAGCCACTTCGCTTGTGTCCGCAAATGATAGCAAATGGAATTGCTTCACGCTGCTTGTTCACACTCCCGTGAGGAATGCTCACATTGTTGCTGTATCCAGGCTGTTCCAACAGCTCGTGATCCAAATGTCACCCCGCTATTTCATCAAGTACAAGCAGGAAAATGCTTTTTTTTGAAAACTCAGCTCAATTTTACTAAGAGAAATACTTACCAGGACATGCTTGCCTGGGTATTCAAGAAGAGGGGTTTTTTTTTACTTTCAGACTGGCCACTCTCAGGAAGACTCCTCTTCATCATAGCCTCCCAAACTACCAAGGGGATCAGAAGCACTTCGTTGCCCCTGACCTCCCTGTAGGTAAAATGACAGTGTTTGACTGATCCTTTTCACTTATTTCCTAAGAAGCAGATTTATGAACTCCCAAAAAATGGATCTTCAATTCTGGAAAAGCCTCCGTTGATATCCAAACCTTGAGACACACCCACCACCTACCTCCCTCAAAAAAAGGAAGAATATAATGGTGGCGTAAGGTGACTATCATGATGAAAGTATTATGGACATCCTTATTTGGAAACCTGATTTGCCTCTCAGGTATGTTTACTAATGAATTTATATAATTATACAAGAACAACAAAAGGAAATCAGGAAACAAATCAATATAGGACATAGACAGAAAATAATTGCCTTGGCATTGGGAATGCTGCAATTTTCAAACCTAGTAGAATCATAGAAAATTAGGGTTGGAAGGCACCTCAGGAGGTCATCTAGTCCAACTCCCTGTTCAAAGCAGGACCATCCCCAACTATATCATCCCAGTCAAAGCTTTGTCTAACCAGGTCTTAAAAACCTCCAAGGATGGCACTTCTGCCACCTCTCTAGGTAACTCATTCCAGTGCTTCACCACCCTCCTAATATCCAACCTAAATTTCATTTGAATCACGGGTTTGTGGGGGTTAATCAGAGAATTTGTTGTTTTTTTATTGGAGAATTTGTGATTTTTTTTTAATCAGAGAAAACCAGGGTCCCTGTTCATAATTCACATGCCACAGCCACCTAACCAATATTTTGTCCTCCACTGAACTGTTTCCAACTTGTCCACATCCTTTCTGTAGTGGGAGGCCCAAAACTGGACACAGTACTCCTGGTGGGGCCTCACCAGGGCTGAATGGAGAGGAATAATTACTTCCCTTGATCTGCTGGCAACGCTCCTACAAATACAGCCCAGTATGCTGTTAGTGTAGGCTACAGAGCTGTTTCCTGTGCACAGACAAATGAAGAAAGGCCATCACTCATCTCTACCTATATCCACTACTAGCACTTACTTGCCAGTAGTAGGACGGCTCTGTTAAAGAATGAGTATTATTTTACTACATTTTGAAAGGAATTTGCACTTGTTGTTTCATAGGAAAAAATAAAGCACATTAACAAGTTGAGTATGATTGCCATTTAGATAATGAGGATCAAAATCTAAAACTTTTACTTTGACCAAACTCTTGCCATCATCAAAAGCCACCTTTGCTCTGAAGATGGGACTTCCAAACTGGTCCCAGATTTCTGCAAAAGCAACATATGAAGTTACTATATTTCTGAAAGACCCTGCCAAACTGATGACTTATGATGTTTATTTATACCATTTGAAAGAAGCATCAGCTGATAACAACCTTATGATGGTTACTTTCTTGACTACTCTACCAGTTTCTCCCTAACTTATTTGTCTTTAGATTTTGAGCTTCTTGAGGAAAGGAGCATACCTTCTTTCTGATTGGAAGTTAACCAATATGTGATAGGTGTTCCCCAAATCAAATTTATGATAACTCAAGGAAAACAAAACACTCACCTTTCCCATATCATCCCAATTAGCAATGATCCAATGTTCAAAGGGTACTTCTGTGTTACTGGGGGGAGGGAAGGAACCAGAGGAGATGCAGTCGTAAAGTCCTTGAGGCAGATAAGAGTCCCTCCAGCTGCCACTCTACCCTCAACAGGAACCTGGCTCAGCTGGGACAGCATCAGCAGCGGCAATCACAGACAGGTTCCACAAAGAGGATGACAGCAGTGAGAGGGGCTGGGTTGGACAACTAAATTCAGCTCAAGAAGAACTGGGATGGCCATGGAAATACAAAAGCATGCAGTGTTAACTTCCCAATGACCTCCCTTCTGCTTCTAGGCTAGAGACTTTGGCACGCATAGAAAGAAAATCCACGACACCATGACTTCTTTTGGAATCTGGCAGTAGCCCCTCTATACAATTGAAGTGTCCTTTCCCCCTGGTTTCCTTGGCACCCAACGTTTAAATAAATGCATTATGCCCTTTCCACAGCATCCTCAAACACAAATGGCATTTTTCCCCCAGTAAGTTTTGAACTACATGAATTTCCTAAAACCTCCATTCCCTTTCAGTTTATGAAGCAAGGATGCAATATATCCATTTATTAATACTTTGGAAGAAGACAATAGCTAGAGTGGTTGGAAACTGGAATTAATAAATTAGACAGGAGAGAAATGAACTGGTTTCTTACACAGAAGGAAACGGTAAGTTAAATTTCTTCAGTTCTTCCTCACAAAGGTGACATGAAAATGCATCAGCATCAAGACCAAATTCAATTTCCAGCCTTTTATTATAATTTAATACCGACTTCTACTTGCCTATTTCTTTTTTCCTTCTCCCCTTTGGTTCCACACCCACCAGAGTACCTGCTCCTTTAGCAATCAGAATTTTTAAAGATGAAAGTAATATGATTGATCTTTGGTTATCAGTTCACAGTCATGAAGCACAAAGTGCCATGGTCAATTCTGTGCATTCATATCAGAAAGCTTTCTAGATTAGGTCCCGATCACAGCTTCTATTTTAATGGCTTTACAGGAACTTACTAACTTCCTTCTTCCCACAGTCAACCATTTTGTTACCTAGTGTCCAGCCAGTCCAACTTGCAAAAGGAAGGAAAATTTCCTGAAGAATACTGGAATGCAATAACCCTCAGAATGAATCAATTAAAAAAAATGTTCCAAACATGTACATTGGAGAGCCAATAAACTGTTACACTGATGGGGTAAAAAAAATGGGTTTCTTGGGAAAAATATGAAAGACGATGTGTGCTTTGAAAGGATTAGCTATTCTGTGGTTTCTGTGGCCTGGATCAAGGCAAAAGGTTACTTGTTTTATTAGAGGTAAAAGGTGTGCTTTTATTCTTGACCTTTTTACCATTTTTCATTCCCTTCAATGCCAAAGGCATTTAAAATAATAACCACTGCTTAAGAAAGCATTTCTCAGATAAACTCTTTGCTTCATTTTTATATTAACACCATAAAATAGACAAGTTCAGGGCTTAAACCTTACAGTTCCCTTGAGAGATTCCAATACAGATTAAAAAAGAACAAAGGAAGGACGTTCCAAGGCAAAGCTAGTTTTTTAAACAGCCACGTATTTTTTTGACAGAATTAGCCATGAAATTCCTGGCTTTTACCTTTTTTTCAGATCTTCTCTTTTCAGCTTTGGGTTTTGCATTACCTCCTTCATTTTTTTTTTATTTGCATTACATCTTTCTGTTTTTACTTTACATTTGTAAAAGATGGTTGTCATCTAAAATGCTACTTTTATTTCAGTAATTTATTTGGTATATTTTTGACTTAAGGGCAATTCTGATCTGTTGTGTTTTGTTATTTTGTACCTGGACAGGAAGCATCAGAAAGGACCTAGTGCCAGGCACCCACCTTGAAGTCAACTTTGCAGGTGAAGGATGAAGCTTTTGGGGCAGGATTGAAGAAAGGAGCAAGAGCTTCTGTGATGACAGAAAAATGAGCCAAGCCCTGTGATGCTATGCATAATTGGATAGTTCTTACATGCGGCACTGGAAATCATTGCTATGCCAAAAAAGTTTCTGATGGAAAGAGCTAATATTTGTTTCTAGATCTTCCATGTTTTTTCATGAAAAAAATGCTTGGAGGACTGTATGCTTGCTTTTTGCAGTGCTAAATAGACATTTCTTTCACTACAGATATAACATCTGTACATGCTGTATGTGGCAAAGCAAAGAATTCACAAATTATGTTCCAAATCCAAGCCTATTACTCAAGCCCCAGTCCCTCTATGTTTTAAGGAAAAAGAAGAATTTAAAGGCAGTGGTGTAGTAAAAGCAACGCAATTCCCATTCTAATCTGCCTTTTTTCTGGTTCCAAGAAAATAGTGGGCCAAAATAGCAGGCTCAATTCTGATCTCATTTCCACTGAAGTAAGGGTGTTCTAGAATAAAAAGTAATTCAAATGAAATCCTAAACCAGGCCATTTTTTCATCACTTTGACCTAATACTTCTTAACAGGAACAGGTCAAACTCTCAGTTGTTTTATATAATTCACAGCATCTCCATTAACAGTAGTAACATTATACCAGTTTACACCAGCTGAAGAACTGTTGAGCATTTGAATGTAATAGTGTAAAAAACATTGTGAACACACCAATACAAAATCCCAGCCTGGCAACAAAGTACGAACATGCTTCTTTTGTAGAAGAAACCTATAATTTAACTGCTCAAACACCAACTTAACAAAAGCTGCATTCAGGGGAGGGCAAAATGGCGGACCCAGCTGGCAGCCAGACTCCATCTTCCAGCAGCCCCTATCCGTGTGGTGGAGGCCAAGGGCTGTGGTTTCCGTGAAGACTAACCCCAGCAGTGATGGTAGGGTGTAAGGCAGGCACGGAGCTGCTCCACACCTGGGCTAGGATCTTGCAGTGGTGACAGTGTGGTTCAGAGCCAGGGCAGGGTAGCAATCAGCAGCCTGCATGCTCTGGACATTGGGCTTAAGGCAGCAGGTCGTGGTTCTGCCCCGGCTCCTTGCAGTGGTGATAGCATAGTGTGGACACAGGCAAAGCCATGATCCGTTGCCTGCATGTCCCTACCCAGAGCATGCACGCTGCAGATTGTGCCTTTCCCCAGACTCTGGCTCATGCTGTCACTGCTGCAAGATCCCAGCCCAGCTCCATAGCAGCTCCCCACCCTGCTGCACACCTCACCAGCAGGGGCGGCACTACAGGGGTGTTTGGGGAAACTATAGTCACCCCAAAATTCCCTGTAGCCCCCCCCCCCCATAGCCACCCCTCCCAGTGGCACCAATGCCATCTGCCCTGCACAGTCAGCAGCAACTGAGGCCACCCCACTCCCTCCTGCAGCACAGCCCCCCTCAGTCCATCCACCAGGACAAGGCTGGCACCGGTCCTGCTTGCCCGCACTACTAGGGCCAGTCTCCGAGGAAACCCCGGCCCCGCACTAGCACAATACGGATGCTGCTGGGGTCCCTGTGGAAAATGGCCCCAGCCACACAAGCAGGTAGGGGCAGCTGGGACATGGAGCCCACTGCCAGCCAGATCTGGCCTGTGAGTCGGACTTTGCCCACCTGCTATATACCATATTTCTGAAGGCAGTCAAGACAACTTAACTGGTTGTTATATCACCATCAACTTGACAATTTTGCCCATCTGCAGAGCAGTGATAAATCAATGCAATAATTTCAAACGTTCTCTATGAAGACTGCCAAAAGGAGCAGCTGAAAGTCAGTTAAAGAACAGACCATTATGGCTACTGTCCAGCAGAAAAAGGACCACGGGTCATTGCAAACTAGGCCTGTGCGAATAGGGAACTATTCAATTCGGGTTTCAATGCCAGCGATTCGATTTGGAGCTCCAAATCAGGTTCCTGCTTCAATTTGGAGATTTGGCCATAGGGTATAATGGGGAAATCAACGAAGTATCTATAACTTTGTTGTTTCTTGTCTGATTTGGAGGAAACTTGCAGGGATGGTAGCCTCTGCTGAGAGCATGAAGCCTGCCATGTTTCAAGGAGATAGGTGCACGGGTTTGGGGGAACTGCACCCCAAATTCTTGAAAGCAAAATTCATGTCGTGTATGTGTTACACCACAGCAGGGTGAAAACTGCAGGGGTGCCGGCCCCTGAGGCCATAAAGCCTGCCAAGTTTCAAGGAGACAAGTGCAGAGGTTTGGGGGAAACTGTGCTTCAAGCTGCGGAGAAGCAAAATTCATGACATGGGTGACACTGTGTGTGTTAAGGTGCAGCAAAATGAAACCTGCAGGCCTGCTAGCCCCTGCTGCAGTCACAGAGCCTGCCAGCTGTCAAGGAGATAGGTGCAGGGGGAGTCGGGGGCCTGCGCTCCTAGCTACTGACTCATGACAGGTGCTTGTGCAACTGACTCGTCTTGGTCTTGGGGCAGTTGATTGTCTGTATTATTTCCTCTCCTTAGTCTGTGGTTTTGCTCCTTAACTTGTTCTATTACCTAGCTACTGTGTATTGAACTAGTCCCTGGGTGAATCATGACTGATTGGTAACACAGTAGCTTAGCAGCCAGACCTGTGGTAGCTCCAACCCCCACCCTTCCACCCCCCACCTGTGCCCCAAGGCAGAGACAGTTGCACAAGCACCCATGCCACGAGTTTTGCCTATCAGTAGCTAGAGGTGCAGGGCCCCAGAACCCCTGTTCCTATCTCCTTGACAGCTGGCAGGCTCTGTGACCGCAGCAGGGGCTAGCAGGTCTGTAGGTTTCATCTTGCTGCACCTTAACACACACAGTGTCACCCATGTCACGAGCTTTGCTTGTCTGCAACTTGTGGTGCAGTTTCCCCCAAACCCCTGCACCTATCTCCTTGAAACTTGGCAGGCTTTATGGCCTCACCAGGGGCTACCATTCCTGCAGTTCTGACCCCACTGTGGCTTCACACCCACACTTGACATGGGTTTTGTTTTTAAAACTTTGGGGTGGTTTCCCTGAAAGCCCTGCACCTTGAAACGTGGCACGTATCATGCTGCCCTGTGCACGAAACTCAAGTAAGGGGGTGCAGGGTGGAGAGGACAGGGAAGGAGCCTGGGGAAAAAGCGGCCCCTCCCCTGCCTTGTGGCCAGTGCTGCCTGTTGCAGCCGCTTGCAGCCTGTTGCAGCCGGAGCGGGGCTGTCCTGAGCAGACACAGGCAGCCCCAGGCAGGCTGCAAGTGGCTGCAACATGGGGCACTGGGCACAGGGTAGGTGAGGGGCCAATTTTCCCACACTCAGCACCAGCTTGTAACCTGCCCCTGCAGCCAGCCTGGGCCCTGTGCTGGCTCTGGGCTCGCCTGTCAGAGCTGCGCACAGTAGCTACAGCTGCAACCCCACCGCTTGCTGCACCAGGCAGTGTTTGTTGCTGCTGCCGGCCCGGAGCTTGCACACTGGGCAGCACAGGGGCGGCGACGGCAAACACTGCCTAGCATGGCAAGCGGGGGAGCCGCAGCTGTTCCCACCCCAGTGCAACTCCGACAGGCAAGCCCGGAGCTGGTGTGGGGCCCAGGCTGGCAGCGGGAGCAGGTTACAAGCTGGTGCTGACCATGGGAAAAGTGGCCCCTTGCCTGCCCAGTGCCCCACGCTGCAGCTACTTGCAGCCCACGTGGGACTGCCTGTGCCTGCTCAAAACAAAATGAGGGCAGGGGGTACATGGCAGGATGCCCTGCTTGTGCCCCTCGCCCCCCAGCCCTGCTGCCCCATGCCTCCCACCCAAAGCCCTTGGCCACCCAGCCTGGGCTCTGCAGCTGTCAGCAGCTACCCAGAATCTGGGCCAGCTACAAACATCTGCTGCCTCTACACCTCAACCCCCACTTGTGCTTGCTCAAGGCAGCCCCACGTGGGCTGCGAGCAGCTGCAGAGAGCACTGGCACGGGGCAGGGGAGGGGCCGCATTTCCCTGTGCTCCACACCAGCTCATTCCCTGCAAGCAGAGTGTTGGGGCTGCATGCTGCCCCCTGCTGTACTGTGGGGGGCATTGGGAGTGAGCGGGTGCATGGGGCCCACACCAGCATTCCAGGGCCAGCACCGGGCAGCAGGAGTACAGGGTCCCAGCTGGCAGGGGCTCTATGGAACCAGGCCAGCTCCCCACTCTGCTGGTGCAGCCCAACCTGGCTGCACAGACCCCTGCTAGCCTGCGCCCTATTCTGGGCCCCACTGGTACTGGCCCTGAAACATTGGTCCCAAGATGGTGACCAGGGGGCAGGGCTACCCACGAAGCCCTCGACCACTTGCCAGAATAGGGTAAAGGGACATCCACCCAAAATAATTGCCCACCCCTGCTCTATACAGATGTTAAACAAGCCAGGTCAAACTGATTCAATCAGCTCATAGATAAAAGAAACAAAAAGCCCCACTGAAGCACACGATCAGATATTGGGCAAGCCAGGTCAAACTAATGTGATGTTTCTTCCGGGCATGCAATGCACTCGGCATGGGGGTGCACAAAGCTGAGAGTAAAGTTTTTTTTTCCACATCTGTAAGCAGCCTTAAGTAAAATCTTGTGAGGGCTTACTTTCCCTGCCCTCCTCAAGTTTGAGGGCACATTTGCTTCTTAGAAAGACACTCCAAATGACCATAATTTACACCTTCAAAAACAAAAGAATTGGAAATATGAGCCCCTTTTCTAATATGGCTCTTTACATGGATAATGGATCTTTAACAGGGCTTCACTGCATTTTTCCTAACTTTTTCTGTATTCATGTAAGTGGTTTTATATATATATGACAGAAAGCTGATTTCAGGTCATTAGTCTGCAGGCAGTCACCGAAACCTTAATCTGCACTGCCTGTTTGTATTTAGCCTGGATACACGCATGCAAACATTTCCTCACTCTAATGGGAAGAGTCTTTTAGAAAACTACGCCTCAAGATTTCACACACAATGTGAAATGCAAGCCCAGCTAAATCTTCAGCTGAAAATATCCTCACCTGTTAATAGCCTCTTATCTACAGGTTGAAAATTACAATCGTAGAGGGAGCCACTTACTGTTAATAATGCACTAATAAAATAATGCTGCATAATTCCCAGTAAGACAGTTACTACAGAACATAAAAACATCATTTCAGTTTTCAGTAGCAGCAGTCTCATCACAAAGAACTCAATTCTGAAATCAGAGAAACAGCCTCCCAACTTCAGAGAACGTTGTAACAAAGCATTTTCATATACACACATACAGTAGTGCATCACGGTTCTACAGAAAACAGCTGAATGACTCCTACAACCACTCACTTGGAAATATATTGTGTGGTGCTCATTTTACTGGCATATAAGTCAATAATATGAAACAGGAGCATGCATACCCAACCTATTTAGCCAAAAGTTTCAGAGAACAGAAGAAAACTGTGGCTCCTATGCATACAGAACCAAAAACACTGGGACTACAATGGGGCTGTAAGAAACTACTAAAGCAAATAATAACAGCAATCAGAAATTGATTTAATTGAGACAGCTATGGTAAAAGTTGTGTGCAATGATGTGGTCCAAGACTAAATGACCCAAGTTCTGGTAAGAAGTAATTTCTTAACTGTTGATTCTGTATCAGCTTTTTCATTAAAGATAACAGCAGTGTATCCTGCTGGTCAACATGCTGTTTCATACACTCGTGCAACAGTGTTCAGATTTTAAAACTTTATTTCCAGTCAAGATGATCAAGAGTGGATCCGGCTCTTTTTTCCTTTATTGCACTCTTATAAAACTTCTTGCTATAATCAAGAAGCCAATAAACAGAAGTAGTTGCATATTCCTTTAAAACGTATAGTTTAACTCTCTTAAAATAACATTTATATAGAAAAGATACCATTTACAGCCCATTTCAGTAGTACTGAATCATTATATACTCCCAAACAATATTAAATATCCCTAATGCAGCAGATTCTTTATAGGGCAGTGAGGGGGTATTTATTTTCTCTTTAGCAAATATAATATTCCAGTGTTAAACAGCATTTCAAGTCACCTTTGGAGCAACCGTGATATACAGAAACTTCTTTCAAGAAGCTTAACACCCATGTAGTGTAACAAAGATATATTCAACTGTGTCCAGTGCATAGCTTAACAGCAGCATGTGAAGAGTCCATTACCTTATTGGCACACCATTATCTAAAAGGAAATAATTTACCCAGAAAATACAGTGCATTTATAGAACACCAGTGAGGCACAGAAAAACAACGAGATGTAGCATCACAAAGTACGTGAGGAAAAAATATCGGGATTTTGCTCGGGATGTCAGCAGCTTGGAACAGTAAAGGCTGCGCCTTCGAAGCCATCTTCTGAAAGAAAGGGCTCTTCCTTTTATCTAGTTAAGAAAGAAACAATATCAAATAAGTACATATCAAAAAAGATGTATCAGTAGCTTTCAAAGTAATCTAATTTTCTGAAGTATTGTAATGCCTGCAACTGGGTCATAAGAAATGAATGCTTAAGCATATATATAATTAAAATAATATGCACAAAAAAGCCACATATATCTACTGTTTGCATTTAGTGTAGATTATTATCATTATAGAGTATATAAAAGGTGAAATGAAATGTAGAGCTTTATTTTTATTATTTACATACAACTCTTCTGTGTTGTATCCATCACTAGCACAATAGATAGTAAAAATATTCCCTTTTTCTTGTTTTTAGTACAAGGAGAAGACAAAACTAATTTGTGTGTTTGATTCTTAAAAACAAAAGAAACAAAAACAATGACGGTACTAGGATACTCCAACGTATTTGTAAATATTTTGCTTTTGTAAATATTTATTCCTTATGATAGGAGGGCTTCCCCCTTTAAAGTCTCTCCCCATACACACATGCAAACAGGAAACTTGCAACTGGTAGTATTTACATATAGAAATGACAAAATCTTCCACCAGTATAATGAAGCAAAAGGAAAAATGGTGATTTATACCAGCTGCAGATCTAGCCCTACATGTTGTACACAGCTTATTCAAATTGTTGCTGTTGTTCAGTTTAGTAAATGTCATAACAACATATTATTCAGTTCTTTTGGGGTTTACAAAAATGAGCTATTCAAATGAAGAGCACTTACAGGGCAACCCCCCCACAAACGACAAGACACTTTGCCATCTTTTGATCTATGAGCTGTCTGCTGTTGGTAATGTACAATATGTGCAACCAGTTTAAGGTATTATGTCACTCAAACCTTTATTTAAAGCTATATATTTACTTACCTTACGTACAACTTGTTTGTCAGGATCAATGATCAAAGCCTCTCTGTCCTCATCAGACTCTATTTGGATAGGGTAATCTCTAGGAACAGATCTGAAACTACTCATTTCAACACTAAAAAAAAAGAAATAAAAAGCAGGAGGGGAAACAATACTGAATTATATACTTTTGGATGGACCATCATCACCTATCTATAGGAACAGCTTTTGTACAGCTCAGTGCTGTGGAGAGGGAGAAGGATGAACGTGCAATTACCTCTGTTATTATCAGCTTAGTTTTTGGTTGCTATTTGTGAGTATGCAGCAATTCTCAAATTGGTAAAGAGATTTTACTTATTTCAATTTATTTAACATAATTATGCATCACTCCAAACATACATAACAGACTTTTGTACATATTATTCTCTGGTAACTTGTGGAGGGAAAAAAATTGACCCGTGAGTCCAGTTAAGAGACTGGTAGGTACTTCTTAATTTATCTCAGAACCACGACCAAACATCTCCTTCACCCTCATATCTAGACTCAACAATTCAGCAATGAGACACACTGGCTAGGAATGAAAAAGCTTTCAAAACTCCTTGTACTACAGTCCTTGAAAAAAAATTCACACACCCCTGAAAAAATTGTTAATGCATCTATTTTTGTAATGAGCCTTCATTTTAGCTTTACAACTAAAAATCAGTGAAGAAGAGGATTTACCTAAATTTTGCATTTTGGGTTTTTACAGAAAATGAACAGGATGGAACAAAATTACACCTGGACAAGTAAATACCACTTAGGCATGGATTAAGTGGAACAGGACTGGTCCTAGAATGCACCATGTATATATGAATTTGAGTTTTAAATCTCTCACCTTTTACTATATCTATTGGGGTTACAAGTGCTGTACAGTATTGGATTTTCAGAGGCAGGCATGAAACCCATTATGTCTGTATTAGCAAACTGCCTGTCATGAATGATGGTGGGGGGCGGGATGGGTCACTGCCACCCAGCGCCCCGCGGTGCCACCACTCCACCTTCACTCCCGTGCACGCCCCCACCTTGCATCCATCCCTGTGTGCACCACCCCCATCCGTCCCCCTGTCAGGGCGAGGCAGCAGCAGTGGCAGTGGGGCACTGCTACTGGAAACCTCCCCTTCCCCTCCCTCCCAGCTGTTGTTTGGGGCAGGGGGGAGGAGTGGCACAGTATCTCCCTCACTCACTCTGTCGGTAATGCTCCAGGCCCTTGCAACCAGGCGGCGCACACCCTCTCAGCAGCACATATGCAGTTGGCCAGGAGCATTACAGACAGACAGACTAAGGCTTTTATTATATTAGAATATTACGGACAGTTCAGAAAGTTTCCTCAGATTGCGTTTATGATATCTTAAATGCCCCTTGCTGCTTACTAGCTGGAACAGCATCTGGCACTTGATTTTACCATAAATCACAATATTCATCAGGCAAATCCTAACATATTTTTTAGGGGGAAAAGAATCTTGTCATCAGAATGATGCAATTGCACCTCCATGCCCATGTGTAGCTCCAGTGATTTTACAGGGATTCCCTGAGTATAACGGTTTGCTATATGAATTCAACTTCAGTAGTACTTTTTTTCCTTTTCAAGCAAGTATCTCCACCTTTTACTTTGTCCTAAGGCCTCCTCTGCAGCTTCTCTCCTCCTCCTTTCTTCTGACAGTGTTTCTGTTAGCTGAGATAGGGTCTGCTGTACTGAATCATACTGCTGTTCAGTCTCTGCAAGTCTATTGACAAAAGCAAACACCAAATCAATTATTTAAATATAGATCATCTTGTTAGGGAATTCACTTCTATTTGTTATAGTCTTAGGCAAGCTGATATGTTCTGAATCACGTACTAAAAACAAGTCACTCATAACTTGAACATTATACATCTAGCTTTAAAACGACATTATCACCAGATATACATTCAAAGCTTCTTCATAAATGAGACAGTTAATTCAGCAATGTTTTCAGATCCACCCAACTGACTATAATATTTCCCTGTTCTTAAACATCAAGAACTGCCTTCCAAGGAGACAAGTAAATTACTTCTGCTCTACTGATACACTGGCACACAAGAAAACAACGTTAATATACATAATCAACACTGACCTTGTCCTAAGTTCAATTAATTCTGCATTGTCTAGTTCAACAATAACTGCAGCACTCTCCTGTGGTGCTCCTGGGGGAACTTCTGCTCTGGTTTTGTCCTAGAAAATATTAAAAATAGTTTTTGGAAAAAAAAAAAGGAAAGAACAAACAAACGTGACCATAACATTTCCAGTTAAAAGTTCAAATTTTCTGGTTAAAGATATCAGTCCCAGTTCAAGAAATCATCAGGTGATTGTACAGATATCCTACCACTTAATCATTTAGTTGGGGCTGCAACTTCCAAATGTACATTCAAATGGATTCTACCCAAGGACATTCCCTATGGAAGCTACAAGCCTCCACAGATGCGTAATTTCCACTTCCCAATCTATGACTTAGCTTGGGGGACTTTGGGGTGCAAATAACTTAACGAGGTGAACAGGTTAAGCAATTGTATAGAAGAGACATAAAACCACCCCTTTAGTTAGTGAGCAAGGTTTACAATTAAGGGATCTTTACTATTAAATCAAGACAGCACAAGATGGTTATTTAAAAATAAAAAGAGCTCCTGGTCCAGTGCTTTTTTTCACTTTAAGACAATGTTTATTATTATGAAAACAAGAGAAATATGATGAAACATCGCAAGTATGTATGCAAGAGATCACAAAGGAAATGAAAATGTGTTTAGAAGGCCAGTTCTGCACACAAGATCTTTCCCATAACTTTGATAAGGATCTCCCCTAACATCTTACAATAGTGGTAACAATCCAAATATCTACCTGTTAGTCTCATGTAAATTCAAAATAAAGGCCTGTTCAGAAGAATTTGAGAGAAATGGCATGACATTGGGTCATGGATCAGCACTTTTCAGGAGAAGCTCTGCCTTGGGATTCCTCAAGAGGCCTTGTCCTGTCTTCCTCTTGAAGGACCCATTGAAACCATGCCTGGCTTTCCAAACTTCTAACTTCAAGACCTTGCCTCTTTCCTGTCCCTTGCTCCCTTGGCTACCTGTAGCACCCCCACCTCAAAGAGGTCCTTCTTTGCTTAGCACCTGCCAAAGGGGGCGACCCCTACAAGATGGGGGGGAAGGGAGACAGGGATCAGAATACCAACACCCCAAACAGTGCAGAAAACAGCCACACTTCAAATAAAGAGTCTTTATTTTTCCACTGCAATTGCCTCAGACTCCTGCTTACTCACTCCCCAGATCCTTCAGAGCCTCTCCTTCTCCTCGGGCACACATAAGGCATATTAGCAATAAAATGGTTATAAAACTACAGGAGACTAACACTCACCCATTAAAATGAAACTATGTTACTGGGAACCAACCAGAGACCAATCTTGGGAGCCAATAAAACCCAAATTTATCTTCCCTTGATGTAAAAAGGACCTCTAGATGTCCCACTTATGAAATCATCTACAGCAAAGCATACTTATGCTGAGCCCTCTACAAGAACTCCAGACTAGAACTTAACCTAATCAGCTGTTTTAGTCACATCTCTTCCTGCTTTGAAAAATGAACTGAGCTGGAGCACTGGAACCAGTGATCTAGGGAAGTTCTAGCCACCCCTTTCCGTGACAAAGCATTAGCATTTACATTTTTATTGCTCTTAATGTGAATTATTTGCATGTTGTAATTTTGTCGGGCCAGGCTCTATTTCAGCAGTGTAGTACCGGTACTCTCCAGGACGAAAAATCCCCCACCTGCTAAGTGCAGAGCTCCAGCCTTTCTAAGTATCTATTACCATCAGGTCCTCGAAAAACCATAGGCTCCTGATTTCCTCAAGTCCCAGAAATGTCTGGTATGCCTAGAGAATCTCATTGTCTTTTTGACCCATTATCCTAGGGTGGCTTAGAACATGGGAAAGCCTTTGCTGCCTTCAGCACCTTGTAATCCTAGGATGTTTGAAAGCCCAGAGCTACCAAATGCTACAGAAAATTGACAAGGTAAGGTGACACACTTCGCTCTGTGTCTAAAAGCCTATTGACAGCCTCCGCACTGCAGCAGCAGTCGCATGGAGGAGCTAGACCTGGCCAATTTAAGGACTGTCTCAAATCATCCTGAGACATCTAGCAAGAGGCAAGAATTCTTGTGAGTGATATGTTTTATTGAACCAAATGCATGGTTGGGATAGATGCAGGCAAGCCTTCAGATGTAACGATACCCATCCTCAGGCCCTTGGGAGAAAAGCAGACAGCATAGCTAAGCAGCAGATAAAGCAAAGTTTGCATAAAAGATTACTCAGGAGACCTGTTATCACCTGAAGTCCAGAGGTTAACTAGTATCAGATAGATAATACAGACAACGACTTCATGGTCCATTATAAAGTCCCTGGTACTTAGGCTAGGTAGAGACATTCAAAAACCCTGAGGCGGAGTAGTTATCACGTTTTCTGTAAGTGCCGTAGTTTAGATCAGTAGCAAACAAGCTTAGACCAAAGTTCCACCATTTTTAAACCAGTCTACATGTGCCAAACTTCAGTTCTGTTACAGATATAGACCACTTTTGTGTGCCAAACTTCTATTCTGTTTAGGGATGTGAAAGGTGAAATTACTTGTTTAACCAGGAAGTGCAGTGATAACCAGTTAGTTTACCGGTTATCCTTTAACTCGAGGCAGGCCCAGTCTAGAAGGAAGGAGAGAAGGGAAGCCACATGGTGCCCCAGCAGGAATCAGAAGGCAGCAGGGCAGACAGGAGAAAGGGAGGGAGGAGTGAGCAAGAAAGAGGGGAAGGAGAGGGGAAAGAGGTGGAAACTTTGTCTATCCCTTCCCAAATTTCAGAGATCCAGGCTCCTGCATCCCTCCACTCCAAAAACAACTTGGCATCATCCCTGTCCTCCTTAACATGTTACATGCAAATGCTTCAGTTGAATATACTTAGTGAAGACCTTCCCCAGTTCAAACTGCTGCTGTCCCAAGTATACATGTAGACACTACCCCCCAGGAGCAGTTGACTCTGGCTCAAACTGCTCCAGAATTTACTGCGTTGCATTAATCGAATACGTAGATGCACCTGGTTAGTTAAGTTTTAGCTAAACAAAGCCCATGAAGACAGTATTTGTTCTGAGACTGACCCTTGGGGATACTGAGTGATACAACAAGTTCCTTCTGAGGACTAAGTATACACAATTCCTTCCACACTACTTTTATCAATATTATCCGGCCCATAACTTTTCAATGATCTTAAAAACCCTGCTGTTTAATGGAAGAAAAAATTGAAATACTTAAGTAGTACAAATATGGGACTTATACTGCCTTTAAAATTACATATCTGGAGTACAGGAAATGTAAACAAAAACAAAACCAGTAAATCTGTGAATATTAACCAAAGGATAGTCAACGTTGCTGTATATAGCTACAGGGGAAAGAAAACCTAAAAAAGCTATCTTCTTTATTTTATAACATGATTCATGAAGTAATGAAAGTCTAATATTATAAAAACTTATTTCCTTGTCATTAAGCAATAGAAAACTACCTAAGACTACAGATCCCTTCAAAATCTCGGTTTGGGGCATGAATATAGAAATGGGAACGGTGGGATAGAAAACAAGATATGACACTTTGCTCTGTTCACTTTACCTGAGCTGCATCTTGGTAGGAAGCAACTTGCACTGCCCGATAGTCCCTCTCAAGTCTGAAATAGCGATTTTGCAGCTCGGTGTAACATAGCTGATTATCCCTTAGAGTCTGGGAGATACTCTTCAACTGGGCAGACAGGGCACCATTCTCCTCTGTTGACTGCATTACCTGAAACAATTTAATCTTTAAAAACAAGATTTACCAATTCTCTTACGGGGATATTGTACTGAGGTAAGAGTAATAGCTGAAAGCTATTACGAGTTGAAATAAGTGCATCAAGTGACAGTCAGATGACAATGTCACAGGCTCACAAGCTTTAAAACAAGGAAACGAAAGAGTTGGAAGAATTTTCTTTTCAGAGATGCTTCATCAATGTACAACCTGTTTGTGCTCAAAACTTGTGCACAAATTTATTTAACTTAAATTGCCAATGGATAGATGTCACTTGAGGCATTTTGAAAATTTGGTCTCATGTGGCTCCAATTCTGTACTACAGTGCAGGAGTTTCATTTGTTCCAAACCTAAATGCAATCCTTTTGCTTGGAACACGGAGGTTTTTAAACTTCCCCAACGAAGAACTATAAGGCTAAGGAGCCCTGGCTCAGACAAATAACCAACCAAAAGGGCTATCATGGAAAGACAGTAATCGTGATTTAGCTTACCAGTTCTAGTCTGAGCCAACTTGTGTGAGGCAGTCTAAAATTGAAAGTAATAGAAACATGCCATGCATTGGTGTCACACAGTTCCTAGACTCAGGAAGATTAAATTACTTGCATATTAACATTCTCTGCACTCCACATCTACCCAGAGGTATCATAGTATCTTCTTACCTTTGAACTGATCTGCTGGAAAGTAACATCTTTCTGCTGCATCTCCTGAAGACACTGCTGCAGCTCATTCTGAAGCTGGTTTCTCTCAGCTAAAAGTTGTTTTACCTGCTCTGGGGTGTTTTCACTTCTGACTAGAGTGGCCATTTCCAGTGCCTTAGTTAACAAATAAAAAACAAAACAGGGTTAAATCTAAAGGAATTGGTAACTATTACATAAGAGGCAAGACTTTTGGGGAAATATATTTTGTTGGACTAAGTGTATAACAGGGAGAGCTAAAAGACATACTTTTGGGCATCAGGTGCCCATACTCAGGTCACTGTTACATAACATATTTTTTACGTATGGACAAAGACAATCCTATTATTATTTTCTTCTCTCAAGCTAGTCTAAATGGTTCAGTGAAAGCTGTTTTTAAACAATACTAATACTGTAACATTAAGAACCTGTAAAGAGGAATTGGCCACAGATTAATGTAATTGACTTCAAGCACACAAGTGGAGCCAAATGAAAAAAAAGAACAACTCTGAAAACCAACAAACAGCAAGGTGGATTCATGCTTTTTTTTTAACTAAAATTATTTTACTTGTAATACTGTATGCAGTTTAACAAAGGTTACAAATGGTTATTTTGTAAATATTAAGGCAGACTGTACCCCTTTTCACAAAAACTCCCCAATATTGCTTTTAATAATGAATTGAATAATCTGTATTTGGTGACCAATTCCATCATCCTATCCAACTCCAACAGCAAAGGGCCACTTCCAATCAATTTTTTTCTACTGTTCTGTGGAACAAGTTCTATATATAAGATCAGGGGTGTCAAACTCACCCAGCCCATGGGGCCAGATAAGTTGTGCGGGGCCAATCCACGTCCAATCAGACCCACAGTTTAGCCCTGCATTCTGTATCCAGTGCATGCCCTGGAGCAGCAAGAGTGCATGCCACATGTGGCATGGTGCTAGAGCCCAGAGCAGCAAACAGACACTCTGAGGCTGTGCCGCACATGGCAGCTGCTCAGCCACTTTGAGGTACAAGCTGGAGTGGGCACCACATACTGCATGTGGGGACATCTAGCACACCCCATATGCTGCTTGTGTGGCAACTCCAAGACCCACAGACAGTGCTGAGGGTCAGATAATAGGGCTCCACAAGCCAGATCTTTGACATCCCTGTACCAAATCATAAACTGAAACTTCTATCACTTCTCTTGGGAACTTATGCCGCAATCCAATAGTCGTAAGTTTTAAAAAGTTTTCTTATTTCATAATGGTAATAACTGGAAATTGACAGTAGTCACAATATTGGTCAAGATAAATGTTATTCTCGTTGATCAAATCACTCACCTGCTAAGATACCCAAAGCATGGGGTGAAAAGCACTCCTCCACCCTATCTGGCCCAATTCCAGGCACTCTGGGCTGAGTGCACACTCCCACCCCTTGATGACGAAGCCACAGCCTTTCCACAATTATGAACTGGTTCCCAATGAGTGATATCTGAATTGTTGTATGTATGTAGACCCATTAGATGAAATGCTTGGTTACTACCCACACCCTCCGGTATTATAGTTCCACTAAACAGCTCTCATTATGGAAAAAGCTTTTAAAATTAAAAAAAAAAAAAAGTTAACTGACCAAAAAGTGTTTATATTTAAATGTGTTTAATTACTTTTACCTTGATTGGGTGATTACTGCTGGACGATTCTTTAATAATAGCATCTTGTTGCGACTTCTGTAATTCCACAATCTGTCGGTCTTTCTCTCTAATAGCCATCTGATACTGATTTTGTAGTGCTTGGGATTCTGTCAGCAGGTGGTTTTTTTCCATTCTAAACACAAAAAAGGAGTTAAATTATAACTGCATACACATCAATGCAGAATAAAGCTGAGTTCACTGAGCATTTTGAAATAAATGTCATAGGAATTTCTATATAGCCACACCCATATCAACACAGATTAGTGTCTAAGACTTCAACTTAATACTCAGTTTTCCCCAGAACTTTGTTTTTAAAATGCCCTGAGAACAAGGATTTGAAAAAATACTGCATGTACCCTGTTTGCACAAAGGCTAGATACAATAAAAGATTCTAACGAGGCAGTGAAAGTTATCATGGCTATGCAACTTTTAATTGCAGTAGTCAAATTAAAGAAGAAAGTAGTTAAATTAAAATTTTGTATACCAAACCCACCAAAACAGAAAATTCAGCTCACAAGTAAGCCTGAAGTCTATTATGTAGAGACAGAGATAGCTATATAAAGAAATGAAATTTATTATTATTATTATTATTATTATTAATACAAAAATTCTAAAGTAGAGTTCACACACAATGAAAACGTTTTGATGGAAAATTTTAGGTGAACTATAACCCTTCGTTTCTATTTCAGATAGTTCTAAAGGGATGATTCATTGCGTTGTATATTCTACTGAAGATGCTTCTACACTAGCAACATGCTTTGTTTGATATTTTTACCTTAATCCAGCCAATTCATTTTTGTATGATGCAATCTCTTTCTCAGTTTCTGCTTGGAAAGCTTTGGTTTGATGCAAAGCTCTCTCCAGGTCATCTACCTTGTTCTTTAGTTTGGACATTTCAACCGTTGCTAGACTGGTTCCTTCTTTAGCCTACATGAAAAAAAGATTTAATGAATTAGAATAAAATCTGGATCATACTAGAAACCCTGTTAGTATCAAAACTACATAAAGAATTATGGTTTCTTCTCGTTCTCTCCTGTTTCTTCAGGTTTGCAGAAACCAAAATTCTCAACCTGATTTTAAATGTGCTTTCTCTATTTCACCTATACTTTCTTAATGCTTAGCTAATCTACTAAATGGAAACTTTGCAATCCATAAAAGCATATAAAGAAGAGAGTAAATTCTTGCAATTGTCCTTGAACTTTACACAACATATTTCTATCCGTCTGAAATGTTTCCAAACAACTTGAGAGAAATGTTGAAATGTTTCCAAACAACTTAAGCACATTTCTAAATTACTCTTAAGACAAAAGAATTTAAAAAAATAAATTAAAATCTGAGTTCAAAAGGCTCTGGGCAGATTACAATAAAATGGAAAATGAATTGCAGAAACTGAATAAAATCCTAACATAAGAACAAACTATGCCCCCCTCTTGCCTGCACCCTGCCCAGGGAGGGGGGAAAAAAAAGTATTAAAAACCAGTTCATCCTTCCCTGCCTGCTCCAGCTCCCCTGGCCTCTGACCAAGGAGAATGCTCCTTCTTGCCTTCTTCCACCTTAACCAACCTCATTTCCCAACCTACATGCAATACGTCCATAAAAAGACAACAGTTCTCCCCCCACCATCTGTATTGCCTCCCATCACTCCTCACTGTCATTCATTCCCGTCTCATATGCAAGAGAGTTCCCCTGACCCACTTATTGTCCCTTCTAAGCCATATCTCCTTCTTTCTTATTTCACTGATGTTGTCAGAGGCAAATGGGAAATGAAGCTGTGCCATGCTTAGCTTTATGAACTACCTTCAGTTTGCTGAGCTCCTGCAACAATCTGTCTCGTTCATCCTGAAGACAAGACATGGCTTTGGAAAAGGCTTCAATTTGCTGACTATGCTTCTTGTTCTCAGATGTGAGCGTAGAAATCTCAAGGTCTTGGCTACTTACTTCCTCACAGAGATTTTCAATTTCACTAATAACCTGATCCAGAGTGACCTTGTTTTTAGCAGTGCGAAGCTCTTGGCTCAAAATATCATTTTCTTTTAGTACATTCATAATTTGCAATGTGAAGTCATTCAGCTTTGTTACAAGTTCATCTCCTCTCTTTTTTTCAGTTTTGAGTTCAGATTCATATTTATTCTGAAGTATTTTGAAATCCTCTATTAGTCTGTCTCTATCATCCTGTAAAGAAGCCATTGCTTTTGCAAATGACTCAGTATGGGATCTCAGTTGTTTATTCTGACATTGAAGGTCTACCAGCCTCTTCTCTGGAGATGTATCAGTTTCATTTCCCCATTCAGATGTCAAAACTGACTTACTGTCTTTACCCTCTGAAGATTTTGGGAATTTACCTAATTTCTGGATTTTTTTAAATATGTCTTGAAGCTTTTCTCCATGTTGTGCATTGACTGCCAATTCTATTTTCTGATCACTCTCCCACATCTGGTGTTTTTCTCTAGTTTCAGAAACGAGTTTTTCTTTGTTTAGTGATGCAACTAGAGACTCCAGTTCATTTATTTTGGATATTAATATTTGATTCTCATGTTCCAAAGATTTTGTACTCTCCTGTTGCAAATTATTACTCAGCTGCATTTCTGTGATTTGTTTCTGAAGTTTCAATTTCTCCTGTTCAAAGTCCTTCATGCAATCCAATTTCTGTTTAAGCAATTCTTTCAACTGATGATCTTTCAGAGATAAAACCTGGTTAAAGTCTTCCCTACATTTTATTAATTGCGCACTTAGCTTTGCATTTTCAGAATGAAGGTCATCTATCCGATTCAGATGCTTCCTTATTTCTTGTTTCAAATCACTGTCACAGTTGCCAATACTAGTGAAGAGACCGTCTCTCTGACTTAAAATGTTTTCATGCTGATATTCCAGATCTTTGTATTTAGAAAAGAGAACATCTCTGTCATTCTGAAGAGATGACATTGATTTTCTTAAGGCATCAATTTCATTGGCAATTTCATTCTTATCTTGAGCAGTTTTATCAGCTTTCAGCTGCAGATTTTTCAATTCATTTTCCATCTTCTGACAGGCTTCTTCAGATTGGTGTGCTTTTATTTGCAAAGAATTTAACTGCTGCTCATATTCATTGATTTGTTTTCTATGTTGAGTCTGTATCTGTGTGAGATATGCAGAAATCTCCCCATCCTTAGATGATACCAGTAGAGATATTTCTGTATCTTTGTTGTTCAGCCTTATCTTCATTTGTTGAGAAATGGCAATCTGTTTTTCCAGCTCAGCTTGGATCTTTTCTTTTTCCAACAGAATTTGTTGCAACTCCAGTTCTTTTCTAGCAAAACTATTTTCCAACACTTTTATTTGCCTTCCTGTATCTCTACTATTCTCTAGAAGAGAATTATTTTCTTTAAGCAATGCATGTAGAGCTGCTTCTTTTGATTGAAGAATGGTATCCAATTTTTGCTGTTGGTTGAGAAGAATCTCATTTTCTTTTTTTATTCTGCACAGTTCATTGTAATTTTGGGGATCTAAAGATTTCTGCCTTGAGTACACTTCATTCTTTGATTCTTCTAACACAGAGAACGTAGTATTCAGTTCCTGAATCGGATCCCTTTTATCCTTTGTATCACTTTGTAAAGATACTATTTCTGGGTAACTCTCTACTACCTGTTTCTCTTTATTTTGGATTATCTCTTTGAACTGTTTTTCCAAAGTTTTTATTTCACTGATCACCTGGCCCCAGTCATTTGGAAGAGAAGCTGTGCAATTTACAAAAGCAGATAATTTGGCTATAGTTGCATTGAAATCTGCTTGAACCTTTCTAAACAAGAAATCTGTAACATAGACTTTCTTTTGCAAACGATGAAATTCGCCATCTACCTTGTCTTTCTCTTGCTGAAGCGCACTGTATTTTTCTTCAAGGTTCAACCACTCTCTCTTGTGCACTGTCTTTAGCTGTTGAAGACTAAGCTCTAATTCTTTCTCATATTCTTGCCTCTGATTTTGTAGTTGATCTTCCTTCTTCTGAACTTCTCTTTTCCAAATTAAATTCTCAGCTGAAACCCTGTCCAAGTCACTCTTTGACTGATCTAACAAATTTTTCTGGGAAGAAAGCTCATCATTTAGATGATATATCTGTTCATTTAATTTGGCACGCTCTTCTATTGCATTATTTAAATCTTTCTCAAATTCATCATTCTTTGACTGTGATAGTTTCACAGATCGCTCCAAGTCTAGAATCAGTTCTTGGAATTTAATAGAATCTTTTTGTAACTGGTTGATCTCTTGCTGTTTTTCCTTCAAGAGTTCTTGCAATTCTCTCGTTTTGGTTTTTGCCCCATCATTGCCTCTCTGAGCACATTTCACCTTCTCCTCAAATACTTTTGCGATATTCAACTGCTGTTCTTCTTGCTCTCTAATGAGGCTGCAGTTCTTTGCCTTTAATTCTTCCAACTGTTGGAGCAGGAAGCTATTCTGTACCTGTGCAGATTTCAGTCTGTCTGTCAGCTGATCCACCTTCTTGGTATGGTTGAGTAATTCTGTCTCCAGAAATTCTCGCTCATTTTTAACTTTGAAAGACGTTTCTTGTACATTTTCAAGTTCTTCCTGTAAGAGGCACTTGTCATCTTCTAAAATTTTAACTCTTTCATTCAAGATAACAATTTCTTGTTTAAGATTTCCACATTCATTTTCCAGCTTTGATAGAGACCTATTTTTCTGTTCCAAAGATTCTTCAGTTTCTTTTACTTTTTCTGAAAGCAAACTTCTTTCTTGCACTAAGGCAAGCATATTTAGTTCTTTCCCTGAAATGTCATCATTTAACAAACGTACTTGCCTTAATAATGATTCTCCCTCATGTAATGCATCAGTAATTTCAGACTGCATATCAGCCCCATTCAATTCCATTTGCACTTGAAGGTCTGATTTAGTTGCACTGATTTCATTATGAGGGACTTCATTTTCATACTGAATTTTTTCTAAAGCCTGCTTCAGGTTCTCAGAAGTTTGTTTCATCTGCACATTTTCCTCCACTAGCTGTCTGTTCTGCAGAATGAATTCATGAAGACGCTGCTGAAGTTCTTCCATCCTTGCCTCATGTTCAAATGTCTGCCTTTCTAATTTACTCTGTAATTCATCAATTGCACTTTGTTTAGATTTAGCAAGCTGCTGCAATTTATTCTTTATAGCTTCAGTTTCATCAACAGCTTCATAAAGTTGCTTTTCCAATTCCTGTTTTTCACGTGTTCTCTCAGCAAATCTCTGAATAGCTTCTTGCTTTTCTTTTCTAGTGAGATCAATAATTTGCCTCATTTCTGCTATTTTACTACTTATATTCTCATAGGCCTGCAGAAGTGACTCATAATCTTGTTTTAATTCACTGTGTTTAGCTTTCCATCCTGTTAATTCAACTGTCTGAGAATCTTTCAAAGTATTTAGTTGGAAAGAAAAAGCTTCCTTTTCCTGAACTATAGTCTCCATAGTAGATTTAAGACTTTCACATGCAGCAGTTAAGTTTTCATTTTCAGTTAATAATCTAGCATTTTCAGAAGCAAGGCTTTCTTCTGTACTCAGTGAAGAACTAGCATCCAAGTTTTGTTTTTCTTTGCCGAGCTCAGACAACAAACATTCAAGGGTACGTGACTTATTGGTCAATTCTTCTTTTTCCAACATCAGTTCATCAATCCGACCTTTTAAACATTTATTTTCTTTCAGAGCTTCCTTACGTGATATTAAAGCTGCTTGTAGCTTCCTGTGGAGATGTTCTCTGGATTGTTCCTGTGCAACAGTCTTTTGCTTTTGCAAGGCAAGATCAACCACAGTTATATTTTTCCCTGCCTGTTCCTGACTCATTTTGGTTAGTTTCTGAATTTCACAATTTCTTTCTTCTACTATCTTTGCTCTTCTGGAATAATCCTTCTGTAGTGACTGAACACAGATGTCTTTGCCTTGGAGCCTTGGCTGAAGCACGTTAGTTTCTGAGCATGCCAGCACCAGTTCATCATCACTATAATTTTCTTTAACTTTCTTGCATGATACCATATCCCTTTCTTCAGAGGCTGGTACAGACTTCTCGTGTAGTATATCTAACTCCATCATAAGTTTTTTGTTTTCTTCACTGAAATGTTTTAGCTCCATTTTCATATCTACTAGTTCTGCATTGGCCTTCCCTAAATTACTGATAAGGTCTTCTCTCTCTCTTTCTATTGCTTCAAATGCCTTTTTAAAATATTGAGATTCTTCCTGGTTTTCTTGCCACCTGAGCTGTAACTGCACAGTTTCTTTTAGCTTTCCTTTTTCCTGATCAAACTTATCTTTGAAATCCATCAGAATACAAATCAGCTCCTTAATTCCCTTATTCTTTTCTACAAATAGTTTGTTTGCTTGTTGGAGGTTAATCTTCAGTTCTTCAATTTCCTCCTTGCTTGCCTTGTAATCTTCACCCCTTTTAAGGAGAGCTTCCTTTTCTTTATCCCTAAATTCAACTGTAGTCTTAATGCGTAGAGCCTCTGTACCGTAAGCGTCCAACTTTTTCTGCAGTTGATTTATTTCATCCAACATGCAGTCTTTGTGACCTTTATCAGGCGGTTCCATTTGACTCACCGAGTCCTGCAGGTTTATCATCTCTTCTATTTTGTCATCAAGTTCAAATGATGTCTTTCTTACCTCATCCTTTAACATTTTTGTTTCTTCTTGAAGTTTCACCTGGTTATCAATTAGTTTTTCCAACTCAGTCTCTTTCCTTGTCATTCCAACTGTCTGCTGCGACTCCTCTAACACAGCCTGAGCCTTATTTTTAGGTTCATCTGATTCCATCCCATTTGGATCAGTAGTTTTATTTTCTTGAAGTGCTGCCACATGAGTCTCCAACTCTTTCTCTGGAGAGCATACTAGCAACTGATTACAGTCAAATTCTTCTCCCTTTCTTTGATTAACTTGTTGAAGTGTTTTGTGCTCCTTCCTGAGGAGTTCAAGGTCATTAGTTTGTTCACTCAAATCGGTGCCAAGTTTAAAGTGCTCTTCCTTTTCTTTCTGAAATTTCTTAACATCTTCTTCCCTGGCCAAAAGTGATGTCTGAAGTTTCTTGTGTAGGATCTCTCTCTCTCTTTCTAATTGAGTTAGTTGATTAACTTCACTATTAAGGCCCACAGAATTCTTAGCGACTCTGGCATTTAAACAAGGTTCTACCAAATTGATATTATTCAGTAATTCATCCTTCTTTAAAATTTCAGCCTTGAGATTTTCAAGAGTCAAGAGAAATTGAGAACATTCTTCTCCATATGCTTTTTCTTTCTCATTAAGCAAAGACTGCACGTGAGCTAGCAGAATGTCTTTGTCCTCCATAGACTTCAGATTTTGCTCAGATTCTTTTTCTTTTACAGCAATGTCATCTTTCAACTTTGCAACATAGTTTTGAAGGTGCTCTAAAGTAGACACTTCGGCAGAAAGTGTCTCACTCATTTTACTTATTTTGGCATCTTTCTCTAAAAGCTGTTGCTTCAGAGTTTCAAGATGGGATTCCAGATCTCTATTTTGCATCTGAACAAGTTTCATCTGCTGTGTTAACTCATCAATCCTCTTCAACAATTCCTCTGTTTTTTTATGTTCTTTTTCTATTTCCTCCTGTGTATTGTTTTCAATATTTGCAATTTTTTGCATTAGGTCTTTTCTTATCAACAATGCTGCTTGAAGTTTCTTTTTCAAGTTCTCTTTCTCCTTACCCAGTTTCTCAAGACTAAACTGCATCTGTTCTTTTTCATTCATTAAATCTTTAAATGCAGCTTCTTTGTGACTTAATATAACCTGATTACGTTCCACTTCTTTTTTATAATTCTCAAGTTGCTGGGACACTTGATTTAGCTCTTGTATAGAACTATTTCGAACAGATTCAAGTTGCTGCAGTTTACCATTTAATAAATTTCTCTCTTCAGAAAACTTCATCATTTCATTAGACAGGGATTCCATGACCTGAGTAACGGAACAATCCTTCTCTTTCAGCTGCTGACTTAGCGCAGAAATTAAATCCTTCTGTTGCTTTGTCTGAGAAGTTAAGTTTTCTATGAGGTGATCTTTTTTCTCCATTTCTGCTAAAAGACTCACTATTTTTTTACGGTCAGCGCTCAAATTCTCAGAACTGGTTTTGAGCTCTTCTTTGGACTTATCTATCTGGTTCTGAAGAAAATTAATCTGTTTGTTCAATTCTGCAAATGATTCTTCTCTTCCTTCCAAAAGAGACTGTTGTTTTTGAGCAGTCTCTTTGACAGCAACCAATTCCTGAGACAAACATTCAATTTCAGATTGATAGGTGCCCTTCACCTTTTCAAGATCATTCTGTAGCAACACCTTTGTTTCCTCTAGTGACTGCATATTTCTTAATTTCTTCTTCAAAATATCTATTTCTTTCTTCTTTTCTAAAAGAGCCAGCTGCAAGCCTTCTCCTTCCACTTCTTTGCTCAGAATGGTGGATATCATGATGGACAATTTTTCCCATTTAATTTTACTATCAGTTACTTGATAATTAGCATTTGGAGTGTTTGCATCCCATTCTTTGCAGAAAAGTCTAGTGCTATATAATGCTGATAGGTTTTTGGTTAACTCCTCTTTCATAAGATCCAGCTCTTGTTGTAAAAAGTGGATTTTACCATCTTTTGATTTCATTTCACTCTCTAAACTCCTAACCTTCTCATTAAGAACTAAATTTTGCTGAATTTCCCTATCAAGTTCTGTCACCCATTTGTTTTCAGACTCAAGTACACTTTGTTCTAACTTTCCAACTTTAAACTTTAATTCAGAGACCTCTTCACCCTTCACACTAACCTGCATTTGTAACTGCTCTTTTTCAGTCTTCATCTGTAGTTTGACAGCATCTATCTGCATTCTGGAATAATTTTCACTGGCTTCTAGTTTTTCATTAATTTCTTGCAGTTTTTCTAATTTTTGTTGTAACAGACTTTGGCATGCAAGAAGTTCTCTGTTTTCTACCGCCAGTTTTTCTGCATTTACTTGTCTGAGAACTTTCTCCCTCTCTAAGGAAGTTACCTGTTTTTGCAGACTGTCTATTAAAAGCGTATGGTCATGGCAGTCTTGAGAGGATTTAGAATTTATGTTGTTTAGCTCAGATTTTAATAATTCAACATTTTTAGCCTGTTCAGTACAATTCAGTTGCAGATTTTGTAAAGTTAGGTCTTTTTGCTGTGCATCTTGCTTGAAGATATTTATCTGGTCCAGTGCTTTCTGATGCTCTGTTTTTATAGAGAACAGTTCAACTGTCAAAGAATCAATTTTCTTTTGGTTTACGGCAAAGTTTTCATCTTTCTCCTGCAAAACACTAGCAATGTTTTTTAAGGCTGTATCACTTTTCTCTAGCTTCTCCTGCAGGAGCTTGATTTCCTTAGTAAGAGCACTAATATTGCTTTCTGCCAGCTGAATACTAGCATCTTTTTCATTTAAGGAATTAAGAAGTCCAGTAATATTCTCTTCCTTTTTACTGAGTGTTACATTAAGTTCCGTTCTTTGTTCACACACTGCTGTAAACTTTTCCTGCAAAGATATGAAAATACTTTCTTTCTCCTGTAGCTGTTGTCTGGACTTTTCTAATTCTTGCATCAGCTCATGCACCTGACTCTGAACCTGAGTAAGCAACTTTAGCTTTCCATCATCTTCAACTGCTTTGTCACTTAACTTCTTGAGGAGGCTTGCGTTTTCCACAAGAAAAGATTCTTTTTCTGCCAATGACCGGTTAGTATCATTTATGACTCTCTTCTGATCATTTACCTCTGTTTTTAGTTTTAGTTTTGCTTCTTCCAAATCTGTTACCTGTTTCTTTAACACTTCACACTCTTTCTCTTTGTCTTGAAGCTGTATCTTCAGCTTCTCATTGAGTAATGTAGTATTACTGACAACCAATTCCTTCTCTAAATTTATTTCTTTTAATTGTTCTACTTCACAAGTCAAAACCTCCAGTTGTTTCTGTTGCTTAAAGGAACTCTCTTTCATTTCAGAAACATATGCTTTCAAATTAACATATTCATCTACTTTTTGCTTTAAAGACTTGTCTTTTTGTACAATTGATTCATTCAGTTCTGCTGATTTTTCTGTCATGGTTTTAAGCTGACACTGTAGATTGGAAAGCACCTCCATATTCTCAGACAGTTGAACTCTAAGCATACCAGACTCTTCAGATTTATCTTTAAACAGCTTTAACTCTTGGGCTTGCCTTCTACATTCATTTTCTTTTTCCTGCATTGCCTGCTTAATCTGACTGGTTTCAGAACTCAAAACTTGCATTTGAATTTGCAAATCAGAAATTATTTGCAAATACCTCCCTTCTCCTGCCACTTTATTTTCCCCCATCTCCTCAATCAAAACCTCCTTTTGAGAAAGGAGAGCTTCCTTTTCTTCTAAACTTATTTTTAATGTTTCTTTCTCAATTATTAGGCTATCAATTTGGTCCTTCAGAGCTAAAATATTATGACCTTGCTGAGATAAATGAGAAGTCAAAGTAGCTATTTCATCTGATTTCTTTATCACTGTTTTATTAGCTATTTCAAGATCTACTTTCAATTTTTCAGTTTCTAAGGTTAGTTCATGTGCTTTGTTCTTTATTGAAACAAGTTCAGATTGGTGTTGTAAGAGCTGAGACTGGAGGATATCACAATCGTTTGACTTTCTGCTGCATGCAACGGCAAGGTCTTCCTTCTCATATTTTAATATCTCCACTTGTTTGCCAAATATCTCTAACTGGTTATTTAACTTTGCACTTTCTTCTATTTTCTCAGCAACCTGTCTATGAAAATTTTCAACCTCTACACCTTGATTTTTAATAGTCAAGTCTCTCTCTTCTATCTGCTGACTTAATTTCATATTTTCATCCTTAAGCTTTTGAATTTCATCCTCAAACCTGGCCATGTCCACTTTATTTTCTTCTGCTTGCTTAAGTAAGGAAGCATTCTGAAGGATTTTCTCTTCTAGAGACCTGTTGGCACCTTCAAAATCCAGAGTTATCTCTTGAATTTGTTTCTGTAATGATAATATTTTTTCCTCACTGTGGCTGAGTTTCTGGACAAGCATATTGCATTCAGACAACCTGCCATTTAACATTCCCTCTTTTTCCATTTCTCTGTCTTTAGCATCATTCAGTTGGATGGTAAGCAACTGTACTTGTTCACGCAATTGACTAATTAGTACACTATATTCCTTTGTTTTCTCCAGCACCTGCTCTGTGAGAGAGTTTTCTTTTTGCTCTGCAAATATTGAAAGTTGCTTGCACTTTTTTGTTAATGTCTCTTTAACATCACTTAGCTCTGAAAGAGTTTTCTGGTACTCTATAGTACTAACAGATAACTTGTCCTCCACAGCTGCCATAGCCTGGGTTCTCATCAATAATTCGCACTCCTTTGTATCTAGTAATTTAGACAAACTCTCATTTTCACTTATAAGCTGTTGCTTCTCTTTTTCCATAACTTCTACTGCATTTCTCAAATCTACTTTAGCTTGTATTTGCTCTGCCAAATCTTTTTCCTTCCCCTCAAGATCTGCCTGCAACTGCTTATTAGCTGAAGTAATGCTTAGTGCCTCTATTTCCATCTTATTCATAATTTTTTGTATTTCATTTAGTTGATTGTTAAGTTCTTTGCTCTGCATATCTTTGGCTTTTAGTTGTTCAATTAATGTAAGCTTAGCCTCTTCATTCTGCTGCTGGGCAACTTGAAGTTGTTGCTCCAATGAAGTAATAATATTTACTTTCTCCTGTAAAGCCTTCCTAAGTGTTTCTTGATGTTCAATATGTTCTGTAAGCTGAAAAGATAACTTAGACAGTTCTTCATCTTTTTTTGCAGCCTCCAAAACTAGCTTGTTGTAAAGATCTTTAACTGATTTTAACTCATTTTCAAGTGTCTGTTCTTTGTTTTCCTTCTCTTTAAGCAAACCGTTCAATTTTTCCTTTGAAGAGCTTTTTTCCTCAAGCTGGGATTTCAAATATTCAGTTTCTTCCTTGTGTTTTATTTCAGTTTCCTGTAACTTTTCTGATGATTTAGTCATTTGTTCTTTCAGCAAAATAATCTGCGACTCACACTCCATGAGCTTATTATGGTATGTGATATTGTTGGCCTTGATTTCAGAATGCAGATCCTTAATAATTATACTGCTCTCACTGACTTGCCTTACTAGTTCCTCATTTTCTTTAGTTTTAGCTCCATTCAGCTCTTTAGCTTTGTCCAGCTCCAATGTCATTGTATTATTCTGCTCGGAAAGTGCAGAAATCTTCATGCTTGTATCTCTTATGTCAACTGTTTGCACTTCTTTCAGTAAGTGAATTTCCCTATTAGCCTTTGACAAGGCTTCTTCCACCTCTCGTAGTTCTGCCTCTTTGCTCTGAATTTGACATTTCAGAATGGTAATCTGCTCAGAATATTCAATCATACTTGAAGAGAGAACAGAAATTTCCTTGTCCTTTTCTACTAGCACTTCTTTCAGGTTATCAATTTCCCTCTCATGTCTCTGTAGGTCATGAATAAGTTGAGATCTCTCCTCCAAATGACTTGTGTTCAGTCTGTCAAGCTCCTCATTTGTCTGGTCAAGATCCTGTTGCATCAGTTCTATTGCAGCATCTTGCTTCAAAGTCTAGACATCAAAAAAGCAGTATTACAAAGATAGTTATGCTGAGGGAAGAAACAGCTGTTTGCTTATGAGACCAGTATCTAAAGCTAAATAATCACTTCTCGTTTAAATTTGCAACCTGTAAGTTTACAATGTTGCAAAGTCACTATGTAATTAAAGATTATTATATGATAGGCTTGGCACATACAAAAAGTTTAAATAAACAGAAGTTTTTTAATATTATATATTCTGCTGAAGAAGCAATCATAATGGATCAAACCAAACTAAGTACATTTTTCCCACTTCACATAACTTCAGTGAGTTACCTTTTCTTTAAATGTAGCAACTTTTTCTGTTAGATCATTGATAGCGATCTTCTGGTCAGTACATTCCACTTCATATGTACTGCATTTCTTTAAGGCTTCATCAAGCTTAAAATAGAAAAAATAATATTACGTGTGAAGTTACACAAAAAATATAATGCCAATATATTATTACATCACTGTAATTTATAAACTTAGATTGGCATTGAATCCATAGTACGTGTGGATTCACACTAACCACTGAAATCTAGGCATTACTGGTAAAACATAATGACTATATAATAATTCCACGCAAAGGTTCGGCACAAGAAGTGAAGATTCACACATTCAATTGAAAGGTAAAATGCTTCAAAGAGAAAATAATCTTATTAAATTATGAACAAAAATTAAGGTTAATACCCAAAAATCTTACACACCATGTAACAGATATAATTGCTAACAGCTGTTTACATATTCTCCAAGAGATGACAAAACAAAAATTATTCAAAAAGAATTTAAAATAAAATGTGATTAGGTGGCTCAGTGATGAGATAACAATGATTAATTAGTAAGAAGCGTTTCCTCTTCTAGGGCCGCAATTTTAATTTCACTGAGATTAACAGTGCTTCTAAACCATTATCATTCAATGACTTGTGGATTAATTGACAAGCCTCGATCCAGCACCTCTTGGATTGATGCCCAAATTACTATTGGCTCCCTTCCTTGGCAGTTTCAGCAGAGACACCAAAGACTGAAGAGGTATAGAGACCAAAGAACTCTTCTCTTTAACGTATCCTTCCGAAGAGCTGAGTACATTGAAATCATGGTCAAGGAAGCTTGCTGCACAGATTTTGGTGACACAGCAAATATGGGTAAGAAGATTTTATTTGCCAGTATTGTACTTTTAGTACCTTTTACAAGTACTAACATTTACTTAGAATTGTAAACCATTTAAAACAACCCCAAAACCAAAACATATATGCAACTGTTATCAAACAGCAAAAGGATTATAGCTCCTTTCACTTATTATTCCTTATTCACTCTTTTCAAGACTACTGTAAAATATTACAACATTAGATTGTGAAAGCATTTAAAATGACTTCTCCCCAAAGATAATTCTGTTTGCTACCACTTACCTTCAGTTCAATTTGCCCAAACTTCTCACTAAGTTCCTTATTAAGAAGATCTTTGTCTTGAAGTGTCCTCTTCAAAGTTTCAATTTCTTCTACTTTTTCATTTGTACTCAACAGCTTTTGCTCCTTCTCCACAAGTGAAGTTTCAAGGAAGTTGTTTTTATCACTTAGTCTAGCAAGAAAACACACATTTAGTGGAGGTGCACCAACAGAGATTTTTTGGGCTGATACCAAGGACTGATTTTTATCAAGCCATATCAGCCTACACCAACCTGATTGCTAATATGCAACTGGGCAGCTTGAAGAGCAGTGTCCGGATCTTAAATCTGTTGTGGGGGAGGGGAAGCAGATCAAGGCTCCCCCAGTGAGGGAGGGAGTAGGGCAGAGGCTGCACAGCTGGGGCAAGGTGCAGGATGAAGCTGCGAGCAGCCTGTCTGGGAGGGCACAGCTCCCATCGCTGCATGAAGTCCGGTAAGGCATGGGTGCGTGAGCCCCCAGATATGCATGCGGAGCAAGGGCAAGCTGCCACTGTGGGCTGGGGCCAGAGGTGACACTAATCTCTTCCCAGCGGCGGGCTGTGCCAAGGCTCTGGTCAGGGTGGCCAGCGGCAGTGCTAGGAGGGGTCTACACCCACCCCAAAATTTGTCGTAGCCCCCCTCTCCCAGCAGCACCTGCCAAGTGCAGCTCAGGCCCTACCTCTCCCCACCGGGAAGAACCTGGCACCACCCACAGTCCCAACAGCAGCCCACCCTCAATCTGAAAGCTGATCCAGGGGACACACACCTCCATGTCCTCTTAAGGTGAGTGTAGCAGCAGGAGCCACCACCCCTTCCTCACACCCCCTGGATGAGCTGCTCATGGCTCTGTCTCACCTTCCCTCCCCCACCCTCCCCCAGCTGCGCAGTGCCTGCCCCAGTCCCTCACTACACCCTCCCTCACTACAGGGGCCCTGATCTGCCCCCTCATGCCCCTTCCCTCACAACAGACTTACCAGCTGGACCCAGATGCTCTCCACACTACTGGGCTGCGCTCCTGACCACCTGCATGCTGTGCTACATTAATTGGCCACGTCAGCCAGAAAAAGCTGATTGCCAATGCTGTCAATTTTCCTTATATCGGTGCCAATCCAATATGGGAATGGTGTATCAGTGCACCTCTAATATTTAGATTTCAAATACTCATATTTCATTTGAAGGGAAGTACTTGGAAAACACAGTAATTTATTCCCCAGTATCAGTATTTAAAGCCAATGTACCTGTAATTTCTCGCCACAATCCTATGAATTCACCGCCTCTACATGTTCCAGAAAAACTCCCTAACCCAAAAAATGATCTGACTACACTACTGCAGTGAAGCTCGAAACTCTTGTTTCCCAGCTTTTTTAATAGATATTATTCTTTATGGCTAATTGCATGCATCAAATTTATACTTGCAAAGACAAATATGTAATTGCAGCTGGTCCTGCCTGACTTTAGTAAATTTAAATTTACCCTTTGAGCTGTTCATTCAAATTGGAAATGAGACCTTGGTGCTTTTCTGCATCTCGCGTTTGCTGGCTGCGTAACTGAGTGAGCTGGGTCTGCAAACGTTCATTTTCATTCTGTAACAAAACCATGATGAACATGATTATAGCTCATAAACATTCAGAACAGTGCTATCTTCCAGGTTTCTTCTCCTTCAGGTTTCATATCCTATGTGCTGTTCAGCTATATTGTTCTAGCCCATTACTACTATAATATAAAATGTAAGTGTGAAATATTTGTTTCAGACAGCAGCAATAACCAAGCTTTGACAGTTTTTCCCTTAGCAAGTCCATTACTACAAGAAACTCAGAGATAATCCAAGGACTGTACAGACAGTGACAGCACCACACACACTTGGACTGTGTGAAAGCAGCTTACTTTTCTTACGAGGGAAAATGCTGGAGGGCTCATACTTTAAAATGCTTTCCCATACTTGCTTGGGAATATTAACCAATTCTAATAGGTTTATCTGCTTTTTTTTTCCTTCCGGTCAAAGCCATCCAACAACATGCAGTGAAAAGTATATGAAAAGAAATATAAAGCAAGCTCCATTGACACAGTGAGTTTCTTTCACAGCATAAACCTGTTATTCTAGCCAGCTTCACTGCAACAATTCACAAAAAAAACCCGCAAAAAATCCAGCAGAAACCAAAAGCAGAACACACAGATCATCATCAATAGCAGGTAGGACAAACAACAATGGCAAATCTGTCACCTCTACAAAAAAAATGCTAGCATTTTGGAGGAGTCAAAACACACCTGTACAGCCCTGAATGACTGCCCTTCTTCCTCTACATCAAATGTTACCTGTATTGAAAGGCTTTGTTACAAAATCCTCAAACACAAACTCAAGGTTGTCTGTCCCTTGAAATAACAACTTGACTTAGAAAAGAACAGTACTTGTATACTTTTTTTTTTTTAAGTGTATATCTTTTAGTAGACTGAATACAGAGCCAGACTAAGTTTTAGTGACCAGTCAACCGCATGATTTTGCTAATATAAAACAAAAAATTGTCAAGACAAGCATCTTATAGACCAGGCAACATTTTGAAATAACTCTTTAAAACAACCACAATCAGAATTTTTAGATGCATTGTTCCAGTTGATGTTTTTCATTCATTTTGTGAGTTTTCTTAGTGCCATCATTATCAGGTAAAAATATTTATTTCTTTCACATCACAAAGGATCAATGGTTATCAGTGGTTATTACTGCTTACACCACTGACAGAACATTTACTGATATTAAAAAAAAACTGCTACAAAGTGGGCACATCTACATGTGCACTTTGCTATGTATTAGCCTATTTTCATGCACAACAAAGCATCACAAAAAATCATGTGCTTTCGCTAATGTGCAAAATAGGCTAATGAGCCTTTTTCTAGTACCTCACAATGGAGGTACTAAATTTAATGCACGTTAGCAAAAGTGCTTTAAGGAACATGTAGATGTGCCCACTTTGACCGTATAAAAAAAAAAGATTTACAGGTGAAAACCTGTTTCACTCGTCTATGGGAGTTTCAGTTTTTTCTTGAAATGAAGCTACAGTTTTACTTTTGTTTCTAGCTTAACAGTAACATGCGAGTTGCTGAAATCTTAATCTAGGTATAACCCCTGTTTGCAAACTCCCACAAGTGTGTAAGGAATTGCTCTATTATTTTTGTAAGTCCTGTATGAAAAAATCTCTTCTCCATTTACATAAATGTCCCTCCCCTTATTAAATCTTATTTTAATAACTTCATTTTTATTGCCTTTTTACATCTCTTACCACAAAACATTATCCAACCTCCTTCAGGAAATAAAATTATGACCAGTGTATATTAGAAGTGTTATTAATCCTATCTGCCTGATTTCTCATTCACAGTGTAAAGCAGAAATAATTCTACTCAACTAAATAAAGATATACTTTGTTCAGTGACAAAAAAATGAAGCTCTTGGTATCTTAACAGGCACCACAGTTGGTGACACAAGTGATGTCATCTTTCAGCATGTTGCTGCCATGCAAGTTTCAAAGAAAAGTTCTGATAAGGAACCTATTTCCAAAACTATTTCACAGATTTTGCATAAGTGTTTCTACTGGTTAGCAAACTGGGTGCTATCTTGCACTGTACAGCGTAACAAAAGATAATAGAGGTACAGTAAAAGCTGTGTTATCCGGCACTTCATTAACTGGCATGTTGGTCAACATGGCAAAAGCAAAACCGGAAGTCCCACTTCCAGTTTCGCAGAGTCCCACTTCGGACCACGGCAAATTTATTTTTATATTAATAAGGTTTACATGTAATCCAATGCGACTGGAAGGGATTGTTCTCTCTAGGATGGACAGGGAAGGGGCGGTGCTGTGCTTGTCCCCCAGCACACTGACGAGGCAAGAGGTAGGCAAAGACGCCTCTCAGGTAATCGGCATATTTGGTTATCTGGCACCCCTTAATCCCCATGGGTGCCAGATAACAGAGCTTTTGCTGTATATAACAAAAGTGTGAATAGGCATATTCTATTGTAACATTACTCTGTCAAATTTTTAAAACACAGAAAGACTGTAGATTCTTTTATTTGTATATTTGCTTTACAAGAGAACAGATTAGGAATGGAAAGCTCACTTACTCTTCCCACATCATCTTCAGTTCTGACACAATATAAAAACTCACCTGAAGCCCCTCCATTCTTTCTTGCAGCTGCAATCTGTCTTCCAAGTCCTGACAACGTTCCTCTAGGAACAGTATTTGTTCCTGCAGTTGATTTCGTTCCAATTCCAACTCTTCAACTACTGTCCGTAAACCTACTTATTCAAAGTGAAAAATTCTGTTTTCAAGAACAGTCTCTAAAATGTCCTTCAAATAAAAGATATCTATTAAAATGTACAAACTGCCTACAGTTCTGTTGATCTGATCGTCAAAGGTGTTAACCACCTCAGTGCCCAGTGAAATTATCTGGGAACTGTTTCTCTGCACTTCTGAATATCTGGATATAACTGTTACATCTGCATGTACCTATATAGCAAATATGGCTATTTTTTGCTACATGAATGGCATGGACAGTCTGTGTGTGGCAAGCGGCAGATCAGGGAGGGAACAGACAGCACACTAGCAGATAGGGAGTGCATGGCAGGGAACAGAAACAGAGCAGCAGGGTAGGGGAACAGGATCAGATTAACGCTCAGGAAGGGTGTGGGACATAACCACCAGAAAGGTTGGACCCATTATCCTATAACAGTAGTGCTCAACCTTTTTGACGGTGGAACTGATGGGCAGTCCACCAGCCAGTGGGCCTGATCTGTCACCCGAGGCAGGCACAGCTGCGTGAAAGGGGAGGGGGCAACTCGGCGCCATGGGTAGGGCAGAGGGCTCGACCCAGGTCCCATCTGGGACCAGCCCCGATCTATCTGCAAGGGGAGGGAGCATGGCCTGGCCCCAATCTAGCAGCAGGAGGAAGAGGAGGAGGAAGGGAGCATAGCCTGGCCCCAAAGAGGAAAGAGAGAGAGGAAGACCAGCTCCAATTCACCATGCGGGGCTTGGGGTTTGGGAATTTGGCAGGGGGAGGTTAGCCTTATTAACTGCCACTACTCCCGTACTACAAAATTTCCTGACCCATGGGGAGCCCCACAGGCTAGATGCAATGGCTCTGTGGCCCAGAGTTGGCTTGCAGGTTGGAAGTTGAGCACCCCTATCCTATAGTGTAAGCATAGCAAGACCTCTGCATCATTAACCAGTTTTATTCAAGGTTAAAAGCAGGTGACACACCTTTAGGAGTGTACAGACATAACAGTTACATCCTTAAGAGCTAACACATGCTCTGCAAGAGCAATCCTCCTTCCCCTTGAAGGATGAAAGTTTGATCTGTCCACCACCTCAGAGTTCCATGTGAAAATTCAGAAGCTTTCTTAAACGTATCGTCTGGCCAAAAGGACAAAACTCTGAACCGACGATTATACTACAATTGGTTCAGATAACTGTAATTTGGAGGAACAAATTAAAATAAAGGTTCTTTCTCTTCCCCTTTTAACACAATATACCTATGGAATATTTTGAGATGGAGAGAGCAGCTACAAACTGGGCTTATTACAGAGAACATTTCACAGCCCAACCAAATTATCTGCTCAACATTTGTGTGTGGCAACAATTACTATGCACGTTTGTACTTACATGACTCCAGCTTAAACCAGTATCTAGTATTAAAGCAGTAACACCCAGTATTTTTAGAACTGTGAACATCTATTTGAAATCCTAGTCCCGATCTCACAGCCTTGCAAGCTTCTAACCCAAGCTTGGATTTTCATTTAAAGCTTAATCAGGAAAATAAAAACACAACAGCTCTATTTAAAAACATCTTAGAAACCAAATGCCTTGTGTATGTAAATATTGAAAAGCTATTGCTTTGGGGGCTGAATATAAATGTACACACAGTAGCTGTAAATTCACTTTGGTTAATCAATATTAACCCAGTCTAAATTACTGTTTGGAGGTAGTTACAGAATAAAAAAGGTGAATTTAATGTTTATACCAAACAAGACCTAGCCATATATTTACTTCATAGCAGACCCCTGGAATCAGCACTAAGAAACCCCAGGAAAAGTAGTTTTTTGTTTGTTTGTTTTATCTACAGGGACACTTAGAATGTACGTATTTTTCTAACAAGAGGTAATAAGATATAATTATATCCATCACAGACATAAAATATCTTATCCAGGGAGAGAGATAATATACATGAACAATAATCTTATAACTAAATAAAACAAAGATGGAATATAATGGTTTGGTTGGAAAACAACATTATAGAGTGGAGCCACTTACACAAGAACAATCTATCAACTGAAAAAAGTATATAACCTTAGAACAGTACGTTTTCATTCAGACAAGCACTGCTAGAATCCCAGATGTTAAACCATGTTTGTGTTCTAGTTCTGAACCGAAACTAGGCAGTTCATTCAGCACGCACATATTCCAAAATGAAACAGAAAAAAATGCAAGCCAAAAAAAAAATTCAACAGAGATTAGAATATACCACAAAATGGGATTGTTAGTTCAATTTGAAAATGAAAATAAACACAAAATACAGATGTTGTGCATGCTTTAATAAACTGTCTAGTGGTTATCACACCTGCATTAGGTGAAGTGTACTCTGGCCACCAACCTCCCATGTTCTCTCCTTCAGCTGAATCAGTGCCATCCAAGGTGACATTCAGTTCTTGAAAGCATTGTTTCCCATCAAAGCTGTATTCTTCCTAAGCAGAAGACATGAAAACAGTATTAATAAAAAGGGAGAAACTAACATAAAATACATATTCAATTGCCAGAGCAGTTTCAATTAAACCTATATGATAAACATTACTGTAAGGCAGATTTATTGAATCGAATCCTGAGATATCAGAGCTTATTAAAAAAAAAGAAACATTCTTTCTGTAAAATATGAATGCAAGATTGATGCTGCTATTTCTTATAGATGTGCAGACTCTTTCTCCCTAAATATAGTTATAGAATTAGGGACATCAACCAGGTAAACAAATATGTGAAGAATGAAGAAGTGATGCTCCTCAGAGATTGTCCCATACCATCTCACCGACAAAAAAGCCTATTAAGTAAAAGGTATGCCTAAGATGAAAGGTATGCCTAAGTCTCACTTCATCAAGCCCATGCATAACTTCAAGCTTGGAAGTCATCCCCACAGAGAAATTTCTTCAAATTAAAAAAAAATATAATCCATGTAAATGCCCTAACCAAAGAGGAGACATACTATATAATCATCTATAGCCACATCATAAGCTATACCCTGTAAAGATATATGCATCATTGTCTTAATTAACTCTAAACTCTCATCTGTCTGCCTTATTCTTCAAACTTTCTCAGCCCCATCAGGCATAGACCTAAACTTCCTATTCATGTGTCAGGCACCATACATGTACTTGACATCATGTAAGTAATAGAAATTCCCATGTCTCTGATTATTAAAACAGAGTAAAAATAAGTGGATTGCTTTGTTCTAACAACTCACCTGAAGTTTCCTGCTGGCTTGGTTGTTCTTCCTTCTTGATTGTTGCAGCCTGCCAATTCCTTGACCTGTGGTCAGTTCCTCCTCCAGCTCCTGCTGCCCTGAGACTATGGCTGGATCAGAGCAGCCAGGAAAGAACCAGTCATCCTCAATCAGTTTTGTGCCACAGGAAAGCAATCGCATTTATACATCAGACATATATGAGATACAAAGAGATCAGTGACAGACTGAAATCTCTATGAATGACAGAAAAGAGATTATAGGGGCGATCCATAGCATTCATGTTGTGATTTCCCCCCAGTAACGCTATGTAGAATGCAAGAATAATTTTATATTATTCTTCAAGTAGAAGCAAATTGTGATTTTACTTCTTCAGCAGAATTATAGAAAGATTGAATATAAAGGGGGGAGGGGGGAATAAGGTTGCATTTTGACACCAAAACAAAAATCCAGCCAATTAAATTGCCAAATTACACCCCAGTTCAATTTACTAGGTTAAAACACAGCTAGTTGGTATGATAAAGACATCAGCTGAGACTGCTGTATTTTATACAGCTGAACAATCGCATGCATTTTAATGGAAATGATGAGTCCCACTTGAATCTTTAATTTTAGCATGAGTTACAATGCCAGATAATTTGAGGAAGTCACAAGCATGTACTACACTGCAAACTGGCATCAAACCATCTTATCAGATGTTAATTATATGATTTTTAGTGAGACAAATATAGAACTACTTGTAAATAACACACAATGAATACATTCAGAATATGAAAGCTTAAATAAGCATCCTGCCCTTTGTTAGAAATGATCTTCCATTTTAAGTATTTCCCACCTGTTTTTTGATATGACAAAACACGTTTGTGGGATAGGCTAGGGAATATATGTTTCATGCAAAGCATACAAAATAGAAAAGCCAGCATGAAGAAATGAATATAAAAGGTGGCTCCATATTTTAATCATCGAGGCCATAAGCTCTTCTCAGATTGAATCCTCACTTTGATAAATTAATCCAGTTCAGGGTTTTTACTCTTCATGATGCATATGTTCCATAGAAGGACTTGCCTCACTAATGTGTGAATTTAAGAAATGGATCAAATTCATTCCTGCTGTAACACTAGGCAAGATTTATTCATCCAAGGATTCCACTAACTTAACCCAAATTGCAGAGGAATGATTTTGGCTTGATACCCCATAAGGCTAACAACTGTCACATTTAAGATGGAAACAGGAATTCTTTTTGTTAACATTAAGAACTAATGGCAAACTACATAATAAAAAGAGATTCCAATCTCTGTGTTTTTTTCATTACATACATTTAAATTACTTTTAAAGTGCATTTTAAATGGGACACTACTAAAGTAAAATTCATATTTTTTTTAAGATTTTTTTATCAATGTTGCTCTGACTAAAGGAACAGAAAATCCTCATTTGTTTTTACTTATAAATATGGTTTCTACAAGAGCTTTATTAAAAAAATATAATGCAAACGTTTCTGTAAAAATAATCGTAAATTCGGGTTGCCACCTATCAGTAAGCTTAATGAATGTCAGTAAGAAATCAGCCTAAAAATGGCTTAGTAAAATCCATTCGAAAAAAAACTTTAGCCATCAGTAAAAAACACTTAAGCAGCTGCAGCTTAATGACGATCTAACAGACAGAGCACAGCAGAGCCACCACCAAGTCCTGCACCCTGCAGAAAGCACTCTCTCAGCCAGGTGCTGCTGCTGCATCCCAGGCTGCCTGTAATACTGCCGAGTCAAAGATGTGCTTCTTTGAGCATCTGAGCTTGAAGGGAGGGAGTAGTGCTGGAAAAGGTAAAGCTGGGAGTGGGCTGAAAGGGCTGGAAGGCCAGCATGGTACAGGGTGCAGTTAGGAGCAGAGTGTGGGGATGAATAGGGGGCCACACAGACTAAATCCATTGCTGCAGTCAAGCAAGGTTACCAACCCAAGGATTTTTTTTCCTAGCAACTATTTACTGACCTCCAAGCTTTTTTTGTGTTTTGTTTTTTCACTTTTTTCCTATGGTTAATATTAAACCTATAAATTTAATCCCAGCCCTTCTAACTGGCAGCAGGGTAGGACATGGCAGAAGAGTTGCATTTATATTTTGTATAACACATCTGTAATATCATGCATCAATAAAAAATATTAACTGTCAGTAAAAAGCTTGCAGACTGTCACTAAACAAATACTTAGGTTGACAGCCCTATTCCTGACACTGAGATACACTTTCCTCCAGAAGTTTTCAAATGAGAGAGGCTATTTAGGATAGATGAGAATATGGTCTTGATTTTTTTCCTTTAAGAAGTCTAAATTTTTTTAAATTACAATTTTACAGTTTCCTTTTAAATACAGTAAGAAACACAATAAGAAATAATACAACAAGAAACCCTTAGGTCAATATTTTGATGACAAAAAATATCTTATTCTTTTATAAGTGATAATACTAATGGGGAAACTACTCTCTCCATTAGAGCATATTGAAATAGGAGACTTCTACAGGCAAGTTCTATAATTGTATTGACTAAAATTACTAGAAATGTAACAACTTATTTTAAAGATGGTTACCAATCAACATTTTTTTTCTAAATGTATAGGGTCAATTTATAACTTGGACACATTCTGATTTGCAGTTATTTCTGACAGAAAAAAAATCAATACACTCCAGCATTACTTTCCTCTTAGACACTGTCTTTAACACACAGCTAATTCTGTTAATGTAGTTGCTTGCATCAAGTGCTCACAGGGAAGTAGTATATTGAAAGCAAGTAACATAATGGACCACAAATGTATTCAGTAGCGTGGCTATGCTCATACAGTCTTGCAATCCATTTAGGGACACGGATGCATGCTAATGCAACTAACTGCAGGACTAGAGTATAAAATGGCAACTGTCAGTGAAAACCTTCATTTTCACCAGTTTATGACTGTTGTTACTAATGCAGTGATATATTTAAAGACAGCTACTACTTAAATACAGTATAACCTCATAAATACAGATATCAAAAATCCAGAATTATCGAAAATCCGGCACTTTTTAAAACTACACTCCACTGGGGAGCAGTGGTGGCCAGTTCCAGAGCAACGGAGGAAGAAGCTTACATGCAGCGGCTGCCACCACCATCCACCACCCTGTGCTGCTGCTCTGCGTGTGGCCACTGCTCTAAGACTAGTCGCTGCTCCTCCCCTTCCCCCTGGACCAGGTGCTGCTCCAGTTTCAAAAATCCAGAATTTTCACATTTCTGGCAGGTGCTTGATCCCAAGCATGCTGGATTCATGAGGCTATACTATATACACCCTTATTCAGTAAATGTTTATTCCAAGTTCTGTCTTTTGGTGATGAGAATGTTTATTTTTTTCCACTGAAACCAACCTAGTCCCTTTCGAAATTTTTAAAGTATTCTTAAAAAAAGAAAAAAAAATTTGAAGGGCAGAATTTGGTTCTTAGCTTTGCACATTATAACTAATTGCAAGTTGTACAGCCTTCCTCAAAATGAGTTTACAAAACAAATATGGAGTCATCTAGAAATACGAAGAATGAAGAAAGATAATTCTGTTAATATAAATGAAGAAACAGGCATTGCAAAGGGAAAAAAAATCAAGTTAAAAATCAGCATTTGTTACATGTATTACAAAAAAACCCACATATTGCCAAAAGCAGCTCTGAAAATGTACTGCTGGTGATTTCCTCCCAAGAAAACAGCATGGAGGAAAACAGTAACAGTACATTACAAGCCAACATGGCTGCAGCAACCTGCATGCACAAAACTGATGGGAAACTAAGTTCTCAGTGGCTGACCAAATCACAGTGTAGGGCAGGAGTGGAGGGGGAAGGGACGCTGAATGCTCATCAGGTGTAACAGCAGGGAGAAAAAAAGAAACAGAAAAGGTCATGCTTATCCCAAGGGAAAAAATGCAAAATTAAAAACTCGCTGGACAACAAAGAAGGTTTACAACTGTTAGTATTACTGCATATGGATCTATAGATAACACAGGTGAAATAAAAACTACTTGAAATTAAGGGGGTTACTCTTTTTTCAAGGCCCAGAAAATTACATGCATCAATCCTTCACAAAGAAAAAAAGGACTCTTTTAAGCATCTAGGTACTTACAGAATGAACTTTAAACAATCGAGTCCCCAAAAAATTAAAATCTCCAGAAGACCAAAAGGCTGTGAAAACTAATTGCCTGAGCTAATTTTACCTGTACGTGGTATACATTCTTCTTTGTGCCTATAAGCTACATGCAGGTTCGAAGGGGAAAGTAGGTAAAATACGATAATATGCAGCAGAGAACTGAGACTCAACTGGAAAATTATTTTTAACAATTGAGACTCATTTTTTTAAACAGTACCAACTGGAAATAACTGAACTACAAATTTAGGAATCTGCATAAAATCTCAGATTACCTGAGATTCTACTATATTATCTGAAGTTCTAATCTAAATTTCAAATCACTGCCAGTTCACCTGCTCTGTACCAGTGGCACATTTATCAGCTTATTTCACAAGTCTTTAAATAGCTTTCTGGTTAATAACATTAAATCTCAGGTTTGTTTATCTCATCACCATAACCAATCCAATAGCTCCTCACACCTTCTCTGGCTCAAGGAAAGCAGCCAACATGCTGAATAATTATTTTTATCATTGATCATTCAACTTCAGATGGTATGCTTTTGAAAGAAATCTAATTAATGATCTTGAAGATAAGCAGCGCAAATGGCAAAAAAACAAGAGAATAGAACACTACCAATAAAAAGGATGAAGGATAAATGTATGAAGCAGACCAATTTAAAGAAAGAAACCAAAATACAAATTGTGAATAACAATTGGACTCTGCTAACTTCTCTGCTTCTATAAATCTTACATGACTACAGAAGAAAGAGACATGACAGAAAGACATCAATTTTGTTTGAAATGCAGCAGACAGAGCAAATTAGCCATACTTCCTAGGTTAACATAATTGACCTAGATTCTTAAATATATTAATTCACCTTCTCTCTCCTCTTCAATCTGTGCCATTCTGAGAGCTATGGCAGATTTCTCTTCTCTGACTTGGTCATGTGCTTCCTCTGATTCTGGTACAATCTCCTGCCATTCCAAAAGCTGACTCTGTAACTCATCCACGCTGCCTGATTCACTGGCCTACGAGAGAAGTTGAAATGAAATTTTAATTAAGCAAAATATGTAAACGTGTTTGTTATCCATTCCAAAAGAAAACTTCCACAGCTGTGCTTACTTACAGCTTTATGAAAGAAAAATAAATCCACTGAAGATGCCTGAAGACTATCTTAGCAGATAGCTTAATTGCCTAAAACAAATTTGAAAACGGCTAGTTTTGGCTGAAGTTATTTTACCTGAAGAGATTTTTCATACAAAAATGCCTTCTTGGCCAAATATTCATGCTCCCCCATTTTACTCCCAAATGAGAAAAAGTAAAAACATTTCTTCCTGCCATCAAAATGAAACTGGGGGGGACCTGTTACAAAAATATATGGAACAAAAATTGGAGTTATTTTTAATATTTCTTGTAAAATATCTTTTTTTCCCCTTCAACTGGCTCTGCTGCTAGTATCAAACAGGTATCAGCATGTATGCATAGAATCCATGCATTTCAAGGACTTGGCAGACATTTCTAAAATGCCTCACATAACACCTGAATTTGTGATAGGACTCAGTGTGTTACTAGTGGATATCTGCATGTAAAACAACAGCATCATTCTGTTTATCTTGAGTCATTTGAAACAAAATGAACATCACATTATTCAGAATAACATGCATTTGGTGCATACCTAAGAGCTCAGTAAATAGCACAAAATCATTTCAAAACTTAACTTGTTAGCACAATGAACTGTTACTGCTTTCCCAGTTCTGTATATTACTAAATTAACCTTTGCTTAAATTCAAGATTCAGGTAATATTATCTCAAAGGTCATTAGCACTGTCAAGCTAACCAAGAATTAATACAAATCAACTTTAAATAGTAAACCTGTGAGGCTGCCCTCTTTGTGACTTGTTCAAGATCAGCCTGCAATTTTCGCTGCTGTTCTTCATAGACTTCCAACTTAGCCTGTAGCTCTTCTGCAAAAACATAATGAATTGTCTCTATTACCTGATAACTTGTTAAACCAGGAGGAAGAATCCAACTCCAAACTGAGACCATGGAATCATTTTAGTTGAAAGGAATACATGGCTTATACAGCGCACCTCCTTCCAAAATTAACTCATTTTAGGAGTATTAAGAAGCAGTCAGTCAATGTTTGAAATGCTGACACAAAGCACTGGGTATGGAATGGAATGGGGTAAAATGCATGGTATCAACAGAAATTCACTTCTAGGAGGTCTTAAAGCATTTCCTGTCTAATGCAATACTTTCTACAGGAACATAGTTCAGTTGGTGTTAGGTTGCTGCTACTGGTTGCATAACCCATAGACTGTGGGCCAGTTCCAACCCACCCAGCTATTTTATCTGGCCCACAATGCATAGATATTGGCAGATATCGGAGGATGGTTACACACAGCACAGAGAAGCAAGAGTCAGGTCAGAAGCACATCCCAGCCTGAGCCAGGTTATTTTGACACGCCACTCTTAAAGCACTGTTACACAGTTCATTTTCTTACAAACCTAAAGGCCTTGTTACATCTTGTACTGAGCTGCTCCAGTGCTGATCAGTGTTAGTGCTAGCTCAAGTTTAGAGCAGTCACACCTTAAGGTTAAAAACCTTCTCTGACTGTCCTGCACCTGGCACAGCTGTGACTTGCCACTAGAGAGCAGGCAAATCGTGACAGGCTTCTATCCCTGCTCTAGGTAGAGTGTGTGAGAGATGCATTGAGGGGGTTGGAACATGAAGCTGGGAAGCAGAGTCAATGGGATGGGGGTGGGTAATGAAATGAAGGTGGAAAGGAAATGGAGGTGATGGAAGGGTGGTGAAATGAAAGAAGTCAGCCACGAAAGGATAAAATGAAAAGTTAAAAAAAAAGGAATTTAAACAGAAATGAAGAGGAAGTAAATTAAAGGTCTCTTTTTAATAAATTAGGAAGGTGACTAGTGCATGGGGATGCTGGTCGAGCTGGGATGGCTGGGAGGTAGGAGTGGTCAGGGAAGGCACTTCCGGGGGGGGGGGGGGGGTGGGGGGGTTGGGGGGGGCCCCTCGGGGGGGGGGGGGGGGGGGGGGGGGGCAGGTACTGCCCCTTCCCTGGGAAAGAAGCCCCAGCTCATAGGGACTCAATCTGGACCCCCTACCTTGTATCAGCCACCTCCTACCTCCCACCTTCCCTAGACTCCACTCCCAGGCCTGTCCATACCCTGAGACCTGGCTGACCGGAATGTGCTCTGCAAGCTGTTGTACTCATGGGGGTGGGAAGGTCACACCCCCACAGGTGGGAGGGTAAGTTGGCTTGGTGTCTGAACCATGCCCTGCACAGTAGAATTCAAGGTTAGAAGTTTGTCCACACAGAACAGGGCGTGGGGGTAGGGACACTGCATCATGGGATACGGGAGGATTGCAACTTCAGCAGCTCATCTCTTGCGGGTGGCCATACATTAATGGAACATGAGCTAGGTAACACAGATCAAAGATAAACCTGCCCTGGAGTAGCATAACTAAGTCACCTAAAGTGTTCTTAAAACTGGTTTCCGGTACTAATGGGCACCTATACACAAGCGCAGAAGTTGTTCCAATGTGCTGGAATTCCAGTGCATTGGAGCAGACTCTATTAAACTGAGTCCGCTGGGGCATGACAATTGCCACACTTCAGCAGTCTCCTGCATCTCCACGCTTAAAAACGGCAGCAGGGGCACTTGAACTAAAGCTTGTCAAACAACAACGTCATTTTTAAGGCTGGGGACATTGATACAGGAAATTCAGTGTCGCTTTAATTAGAACAACTCTTGGAGCTGCTCCAATTAAAGTGCCACCACCAACCCCCAGAGCACATGTAAAAGCACCCAATGTGTAGACAATCCAGGGTTAAGCACTCCTCAGTAGCCACGTAAAATGTGTAAGTAACAGGGCCCTGACTCTTCTTAGATTAGTATTAAGTATCAGCCAACACTTTCAGCCCTGTTCTGTCAGAAACATACTGTCTATGCATAAATCTGAGTTGAGTACCAAAAACAAATAAATGGTCTTAAAAGTTATTCCTAGGAGACTTGTCAATATCACAAAAAAACAGAGGCACAGAAAGATGAGAACCTGAGACAGGTAGGGAAAGCAAGCACAGAGGTATGCCAACAACTAAAATGGGGAGGGGAGGGATACATGGGTGAGTGAAAGGGAAGACCTAACTTCCTAGGCTACTGCTGATGCTGTATCAGCATCAGCTCCACTCACGCAGCAGCAGGCCCATGGCCAGGCTCCCTGGCAGCTGCCTCTGGTGGCCCATTTGCTCCTCTACCCCCTCCTTCCCAACCCCGGATATATACAGGGCACAGGACTATGTCTGGTCTGGCAAAGGCTCCCAGAAGGAAAGGAGGGATAGAAGAGTGCCATTCCATTTGCTGCACTCACCCTCCTTCCCCAGTATACTGCTTGGTGCAGCAATGCACTGCTTAGGTCCTACAGCCAGACTACAGCCAGGCAGTGCAGGACTCCTTTTGCTGTGGCAAAGCCTCTCACGGGAGCAATTCTGGCACCTCCAGCCTAGTCAGTACCTATGATTAATGTCCGGTTTGCCCTGCCCTAGTTACACCACTGCAGAAGACAGCAGCACAATTTGCTTCAATGCTGGAAACGCCAACTGTAAAAATTTAGGTTCATCAAGGACTGAGGTATTACATAAAGGCAAAATTTGGGCAAATTGGGGGAGAAGTTTCTACAATAACAGTCTAGACTAAGTCTTGCTGTAACACATGCTGCCGTTTCATTGTATAAAGAAAATGTAATTATTACATAGAATAATAATAGAATCACAGAACCAGAAGGGATCCATAGGATCATCAAGTCCAGTCCCTCCTTGTTATGTCATTTTGCAGAATAAAATACACTTTAATGCTACTAAATAGTATACTTCAACTTCAAACATAAAAGGTTGTCATCTTGTGATACCCTATTAAAATGAAGTCTAGAAAATTCTTTCATTTTTTACCATGCTGGATTCTGAACAGATTGATTTAAGTGCATAAAATACATTCAAAAACAGCAAAATCGTTCCATTAATTATTTACCATTTTGAGTTCTGAGTTCAGAAAGTGCTTGCAGTTTTGACTGTAGTTCTTCCTTTTCAATTTCTAAGTCTGAGATATGGTTGTTTAAAGCAGATATGTCATTATTCTTTGATGATAACTATGAAAAGAAATAGTTTTGTTACTATGCTTCAACAGAACTGAAAAGCCAAATCCTAATCTACACTGTAATTTGATATTTTATAAGATTTAGGGTAACAGTGTTTCTAAAATAAAAAGATACAACATTAAATACTTACTAAAAACACTCATGTATATATTTTAATTTGGCAAAATTCACTTTCACCTTATGACATAAAAGATTTTCTAAAGCAACTTTCAGTGGACCTTTTACACTTTTAAAAATTAGATATATAATATTAAATTTAAAAAAATAAAACAATAATATTAAATTTTAAAATGTCACATGTACACTTTTCAGTTCATCCTCCAGCTGTTTGATTTTTGATTTGGACCACGCCTTTGTTTTAAGGAATTTAGCTTCAGATTTGCTTGCCTCTTCTGTTTTCAACTTCACCTGACCTAGCAAACAAACCAAAATCATCATTTAGAATCCTAAGATCAATGTAACTATGCAAAGTATTTCAGCACCTGCCTTTTTCTCTTTATTCAAAAGCCCTTATTAAAATTTCTATGGTATGTCTGTAACTAAAAGGAAAAGAAGCAGCTTTAAAAGTGCTAGGCCAAATCCAAAACTTAAATACATCTAATTTAGAGATTGTCAACCAGGGGTATGCATACCCCTGAGGGTACTTTGAAAGGTCTCATGCAGTATACGGGGGCAGACAGAGATGGAGTGCTGCCACCCCATGCCACTGCCTCACAGGAGCAGGGCGAGGGCGGGATGAGGCCGGGCTGCACAGATGCTGTGCTGCCGCCGCTTCGCACACCTCGGCTCGGTGCCTGGACACTCCCCACCCTGCCCCCGGGGTATGCTTACTAAAAAGGGGCCACCAGGAGTACACTTATTAAAAAAGGTTAAAAACCCCTAATCTAGTTGTTGCTTTGACCCACTACACCATAGTATTTGAGCATCTTTAAAATAATTTGACTCCATCCCTGAAGCTAAAAGACATGTACTTGTATTACACCAGGTATGCATTTAGCTCACAATATGCAATAGAATGACAACAGAGTTCTTCAAATACAACAGCTATGTTTTAATAGGATACCTTCTAGTTGCTCCATCCTTTCTTTGATTACAGCCTCTATATCTATAACTTGTTCTGAGTTACTCCGTCCATTATTACTTAATTCTGTCACTCGTTTCTGAAGCTCCATCAGTGATTCATCTTTCTCTTGCAGCTTAGTTTCAAGCCTGTCTTGGATTTCAAGTGCTTCAGCATTATGTTTCTCTTGCATCGCCCTCAATTCAAGTTCATGTTTCTCTAGGCTCTTCTTCATTTCAAGTTCATGTTTCTCCATCATGTCTTTCAACTGGGCTTTCATTACATGTTTCTCAGCATCTAGCTTAGACTGGAGATTATTTTTCTCTGACTGAAGGAGTTTCAGGTTTTCATTAATTTCCTGCATAAAAATAACAAAATTTCAATTTACACACACGTATATATGTCTGCATATGAAACTTGCTTAGTTTTCTTACAAAAATTTCCTAGATATTCTTACATGTTTAGCATAATTTAATGATAAATCACTGTCAGGGTTGGTGAATTAGTGTCATAAGGGTCTAAAGTGACAGCTGAAACTCCACTGGGTAGCCTGCAATGCTCTAATGCAGGGCTGGAGAAAATCCAGCCCGCCAGGCCATTCTATCCGGTCCACAGAGCCCCTAAAAAATTTAGAAAATATTTATCTGCTCCTGGCTGTCTGTCAAAGATGACAAGAGCAGTATGACACAGGGGGAGCCGACAGTAGGACCTGCAGCCCAGCCCCACCTACCCCCGGCCATTTCCCTGCCTTCCTGCCCCCATACTGCTCCAGCACCATGTGGCTCCCGGCAGCCAGACCATGGGACCACACTGATAACCTGGGAAGTAGGTGTGCGTGCATGCGTGCGTGTGCGTGCCACATGCACACTCCACCATACACATGCACCCACACACCCCCTCACACTACATTCAATGCTGGGTTCCACAATTCAAGAAGGATATTGAGACGCTTGAGAGAGTCCAGAGGAGAGCAACGCGCATGATCAGAGGACAAGAAAATAGGCCTTATGATGAGAAGCTGAGAGCCATACAACTCTTCAGCCTAGAAAAGCGCAGGCTCAGGGGTGACCCGGTGGCTGCCTATAAGCACGTAAGGGGTGTGCATTGGGATCTGGGGGAACATCTGTTCACCGGCACCCCAAGGGATAACAAGGACCAACGGTCATAAACTCCTCCATGACCACTTTAGGCTGGACATAAGGAAAAACTTCTTTATTGTCTGAGTCCCCAGGGCCTGAAATAGACTCCCTCTAGAAGTGGTACAGGCACCTACTCTGGACTCATTCAAGGAATGATTGGATGTTCATCTTGCTGGGATCCTTTGACCCTAGCTGACTTCCTGCTCCTGGTCCAGGAGGCTGAACTCAACGATCTCTCAAGGTCCCTTCCAGCCCTAATGTCTATGAAATCTATGAAATACACTCAGACCCTCATACCCACACTCCCTCAGAAACCCCAGCCACTCTCCCTCACACACAGCCCCCCACAAACCCCATACCCACCCACACCCCACATATCCACACACACACACCCATTGTTCCTTCACCCTCACACCTATCTGCCCCCACAGGCGTAGCCACACCCCACATAAACCTATACCCACCCCTGCACAGTATACAAGAATAAGACTTCATTTTAAACTATTATATACAATCACCTCTATGTACACTAGACAAACACATGTAAACCAGAACAAAATATTTTTTTAAATCAAATTAATGAATGTTTTAGATATGTTTGCTTTTTAGAATCCAAAAGGGTCCACACATCCATTCAAAATTTCCAGAGGGGTCCAACAAATGAAAAAAGGTTAAAAACCACTGCTCTAGAAAGTCCTTGAAAGATGATGTTCCCATAACAACATAGAGGACAAAAACTCTAGTAAACCCCCAACCAGTAAGAGAAAAATAAAGTTTGTGAAACAGTGACATCAACAGTAATCAAGACAGTCTATTAAAAACCATTTACATTATTTAATCTATAAATTGTTAAAACAATATCTTCTAAAGCTTTTTGTGTGTGTAGTCCTGAACAGTGAGTGGAGTTTACAGAAATGAAGTTACATGGTGGTCTAGAGCAGTTGTCTCCGAAGTAGGGTGCATGCACCCCAGGGGTGCGCAAGACAATCCACTGGGGTATGGGAAGAAAATATTAGAACTTCTATTTATATTTATATAAATATACATATATTGGGGGGGTGCGCTCAAAAATTTTTTACTGATGGGGTGCGCAAATATAAATATACATATATTGGGGGTGCGTGCTCAAAAATGTTTTAGTGATAAGGGTGTGTGATCAAAAAAGTTTGGAGACCACTGTCAGCACTACAGCTTTGTCAGCACTAACTGCCTCATAATGGGTCCTAGGCAGATTTAAAGTGTGGAAATGACCCGAGACCGTGCTAAGTGACAGATCACTCTGTTCCCATCTGCTATTGTTTATTACTCAGAGACTACAATGAGGATCTGGGTTCCACTGTGCTATGTGCTGAATAAACGCAATGAACCTCTTACCCCAGCAAGTATTAGAAAAAAAAATCAAACTGGAGTTGCTTCCACTTGAAGAGACTGTTAGAGCAATGATTCTCAACCATGATGTGGTAGCACTCTGAGGTACCTCTCAAGGGTAGATCAGGGTACCACACAAAGTTAGCACTGTTAGGTATGCAAAAATGATTCAGAAGATGAACCCAGAGATTTCAAATAGGAATCCAGTGCTAAAAACATTCTGGCCTGCTGTTACTTTTCTGAAACAGAAAAGCTGCTCTATTAGTTTTTCTCAAAACATGAGTGAAAACTAAGGCTGGTGTTTTCCAAGGGATGCCTTGAGTCTGAAAAGGTTGAGAAACACTGTGCTACAGAGACACTGTAAACAAGTAGCCCTCAGGTTTTAGCATTCATTTCATCCTCTGATCTGAAATACCCCAAAATAGTTCACTTTCAGTACAAACTGCGAAGTCTACTTCATATAGCTGACTCTGAAGCAGAGAGATATGATGTAGGCTGATGATTCTGACTGGGATGATATTCTGAGAGATTTGGGAAGCACTAATTTAATTTTCTTTTGGCTTATTTTCTGCTTTAGGTTAATACTGACTTGTATGACTATGAACTTATCTTTAACTAATATTAAATGTAACTAGAACACTCATTATGTATGCATACACCTGTTTAAACAGAAGACCTTAAAATAATGGCTTTTTAGTCTCTAATAGACAAGTGTTAACTGCCCCATACACTATTTCTTACTTTCAGCTGCTGGTCCTTTTCATCCAGTTCCTTCTGCAGCATAACTATCACCTGTGTTCTTCCCAGCATGACTTCCTCTTTTTCATGTAGCTTCTGCTTCAAGGCCTTTAATAACTGGTCAGGGAAATAGAGAAGTTAATTTTACATGACAAACGTAAAAAGCAGCTGAGCTAGGCACCACTGCCTCAAGTGCATGGCATTACCAGTAACCTGCAAGATATTTCAATCTGCCACAGCTACCCAAATCAAACCAAGTGAAGGGGTTCCCAGTGGTACTGTACCTGTTCTAGATCAGCACTTGCATCAGATCTAGCAGCTAGTTTAAAGAGCTCCTGTTCATGTTTCTGTGCTTCTATAACGAATTCCTTTTCCTTTTCTTGGATAATATTCTGAAACATACGTATCTGAAAACAAAGTCTTAAATTAGTTTGAAGCAAACTACTATTTGCAGGATTCACTGAAGGATGCAATAACATAAATTTACTTGTACAACAGTACCAGCGATGCTCCTCTGGAAGTGGAGTTTCACCAGAATAAATCCAAATTAACCGAGGGAAGAACTAGGCCTTAAATACAGGGAATGTTACAGCGCAGTATGAATCTCTAATGGTAAGAAGGAAAGTGTCTCACATTGTACACCTGTGTTCTCCTTCCTAGTCTGATTCTGTTTCATGTCCTAAATTTCATTTCATTCTACAGTATACATTACTGACTCTTATATACCTCTTTTCTGGTTCCATTACCTCTTTCCAAATTACTACCTTGTAACCCAGCTACATTACCCTTACTGCTTGTTTTCCATTTCCAAACTTATTTTTGTTGGTCACCCAACAAGTGTTATTAAGCTTAAATATAACCTTGAGGGCCTGACCACCTTAAGAATTGAAAAGCCTGTACTGCTTTTTAATAAGACAGGTCATGTTAGTCAAAGATCCAGCCAGAATTCCATTTGAGTAATTACATCCAGCCTATTCAAAATACCACACATATTCCAACTACATATCTCTATTTTAGCAATATTTATTATCCTAAAATTATTAATAGAGCTTCATGCTGCAGCTAAATCTACAGTAAAAAGGAACCGTTATGTTGTGTATAAAGGAGTAAATATAGTCGCAAAATATTTGGGGAATATCAAGACAGAAGGTATTTTATAAAGGCTCGGCACATTCATCTCCATAAAATCAGAGCACTGACCTAAGTTGGAGTCAGTGCTCTGAATAATCCAGGACTGGGTACAACTGTTACTGCTGGGGGAAGAGGGATAAAATAATTATGGAGATAAAAATGGAGATAAATAAATTATGAAGAAATGGAGATAAAATAATTATGCAATTATGTTATCTCCATTTCAAGAACTAATCCAAAAAGCACTAAGAACTTTTTCATCACTCTCAGAATTACCATTCAAAAGCAAAGAACTGCATCTCTCTCCTTTTTTGAGATACAGGCATCTGACAACCACTACTACATCAACTCTTGGCACCAAAGCGGCAATTTTTACTGAATGTTTACTTACATTTTCTATATACATAGCTTCTCGTTCTTGGAAATGGCCCTTCTCTTTGCTCTGAAGATTTTGAAGACTTTTAATCTGTTCCTGGAGTAAACTACATCTTTCTTCACTGTCTCCAACCTTCTTTGTAAGGTTCTCAACTAGAATCTGCATGTTCTGCAGTGAAGACTCTTTTGCAGAAAGCTGATTCTTTGGAATAAAAGACCCAAAACTGTTAGTGAAATATACCTAGGACTAAACAACAAAAGAAACAATATGATATTGCTAGCTTCTCTACAATTAAAGCAAATACAAACCAAAATCTACATTTCAGGTATTTTAATCTGCCCAAGAGATCTGCTAGCACAACTGAAATTATTCCTAATATTCCTATTTCAAAATGTTCTTGCAAACAGCCTGGAGAAAATAACAAACAAATACATACCAACATGGTCAGGTTACTTGACCTCCCCACCTGCTTCCCACACCAGTGCCTGCCATGCCCCCCTGCCACTACTTTCACCACTGCAGCAGGGGAGGGACCGACATATTTGAAACAACCCTCCAGTAATTAAACACCATGTGGGAAATTATACAAATTTATATATTTTCCATGTACAGAAACTAATTATTAGGAGGTCATCTTACATTCAAAATAGTCTTGGAAGCAGGTAACTATGATATTTAAGCCACCAATAATGTGTACATATATTAGAGGTGTACCTTCAATTCTTCATTACAGGCAAGTGTTACTCTTGTAACATCGCCTCCTCCACATGCTAAATGCAAATCAACAATGTAGGCATCTTTTTCATGTAGTTTCTTTTCCTTTTCTACAAGCATGGCATCCATTTCTGCCCCTCGCTGATACTGCACCTCCAATTCAGAAGTCTAAAGAGAAAAGATGCTTTTACTTCCAACTTTTACAGTGTGCTACAGAGAAAAGGGATGGCTTCACTACTCCCCTACTGCCCTTTCTAGGGTAATGAGACAGTCAAAATCAGATTTCTAAGTAGGTTAAATTTTGACTGCACAGTTTAACTATAGAAATGACTGAAGTGAAACAGCATTTTGAACCAAAATAGGGAGAGTGGACTAATGCACAATGTTTACAACCCCATATATTCCTACACCATAGCAAGTTCAAATTTCTCCACAAAAACATGGCAAAATACCCATTTATCTTATTGGGGCAGGACCTGACATGCAGTCTGACTTATCTGAGCAGAGTTTTACAACACATCTGTTTAGTCTTTAAAGAAATGGACAGAACAAACCCAAGGTCAGTTTAAAAACAAAAATCTTACTTTATTTCGTAGCTCTTCATTTTTTTGTGCAACTTGGGCTTCTAGGTCTTCAATCCTCCTTTTAAGTACTAGTATTTTCCCACGATTTGCAGCAGCATTTTCATGGTCACTATCTTTAGATGCCTAAATGTAAACAGAAAGTTTTGGCTCCTATAAGCAAATAATAAATGCCTTCTGCAACTTCACTAGCTCAAGCACTACTGGTGGCAGACACTCTAGTCAAGTGTTGTATGTTTCCAAGTGGTCTCAAGACCTCAGAGTTTTGAAGAGCTTGACAAAATATTAGACAAAGAAGTGAAGACGTCTATGTCAAGGCTATGTTAAGGCTTCAAAATTCAAATACAGTAAAAGCTCTGTTATCCCACACCCCCCAGTAATGGGGGATACCAGTTAATCAAATATTCCAGTTAATCAAATGTGCACCGTCTGGTGCACTCCCCAGCATCAGTGTGCCAGGGCACAGGCTGCTTTTTCTCCCACGCAGGCTTTTTTGCCCTGGGCCATGAGCCAAAAAAGTGGTGAAGAAAAACTCAGCTTGCGGCAGCAAAATGGGAAGTCCCCCGAAAGTGGTACTTCCAGTTTCGATTTTGCCACATCACTCAGATGCCAGTTAATAGAGTTTTCCGGCTAATAAAGTGCCAGTTAACACAGCTTTACTGTATATCAAGGATACCTCATATGCTGACTGGATCTTCAGCCTTCAGACCACAGAGAAACACCACACATTTCTACTGGCAAGCATAAACCATGCAAACAGAAAAAAAGTAAGGAAGGAGAGAAGAAGGATTATTTCTAAAAAGTATGTTTAACTGCTGTGAAGTTTAATATTACCAAGTGCAATTCTATCAGTAGTATATTATGTAAATACTTTTTGTAAAGCAAGTTATAATCACAAAAAATGCAAATCTAACATTTACACGCAGATTTCACTTTCAAGGACCAGCAAAGACGCCAAGTTTATTAGCATTCTTAAACTACCACCCACTGTTCAATTTGGAGAATATGAAGAGACTTCCCAGAGGTAAAGGATTTTCTGTCCAAGTTTTACCATATTTTTTAAAAACAAATAAACTGTGAAAGCTACAAAGATTAAAGCACTAGTTTACAAACTAACAGGATCAAAATACAACATCATTTTAATGAAATATAATCAGCTTAAATTGATGAATTTTAAAAAATGAAGACCATTTAAAACTTGTGTAATAGTAAAATACTTATGACTTTATTTTCTTAAAATCTAATTTCCAGATGGGTACCAATGCCATTTGTGTATTTTCCTGTGGCATGTTGGACTACAACAATTTGACAAGTTAGTTTCATATTTGCTTTCAATTATTTTTAAGTGGTTTTCCTTTTTAGTTCTCATGTGTAGGAGTACGGGTTGCAAATATGGAAGGGGAAAATTATCCGGATATAATTAAACAAACTGATTATACTACACTTCAGACAGAATTTCACAGAAACCTTTCTTAGGTTAGGAATTTCTTAACTTTTGCAAAACGTGATTAAAAGCATAGGTTAGATCGGGGGTGGCAAAGATACAGCTGGTCCGTAACCAACCCTGTGTACCACATGGAGCACATGCCAATCCTAACCATGTACCACGCACAATGCACAGAGCTGGTCTGGTATACGTTGCACATGATGCATGCATGGGGCCAGACCAGGGTGCACACTGCATGCAGTACTCACCCTTAGCCAGCCTTGTGTGCTGGATCTGAAGCTGGTCCAGACTGGGCCCACAGACAAACCCCATGTGTTAAATCTAGCACACAGGGCCAGTCCAGCACAGGGGCCCCATGCACCAAGTGCAGCACAAGCCCCAAACTGTTCCTACGTACCAACTGTAGCATGTAGGCCAAAGCCAACACATGCTGCAAGCAGGGCCAGCCTGGGGCAAGTGCTACATGTGGTTCCACACAAGACCAGGCCAGTTTTGGGCTTGATGTGGCCTACAGCCCAACATCACGCCCCTCATCTGGCCCAGGGGTCAGATGAATTTGATGCCCCTGAGTTAGATGAATGCATAAAAGAACTGTATACTTAATTTGACTATAACTGGACTCAGCAGGATGAGTTTGGACATCAACTGGATCCAACCACACAAAGCTGACTGCAGGATAAGAACACAAAAGTCTACAATGTAAAGGGTAAACTCACTTTTTTTTGCTCTGCTTTCAACTCTTGTTGCCCAGATCCTGATAACTGCTTCTTAAGTTCTTCTAGTTGGGAGGTCAGGGATGTCACCTTGGCTCTATTGTGCAACTTTTCTTTAGAAAGCTTTGCTTCAGAAGCTTCTTTTTCTTCCTACAATTATTAATTTATAGCTATAAAATCCTTACACAATGATTTATCTACTCAGACAACTTAATAAAAACACAATCACAAATCCAAAACTTCCTGAGAAGACTGCAAATAAAGATGCCTAATATTCTTTTCAGTATTACTAGGGACAGGCTCCTGGCTACTATTGCAATTTAAAGGACCAACATCACTTACATTTCTGTATTAAAGATTTTTTTTTCTTTTCCTTGGTTAGTAATATCACTGCAAGAGCGAAATTTTCCAAATGAAACAGTAATTTTGGATTCCTCTGGTTTTGGATGCCTGGTCTCACACAGTTTCAAATAGCCTCATTTCCAAGAATAGATGCTCAACAATCATCATGCAGGCTTTTTATTCAGCTAGGATAGTGGAACTAAGATAAGATGTTTCCTATCCACACTGATGAACTAAATGCTAAACAGATGCAAGGACAACCATCACGAAATCATTTTCATTTCTCATTACTTCCATTAGGATCCTCAACACTTGAGCCAGCTACTTCATTTTAGATTTGGGGGGAGAGGGGGAGGGTTTAAATACAATGTATGTTAGGTTTTACACTACTTTCTACTTTGAAACTTTAGCCTAAACAAATCTAACAATATCCCAGTAAAATGTAAGTCTGAAAACTAAGCCCTCGAAAATATACTTCAAGCATCAGCCTGAAAATTTAAAAAAAAAAAAAAAGATTACCCTTTAATAGACTATAAGATATTTAATATAAATTCAGTCTATTAACTCTGACCACAAATCAAGGGTATAAAAATACAGAAATTATAATTAAAGGAGATTTGAGGGGAAATGTTAAAAAAGTAATTTTAAGTCAAGCCTATAGTCTAACCAAACAGCTAATTGTGGATATTAGATTCTATATTTAACCTAAAAGGAGCCTAGCTCTCTATCTAATTCTGTGCAACAGTGAACGTGCAATGGAAAGTTGCTTCCTATATTTATTAAGAGCATGTGTTCATTCTTGAGAACATTTGTTGCTTCTGTAACAACCAGAGCTGGTTTTAATTCTGGAAACAGAACCTAAGCTTATAGGAAGCTGTAATGTATCCTCACACATCTCTTGGCTGTGATCAATGCTTCCTTAGTCCTGAAGACTGACTCACCTAAATCTTAGGCCTATATCTAGACAAGATTAAACACAACTAAAATTAATTTTCTTTTGTACTTCAATAAGCACCTTGATGTACATATGCAGTACCTTTAACTGATGATCCTTCTTGAGAAGCTCAGCATCCTTCTCTCTGATAAGTTCCTTGAGTTGCGTTACCAGCTGTTCAGTACGTGCCAGTTGTTCGGTTAAATCAGCCACTGACATATTTGCTGCATTTCGTGAGCCAGAAGCCTGCAGACAATATGCAGTTATGAACAAAACTGTACACTTACTACTAGCTCTGTAAAAATACAGTTGTTAGTTTTTCAGCACATCGTATTAAATTTAACTAGAATGTAATATTAAAACTTGAACAAGCTTTTCAGACACTTTTAGTGTAGCTTGTCAAGTACACTTAATAAAACACAACTGAACTGGAAGAGTATTAAAGGGACTCCATAACCCTTGAAACAGCATCTGATCCTTTCAGAGTAAACAAGATTAAAAACTGTACTAAAATCCAGTCCGGACATGATGCAATCACAAATAAAATGACAAAGACATGCTTACTTGTTTCTCCCTGCCTCCATAACACTATATGATTGTCTGTCTTTAGAAATTCCTGTTTTTCTTCCCCTAATCCTTGTATGCCTAACTGATTCTAGACTCTGAACTGTTTTAAACAATGACTATTCCTTCTGCCTCCCTGAAAAGCACCTGGATTATTGTATGCACTTTCATAAACAATTTCCAATTAACAAAGCCACAAGCCCCTGCAACAAACATGTGATTTCTTGCCACAGAAACTTAGGAGGAAAAAATCTGAACAAATGTGTTGTTTGCATACATCCAGCAAAATAAATGGGAGTGGAGGAGGGACTGCACAGGAGTGCAGAACGATTCTTGAGTTACATTATCCAAGGCCATTAAAGCCGGCTAAAAAATTGAAAAAGGGGCTGTGTGGAGGGCAAGAAACATGCTTTGTGCCTCACAGACAAAAAGAGCTGGTTACAGAAGTACAGTAATAGTTACCATATAATCCCATTTGTGTTACTGTTAGAAACTTTCTTTTTTCAAAAATTAAAGCTAACCGTTTTTCTCCCCTAGACTTAAAAGAAAAAATAATGTCACTAAATCCCACTTCATTTTATGGGTGGGATATCTTTCAGTTAAGATATTAAACCTAGGGCAAAGGGCAGTTGCAGCCACACCACCACACCCTCCCTGGATTTGCCCATGATCATATTAATGTAACTACCTTGTTTCCTCACATACATCACACTCTTTTCCCCACAGTTCAGCTGCTAAAACAGGATGTGAATTAAGTGACAAAATACAGTAATAACAGTTTCTACCTCTGAGTTTGGGAGTTGGGGGGTGGGGATAGGGAGAGCAAAAGTAACTGCAAGACTGCATATGGGACTCACTAAATGCTGTTTGTGGACACTTTCTCTTTTGTCCCAGCGGAGACTCCTGCTGCAGAAGCTGCTACTCAGTTTATTTATTGCTACTTACTTATATATAGATATACACAAGGAAAGATGTTTTTTCTTCATTCTGCCTTTCAGAAACAAGGAACATTTGGGGATGGGGGGTGGTGTTGTCTGTGAAAAAATACAGTAACAGCAGAGAACCAAGGAATAGCCTGCTAATAGTGATCAGTTTAATGTTTTCATGGTTTCTACTGGTCATTTTCTTAAGTCCAGATAAACAGGTTAAAGGTGAATAAGTATAGCCATGGTTACATACTGACAATGAAGTACTGCTTGGAAAAACAAACCACTGCAATCTTCAGGGGCTTCAAACTATCTCCTGGCAAAACCAATTTAAAAAGTTTTTAAAGGTTCCTTGTGGAAAGCAGTTACTTAGGGTTACTGAATATTGCTTCCAAAACCCACAGAATTAAAAAAAATTAAAAGCAACTTAATAAAAGCAAAATACTTACTACTGGTTTGGAGGACAAGTTCTCTTGAGAGCCCCACTTCCACATGGTTTAAAAATGGCTATGAAAGAAAATGATGAAAGAAAATTATATCACTACAAATATTAGTACGGCTTAGAAAATCATACATATAGATACATAAATTAAAAATTGCTATGTTAGCTGCACGAATACAATCGTACCTTTCCTGTTACGGTTCTTTCTACACTTTTTTGGTTTAGGATCAAACTAATTTAATAATCCAAGAAAAACAGGAGCTCGCTGCAGTTGCTGAAACTTGATAGGAACTTTGAGAGTCATTTCATGATTATTAAGAAATTGCTATTTCAATATTTTACACATTAGACCACTTCTACACATTTTGAAGCAAGAAAAGTCAACATTACACCTGTAAATAGACAAGGAAGTTACCTTAAGAGGAATTACCTTAGCCACACACTGCAAGCAGGAGCTCCACATTTAATTCCATCCTTACAAAGTAAGCTGGGTTATTTCATAGATTTCATAGACATTAGGGCTGGAAGGAACCTCGGAAGATCATTAAGTCCAGCCCCCTGCCCAAGGGGCGGAAGTCAGCTGGGGTCATAGGATCCCAGCAA
>NW_017728947.1:33024153-33047178 GCF_001723895.1 Crocodylus porosus
CCAGTTAGGTCATCCCCAGTAGCCAGTACCAGGTCGAGCAGCGCTTTGCCTCTCGTTGGCCCATAGACTTCTTGAGTCAAGTAGAGGTCAGCCACACGAGAAGAACCTTTGCAACTGCTCAGTTTTTGCTGAGTGATCCTCCCACAAGATGTCCGGGTAATTGAAGTCACCCATGACAACCATGGTCCTGGAGCATGCGGCCTCAGCCAGTTTCCGGGCGAACTCTTGGTCAAGCTCAGGATTTTGGGTGGGAGGTCTGTAGTAGACTCCCACTGTTATGTCCTGATGACACCAGCACCGCAGTCTTTGGTTGACTAAACTTTGTGACGGTTATGGAATCTAAACTTTGTGAAATTTAAATCTCAGAGGCCAATTAGATACAGGCAGCCTAAATTCAAATTTCAATGCACTGCTGCATTAGTAAGGGAAGTCTCAGCTGAGAAGGAATTTGGTACCTTCTAAAAACAAGTCTGCAGAGTAACTTACTAACTTGATTGGAGCTGCACATCATGCTGTAAAATCCTGGCCTCAGGACAGCCTTCAAGATGCAAGACCAAGCAAAAAAGCCAACCTTCATCTATTCAGTCACTTGTATATACAAGTAGCACTTTTCAAAGGAATTTCATTTCCTTTTTCAAATCCTAATGCATGGGTTTCAGGAAAGCCCAGCAGGGCAGCTGTGCTCCTGCTCTTGGCAAAACAGTTTATTAAGAAACCTGGCATGCAGTATATTTTACAAGGAAGACTGAATGAAAGCCAAGATTGTTTTTAAAGCAGAATGTTAATCACCACCATAGAAGCAAGGTCCAGAGAGTGAAAATCTTAGCCTGTGTTATGCAGAAGGTCAGACTAACTTGTAATAATTGCTTCTTCTGACAGAGAGAAGCAGGCATATGTCATACTGGTAGCTTCTACCTTTTAAATCCATAATTTGCAGACAGAAGGGAAGAGAGGCTTTACGATCTTATTTTTTAATTCTCTTTTCATCCTTCCAGAAAATCAAAAGCACATATTTTACCCCCAATAACACCAAACAAAGTAACATGGAAGAGGTTACTTGCATATAACAAAGGCACACTAAACATACCTTCATGCTTTGTAAAAATTCAAATGGGTATCAAATTCACCTGGCTCTTCCAGGCCAAATGTAGACCCTAACGCTCCCTGGGACTGGATCCAGACCCAGCAGTGGCATCACTGTGTCATGCAGGTTAACTGAGTCTTTGCTCACATCCCAGTAGACCTCCATACCCCAATTCTGGTGGCAGGCCTTGGCTGCAAGTCTGACTCCATCCACTATGTACCAGTTCCTGTCACTGAACACCTTGACCAAACCCTCCTGATACGTCCCAATTTATTTTAAGAACATTACTTAATGACCTCAAAAAAGGGTAAACATTTCCAAGGTGCAATATTCAAATGCCAAGTTGAGCAGCACAACAGAACAGATTCTTTACCCAGCCCAAGCACGACTCCCTGGTGAGGATTATTTTTACTGAATCAGCCCAAAGGAATTATTTTTTAGGGGAGGAGCCATAAAGTTTGAAGGCCCCCCTCTAGAATCCCACTTCCTAACCCACTCCTTTCTCTGTGGCAAGTTACTACATGGTGCTCCACTTAGTCTTCCATTTATATGCACTTTTAGAAGAAATCTCAACTACCAAAGGTATTTTTCTGGACATAACATGTATGGTCCCGAGATACTGATGTAGGAGATGACCACAGCATCTTTAGAACTCATTATTGAAGTTATCGGCACTGATTTCCCTTCAAGCCTTTCTGTGTCAACTACCTCAGCTCCAATTTTAAGTCCATATTTGTAGTCCATATTTCCTCTTGCCCCTATCTTGGTTACTTTGCTGTACATCACCTTCCATTAGGCCAGGAAAAGTCTCCGTTCAACCACAGAATGCTCACCAGGGCCCACAAAACCTTCATGGATCATGAGAAATAATACAGCTGTCCTGTGCCTCAGTACAGTCTCTGAATCACAATATTGCTCTCTAGTGAACAGTGGCAACATGGCTCTTATGGAGTCTTCTAGTGGCCAAGGTAACATCTGCCTTGAAGGTAAAGAGTAGGAAACAAGTATTTATTGCCAACCACCTAGCATATAAAATTCATAGGAGTAACTATGCACATTGGAAACATCCCACTGAACTCAATGGGACAAGTGCAGGGAGTTAATTGTTAAGATGATCTCGCTCCTAACATTCACTGAAACAGCATGGTATGTATCTGAGTAATCACTGTTAATCCCCCTGCCATGGCTGTCAAGGAAAAAGTGCCTCTCTCCACCACTGCCCTTTACTTAAAGAATGAGGAAGTAACAGGTAACCCTCTTCTGCCACAGCCAGTTATGCAACACACAGTTCTCCATGTTCATCAGTGGAAGCAACAGACACTTATGTGGAGTTTGTTAGTGAAGGCTCTAACAAGTGCTTTTTCCATGTAAAAGAAATCTTTTGCTTGTATTTATTATGTGCTCAAGACGCATACGTTTTACAGAGGTGCATGTACTTTAAATGACAGCTGCTCACAATCAGAATGTGACCTTGCTTTCATTTCTCCTGTAGGTATCATGCAATTAATCCACCGTGTCAATGCTACCTCCCTGGGTACTTTCCATTTGACAAAAAAAAAAAAAAAAAAAAAGGAAGTTAAAATAATTTCTTAGTACATCCATTGGTAGCATCCAAGGTTGTAGCAGGTTCTTACCTACAAAAGTGCATGCTTTTCAATCAGACAGTAGGGCATGGTGGCACACTAGAAACTATCCGCCTGAGTGTTTTATATGATCGTTACTAAACAAGGGATCTCATGGCAACCTCACATACTACAGTTTATTAGATTATGGTTGTAAGAGATGGTTTGGACTGGGAGGATCCTGACTCAGACAGGGGGTTGGACTGGACTAGACCTCTGGAGATCCCCTCCAATCCTAGTTCTCTATGACTCTTGCAAGAATGAAGCGCATGTTCTCTCTCTCTCAAACCAGAGGACCAAACTATTTAAAGACTTTACCTCCCTCCCCACCCTTACACTACGCCCTTACTTACGCAAGTTGCGCTGGGGTACCTCAGATTACTGTACCCCAGGTGTTTTCAAGCTTTTTGGATCAGTGAACCCACAATGGATGGACACGGAGCAGTGTACTCAGGTGGCTGGACACAGAACGGGGGAAAGCTGGATGGATGGCGGGGGGGATGGCATGCAGCTGAGTATGGAGCGGCAGTAGCCACCGCCCCCAACATCCATCCATCCACACCAGCAGCACCTGTGCAGCAGCGCAGGATGGTGCGTGGCAGCACCCTGTCCCTGGCCACCCGGGCGCATCCCCTAGGGCCTTCTCAAGTACCACCACTTGACAACCGCTGCCGTAATGAAAAGACAGAAGCAGCATCCTCCCTTGCTCTACCTCCTGGACTTGGGAACACCCACACTTTCACCAGCCCCCCTGGATAGCAACCCCACATCCCGCCTGCTCCTCCCCAAGCCGGTGGGCAGGGAAAAAGACACAGCCCTCTGGCAAGACAGAGCGAGAGAGTCTTGGAACAACACCGATTCTCTTCTGCAGCTCGCCAGGCTCTGGGGCTAAAAACAGAGGCCAGGGTCACGGTACCTGTAGGGCACAAAGGGAAAGTGGGGGGAGAGGGAGGTGGCACACCTACAATTCAAGCCTTCTTACCTGCCTAAACAACCTCCCCCTCACCAGCTGCGTGAGTGCCCCCTGCCAGCCAGAGCCCAGGAGGAGGAGGAGGAGGAGGAGGAGGAGGAGGAGGCGCCTCCCCCCCCACCCGGCCATGGGGCCTCTGCGGCCCGGGAGCGCCCCTGCAACCCCCTGCCCCGCGGGGAGGAGAGGGGAGAGGAAAAGAGGGGGGTGGCCGCGACCCCGCACTCACCTGCGCGGGGGGCTGAGGGGGGAGGGTGCTCCTCCTGGCGCCGGCCCCAGCGGCGGACGGGCCGCTCGCACCGACCCAACGTCAGCGCGCCGGGTGACGTCAGCGCGCCGCGTCCTCGCGCCCCTCCCCTCGCGCGGTGGAGCCGTTACTCCCTAAGACCCTACGTCACCCCCGCACGGGGACGGGGACGGGGCGGGGGGCGTCTGAAGTCAGTAGCGCCGAGCACAGTCCCCCCCGCGCTGCGCGCGCTCCTAGCCCCGCCCCCCCAGCCGCTGCTGCAACCTGGCGAGGGCAGGGCAGGGGGCGAGTTTCCTGTCACCAGAGGCCGGGGCCCAGTGCTGCCAGGTGTACCGTAATTACCGTGTTTGCACAAAAAACGAGTAATCATAATAAAACTGCTCAAAATGTAGGATGGCTATTGGGGCAGCAAATGCAAAGCCCGAGTCGGGAGAGCCTTAACCGACTTGGGGGTTTGCTGTCAGTGCTTTTTTAAGACAGCTGACCTCAAAGTAAAGAAATGCTGTGATGACCCAGCCCTCAATCGCTCAGTGGCGAGTTACTGTGATCAATATAAAGACGATGACGATTTATATGCGTTCTTACTTGCATAAGTGTTCAGTGTACGATAGTTTTTCAGCACATACAATAATTTTGAGCTTCCAATATGATTGTTTCATATTTAAGACCTGGCAATGGGATGGCTTGACTGGATGCCATTGCGATGACTGGGGTGGTTGGCTGGTGCCCCCGTACCGCAGGAGCCCAACGCAGGGCATAAGGAAAGGATGTCAGGTCCATTTTTCTGTTTCAAAGAGCTTTGCGTGGTCCTGAGAGTGCAGGGAAACCTCGTGTTGCAAAGCAGGGGAAAGGGTTGCACCCTGCCTGGGTCCAGGATGAACTTGTGTGGCACCATTAAAAGGAGCTTCCCAGGGCCTGGGTTGAGAATCACCCCATTCAAGCAATAATGAGTTAGCCACAGGATCTCCCCAAACGTAGGACTCTCGCTATGAACTTGCTTTCTTCACCATGAGGCAGAAATGGGCTGAGATGTGACAAGCATATGTCAATTTGTAGAAACCCAGGACTTCCATTCCCTTTTGTTACAAACAAGGTCTTGCTGTAATGGAGCTCCATCCACCTCAGCCACTTTTGCTTTTAACTATATGCTCAACTACACATGGCTCTTATCTTGTCTCCGGTAGACTGAATTATAATACAGTCACAGGCAACACATACAATAAAGTCCCTGAAAGAACCTGTGGTCAGTTTTTTGGAGGACAGAATGCAAGTGCATAAAGCCTCAGGCTAAAAATAATTCCCTTAGTATGCTGTTTCCTGGCTGACCTTTCAAACAACACCGCTTAACTAGGCCCTCTCTCGAAGTCCTGCTGTTGCAAAATTGTAGTTTTTAAAGCCAACATTCTCTGAAATCTTCTTGAAATTGGATTTCCTACCTCTAATATTTGCTAGAAAACTTTAGGTTTGCATTCTCCTAAAACTTAACTTGATTTCTCTCTCATTTATACCTTAACTTTTCTGTGACTAAAGCCAAGTGGGTGCATTCCAGTATTTGTGCTTGTGAAAAGCAAATATTATGGGTACTCCATGTCTATACATGCCAGATAAGCGTATACTTTACTTAGCTACCTAGCACAATGCCAACCCACATTTCTTGCCTATTGCATATTGAGTAAGAGCATAAATTAAAATCTTAAATGCATAGCACCTTTTAGCTCTGCCTTCAACTTTGTAACTTAATTGTACCCTGGTTAACTGCATCCTAACTGTACTTACTTACTTTGGAACTAGCTGTAATCCATGAATTTGAGCCAGAACCACTAAAGGGAAAACAGCTGTCAAAAAGCTGCTATTAAAAGACTCCAAAGTAACAGCGGCAGATACCAGATAACAGTACCAGATGATGGCTGGTAACACCCATCATTCTCAAATAGCAGCATCAATGCTGACTATTAGAAAAACTTTGAAAACAAAGTTTGCACCCCTAATAGTAATACAAAGTGGTACTGTTTATAGTGCTGTAAGCAAAGTTGTTTAAACAAGCAATGTACCTTAAGTATACTGCTATTAGCGCTGTAACATTAGCAGCCCTAAACCTGACTACAGGCAGTCCTCAGACTTACGACATAATTGGTTCCTGAAAACCACGTCTTAAGTTGAAAAGTTGTAACTCAGAACCTATTTTCCCATAAGAAACAATGTTATAAATGGGGGATTGGTTCCTGAACCAAGGCCCGATACCCTATTTTCACCAAAAATAACCCAGAATTTTGTACTTGATCAATTATAGATGAGTAATATAGCTACATTAATGTATTAATATTATAAATAGCAATCATATTGATTTGGAAGGACTTCTTTGAGGTAACTTTGCTGAATTTTTTGAAGGACCCTTGGCTGGAGTCTTCTCAGGAGTCTTGGCTGCAGGTTTTTCTGGCGTTTTGTCTGCTTTCTTAAAGAAAGTGTCCAAGGAAGTTTGGACAGATTTTCTCCAGGGAGATGGATGACACAGAAAACTTGTTCGCTGGTGTAGCATGGCATGGCATCGGATCAAGCATTGTAAAGTTGAAACTGCCATCAGAAAGTTGAAATGGTATCAATTTATAAATGTTGTAAGTGCAAAACATTGTAACTTGAAACGCTGCAAGTCAAGGACTGCCTGTATGAAAAACCTTGCAAAGTAGGGGAGGTGGTATCAGAAGCCCTAAAACTGACTAGCCCCAGTCCCTTCCACATCTAATAGTCATTGCCTGCTGCTTTGGAAGCCTTAAAGAGCTATTGCAATTAAACCTACCACTAGAGGGCATTCAAAATGCAACATGCATAGCCTTCAAAAGTTATCCTTAATTTATTCAACACCAAATTACACTAAATTAAATTGTTGATTTACTGTGGTAATGAAGGCCATACAAGTAGGTGGAAAGACACTGAAAGAGTCTCTAAACTCAGAATTCTGTTTTTCAAAAGTTCTGATTTTTTTTTCAAAATTTCTCTGAGATTTTCTTACAATTGTAATATACATGTGTTATGTTCTTTTCTGCAGTTTGAATGAAATCTGATATTTTTTCCAAGCTGAATGTTGAGAATTGCCCAGCTAGTACACATATTGAAATGAAGTAAATTACTGAACTGCTCTTCTTTTCAAGTAAAAAGTGAGATTTTACAATTCCTTTATCAGTCCTTACCTCAACCACTGGGAAGTGAAACCACTAGGAAACGAAACCACTGGGAAGTGAAAGAAAAATCATGGATTTAACCTTACCCACAGAAAGAGACAAAATCTATTTTTCCCTAAAATAGCAAACTGTATTCTTTGCCACAATGAGGACAAGTTTCTCTTCCATACTGAATTCAGAACTTCTGCAGGAAAGCAGGAGGGAAGGAAATAGGAAAAGGAATTCAGGCTTGATAACTAAAATAAGGGTGGGGTGAAGGGGATGAGTAGCAAAGTGGTCAAATCTGTAAAAGACACAAAATTATTCAAAATAGCGAAGACAAAGTGGAATGCGAGAAACTACAGAAGGATATCTGGCAGGATTGAGTGAATGGGCAACTAAATGGCAGATGAAATTCAATATAGATAGTGTAAAGTGATGCACATGGACACAAATAACTGTGGGTTTCCCCTTGCAGGCTGTTTAGGGCTGGGGTAGAGCAGGATGCAGAAGGCAGGGGATGCCATGTGCATGTGCCTGCACTTACATGCATGTGGCAGCCAAGCAGTGTGGTGGAGAGCATCTCCCCCCAGGTAAGTTTATGGGGAGGGGGAAGGTGTGGCAGAGGTGAAGCGTTGGGGGGGGCATGGGCAATGCAGTGGTGGGGGCACAGGTGGCACGTGGGGGACCAGAGGGGCACATGCCCCCCCTCCAAATTTCTGTGCCAACAGTGGGGTGTGGGCCTGCAGCCAGGCCTGGCCACCTTTGCAGCCTATCAGACAGGACCCAACACAGGAGACACCATTGCGCTGCTATGGCTGCCAAAGTAAGGTGTCCCCTGCCCACCCAGCAGCAACGAGGTACAACTCTGCACTGCCATGCCTCACTTTGGCAGCCATCAAAGTGCTCCCTCCTGGGAGCAGCCCAATGAGTAACTCTTCAGGGCTGGGAGGTGGGGGGGGGGGAGAGGGGGAACGGCCCACCCACAGGACCTGGTTGATGTAAATGAGGGCAATGGATGGCAAAGCAGTCTTTAACTCCTGTACTAAGCAGCAGAGAATGTGCAGCTTGGGCAGCTCCATGTGCCAAGCCAGTGCAGAAGGATCTTCCCACCCCTGCCTAGAACAGTCCAGGAGGTCCCTGATATGAGTTATGTTGGCCAGGATCACCCTCCTGTGCACCCAGGGCACCTCCATTGCTGGCACCACCCACCGGGGTTTTTTCAGCAGGGGCTTGGTGAGGAGCTCAGTGCCCTGGGTGACCATGTCTAAGGACCTGGAGGTAGAGACCAGCCTCCAGACCCTGAGGAGGTCCTGGTAGAAATCCACCAGCTCCACCAGATCCTGCTGGAGGAGACCTCACAGATAGAAGAACTACAGTCATATTGGAACCCTCAGAGGCAGGTGCGGCCAATCTGGCATCATGCTACTTGGCTACCAGCACCATAGGAGCTCCTATAAGGCCTGAAGGTGGAAGATGTGGATCTGGCTGCGGAGGTAAAACAGCCTTGCCCATCCTCCCATAAGGGGAGGCTCAGGATCTCTGCAGAGACCCAGTGCCGTCCTAGCCAGAAGACCTAACCTTCCTCTGGGCCTGCCCAGGAGCTCTGGGAGCATAGCCAGGGTGTTAAAATAGTGTCAGAGCATGGACAAGACTAGCTGGATGATGACTAGTGCCCTCCCATGAAGGGAAAGATGCTGCAACAGGCCTTGCCATGCCTGCAGCTACTCAGATACCCTGACATCTAGATGATTCCAGTTCTCCAGCAGGGAAGGGTGCTTGAGGGGCAGGTAGACCCCTGGTAGGGCAGCAAGCCCACATTCCAGTGGAGCCCACCTGCCACCCATAACCCACTTTCAGGTCAGAGTTCTTGATGCAGTTGGCCTGGGCAGAGGAAGCCGCTGAGTAGATGGACTGGCAGGCCTCCACCTGCACCAGGTCACCCAGGGCCTGGTTGGCAAGGACATTGTTAGTGTACAATGACAGCACCACCCTCATGGCCAGTTCTCAGAGCACTAGTCACACCAGCTGCGCAAAAGGCACAGGAAGGGCTCAAGGGCAATAGCATATAGCTGGCCTGACAGTGGGCAACCTTGACATGCTCCCAACCCAAACGGGATGGGCTATGTCAGCATCCAGTTGAGCTTGGCCAGACACTCTGTACAGCAATCAGAGAAACAAAAGCATGAAGCAGGAACCAAAGCCAAACACTCTCAGTGTGCCTGTGAGGTACTCATGACCCACCCAGTCAAATGTCTTCTCCTGATCAAAGGACAGGAGGCTGAATGGCAGGCCCTCCCTACAACCAAGCTTGAGAATGTCCCAAACCAGGTACATATTGTCAAAGATGGTCCTTCTTGACACGTGTATGGTCAGGGTGGACCACATCTGCCAGCATGGACATCAGGCACAACCAAATGGTCTTTGCTACCACCTATTTCCTAGGCAATGGCTGAGAGAATGAGCTAGAGCCTGAAGCTCACATCTTTCTATCTTTTCAACCCAAACATACTGATAAATTATATAGTATACTCAATTTTTGCAACCTGACATGCAAAAATGGTTGCATTCATTGTCTGAGTGAATAAAAGATCCACACTGCATATTAGGAAGGACTCAGAGTGTTTGTTCCTTAATGTGTAAAATTATAGTGGCTTCTTCTCTGGCTTGACAAGACAAATCACATACAACAAGTATATTAGAGTTGATATCCTGACATCTGGTATTATTCTTCCTTTGCAATTGCATCATGGATCCCCTCCCTTTTCTTCTGTTGCTAGCTGAGTCTTTGTTAGAGGCACATCAAGCTGAAGCATCTTTGGCACCCAATTATCCATTTGTGCTCCCCCAACAAATTATTTCAACAAAAGCTTGCCTATAAAATAAAGAAAAAGGCCTAGTGATGGTTTAGTTAAGCAAATGTAAGCTTCTATGAAAACCTTTAAATTAAAACCTTCGAGTCAGGAGCACATCTGCATATAGGGATATTTTCCTGAGTATCACAGCTAGGACATAGGCAGCTAGGCCCATGGGGGGATTATTGTGAAGGAAGCATGTAGCATTTTGTTCAAGACTTATTCTGGCATATCAAATGTGGAACAACCTATAGGTAAACGTTTCAGGTTGTATTTCTAAACCTGTATTTAAAGTTCATAGAAGAGGTAAAAACTTTTTTTTTTCTATTTTTCACCATTTAAGCTCAGAAATTGCATTTAGAGCATGGGTGTCAAGCATCTGGCCTGCAGAAGCATTTTATCCAACCCACCTGTAGTTCAGTGGGCTACTGGAAGTGCAGCTGAGCAGAGTTCAGGTTCCCTGGATGTCAATGGACATAAGTACAGACAGCAGCCTCCCATCTCCACACTGCCACCTTAATACAGTTCCATGCAGCCATACACTCCCAGCTCAGTGCCTCTGCCTGGCAGTGCAAAACTCTGGCCAGGCAAAGGCATGGAGCCAGGGGCATGTGGCTGCACAGAGCCATGTTTGGGTGACAACACAGAGATGAGAGGGCTGTCACCCTTAGTCATATTCATGTCCATGCCACTGCATGCCCCTGGCTCCAGCTGCAAGGCACCCCATGCCTCCAAGCTCCATGCCGCTGCCAAACCTCCAAGCCACCGCACATCCCTGGCTCCATGTTGCTGCCCAAATGTGGCTCCGTGCAGCTGCACACACCCAGACCTATGCTGCTGCCAAGTGTGGCCCCACAGATCTAGCCTAGAAGAAGCCCCTGCAGTCCAGATCCAGCCCAGGACCAGGGGTGTGCTTGACAACCATAATTTAGACAATATGAAATGGCAACAGACACCTTTGCCCTTCCTTAAGTGCTACACAAGGGTAATGCAATATTTCTTATTGAGGTCTATTGCCACAAAGCCAGAGTGCCCATAGTGTGGTAGAGGGCAGGTCAGTGTGGGTAAAGTTTAGCCTTACTAATGCCTAGTAATCCTTGTTTTTCACAGGCATTCATGGACGCCAATTCAGACATGCAAAACAGGAAGTTTTGTGGTCAAATCCTGCAGTAGAGCTATTGGTTGCATCCTTGCATACAGCAGTTAAATTCTGCTTTCATTAGCATCGCCAGCAAATTCTATCCAGATTTACATCAGTATAACTTAGAGCACAGTCTTGCCCCTTGTATTACGTAGCATATACATGTTAAGATGCCACGCTGTGGGGAGAGATTTGAAAGAATAGTCTTGAGTCCAGACAAAGAAGCCTCCAAAGCAACATTCCAAAACAGTGTTTTGTACATTTCCCACAACTCTGCCACAAAGTTACAAACTTGATGTCACTTTGTTACTTGGTGCCCCTTCTACATGTAGTACACAATTAACTGGTGAACTGCAAAATTATTTTAAACTGTCCATGTAGTCTAAATTTGCTACATGCACAGATTAACTATGGCACCATAAAAAGGTCTGTCCAACTATAAAGTTAGAGCTGGAAAATGTGTAATAACTTTATAGCTGCTTTCTATCCAGCTTTAATTTGCATATATAGCGAAGGCCTATGCCCCTGCAGCAGGGAGCCCTATCAGCTGAGGACCCCCAGCCACAGGGTTGTACGACAGGCTGCCATGGCTGGAAGTCCCAGCCACTGAAGTACCCTGTAGTTGATAGGACTCTCTGCCCCTACAGCACCCCACAATCACATGTGCCATGGCAAGAGGAGCAATTGTGTGGATTGCACATCAGATCCTGTCCCATCTTTACCAGAACATCTAGTAGAGCCCTGAGAGACAGCTCCATATCATTACAAAGTTAAATTGCTTTTTTAAATCAAAATGATGCATGTTGCCTCTTTTATCCTGAGAAGAAAGTAGCTTATGACAAAAATAATTAAGGACTTATTTCAGTGAATTGCAGCAGCTTTATACCTACCCTATTAAAGTCTTTGCATTTCTGCTCTGAATACAACAGCCTTATTGTGGTCAGGGGAGCAAGAGCTTTTTCCTCCTGTGAACAATAAATTACATTGCAGAATTCAGTGGTGTATTAACTGTATGAAGAACTATAGGAATTGATTGTATCAATAATTCCTTCATCATTAAGACAAAAGCAATAGCCTAAAAGTGAGTTACTGTTTTTTATAAAGAGAGATTTGAAGGAAATATTTCCATTATAAAATTCCAGAAGAACTGCACCAGCCAAAGGAAAGTTAGCCATTCAAGAAACTATTAGCAGAAAATCCTTGTTAAAGACTCCATGGTTAGACAGTCTAGTACAGGGGTGGGCAATTATTTCAGGTGGAGGGCCACTTACCAAGTTTTGACAACCTGTCGAGGGCCACATGGGTAGCCCGGCCCCTTGACAGGTGCCCCGCCCCCGGGGCACCATCTTGGGACCAATGTCCCAATGTCTTGGGACCAGTGTCCCAGGGCCAGGACCAGTGGGGCCTAGAGTAGGGCACAGGGGTTTGTGGAGCCAGGTTGGGCTGCACCAGAAGGGAAAGGGGGGAGCTGGCCTGGGACCCTGTACTCCTGCTGCCCCACTCTGGACCCCACTGGCGCTGGCCCTGAGACACCTATGTGGGCCCTGTGCTCCTGCGCCGCTCACTCCCAGTGCCCCCAGCCCCACAGTACAGGCAAGGGGGCAGCGCACAGCCCCAACCCCCTGCTCACTGGCAGAGGAGCTGGTGCGGAGTGGCCCCTCACCCGCCCTGTGGCCCACACTCCCTGCTGCAGCCACTCGCAGCCCATGTGGGGCTGTCCTGAGCAGGAACAGCAGCCCTATGTGGGCTGCGAGTGGCTGCAGTGCAGGGTGCCAGCCACGACAAGGGAGGGACCACTTCCCCCACCGCACTCAGCACCAGCTTGTAACCTGCCCCTGCTGCCAGCCTGGACCTTGCACAGCTCTTGGCTTGCCTGTTGGGGATGCACAGGTAGCAGCAGCTGCAGCAGTTGCCGCCCCACCCCCCAACCCTGCTTCTCACGCTGCACAGTGTTTGCTGCTGCTGCCTGTCTGGAGTTCGCATGCTGGGCAGCACAGGGGCAGGGGTGGCAGCCACACTGCAGCCTACCATGGCACGAGCTCTGGGCAGGCAGCAGCAGCAAACACTGCCCAGCATGGCAAACGGGGCGGGGGGGGCGCAGCTGCTGCCATCGTGCGCAGCCCTGATGGGTGAGCATGGAGCCAGCGTGAGGCCCAGGCTGGCAGCAGGGCTGGGTTACAAGCTGGTGCTGAGTGCAAGGAAGAGCAGCCCCTCACCTGCCTTGTGGCCAGTGCCCCACACTGCAGCCACTTGCAGCCCACGTGGGACTGCCTGTTCCTGCTCAGGACAGCCCTGTGCAGGCTGCGAGCAGCTGCAGCAGGGAGTGCCATCCATGGGGCAGGTGAGGGGCCACTTTTCCCCGCACTCCACACCAGCTGCTTCCCTGCCCTTTCCCACCCCCTTACCTGAGATTCCCATGCCAGTGCAGCCACATGGTTCCAGGCCAGAAGCTCCTGGGTCCTACTGCCCCTGTTTCCTCATCTTTGACAGGAACCAAGAACAGATCATTTTTAATTTTCAAAAAACATTTAGGGGCCCCGTGGGCCATATTTTGCCTACCCCTGGTCCAGTATGATTTAGTCTCTCTCTTTTTAACAGGTGTAGCTCTTCTACTGCTTCTTTAAATAATTATTGGAATGCAAACTGCCTTGTGAATGCAGTCATATTATGCAAAACAAGTTAGTAAATTACAACATTTGAGATTGTACATTCATTCTGAGGAATCTTTTTAAAGAAGAAGGAAAAAAAGTCAATCCATCAATCAAGCCTCAGTTAAATCCTTCATACTGTGGCAATTTTGTGTGGATAAGCTATAATATCTGACCGCTTGACAAACTGGATTTTATCTAGTGCAGAGGTGAGACAAAGGTATATGTGTCAAGAATGTCCATGAATTTTGGAGGATCAATTTAAGATATGTATGGCCTGATTTTTTCAGAGAACTGACTTTTACAGCATTCTAGGGCACTTCCCATCCTGAAAAATGAATGAGGGTATGCCATCCGGGAAAAAACAGCATGTGATGTTCTAATCAGATACTCATTGGTAATTCGTACACCAGGGGTGGGCAAAATGCAGTGCCAGATGTGGCCTGCCAGGCCATTCTGGCCTGCGGGGCCCCTAAAAAATTTAGAAAATTAATATTTATCTGCCCCTGGCTGCCTATCATGTGGCCCCGATGGCTTGCCAAAACTCAGTAAGTAGCCCTCCACCCCGAAAACATTGCCCACCCCTGTCATACATGAAGAAGTAAATAAAGGTTGCATAAACATTATAATTCTGTTCCTGCTTCGTTGCTTTACTTAAAATCTTTAACATTCTTAAAAACCTCAATAACTTGCATATGAAAAACAGACAAAACCATGAATTTGACTCATCAGTAGAGTGACAACCTTTAGCTGCACCGCACAGACCCCTGGAACTAACAGAATAAGCTCTCACATCCACCTTGTGCTCTTAAACTACATGACAACAGAGCAACATATAATGAACCTGTAACTCTTCAGACATGCAGGAAAAGATTTATTTGAGGTAGGGGGCATCCATATCACTGAGTTCTAACCCAGTACCATGAAGTTAAGTTTTCCATTATCTTCATTTGACAATAATCTGAGCTACATTCTAACTCCATCTCCCAGCTTTATTACTGCCATACCTTCCATAGGCTTGACTTACATTCCTGGAATAGCCAAAAGCAGGACACATTAATTTCTCATTTGCTGTTTCTTTCAGTTACAGAGTAACAATTTTAAGTTAGGCAATTTTAAGTTTGCTATTATGAATTAAGCTTGTTACTATACTTTTATATCTTGTTATTGTATCTTTATATAGCAAAACAAGTATTCGTTCTCTGTGTTCTTTTTTATGACACTTGGACATATGGATGAATGAATGAAGAGTGAATGGTAAAAGCAGAGTAAGCTACATGTTAGCAAATAAGTTACTAAATGGTGAATTGTGTTGGGGAGTGGCTGAATAATTCAGTCTGTACCACTCAAAGAATAAATATAAGAAAAGTTAAAATTGAAGACAAGGTCTGCAACATCTCACAGCAAGAGACTCTGGACATAGCCCACACCAGCGACAATGGGAGGCTGTTGTAAAACAGAGTGATTGAAGAGCAACACCTAAAGACAATGATGAACTGCTTGTCAGGATGGATGAGATTTCAAACAAAGGAGTCACAGAATCAGAAAAGGCATCCAACACCGACTTGATAACACCTATAAAGGAGAAACTTAGTAGCAAAAAGTGGGAGACACTCTGCAAAACTTCACAGGAACACAAATACATCTGTACCCGCTGTTCCTAATCTTTCATGCGCACTAGGCTAGCCACCTAAGTGTAGCAGTGTGCAATGGACTTTGGTAACTATAACGTCTGCAGCGTGATTGTGAGTGTGTGTGTATGTATGTGAGGTTTTAAATGTTTTTGTAGTTTTAATAAACACAGCATTTTGCCTTATCCTCCTCATAATGTCTTGCTTGTCAATTGAGCTAATTGGTAATTTTTGTGCAACAAGAGTTCCCTTTAGAGTGCCCAGGCCTTCCCTCTTATCCCATGTTTTAGGCTTGGCCCAGCCCCTTGATTCTGGTCTCCATAGGTTCATAGCTTCCCTAATACTTCCATATCTCTTTCCCCTGCTCTTTAGGTAGGGTGACACCTGTCCCTAATTGGGCAAAACAGTCCCAAAATATAAACGTCAAGTCCCAGTCCAGGGATAAATGACTTTCAGAGCGTTTGGATCTGGGTTTTACATTTGGCGTGAATAAATGCAAATTTTCTCTTTTGAAGGAAAAACATGGGAAACTGCTGGTTTCCCCTTGTAGACTGGCTGAATTCTAGTCTGCAATTCAGCTGCTTGGAGCTGGGGGCAGCAAGACACAGAGGGCACCATATGGCCAGCAATGCAACCAGGCAATGATGGAAAGCAGATCCCCCAGCTGCCTACAGGTAAGTCTATGCTGGGGAAGGGGCACAGGGAGAGGATGCGGGGCAGACTGAGGCCCCTATGGTAAGGGAGGGAGTGGGACAGGGTTGGCAGTTGGGACTGGGGGCACTGCACAGCTGTGGCGGTGCATGGAGCCCAGGGCTTGGTGCTGGGGTGGGAATGTGCACTCACGGGGCCCAGCTGGGGGAGAGGGAGGAACCACAGGCAGCTCGTCTGGGGTATGGTGGGGGCAGGGAGGGGGGCTGGCTCTCCACCACTGTGCACACTCCTAGAGAGGGGTGTATGGAGGGAATGTGCCCTCCCCAGATTTGTATGCGGGGAGGAGGCAGATGCAGGTTGCCCTGCTGTGGACTCAGGACTCCATCCCCTGCTGCCCTCCCTCTAGGGCATCTGTAGCCAAGTGGGTGGGACCCAGCATGAGACGGCAGAGTGGGGCAGGGAGGTTTGGTGGTGCCACTGCCACCAAGAGCCCTGTGCCAGCCACACCACCATGACAAGGCACCCCCTGCCAACTCAGCAGTAGCAGGGATAGTGGCAGTGGCACAGAGTTGTTCCCCCTCTACTGACAGATAGGCAGGGGGCACCTTGTCATAGCAATGCAGCTGAGGCAGGGCTCCTGGTGGCATTGGCAGTACTGACCTTTCTGCCCTCCTGCACTGGGTCCTGCCCATTGGCCCACGGAGGCCCGTTGAGGTGGAGGGCAGCAGGGCAGGGAGTCCTGAGTCCCGCCGCAAGCAGCCCACATCCTCTCCCACCTCCCACAGGCTCCGCTCCAGCTATGCCTCCGCAGCAGGGGGAGGGGGACAGGCAAGCATGTGTCCTATCTGTGGAGGTTGTGAGCCCCTTCACATCATGTGGCCCAGCCACCAGAAGGAGCTTTATCACTATCACAACTATCCGCTGATAGGAAATAAATGAGGAGATTGAGGAAACCTGGGTTGTGTTCTAGGTTTTGAGCACAGTATAGATTGTGGTGGGCAAACAATGGCCCACAGGCTGGATCCGGCCTGCAAGGCCATTCTATCCGGCCCGCGCAGCCCCTAAAAAATTTAGAAAATTAATATTTATCTGTTTTTGATTCCTGTCAAAAATTATAGGAACCGGGGCAGTAGGACCCAGGAGAAGCCTGGCGGGCTCCTGCAACAGCAGGGCCTGCCCAGCCCTGTCCCCCCAGCTGGAAGCCCCAGCAGGGGCTTCTGGTCTGGGACCATGTGCCTGCACTGCACCAGAAACTCAGGTAAGGGGAGGGGGGGGAAGGTAGAAAAGGAGCCTGGGGAAAAGCAGCCCCTCCCCCACCCTGTGGCCAGCTCTCCTTGCTGCAGCTACTCATAGCCCACGTGGGACTGTCCTGAGCAGGCACAGGTAGCCCCACACAGGCTGCGAGTGACTGCAGTGTGAGGCACCAGCCACCAGGTGGGCGAGGGGCCACTTTTCCCACGCTCAGCAACAGCTTGTAACCTGCCCCTGCTGCCAGCCTGGGCCCCATGCCAGCTCCAAGCTCGCCCGTCGGGACTGTGTTGTGGTGGCAGCAGCTGTGGCCCCCTTGCTTGCTGCACCAGGCAGTGTTTGCTGCTGCTGCCCACCCAGAGCTTGCGCACTGGGCAGTACAGAGGCAGCAATGGCAAACACTGCCTGGCGCAGCAGGCAGGGGGGCCACAGCTGCTGCCACCATGGCACAGCCCCAACAGGTGAGCCCAGAGTCAGTGCAGGGCCCAGGCTGGCAGTGGGAGTGGGTTACAAGCTGGTGCTGAGTGCAGGAAAAGTGGCCCTTCCCCTGCTCCGTGGCTGGCGCTCTGCACTGCAGCTGCTCACAGCCCATGTGGGGCTGCCTGTGCCTGCTCAGGACAGCCCTGCGTGGGCTGCAAGTGGCTGCAGAAGGGAGCTCTGGCCACAGGGTGCGGGAGGGACCACTTTTCCCCATGCTCAGCACCAACTCGTTCCCTGCTGCGGAGCAGGCGGTTGGGGTTGCATGCTGCCCCCAGCCTGTACTGTGGGGTTTGGGTCACTGGGATTAAGCAGGTGCACGAGGCCCACACCGGTGTCCTGGGGCCAACGCCGGTGGGGGCCAGAGCAGGGCAGCAGGAGTACAGGGTCCCGGCCAGCAGGGGCTGTATGGAGCTGAGTCAGCTCCCCATTCTTCCTGCTGCTGCAGCCCAGCCCAGCTCTGCAGACCTCTGCCAGCCTGGGCCCCACCGACGCTGGCCCTATGACATTGGTCTCAAGACATTGGGACATTGTTCCCAAGATGGTGACCAGGGGGCAAGGCACCTGTCAAGGGGCGGGGCTACCCATGAAGCCCTTGACAGCTTATCAAAACTGGGTAAGTGGCCCTCTGCCCAAAATAACTGCCCGCTCCAGTATAGCTAGTAGCTACAGACACCCTTGTCCCCTGCATTCTGGTGTGACTCCTTTCACCTTCCGTGTCACTATACATGGGCTCTTAGTTCCCTGAGCCAGCAGTACCACAGCTCCTAAATTGAGTAACAGCAAGTAAAGTCCTGCTTAGCCCCTGCAAGTCCTGCAAGGCTGAAGTGTCCTGAGTTGCCCTGTGGGAAAGGTACTCATGCAGTCTGCTCAGCCCAGGAGAAACATAGAGAAGTAGGGCTGGAACGGACCTTAGGGTCCCTTCCATTAATCTAGTCTAACCTCCTGACTGAGACAGTCATTCCTGACTAAAACAGTCTAGTTCCTGTTCTTAAAAACTTCCACAGATGGAAATTCCACACCCTCTCAGGGTAGCCTGTTCTAGTGCTTAACCACCCACATAGTGAGACAGCTCTTCCTAAGATGCAACATAAATTTATCCTTCCTCAATTTGAGATCATTGCTCCTGGTCCTAACCCTTGCAGTCAAAGAGAATAGTTTATATCCATTCTCTTTAAAACTACTTTTCAGGTATTTTAAGAACCCCTCAGCTGTTCTTTTCCAAACTAAATTATCTCAGTTCCTTCAGCCTTTCTTCATAATCCATGTCTCCCAGGCCTCTAGTCATTTTTGTTGCTCTTTGCTGAACTCTAATTTTGCCACATCTTTTGGCCCCAAAATGCCAAATAGAAAAGAAGGACCATTTCCCTTGATTTGCAAGTCCTCTTAACAGAACACAGCATGTTGCTGGCCTTTTTTTTTACAATAAGAGCACACTGTTGACTTATATTCAATTTATGGTCCATATTTATGGTCAGATTCTTTTTTGTAGAACTACAGCATGGCAGTCATTCCCCACTCTGTTTCTCTACATATGATTGTTCTCTTCTAAGTGCAGGCCTTTACACTGGTCCTTGTCAAATTTCATTGGTTTGATTTTAGACTATTTCTCAAGTTTATCAAAGTAATTCTGAATCCTAGCCCTGCTCTCCAAAGTGTATGTAACTTTACCCCACTTAGTGTCATCCACAAATTTGCTAAGTGTGCACTTAATTCCATCCTCCAAATTGTTAATGAAGTTATTGAATAGTACCAGATCCAAAACACGTTCCTGGGGAACTTCATTTGATACCTCATCCTAAATGAACAATGAAACCTACTGTCCACTGAAGAAACCACAATGACTACTCACTGAGCACAAGAACTCAAACAGTTATGTATGTACCTGACAGTACTTTTATCTAATCTTTATTTCCTTATCTTTACCAGAAAGAGGTTCATGGGAGACAGTGTTAAAAGCCTTACTAAAGTCAAGGTGTGGCAGGATCACGATCACAATCACCGCACCATCGATGGCATGTCCTGCCTGTTAGATTTTGCCATACTGGGGTCTACTCACCTGCCACAAGTTGTTGTGGTATGTAGTTTTACCTGGAGGTGTTTTTCAGTGGTATCCCTTGGAACCCAGGTGATTCTGCTTGCACCATTTCCGTGGGGCTCCTCTTCCCCTACATCCCATCCATTTCCACTTGAGTGATATAAATTGGCCTTGATGGTGTCCTGGCATGCTGAGGGTGCCATTTGCTCCTGCTTTAAGACCCAGTCTCATAGCTACCTGCAAGAGTATGATTGCAGCCTCTTAGACTAACAAAATGGTAACAGAACAAACACTTTAACTAAAAAAACTTGAATAATGTAGTGGTCAGAGCAACAATGCCCACCATGCCCAGCACTCCATCTCAGCACTTGGGACTTCTTGAGGTGGGGTTCACCCAATTCCCACGTGGTCCCACGTCGCCAGCACCCTCAGACTGAACCTAAGTCCTGGGCCAGCTATCGCCTGGCCACATACTGTAAAGCCCCATGGAGCATTTCTTCACACCTACACAATACTCACAGCTCCACCAACTCCCTGCTGGGAGACTTTGGGTCCACTGCAGCTCAGTTGAGCTGAACAGGATTGAAGGATTCCCAAACAGGATCTTGGACCCTCTGTGGGTCCCGGCAGTGCCCATCAGTCTGCCTTCTCTTAGCCCCAGCTGACCTGTGTGTTCCTGCCAGCATCATCACAAGTGTGGACAAGCAATCAGACCTGGGACCCTCAGCCCATCAACTGCCACTTCCATACTGTTACCTGGGGTGTTTCCCCTGGGTGTCTGGCCAATCCTGGCATCATCAGGTTTGCTGGGATTTTGTGCCCCAGGGAGAGTCTCCAGCTGTCTTCCAGCAGTTGGCTGCATGCTCAGGGCCTCCATGGGTGCTGTGGTGGTGGGACAGGCAGGTGATGTGCACATTAGCACATTATTATGGGTTTTGTTCTCCATATTAATGCGCAGTAGAATTAGTCTACTGTACTCAAAGTGTCTCATGTAGACACGGCCACTGTTGTATAAGAGTTGGGCAACTCCCTTTATATATGTAGGAAGATGCTCTGTGAACCTCTCTGCAGTCTACTGAAGAAACTCCTAATTCATGTGTGGAGACAGGCCTGAGTCACTTAGGACTCATTTCCTTGTGGTTCCTCATACTTTTAATCTGGGCTAAGGAGCAAGAAAACAACAACTGGCAACAGTGATGGAGTTCTAATCCCTGTGCAGAGTAGAGGAGAGTTGACAACAGGAATCTAATGAGAACTAGGACTTTGAATAATTTATTCACGCAGATAAAAAAAAGTTTTAAAAAAGCTATGGGGAAAAATGGGCTCATTTCCACCTATAAACAAGAGACTAAAACAAAATAACAATAGCTGTTGTTTCTGGTGATGAGGGAAAAGTGACAGTTTTACTAAGTGTCATGATTTTACTAGTTTTACTATACTAAAACTATAATTGATATGTTTACCAGTTAGACATTTTAGCGCATACCCTAATGTAGGCCAGATAATTTGCGTGGGGCTGGTCCATGGGTCAGATCTGGCAAGTAGGGTCTGTCCCAGGGTCGGATCTGGCTTGGTAGTGCAAGCTTGTGCACTGAAGCTGGCCATAATATGACCCTACACAATTGGCCTGACCCTGCGCCACAGTCAGATCTAGCACATGGGTTCAGGCTGGTGCATGAGGCTATGTTATCTGGACTATGGGACTCCCCATGGGTCTGGAAATTTGGCAGTGGGACAGTGGTGGCAGCATTAAATGCTGCAGCTCTGGGAGCAATTGAGGGAAAGGTGACAGTTTTATTAGGTTTCATGATGACTAAAATATATAGCTTGCAAAATTTAATAGCTCCTATTAAACAGTAAATAAACCATCTGCAGAATCTGTGGAAGACTTACAAACAGCCTCTCTCAAGGCTACTGGGGATTACAGAGTATAACAAACAGAAGCTATAAATAGAACAGAACAGAACAATAAGAATTCTTATAAACAGAATCATGAAGAAAAGGAAGCAGTGCCTCACTATGTGGCTAAACTAAATAACCTAACAGAGGGCTGACAGCTTGGAAGGATTTTAAATGGTTTAAATGAAACAAGCCAAAACCCCCAGAGGATTAGCAGAGGCCAGTTTGGCCTTAAAACATTCACTAGAACATGCTGTACCACTTGTGCTAGCTACTAAAACTATCGGGGAGCTGCAACTGCATCATATAATCTGTTCAAAGGAACCAAATAAGAAGAACAACAAAAATGTATTCAGAACGCTCAAGAATTATGTGCTTTTATTTTGGGTAACCCCAACTATATAAATGAATACTGCTTTTAAGGACAAATCTGGTAGTAACCACAAGAAACTGCACATCCAGAAGTGCTTCAGGAGGGTGGCGCTAGACAATTTATGGCTCCCAAGACACACTACGTTTAAGATATAATTAACATGTTAATCATGTCTTAGATAGTAACCAGCAACACATACAACTCAAGGCATGATAATGCAAGTGAGCTACAAAGATATTCCACATTATATTCCATATTATATGAGGAATAACTTTGTGGTGTGTTTGTATCATGCCTTAAATTGAACATATGGCTGGGACCTATAAAAACCAAGCATGTCCCCAGCTTCAAATGGCGTCTTTCCAGCAACAGGCTACCTAACTTCTCACTGAGGCAGCAGGCCTTGCAACAGACCTAGATGTCTGCTGTCCCCTACATCAATACAGATCATATCATCATTGGATGAAATACCATTGATTATAGCATTCAAGATTCATTTATGTGCAACTCTACCAATATCATATATGCCAGCATCTGTTTATACTGCCCCTCTGCTGTCTACATTGGCCAGATGAGGATCTGTGCTGGACAGGCAGGTGGGCTGGAGCCAGCACTGCGTGGGGCTCTTCTCGGTGGGGACTGGGCTCAGAGTGGACACCAGCAGTACTGGCAGGGGCTTCATCCACCCCAAATATTGCCACAGCTCCACTCCCAGCCCCATGCCATCCGGTGCAGCCCTGGCTCTTCACAGAGCATGGGTAGATGCAGGACATGGAGCCAGGCTGCACCTGGTGGCATGGGGATGCAACAAAATTTGGGGTGGATGCAGCTCCTCCCAGCACTGCTGGTGCCCACTCCAAGCCCAGCCCACACCAAGAAGAGCACCGCGCAGCACTGACTCCAGCTCCCCCTGCCCCATGCATATCCAGGGGATCTTCCCTTGCCCCCTGCCCCCTGCCCCCCCCCTCCTCTTCCACCATACCGGACTT
>NW_017728947.1:33047278-33079341 GCF_001723895.1 Crocodylus porosus
CCCAGGGTGCAAGCAGCAGCAGGAGCCAGCCCCACACATGAGCTGTGCCTCCGTCCCATGCCTCCACAGCCCTGGGCAGTGCCTGTTCCTGTCCCCTCCCTCCCTTCCTCACCACAGGGGCATTGATCTGCCCCCCTCCACATGCTCCTTCCCTCCCCTTCCCCTTCCACCACAACAGACTTACCACCTGGAGGCAGCTGTATCAGATATCAGATTGGTATTGGCCAATATGCCTCCTTAAATATTAGCTATTGGTACTGGCCCCCAAAATCTCTATCGGTGCACACCTAACAGTAAGTGGTCTAATTAGAGTCATCTGAGCCATTTAGGAGATTCAGCACAATTCAAGCTTCCTGTGTTTTTAATACAGCCAAATCAGGGATCACATTTTAAGAACAGTCCTACGAAGTTGTGCTTCTGAAGAGATATCTACCACACTTTCCAAGTGACCACATGGTCCCAATGAAATGCTGTACAAACAGGAGTTAATAAGATTCTTGGGAGTATAAAGCCAGAATTGTTGCAAAACAGGGAGACAATGTTACTTTTTTGGCAATCCCTCCCAGTCAAGGATGATTGTCTTCCATGACTGTCTTATCTGCATGTTCAAAGATGGCTGATGAAGCCTATCCAGCATCAGCTGACTGTATTTCAGCTCAGACATCTGTTTCTGTGTGGGGTGGGTGGCGCTGGATTTTTTATTTGGTCTGTGACATGCTGTTTCTGCCGCTCCTGCTTTTCTGTCTCCTGTTGTTGTTGTGAGGTTTCTAAGTAGATCAGAGATTTCTGAAGCAGACTCTTCCTCCATCTGGGGTGGTCCTGAGCCATTGGCAACACATAGGGTGTGCATGCAAATACATGTGCACCCCCTGAGATTGGCTGTGCACCCCATGGAAGCACTAGCTGCAAAACTGGTAGTGCCTGCAGAAGTGCACTTCCAGTTTCACTGGTTTCGCTGCTGGTGGTTCCAGGCTCATGCTCTGGGGGACCCCTCTCCCCCGGCTGGCGATCAGCCATTGGGGGACCCTCCCTACCCACGCATCAGCGGTGATAGATCCATTACACCACTTGCATACCATCATGGAGCAGGCAGAGAATGGTGACAAATTTCAGTGGGCATCCATACTTCAGAAGGATCCTCCACAACACTTCTTGGCTGACAGAGTCAAAAGCTTTTGTGATATCAAAGAAAGCCATGTAGAGAAGCTTATGTTATTCTTGACATTTCTCCTGTTATTCTTCTAGTAAGGCACTATTTGTTAACTTAATACAATATTGAAATAGTGTGGTGCCACCACAATTACTATATTTTTAAGTAGCATAATTATGTATGTAAAAATACTATTGCCAGAAAAGAATGTTAATATGTGCTTAAAAGGATGAAGGAGGCTGCAGGTTGTCCAATTTTTATCTTTTTGTGATCTTTAGTATTTTTATCGACTTATATTGTGATTTCCATAAAGTCTTTAGTTGTAAAACTGGGAATGCTGTTTCTTTCCCATATCACTTAAATGCAGCACTTCACAAGTTTGTAAATTTTTCTGAGTCTACTCTTAAACAGGGTTTTACAGTTTTGAGTCCCAAGTAAGGACCCAATATGGGCCACCATAAATTTATCTCCCTGTTAAATTATCTTAAAGCAATGTTAGGTCCTTCAGCAAAATGAATGGTATTTTAAAACTGATACGTTTATCAGTTAGACAAAGACATTTTAGGGCATACCCTAATGCAAACCAGATGAGTTGTGCAGGACTGGTCCATATCTGACAAGTGGGATCTGTCCCAGGGTCAGATCCGACTTGCCAGTGCAACCCTATGCACTGAACCTGGCCACACCATTACCTCACACACTGGCTTGACTCTGTGCCACAGTCAGATCAATGCGGCTGTGTTATCTGAATTGTGGGACTCCCCCTGGGTCTGGAAATTTGTCAGTGGGAGAGCAGTGGCAGCATTAATTGCTGCAGCTCTGGGTACAACTAATGATGCTATTGCTCTACTCATCACCAAATTTCTGGATCCATGAGGAACCTCATGAGCCAGCTGCTCTGCTTGGCCCACAGGTTGGATATCACATCCAAGTGTCTGTGGTCCATTTATTCAAGAAAATGAAGAAAGACATATACATAGGAGCAGAATAAACAAGGTATCAACAAAATGTGGGGAGAGAGTCAAGTGGATTGTGACAGGAAAATGTCAATTCATCAAACAGGAAAAAATTACAAAACAATGATAAGGCCAGTGATACTGTATGGGTCAGAGTGATGGACAATGAAGTAACAACAGTTATCCATGCTAAGTGTGATAGAGATGAGGACAGTAAGGTGGATTTTTGGAGTCAGCAAGATATAATAAAATAAAGAGGGGCAGAAACAGGAAAAGGTGACATTTTTCACACTCAGTTTTTTTTTTCTTTTAATAGATTGAGATGGTCTGGGCATGATGCCAGAAGGGTGTGGAGTGGGGTGGAGGAAATGTTGAGGTCACTAGGGTTTTGAACACACACTCACTCACACAAAAAGACAACCCAACAAAGATGTGACAAGGCAAGTATGAAGAAACTATACCTGAGACTTTGTGATGTTTCAGGAAAAAAGTGGAAATGGACAAAAGTTCATCATGAATAGAAATTAGAAAAGTGCAATCTCAGCTCTTGAAAGATGTGAGTCATGTTGATATGTTTATCTGTTAGAGGCTGTGTCCTTGCAGGTTTCAGGTGGCTTAATTAGCTTAAACTGGCTTGTAATGGTAAGTTCCTCTGGCTAGGCTATTGCCAATTAACAGCCAGAGGCTCTTGCTTTGTCATTCAATTATCTACTGATTCATACATACTCACGTTCACTCAGGGGAACCATCCCAACACAACAATACAATCCCAGTGATTACAATTCCAATGCATTCTTATAATAATAATTTTAGTAATACAAGGTATGATTCACCTCACCTCACAGGCCCAGCCCAGCTCCCCCCAATATTGCAGCCAGGGTACCTGAGGGGGGCCCACAAGGAGAGGGGGCTCCATGCCACCCTCAGCTCTGGCCAGGCAAAGCAGCCTGCAGCTCCATGCTGCCACTCTCCCTCTCCCACTGACAACCCCAGAGCTGGAGTGAGATGAAGGAGGGCTGGGGAAAGGGGCAGCTCAGCAGCCTCCTCAGAGGCTGTTGGGCAGGGCGGAGGGGAGGGGTCGGGGGCAGGTGCTCGAACTCGTGGTGTTTTACATAAAGTGCCATGAGTTAAAACGGGGCCCTGAATGTCTGTAGGCACCTGGGTTAAAACCCTTTAACAAGTGAATGGTCCCATTTTAAGTGTCTTTATGATAATTTAAAGGTAAACTCTAACACCATCCCAACTCCTATATTAAGGCTAAGCAGCCCATGGTTATTTGAGTCATGGTGTTTACCTTTTAAATGCTAATTCAACATGGACTTTCTTCCAATGCTCTGCCATTTTCATAGTTTCTTCAGAATTATTAATGATTAACCTTAACGTTTTGGAATCAGCTCCTTTAAAAAAACTCTTGGATACAAGTTATTGGGACCTGCTAGTTTTAAAAAACAGTATTTAAGTTTAGTTAAGATGTACTTTAACATATTCCTATACTACTCTTGAATTAACACATTAAATTATGTATCAATTTCCTAATATAATTAAAGCTTTCAAACCAAATACGGACCAAAAATATGTGCTGAACTCTTCTACAGAGCCATAGTTTAGTACAGGGTTGGCCAGATAGCAGCCTGCAAGGGGTTAGCTTGTGGCCTGAAGGCTCTTGCCTCCATGCTGCTCCTCCTCACCTCCTTCCTGTTGCTGCCACCCACCCACCTGGGTTTCTTGGCTTATCTCCCTCCTCTGGCTTCTGCTTCCTCCCGTACCCCTAGTATAAGAAGAAATGAACAAAAAACAATGAGCTAAATGAATTTTAGTGGTAAGTAGTTATCCATGAAGTTTGCTGTGTCCATGAAGTTTGAGGAGGAATGCATTTACGCAGTAAGTCTAGGCAATTGTATTGTGAAAGCCAAACACTTTTAAATTGCTGACAGTAACAAAGCCTTCTGGCACCTAAAACCTTACACTTGAGTGATATCCACAGTTGTTGTGGATCCAAGTTCAAAGGCTAATTTGAAGCAACTCTCTGTTCATCTTTTTATACATATTTCTTTATACCACTTATCTTCCCATGTTCCTGGGCTGTTATTCTTATTTTTATTCTGCCATTGCCATAGAGCAGCATAGTTGCCTTGCTATACACTTTAGGCCATGCATGGTAATATAGAGAGTGAGCTGATGTACTATATTCTAATTTCTGTGAGTTTGGTTCAGATTATGTCTTTCAAAAACTGTGCTTGATATTAATGGGACCATTATGCTGGAGTTTGGGGCAATGGTCTCATTAAAGTCAGTTGGTACAATTGTCCTCAGTCCAGGATGATTATAAAAAAACAGTTATACTCCTTTATGCAAAAGAGATGTGACATGATAAGCATCAACACCAAACACAGACATAGGACAAGACTTGAAAAACAGCTGAACTATGGGGAACAGGGCTCTAATATAGCAAGGACAGAGGCCAGGTTACTGAACTGTGCCTGTTTCCCAAAAGCAGCCAAAACAGAGCAATGCAACCCAGAACACAGGAACTCTGGCAACATGACACAGGCCCTCAGGACACTCCTGGCCCATAGCAGATGGAGACTCCCAGCAGCGCATGGTCCTGGTGAGGCCCAGGACTGCACATGGCCAGACCACTGGCTCCATCGCACAGGGTTCACATGCAGTTCCCAGGTTCTCTGCTGGAGCCACTGGGGGGATCCCCATATGATGAAGCTGGCGATGCAGATCACAGGGCTCAGCTGGGGCAGCAGGGAGAGGAAAGGAGCCAGCCTGACTCCACAATGCAGCGCTCCCTGCTGTTCCCCATAACCTGTGTGTGGCAGTGAGAGGGGCTAGGCCACTGGCTCCATCTTGTGGGGCTCTCCACAGAGGTGTGCAGCTTGGGTGGAGAACCTGGGAACTGCATGCAAGCCTCAGGGAACCACATGCAATGGAGTCAAGTGGACCCTGCACCCCTGCCAGCCCAGGCTTCACACTTCTGCTGCCCCACCCTGGGCCCCCACCAGCTTCAGCCCCAAGACAACAGAGCAGGTCCCACACTTCTGCCCACTACCACTTCCCCCCCTGCCTGCCACCACCATTTCCCACCTGCTTGCTGCCCCCGCTGGATCTCCCAAGGTCAAAAAAAACCCATGGTGCAAAGTAGCAACACATGAAATGCCTGAATGCATGGTGTGTGGCACCACAAATAGGTCTGCAGTGCCACACACTGCACAGCCACGCTCATCTGGCTGCGGCCAATGAATGCAATTAGCAAACAATTTATTTAGCCTGTAAATGGATTACAGTTGAATTACCACTGAATGGATTTAACTGACTTATGTTTGTATTTGGTCCAACCCTGGTAGGAGAATAAACATACCAATCTAAGCCATTGGCAAATATGATAATTATTCATGAAGGTAGCATTGTTCTCACATAACTTGAGGCTGACCACTGTGCTTACAGTGCCACTCTGCTGTTTACATTGGACAGACAAGGTGATTCCTACATGAAAGAATGAATGAACACCAATCTGCCATAAAGTTCAGAAATACACAAAAACCCACAGCAAAACACTTCCACCTCCCTGGCCATTCCATCACTGACCTCAGGACAGCTGCTCTTGAAGAATGGGATTTTGAAAATAGACTAGAACACACAACTGTAGAACAAGAAATGATCCATAGACTGGACTGCATTAAACTGGTCCAAACAGGCAACCCGGATTTTAATCCTATTACCAGGATTAGCTGTTGTGTCGCTGTGGATTTATTGCTTTGTTCTCTCCATCCCCACCCTGCCTCACTTAGCACTGCTCCCTCTCCTTCCTTCTTCCAACCCCTTTCTCTGCTTTTGTATTAAAAATCACTCCTATTTGACAGTCTGCTCTCTGCATATTATTCCATACCATCTGATGAAGTGAGCTGTTGCCCATGAAACTCTCTGCATCTCTAACCTAATTAATCTATAAAGTATACCTTTACCCTGCCTTTTGCCCAGTTTCAGCCTCACATGGCTAAATAGTCTAAAACACATCAAAAAGTGCACACACAAAACAAACAAAAAAGCCAATATTCTCTAAAACAGGGGTGTCAAATTCATCCAACCCAATGAGCCAGAGGAGAGTCTGTGTGGACTGCCCCCCCTGTGCTCCGTGCAGCATGAGGCCAGCCTACACACCGTGGACAGTTCGCACTCCATGCTGGCCATGCATGCCATATGCAGAGCGAGTCACAGGGTCAGCATATGCTGTGTGCAGCACACTGGGCTGGGCTGGGCGGGACTGGCCACACATGGAACAGCAGACTGAAACCGGGCACACGGTGTATGCAGCGCTCCCTGGACCGGCCCTTTGTGCTGGTTCTGATGAGGCCTGATCTGGACTGGCCCTGGAGCCAGTGCACAGGGTTGGTCCAGCAGGGTGGCACATGCAGTGTGCTTCTGGACGGACACCCTGTGCTGCATGTAAGACTCACAGTACCAGGTCTAGCCTGGATGCTACATGTAGCATATGGAGCCAGTGCTGGCATGAGACGTTGGTCCAGTGCCCCACAGGCTGGATCCGGCCTGTGGGCTGTGTTTGAACCGTGCTCTTAAAAGGACAGAAAAGAGAGGATGTCATATTACATAGGAATGTTCTATATTTCCTTTATTTCATAAGGGTTCTTATAATTGTGACTGAATTTTACAACCTGTTTTCATTTTACTTGTTTAAACACGTCTGTTCACACATGGCATAAGAAACTGCATGAGATGATCATCTCAAATTAAGCTATATAAGACATCCTTCTACAAAGTGAATTTGCGACTCAGTTCATGTTCACAGTACTGCCTTCAGGTGAATTCCAGGCCCCAAACATCATTATTATTTATTGTACTGTTTAGGAGTCTCAGCTTTGGAGCAGCGTTAATCATCATTCAGTACAAAGTAACTGAATCAACCAGTCTGTGTTAAAAGAAAAAATAATAATTTGAAAACTATTTTTTTTTAAAGAAGTTGCTTGCTGTAATACAACTGCTTCTGCCAATGGCTGTACTTTGTGTAACAGCTGCGAAGGCTTTCTTGGCTGCAAGCTGAGTGGTGAGCTATGCCTAAGAACTTTGCAAGAAAGGCAGCAAAAAGTTTGCAGAGGGTGCAATGGCTTTTCCAAACAGAGGGTACGCTGTGCACAATGCCTGCTTTTTACTGGAGCATTTGAACTGTGACCAGAGCTCTTATTGGCTACTATGAACCTAGGCTCTTATTGGCTACTATGGAGCCATAAAAAGCTGAGGGAGGGAAAAGCAGCTGAGGGAGAAGCTGGAGGAGAGGAACAGGGGCCTGGAGAGAGGGGTAGAGACCAGTGGCTGACCAATGGGGGTGCAGGAGGAAGGCCATGGCCCCTGGGCACCCATCTGGAGGGAGCACCAGCTGGGCCCTTCAGAGTTCTTATCACATGGCATAGGATGGGCTGGCCCTGGTTATCTGCAAAACCTGCAACCATAGGAGGCCCTGCAGAGCTGGTGGTGGTGGCTGGGTTTGTTAAGTAGCCCACCCACCTGCCCCATGGATTGGATGTTTAGTTACCTGTTCCAGCCAGAAATTCTGGCTACCACCCCTTCCCCTGCATCCGGTGTGCCGGGACTTTCATTTCCTTCCCAGCTGAAAAAGGTAACTAAATGGCCAGGGTGGGAGACTTTAAGTATTGCTATGAGAAGGACGGATGGGAGTGAGGAATCAACCTGGGTTATGGCAGGGAAACTATTTTAAAGAGTTATAACCAGGTGAATGTAATCACTGAGGTTGTTTGATGCAAGTGGGGCCACCCAGTGTGGTGAAATTAGTCACCTGATGTTGCACTTATACATTCTATTCAAATTGTTGGTTTTATCTATATATTTATTGTCTTGATTAATAATTTCTCTTCAGTATATAGTTGTACATAAAGAAAACAATTGTTTATTGGGTTTGGAGTAAATTCTTGGGCAGTGAAGGTGAGGCACACATGCCTCCACAGGACACGTCAGTCAGCAGGCCTGCCTGAGGGGGTTCTCAGTGCTACTGGCACCCTGAGGTTCCAAAATCTGGCACATCACCTGGCCTAGTGTGCCAGCACGGGTTACATTTGCATAACGCATATTTTTAGTTTCTTTCTTTGCACTTCTGCTGCACAGAATACCCAGGCAATTGGAGGGTATCTGATACTTGTCTGTGCAGCAGGTTACAAACAGCATTATGCTTTGTTATGCTGTCTTTAGAAGTGTGGCAGGCATGAGACCATGAGGAAAAACTTACATGGAGCGGGTGAAGAGTGGAGCTAGCGGGACCGCACCAAGTTGAGAATGCGCTGGAAGTGGAGCCGCAGCACAAAAAACGCTGTGTCAGGGGAAAATAAAAAAAAGAACCATGGATCCCAGAGGAGCCAGGACCGGCTCCTGCCCTGGAATGGGTGTGCTTTATGGCAGTGTGCTGGTGCCAATTCACAGGCCAGCCTCCTGAACCCAGGATAAAAAGCCCACTGGAAGGCCGTGAGTGGCACGGGAGCTTACAAAAAGCCATAGATTAAACCTGTTCATGAAAAAGGATGAAAGTCAGCATTGCTCCAAGAGAAACAAGATAAGAAGAAGCTTTGTGGCATTGTTTCATAGCAATCATAAAAATGTAGGGATTGAGGAGTCGTCAGAAGTCCACACCCTAATCTGAAGCAGGTTAAACACACCAAAGCTGTCCAACATTAAAGCAGCTGAGGGCTACAGGTACCCCCTAGGCTGCATGGCCTACACACGGGTGTGCAGGTGAGCACTTCTCCCCCCCTCCCCACTGCACCTCTCACACATGAAAGTACTCCCCTGTACAATGTGGCATCCTGCCTCACATTCAGCTTCCTGTGGATTCCCCTCTAGCCCCATGCCATATGAATGCTCCAAGGTGCCCACTCCCCTAGCAGTGTACCACGCTGGCCCATGCTCTGGGAAGATTGCATGAAGTGGGGGGAGGGACCTGAGCCCCTTACTTCTCTTGCCAGTGGAGCAGGAGGGGCAGTGGCTTCCAGGTGAGGCAGCCTGGGTTCTGCACACTAACCTTTCATGAGCCACCAGTTGGCCAGCCCTGAAATACACCTAGACATCTGGCAAATGTCTGGTTAATCTGCTTTTAAAGCCTCCATTGAAAAGGATTTCACCATCTCCCCAGATAAACCTTCTAATGCTTAAGTTCTTAGCACTAAGGATAGTTTCTTAACCTCCAACCCAGATATCTTCTTCTACAATTCAGATTGATTGTTTTTTTGTTCTACCTTCAGTGACCATTGGGAGGGGCAGAAATATCATCATCCTCTTTTTAACCTTGTTAAAAGGCACAGACACCTACATGGCCTTTCTTCCTGGAAGCAAACTTTCAACATTTCCTTGTAAGGTGAATTTCCTAAAACTTCCGTTTTTGCTGCTGACCTCTCTCCAATTTATTTGTATATCTTTTTTAAAAGTAGGGTACCCCAAACAGGACACGGTACTCCACCCAGGGTCTCAACATTGCTAAGGCACATACAAAAGTTATTCTGCTCCAGCAGTGCTCAACCTTTTTGTCCATGGGGCTAGATGGGCAGTGCCTAGTTCCTCTGCAAGCCAGATCCAATCTGGTGCCCAGGATATGGGCAGCAGGGCCCCATCCAGCTGCATGCATGTTCAAAAGACTTTCAATAGAGGCAACACAGTCCAGCTGTTGTCTCTATTGGAAGTCTGTTGCCTGTTGCTGACCTGGCTTCAGGCTTCCCAGCCATCTTTACCATTTCTTAACAAAGGTGCATTTAGAAGGGGCTGCTAACAGCTCTGGAAACACTACTTCATTATGGGTAGGTCTACAGGTGAGCATTTAATGTACATTAGCCTGATTTTAGGCACATTAAGGGTGTATATCTACATGTACACACCCTTAATGCACCCTAAAATTGGTCATTTTATGCTAATCGCACCTAAATTTCATACCTGCATCAAGCAAGTACTAAATTTAGGCACTGTTGCAGTAGCAGTGTCTTCAGGAGTAGTGTCTCTCTGACTTGCCATGACTTGATGTATTGTTGAGTTGGGACTATATATGTAGTGCTGCCTTATATGTGGCCTTGATGTCACAATGTATACACACAGCTCCACTTTTCCCTACACCATGTCCATGTGCACCCTCCAATTTGAACAGCACTGGTCAGCTAACAGGCTTCCCCATTAGGACCCATGATGATCTCATTCACCATATGAGCTTAGGTGCCCAGTTGAAGACAAAGGCCAGTCCTTAAGTCTTTTCTTCCCTCGTAATTATAATAAAGAATGGGGGGAGTCTTTTTCCATAAATTTCCCACTTCCTCGAGTTCTACTTCAGGACTGCCTCCTGTGGACCCTTCTCCAAAGTCCCTTAGCTATAGTTCTGGCTGTGAGAAATCAATCATCTAATGGACCCATATACAAAGTCCTGGGTCACTTGGCTACAATTCCCACCATAAGAGATCAATAAAGTCTCTGGTCACCCATAGCAGGTTGTAAAAATGCCCCCTACACAGTCTCTCTTTCTCCCAAAAAAAGCCTCCCCGGTTGTTAATTCTCACAGCCTGGGTTCCATCCCACCTCTGTTGATACTGGCTGTGTCCCCTTTTTTCTAGAAGAGAACTGTTGTACGTGGCTCACACTTCTCCCCCTTGACTGGGGTTGTCACTGCTCAAGTCACATCTCATTCCTGAATGGGGTTCAACTCTTCTGCATATGTTCCCTTCCAAAAACGCCTCATTTTCTTCTCGTCTCTTCTTCTGTGGGTCCTACAAATCTGATGCTGTAAACATCCCAGGGACTACCAAAACCATTGCCATGGTCCACCGCTGCTTCCTGAGATCACTGCTTAGCATTTGCTCACTGGTGCCTCTGAGCTAGCCCAGGTAAGTTCCCTTACCAGCCTGGCCCCTTTCCAGGGGTCACATCCACTATTCACCATGGTCTCTTCTCCCCTCACCCAGAGCCTCAAAGTCTTCTAATCTCCATGCACCTCCTGACATCATCTTCCTGTGTCCCTCTTAAAGAGACTGCAGCTGAATTCAGTCGAGTCTTGCCGCCCCCCTTTCCCGTGTTGATTTGTCTACAGGTAAGTGCAGCAGGGGTGGACTCTGGCTCCCTGCTGCAGGTACAATTAAAGCACATTAATGCACATGCAGCTGTGTTAATGTACATTAATACAAAGCCTTCAAAGCTAGATCTGCCCAACCCCGGTGCTCCTGGCTGGCCAACTCGCCTGCTCCAGGGATGGGCTACTCTCTGGCAGCCCCCAGCTGCAGGTTATTTTGTGTCTTTAGGCATGCAGCACAGGGAGCCTGAAGCCACTGCTCTCTGCAGGAGCCCACCAGTCCCCATGTGTCCCCCTGGACAGGATCCAGGCAGCCTCTGCCCATCCTGTCCTCTATCCTCTAGCTGGAAATGCTCCTTGGCCACAGATGAGTATTGCAAAGGGGTGAAGCCTGCTACATCCCTTACACAGACCTGAGAATCCCCTGCAGGGCTGCTGGACCTGCTGTCTATGGCAGCAGGTCCAGCACTTGCTTCCTGCTCCTGCTCAACCCCAGCTCTGTCTTTCTGCAGACTCTTTTTTTTAAGAAACTTTTCATGTTCCAAGCCAAATCAAGTCCAAATCCGTGAGTCAGTCCAGAACCATAAGTAGCCCTAAAACCGGCAAGCATCCTCCAACCCCACCACAGCTTCAGATACTTCCAACGTCTTTTGGCAGGCATACTACATGCAGACCCAAGCCCAGAGGCTTGGGGTTCAGATGCCCCCAAGTTTCACTTGCCCTCAGCCATATGGCTGCAGGAGCAAACTAGGGAGGAGCCTCCCATTTCCATAAAATGGGCATTAAGCCCCAACATCTTGGTACTAAACCACACCAGAAGAACAGTTATTCCTAGGAATGCTTAAGCAAAACTGCCTTCTTGGACCCAGATACATGGTGTTTCCCCTGCCAGGCAGGCACTGTGGTGAAGTGCCTCTGCTGTGTGGCTCCCCGTCCCTGGCTGTGTCCGTGTCCTGGGTGCTGCTGGCAGCCCTCCAGGGCCAGCATAGTAGGGTCAGCCACCCAGAGGCCCAGACAGCCAGTGTGGGGAGCATGTCCAACACATCATCCCCATCCTGCCTCTGCCCCCTGCCAGGCCCACCCACATTCCCCTGACCCCAGGTTTCTTCCCCCCCCACCAGCACACAGAGAGGCAGGACACAGTTCAAAACTTTATTGTGCGTTAGGCCGGATGCAGCAGCAACAAGTGCTGCCAGCAGCCTGGTTTGGCCCACCCTGGGAAGGGGGTAGGGGAGGCAGGCTGCCTGCATCCAGCACCCAGTGACCCCCTGGCCCCAGGGGAGCAAGCAGGGCCAGGAAGCCAACATCTGGATGTGAGGGAGAGGCTGCGGGGCCCTGTGGAAGTGCCACAGCAAGGTCACCACCACCAGCTGCTAGAGCTGTCCAGGCATGCTCACCTTTTTGCCCCAACCCATTTTTTATTTAATCATATTTTTTTTTAATTTAGATGGGTTTTTTTTTAAAAAAAATGAAACTTATATAAAGATAGTTTTACTTTAAGATATGTAAAAGCTCAAAATATCATCATGGAATAGGGATTGTAATTTGTAATTATATACTATTTGAAACAATATATTCATGTAACCTTTTAAGAAGTTTTGTAAATAGGTAACAACAGGCTATGAACTATATTAGGGGCCCAAACTTATGGGGTTCCCAGGGGCTCCTCTATAAAGAAAACCACTCTACCCAATGGGACTCAGTGCTCAATCCAGAAGATCCCATTAAGTGTCTCTGCAATGCTTAGTTTCAGTTCTCAATCTGTGGATTTGTGTCTCCAGAGATCATAGGCACACAAGGTTCTTTGGGTAGATGTGGTATCTTTTATTAAACCAACTAAATAGTTGGAAAAATTGTTCTTTAAAAGCTTTGGGGCACAAACAGCCTTGTTCAGACACAGGGAGAGTTTGTCGCCTCCAGAGATAGCTCCTTTGTTAACAGCTGTATATGGAGCTGAGAAATAACAGACCAGGTTACCCACCTGTCAGCCCTATTGTCTCTCTGCAAGTCTGTATACACACAGTCAGGGCCAGACCAGGTGGCTGCCCAGGGCCCAGACAGAAAGGAGACCCAAAAATGGTATTTTAAAAAAACTGTTGTTATTATTACGTCTGGCAAAGGGGGGAGGGGGGAGGCAACTAGAGGAGTCCAGGTACAGTGTTGCAACACAGTCAAGCCCTTACCTTTCTCTAAAATTGCAAAGTTTCAAAAAGTTAAACAAATAAAGGATATCAAAAAAGAACACACATTTGGTAGAAAACAATGATGAAAATTGAGGCTTCCTCACCAGTAATTTAAATCATGATCTAAATCATGATTTAAACCCAGTCTGCAAGGTGGCCGAGTGCCAGGTGCTCAGAACAGCAGTGGGCAAGCAAAACAGCTGCAGTAGCCCTGAGGAGTGGGGGACTCGGTCTCTGGGTGCCAGGGCCAGGAACTGGGGCATTCAGGGCTGCGAAGCCCAGCAGTGGCAGAAGCAGGCTGGGCATGTGCTGCTTGGGTCTCTGCCCTGCTACTGCTCAAACAGGAAGCATCAGCACAGATGTCACACTGTAGAGGGTGTGCTTTCAACATGGCTGCCAACTGCTGGCAGCTGGTTCTGGCTTCAGCATGGCTGCCAAGTGCTGGACTGACCTGGGACTAAAATTAGTCCCAAGTCCCACCACATATCAATAGCTGCCAAAAAATGCTTGATGCACATTAAATTTAAGCCCACATTGGAATTCATGTGTAGACATGTTGTTAGCTGTTGCTCCCCAATAAGCTACCTTATAAATTAAAAGTTCTCATTTTCCAATAATATGAGATGGGATCTCTCTCACTCTCTGAAAACACCTGGATTCTTGTTTAACCATGCCGGCATTCTGAGAAATTTTTTTTCTGTGCGATTTATTTCCTTATTTTTCTGACTTTGTTTATTAAACAAAAGTCACCATAGCCATTCACATTCTGAGCAATTGTTTATGTTCTGAATTCTGTGATAGCTGAAATAAAATTTTGACCAAAAGCAGCAGAAGTCCAAAACTGTCTTAGTTTCCACAAGGAAAAGTATGGTACAATTATCTGCTCAGCCAAGGAACCCAGAATTAAAAAACAGGTCTTTGGCAACTGATCCAACTTCAAGACAAGGCAGCACCCCTGAACACTTTAAAAAAAAACAATACCATAAAACACACTACAGGAGAGGGAGAAGATTTGACATAATATAATATCCAATTAAGAAAGGTACCTAAATACAGTGAAAGCATTAAGATATTCCTTGTGTTGCTCAGTGGGTCAGTACATTTGGTGGGGGGGGTAGTGAGGCAGGCAGGGAGGGGGGAAAAAAAAAAAAAGAAACAACCCAATTGTGTCAAGAACATTTTACATGATCAGAAAGAATCGTCTCTCATGCAATACATAACAGTGTTAGCTGCAATAAAATACTGCAAGTTCTAAATGTTGCATAAAATTCAGTTCCAAGAGCTCCAAGTCCAGGTCTGGAACACAGATAGTTAAACTCCTATTTAGGTCTTGCTTGTTGATATATTTTGAAGACAAATAAAAAGTACAATGAAGGATATCCATACGGGGCATGTCTAGCCGATCTTTCTTTTAAATTCCTAACTGCTTTGTAGATAACTTTCAATACATTAAAGCAGTTTGTTGCACAAAGCACATGCTCAACTTGCATCTTAGATGTGAAAGCTTCCATAAGGTAAAGAGAAAATTTACACAAGATACTCAAGTAGCAAGTACACGTCTGCATGCTCATAAAACCTGGGAGGCAAGGCATTCCTCATATATTTAAAATATACCTTGATTTACCCTTCAGCTGTATAAAAAGTTCATAAGCTTTCCTACTAAATAATGGGTATTCCAACAGCCTCAATCCTTTTGCAAAACATTTAAAGTTGGGAAAGGAACCAGGATTTGACACCATTGCAATTAAATACTTTTACCAGTTACAAGTGGCATCAGATCAACTACTGCACTTACTCAAAAAGAAAAATCATAGCTGCAAATTTATAGAACACTGAAGGTACATTAATTGCTAGAAAATTATCTTTCTTTAGTGACCCTATTTACACCTTTTCCATTCAAGTTATTTTCTCCATCAATATGGCATAAGATATTTATACTCCTTTTCCCAGTTTGCTGTAGACAGCAATTTATCCTCAACAGAAAGCAATCTATGAAATAGGATTTAAAAGTAACAGGTAATAATAATGTGTTCCTGCGTCTCCTCCCACAGTTAGAACTGAGAAAATTTTAAGTACAAATAACAGTGACAGCAAGTCATCTTTAAAAGCAGAGTATCCAGATCATAGTCATCACGGTGGCAACACTGAAGGCAGTTTTACTAATCACTGTAGTTGGACTCTTATTGCACATATCAGTTTGGCAGCAAAAGTACTCAAAGTTATCAGCATGAAACAGAGAGGCAATGTCATTTGTGTTGCATCTGGAATTCTTCCAGCAGGCGTATGTTTTCACTTTAGCTGTTTTGAGAGAAAGATAAAAAAAAAAAAAAAAGAGAGAAAATTAAAAAACAGATCCAACATAACTTTTTTTAAACCAAGAAGCAAATTAAGATAATCACTGCCTGATCTGTCAGGTTTGGTTCAAATTCCTTTCTATTGGTTGCCTCTCTCAACTATGGGAACACATAAGAGACAATGAACTTGTCTCTGCTGCTCTGCCCTCTAACATGGTACCTCAGGTTCACTGGGCACTTTAAACTTGAGCCAGACCTGTCCTAAAGTGCAGAGAGGTGCTATGATTCCTGAGCTAATAGTGCAATTTATCAGCTGTTGGTGTAATCTGCTCTAGTCATACCATAGCCCATGTCTCATTTTGCAGTGCTGACGTACTCCCTTGCTACCTTGGAATCACCTCAATCAATCTGAATTTTTGCAAAGATAAGCTGAAAGGGGTGGTGGGGTGTTGTTGAGGTTTGTTTTTTGTTTTTTTTGGAGGGGGTGGGGGTTCACCCCAGCTACAACAGTCAATAGCTGGGACCAAACAGGGCTACCAGAAGAGTGGTCAGATGACTGTTCATTCACCCAGAGATACTAGAAGATGACTCAACGGAAGCGTCTACATGAGATGCTAACTGTGCAGTTATCCAATAACACTGCACAGTATCATGTCACAGCATGGATAGTGCCAATATACTACTGTGCAGTGACGTCACTACAAATAAGTTTGCTGGCGTTACTGCATGGTATCTCTGGTTACTGTGCGTTTATTTACTACTTGGTTATACGAGAACCAAAATAAATGCATGGCAACCACTGTGGATTAATGAACATACAGATAGATATATGCCAAGTGAGAGTCAGGGCACTCATATTTTTTCATCTTTAAAATACTGTATTTTATTACAGGTACCAAGGCTTAATGGAAAGAGACCTCAGCTGAAATACCAAGTAGAAAAGAATCTTTTTTTCTGGTTGTGCTAATAGTTACCCTTGTATTTATTGATTTGCTAACTTACAGTTCCCTATTTTTAGTAGTGTCAGTGCAGGTAGGAGGGAGGGGCAAAAACTCCCCAGTAGCAAAAGACACCAGAGCTAATCCCTCCATTGTTTAGGAGAGGCAGAGAAAGACTCTAAAGAGAAAGAAGAGAGTACTTCAACATGGCAGTTATTTCAGTTTCCAAAGACTTTACAAGACAACTTGTATACAGGGAATAGTTACTTCAATTGAGATAAATGAATTTAACGAATTACTTTGGGTTAAAATTAGTAAATGTCTTTATGTAGCCAAGCACTCGAGTAAAGGCTCAACACACAGTTCGTGCTTTCTTCCTTGCAAAAATTATTAGAAAATGCTATGACATCTTGCTTTCATTTAACTAGGCTTATGGCGAAGTTGCCATGTAACTCCAACTCCATAGGCCGTTTACTCCAAATGATTCCTTCCCCTACCCCTCTTCAAGAATACTGTTTGAAGGAAATTCAAATCCTAAAGGGAAGGGGTGAGGAGGGGAAGACAGCCACACAACCTTGTAGGAGCAGGCTTGCTTTAGTCTATACACAGAAAAGCAAAAAAGTTTGAAAGACAATTCTAGCTATAGTCATTTCAACCAAGACTGCACAATGAAAGCTCATTCAGTGCATCTCTACGTTCATAGTCCATCTATACAAATTTGGCTAACTGCAGAACTGAGCTTCTCTGAGGAGTGTGCTCTTTCCCTTCTAAGCAACCTTTTCCCTTTTAAAAGGGTATCATTTTGGATAGTAGTAAGTGCTGGAAGAACAGTGCCTCTATTGACTTTTCCATACTACTAGAAATGTTGTACTCTATCATAGTAAGTATAAATAGGACAAGACAATGGCCTTTCCAGTGGCCTTAAAATCTCTTGCTAGTAAGACACTCTTTCTCCAAATAATAGGAAGAAGTGAAATGGAAAAACAACAACAAAATATCACAATATTTATTATCATCACAACTGAAAGTAAACACATGGAAAAACAGCTCTTAGATTACTGTGGAATAATAAAAATCCAAAGAAACAGATGCATCCAGACTTCAATATGTTTGTCAAACAACATAAATGACTTGCCAATGTCAGAATGATTGGTTAAATTTGTGCCGTTATGTGGACACACTGAGTTTTCAAATGGTCATTTTAAATTTGCGAGCCAACAGTATGTTGCAGTAGCCAACCTACATTGCTCCTCTTTCAAGCCATTTTTTGACATTTCATCTTTACAGATGCATGTGTGTATACCACAAATGCATATCATATACCCATACCTATACCATTTCATCAGTTGCTCAAAGCCAGCATTTGACATCAGCACATACTTTCATCCTCAGGTTAAACTAAAACACTCCTTACTTTCAGACTATAAAAGTAACAGTAAGCACAACAGAATAAGGTGTGTAAAGAGTGTACATACTAAATCTGATCTGTAGGCAAGCATCTTCACCAGGTATGCAGGTAACATTGGTCTTGCACAATACAGGACTTTGTTCACACGTATAACATCTCAGAGAGTAGCCTATAAAAGAAGTGCTTATTATTATATAGGAACTTGTGGCTTTCCTAACAAAAGCTCAAACGTCTCCCTTATAAGGTTTGTTTTACTAAAGTGTCAAAATCCTTAAAAACAAACAAAAGAATAAATGTTCTTTAAGGCCTGCAAGAGCACATTCAATTTTATTACTGAGAACTAACTATACAGCTAATAGGAAGAGATGCTCCAATGTTTTGATCAGACTATTTAGAAATATCTTAATACATTTAAATAAAGCAAATAAGCCTTGCACCCAATTATCACAACAGGTAGCCTGAGTGGACCTGGAATAAAAGTTAGCATTACTAGTGGTATCCACAAAGTTCCTTTTCTTTTCTCCTTCTATTACTTCTCTCTCCATCATTTTAAACTTCTTTCCCTCCATGCTCTTATTTCCCTTCCCCCTTCTCTTAATTATTAGGAGGTACACTGATGTATCAGTTGCATATCGTATTGGCATCGATAAAAATGAAAATTAACATTATTGGCCATTGGCTCTTTTTTGACCAATGTAGCCAATAACATGACTGATAAATGCTGTGTGCATGGCTGCAGCATGCACATGGCCAGGAATGCAGCCCAGCACCTTGGAGAGCAGTGTCCTGCCAGTAAGTCTGTGGAGTGGAAGGGGCATGGAGGGGACAGATTGAGGCCCACATGCTGAGGGAGAGAGTGGGGTAGGGGCTGCCCAGCCAAGGCAGTGAATGTGACCCTGGGGCCAGGAGCAGGATGAAGCCGCAGGTGGTAGCCCCCCAAGCCTAATCAGCGCCACCCTTGCTCAGGGCTGGGCTCCCAAGGGAAAGCCAGCAAAACAAAGTGCCCCAAGCAGCAGCAGCACTGGGGTTATAGCCACCCCAAAGTTTTTTTTCCCCCATTATATAAAAACTTTAATCTAATCTAACAGAAAACAAATCAACCAGCCAGGTGATAATTAAGATTTTTTTTAGAACATCGCCCTGCTATAACTATTTTTGTAGTAGTCCATTCCTCAAATCAAACATTCCTATAAAAAAAAAAAAAAAGTTTTAAGTATGCCCCTACCAAATTTCTCAAGGTTCTTATAACCTGTTGCACCCTACTAATAGTTTCCAATGTGCACGTGTGAACAAAACATTCTTGCCGCATGCTGCCTATCAGATGTATAACCAGCAGTCTCTGCACCCTGGGCAGCAGCAACAGCTGGGCAAGTATGGCAGTGGGGTTAGTCACTGGGCTGGCTGCCGCCACCATTCATGCAACCCTGTGGGGGAAAAAGAAGGCACCAAGGGCTACTGCCCTGCTCACCCACATTTAAATTATACTACTACTGGCTATTTTGTTTCAGCTTCTTTTGCAAATATTCAGCTAGATTCACATCTCATTTCTGCCATCATAGTACAAAACAACATAAAGATTATGCTGATTTCTATTAATCTGATCCACAATCACATAACATACCCGTTTGGTATATTTACACTTATGCAGGAAAGCTCCAAGATACTTACCAGAATGACAAAAAACAACCAAAGTAATGAAAGCACTGATCAGGATACAATTCATTTTGTTCATGTTTCTTCCCAAATCTGGAAGGGAAAAAGCCACATACATCAGATACAGTTATAGTGTCCTTAGTCCATAAAAATCTAAAAGCCAGGGATATTATCCAAAAGGAGCAAGGTCTCACACTTGACTTCCCATCATAGGTTCAGAACACAACTTTTTATCTGTGGCATGGGTAGTCTTTCTGCAGACCCAAGCAAAAATGCTTTGGTTTCCTCCTCTGCAAAACAGAAATACTACTAGCCTGCTACAAAGGAGAAGTTATGAGGGTGAATGAGGTTGTATGCAACACCAAGCTTGGTAAGGTCAATAGGCTTTGCTTAAGACCCTTAACATTTACATCTTCAAAGCATTTTGCAAACTTAGTTATTGTGTATGGGTTATGAATGCATAAAATAAACTAGAAGAGGAATCTCTGGATTGTTCCATTACCACAAAAGCAGGTCACACACCTGTGCCTGACTGATTGCTGTCCTCTGTTTTCTGCTAAAAAGGTCAGTACAATATAGAAACAAAAGGAAAAGCATGAATCTAATTTAGATATCCTTACTGAAACCAACAGCGTTGTGACAGGGATAAATTTGTCCAATTACATCCAGTTAATTATCCGCAAAGGCAAGTTAAGCTAGTTTTGCCATTGCAATCAGACTGTTTTATGCCCAGTTCCTTTAATAATGATCCCTCCTGCAAGTAATGTGTGTCCAACTGTTTAACTAGATTCACATTTTGTATATTCTGAAACCAGAAAATTAAGGGGGGGAAAAAAAAAAACCAAACAAAACCAAAACACACACATACACACACCACACAGCCCACACACCAGGAATTAAAATAGAACACATTCCCTAATCCACCTGTCAAACTATCCTGCTACAATTTCCTATTGAGTTTTTTTTTCTACCTGCAACTTCATACCCACGCAGTTTTCTGGAGTACACAGACAAGCCAGACATTACATGCTTCAATATGATCAAGTTAATATTACTTTAAGTTTAGTGCGGTTTGTTGCTGGGACAGGTTTGGGGGGTGACGACAACAGACTTCTATATGCAGCCTGCATAAGTGTGGCACTAATTATTTTGTTTTGCTGTTTTTGCAAGCAGAACTTTCTTTAAAGTAGTAAGCAAAACACTGAGAAGAAAAGCAGCTTTTAAATGATACACAAACTTCTAACTGAAATCTTATTTCAGGGGAACTGGAATTTCTTCTTGCTGAAAAGTCCAATTTTCTTATATTGTTACTACCCAACTCTGTTACTTTATAGCTGACACCTAAGACCCCTTAACAGAGGTCTATCTGTGCAGAAACAGGGTACTAACCAGTGCAAAAAGCACAAGATGCCTCAAACAAACAGAAACCTTCAGAGTAAGCCAATACATTTCAGGAGAAATGTATTCCTAAAGCCAGAGAAGGTACTAGTTAGTTCAAGCTGAAAATGAGAGTCTGTATCCTACTTACTACCACTGGAGATGTGTGCAAAACTTCTGACAGTGCTTTGGGGTGGGAAGAAAGCAGGGGGTAGGAGTCTTGGCTGGAAGTATGGGATGCAGAGGGAAAGAGCTGTACTTGCATATCAGGCCTCTTGGTATCTTGCTTCTTAGCAGTGCTGCCCCCAATACCTGCAGTAGCTACCAAATGGAACAGCAGCACCTTCTTCCAGAAAAGGAATCAAACTGCAACCTGCCACTCTGTTGCTTAAGATCTCTCCTTAGCTCTTTATCCAGAGTTATTTACCACACCTAATTAGCCACCTCCCTGCTTCCAAGGGCCCATGAAAAACTAGAAGAGAATTCTTGGACCCCAAGCCCTGAAGCGCAACCCCATTAGGTAGACTTTAAAGGTTAAAACTTTGTACAGGGCTACAGACAAACCACTTACTTCCCCATTCCCAAGAAGTTTGGGTGCTTGTACATGTGATGAAATTGGCCTTTAAAAGAGACTTAACTGCCTTTTTGCACCACCTTATTGGTGTCACTGTTTACATCTGCAGTGGCATATTTAGTTTTAATGTTGTCACACTGTACATGTGCAGTAGCATATATCGCCCTAAATGACTTTGTTGTATAGTAAAGTAAAACACATCTGATGCATTTTAATTTGCTCAGCTGTGCTCGAGGAAGCTCACGCTTGGCGGGCTTCCAGCACCCCGTGCACCATCCCCACCACCTTCTCTGGCTGCCATCATACCCAGCTGTACTTCTACCACCTTCCCAAACTGCCCCAGGGGCAAGTCAGCCTGTTCCAAGGCAGTGCCAGACAGCAGGAAGGCAGCAGGGAAGGTGCATGGAGCACTGGAAGCCCACCAAGCCTGAGCTTCCCTAAACACACCTGGGCTTCCAGCAACCCCATGAACTGCTGGATCGGGCAAGGTGCTGCCTGCAACCTTGGGCAGCACCTGTCCACTAGCACCCCTCCCAGGCAGCCCCAGGGGGCACCACTGCCATGGAGGAAAGCACTGAGCATCCCCACAGCTCAGAGGCTACACAGCCCAATGGCCACTTGCATAGGCAGGCTCCACCGAGGAAAAAGAAAAAAGTGAGGAGCCCACTTCCCACCCCCCCCAGGTGGAGCCTGCCCACCTCTCCCATGGCCCGGGGGTGGCAGCCCCTGAGCTGTGAGGGGCCGTAGACCTTGCTTCCATGGCAGTGGTGCCAGGCAGCACCCACCCTCTAGCACCCCGACACAGGCAGCCCTGGGGGGTGCTGCCACCATCTGAGACCCATGCAGCTCAGGGGCTGCATGACCCAGCAGTAGTTCATGCAGGCAGGTGCCACTGAGGGAAAACAAACAAACAAACAAACAAACAGTGAGGCGCCTGATCTTTTCTTCCCCCAGCACCCCAAATGGAGCCTGCCCAGGTTTCCTGCAGGGGGGCCCAGTCCTTCCCTACATGGTGGCAGCACCCACCTGTTAGCAGCCCACCCAGGCAGTCCCAGGGGGTGCCACCACCACGGAAGGATGGACCAGGCAGGCAGGTTCTACCGGGGGGGTGGAAAATCACCATTTTTTTTCTGGTGGAGCCTGCCTGCAGTGGCAGGGGTGAGCTGACAGGGGCCATCATTGTTCCATCACAGTGATGGAAGTCCCTAAATTGAAAATGTGAATTTTTAACCAAACAGAAGTAAACAAACAAACAAAAACCAAACAACCCACCATTTAAATTTAGGGAGAATTGAAACTCAGTCACCCGCACAAACAGCCACTCTGATTTCATATGAAATCAGACCTCAATCTTGCATAACAATACATTTAAGCCTCTCCCGAACGCCTTCCTGTTCAAATCCTTGCCTCTTCCTTTCTCCCCCAACAAAGCCCACTACTTCCTCCCAGTATACTCCTGCCTCTTTGCTCCTTCTCACATCACTCCACACGTCTAGGTCCCTTATAACTGCTCTTTACTTTGTCACTTTTGCTTCCTCATCCCATCTTTCTGAGCCCCCTTCAGCATGAGTCCTCTTTCCAAGTTCCACACTAGTGTCTACAACCCAGCTTCCCTGCACAGCTTTCCTCCAATACCCTAGCTCTTGGTTCCTCAAATTGTTCCAATGAGAAGAAATTCTATGTATAGTAGTGGTCAAATAACAAAAGCAATATTAAGCAACAGGCTACCAGCAGTTTGGCAGAACAGCTAGAGCAAAATATAAAAAATGTATTGTTAGTTGTCCCAACCAGTTGAAAAGACAGGCCCAACCTGTCAGTAACTTCCCTCCTTCCCAGGGATGTCAGGCTCAGGATCAGTTTGGCTTCTGCTGCTCCTTTAATTAATCACATTTTATAAATACCTATAATGTAGATGTTTTTTCTGAGGTCACTAAGGTTTTGACTAAAACATACAGCAAACGGCTTTGCAGCAGCATTAGGAAAAAGAAGGTGAAGGGAGAGTTTGCTGCATAACCCAGTATTTTAACTCTTTCACACAGATCTGGCTGAAATAATCCATTTGATTTTTGTTAAAAATACATTTCACATAACTAAAATAGTTAAGAATTCCAAAATACATTTGCTTGTTTTGTAAAAATAATTATACATGTTTGTTAAAGAAAAATATCCAAGATACATAAGTTTTAGTTTTTTAAAAATTAAAATGTCATAATTCAGGTTTCTGATGCAGCTGCAACATTAATCTGGAAAAATATCAAAATAAATCACTGCTTTAAAATGTATAATGTGTTCCTTGTGAAAATGAAACCTCTCTCTCTCCAAGTTGTAAATCATATGTATTAAGTTTATATTAAACAACAAGAATGCACTTTTTGTAGAAAACAATTATTAAATTAAAGTTTCTTGGCTAGCAATTGATTTCAAATCAAATCCACCCTGCTTTGCAGGATTTTCTATCATACTTCCTTTGTAGAAGTGGATGGACTTTCTTGTTTTCCTTATATCCTCCCAATTCTGGAAAGAGCGGTAAGATCTGCACAAAAAAAGGAAAAAAGTTGTCTCAGCATTCATTTGCATCTTCGTACCCAGAACGCTCTTCTGAACCATCTTGGACAACGGCATTAACTTTGCAATCAATTCACTTTCCCCCTCTAAACAAAATATACCTGCTGTTACTGCATTTCTAGTGTATTATAGCAATTAATTAAATTAGTTTACCGTGGAACTCTAACGTTCCAGCCTAGAAGAGCACATACCAACTGCAGATGTTCCCTCTGCCTGACAAAAATATACCCAAAAGGTTGCAAAGAAGAATTTCTCCAACTATCTGAGTTGATCTAATAAAAGATATCAGATTTACCCAAATAACCTTGCCTGCCTATGTCCTTAGACCAACACAGCTACAATCTATGCCCCTGTATCATTGAACATTTGACACTATCAAAGAAATGCAACAAAGCTATCTGGTGTGCAAGTAGCAGCTGAATTCTTAAAGGCCTCCTTCAAATTAGCTTTTCCAGTGTGGAAATTACATTATACACTGACCTGGAGCATACAGTCAGGTCCATCTCTAACACTAGCTCCCAACCTCAGGGCATGACCCAAATCAGGGTCTGCCCCTTGCTCCACTCTGCCCACCTGCAGGGCTCTCCCAGCGCACAGTCCACATGGCTCTTGCCACCACTGCCCCCTGCGATCCCTGGCTCAGCCCAGGCTTTTCTCGTGCCACCAGGCATGAGCGAGTCAGCAGCGGGGGTGGGGGTCACAACCTGGATTTAGGGTCGCAGCAGAAAAGGGTTGGGAGCTACTACTCCAAAAGATGACAGAACAGAAGGAAATTATTCAGGCAATATGGGCATTGTACTTCTGGGGGTATGGTCCCACCTTATGGCGGTGGTCACAGCGTGTACATGCCTATAGTTCAAAACACTTTGCTAGATATCTGCCTGTTTGTGTCTATGTGCACATGTATCAAGAGGCCCATGGCACCCTTTGCTACACTGTAACAGCTTAACACCATGGTAGCTCAATAATTTCCATTACCATCCACAAGAACCATATTAGCATACTGTAACGCAACTACATTTCTGGCATATTTAAGGATTTTTTGCGGGGGCGGGGAGGGAGGTCAGAATAAACAGCAGACAGTTTCACAAAGCCAACATTCCCAACATGTATCATCATGAGGCTGGCAGGCATCCCTAACGTCTCTCACTAACAGGCTTCAAGAATATCAATCACGAGTTTCCTTGTTGATTTATGAACAGGCAGATATCCATCCACGGATATGAACACAAAGATATCTGTCTAAGAACTGGCAACTACAGGAAGGTGACTACATCCTGCTCGCTCTCTCACCATTTGCTGGCTCTCTTCATTTAAGGGTAAAAAAACTACACTGAGCAAAGCACTGTAAAAATATACCTGTGGGATTCTGTTCAGTTTCTACACTAAAAGATTGCATTGACACAGACATTATTATAGAGCACTATTTTAGTGCAAGACTGCAAGAACAGCGTAGATGAAAAGTTTGAGGGGGTTTTTTTGGTTTTTTTTTAAAAAACACACACACAAAAAAGTGTTCTTTTGAGTTATTGGACTACCCAGGAATGACAGATTGTTTCATGCACAACTACCTAGAAAGTAACGGAATTTTACCAAATTTTCAAGTCTCAATCGCACAAAAGTCCCTTTTTTGGGAAACAAGTAAATGAGAAGATTTAGGTCAGGAAGGCTTTCCTCAGAAACCTGTTTATCCCCCCCAAAAAACAGAAGCTTTTTTGTTATGAATCTCTCTGCCTGAACTATAGTGGGTCTTCTGTTTGCATCAATCAGCAGTTCATTCCCATTTGCTTGGCTGCATACATTTTCCAAGCTGTGAGTTTTGGAATCCCAAAAAATATCAGAGAGCTTGGTGCCTTTCAATACAATCAAACTGTTTCTGCAGGGATAAAGTGTCAATACTGAAAGATAGATAGCAGAGATTCTTCCAAAACGTAACACAAAGTGCAGGACCTCCATAAGTTTAACAACATAGAAATTGGCAGCCCCAACCCTTCTTCTCATCAAAAGCTTGACGAGTGCCACTGCTGTTGTAGGCACGCAAGCAGAGCCCACCACCAGAGATGCTACATACGTTAACAGGAATTTTTCACAACTATAATCTTGATCATAGAAGTATTTGTCAGCATAGCTTTGCCAAAGAGTTGCATCGTCTCCACGTTACCCAGAGACAACATATTTGCTTTCAGTGCTTTTTCAAAACACTATAGCTTAGACCTGGTCCTTGTTTATAAAAAAGTGCTCACCTGTAGCTCACAAGGCTTTAAAAAGGTGTCCCCCTTGAGAGCAAGCAAATCAAGGAAAAAAACCCAAATCTAATACATGGACATTTATTTCCCAAGCAACACATTGCAATTTGTGAATCGTAATGCACAAGTGAGGCTCAATATTGCAACCAGGAGATAGGGGACTTACTATATTGTGGGAGCCCCAAAAGACACTGATACAAGTACCCAGCTGGCTGTACCTGAGTCTACGGAAGTCCACAAAGCAAGACTCATTTGGTAAAATCTTTTAATTGAACCAACTTTTATAACTGGGAGATATTTTAATCTTTTGGATATAAAATTTCTTCTTGGGCTTTGGAAAGAAGCTCCAGGTGTAGGCAAGATAAATTTAGAATAGGACTAGAAACCAGTAATTACCTTATGGCAGCATTGTTTCCTGCCCATGTCCTGCAAGTAGCCCTACTCTGTATTAGAGGCTGCAAACCACAGGCCAGCCAGAGACAGAGCGCCTCTTACATTTCACAGCATGTTTGTCTTGATGCCAACTACAGAACTGATCCAATAAGAAGACACTGGCGTAAAAAAATCCTTGCCTCTCCCATAGTTTCTGAACCGTCACGGCTACAGCATCACTCTTACCGGACCAATGCCCACCAAACATTTTGCTCTGCACCCTCAATACCACCCCCTCCACCTGCCCCGCACAGCAGGAGCGCAAGATGTGATCCATGCGGCATTTGTCTCTCCAACTACTGCTGTCATTTGTCCTATGTCTTCCCCCTCAGGGAAGGTAAATTTCCACCTGGCCTTTTGCAACTGTGGGAACAAGTCATTCCCAAGCCTTTTGCATACTGTAACCTCCAGGAGAAAGGAGAAAGAAAGAAGAGCCTGCTGCAGGAGGCTGGCAAGAGTACTAGCGCAATGCAGCACTAGCAAACCCCCCCTCCGGTCTTCTGGAGCCACGAGACAGAGGTTTGACAGGCTAAAACCCAACACCCTAAGGCCTGCCCAACCCCTCCCAAGATCAAAATCAACTCGGGCGAGAAGGACAGGCGGCAAGAAGCCTCTCCCATGCCTAGCCTAACTGCGGCTCTGCCACTCTGCTCCCCCCGGAGAAAGACCCCCCGGGACCCAGGAGCACCCCTCTGCCGCGGGCCTGCGTCCTGGGCTCCACACCTGCTGCCAGCAGCGCCGGTGCAGGCGACCCCCCGCGGGTGCCCAGCCAGGCGAGCCGCAGAGGGGGGAGGCAGGCAGGGGCTGCTCTCCGGGGAGTGCCCGGGCGCGGGGAGCAGCAAGGACCGGCAGACCCGGGTCCACCCCGAGGCTGCGTCGCCCCCGCAGCAACTCCAACCTACCTGCGCCCGCGCCGCCGTCCGCCTCCGACTGCAGGCGCGCTGGCAGTGCCACCGCCTCCCAGCCCCGCCGCAGCGCCCCCATTGGCCCCGCCTCCGCGGGGCGGGGCCACGGGCCGCCCAGACCCGCAGGACGGGGCCGAGGGGAGCCGGGCTGCAGGTACCGCTGTGGCGCCGCAGTGGGGTGGTGTTGAGGGTGCAAAGCAAAATGCCTGGTGGGCGTTGGTCGGGTAAGGGCGGTGCTGTAGCCCTGATGGTTCAGAAAGGGTGGGAGAGGCAAGGCTTTCTTAGGGCGATGTCTTCTTAGGGCAAAGCCCCTCAGCTGGCGCAGGAGGAGGCTTCGCTTCCCCTCAGGCCTCTTGGGGAGGGGGCTTCTGCACATCCAGATCAACAATGCCACATGGCTCCAAAAGAAGCATGCCAGCTGAGCTGTATCCTTTGATTTTTTCCCACCCTGGGCAAGGTTTCTAAAAGATGCACCCTGCAGACCTATCTGCTGTATTGCTGCGCTGCAGATTTCTACCCTAAGGCTTGTTTTTTAGGGATTTTTTTGCAAAAATCATGTTGGTCTGATAAAAAAGATCACCACTACCAGGAGCCTTGATTGCTTTAGATACATTACACTAAAGCATTTAGTGCATTTAATCACAGAGAATGAGGGTTGGAAGGGACCTTAGGAGGTCACCTAGTCCAACCCCTTGTTCAAAGCAGGATGGTCCCTAACTAGATCATCCCAGCCAAGGTTTTGTCTAGCTGGGTCTTAAAAACTTCCAAGGAAGGAGATTCCCCCACTGCTCTGGGTAGCCTGCTCCTGTGTTTTACTACCCCCCTAGTGAGAAAGTGCTCCCTAATATCTAACCTAAACTTCCCTTACTACAACTTGAGACATTGCTCCTGTTAGAAAAACCAGTGAGAAGCAGATGACCCTTGAGAAGCATATGACTTTTCCCTAAGCTTGAAGGTAGCCTTTTGCTGACAGTAAGCAAACTTGTTCTGTGTATTTTGTAACTCTGTAACAGCAAGCAAGAACCCCCCAGCCCAAAGCTAGTGGAAATTCCCCAGAGATGCGCATGCCTATATGCCTTATGCCTGTGTAAAGTTGTATTTGCATATGTATGACCTGTTAGTGTAAAAAGTGCTACAGAACTCAAATCGGGGGAACTCTTTGTCTACTAGGCACTGAGTAACCCCTCTGCAGAGAAATAAATCATCTTGCCGACACTCCCTCGTTCTCTGCCTAATTAATCGTGACTAGGAATGAGCCCAGAGATGGGACGTGGCCAGTGGTCCTCAGTGTATGAGCACACCCTTGGGTGTATGGGTGCTACACAGTAGCTGGCCAATTTCCCCAACATTTCTTGTTCTGTCACTAGCTTAATAAAGTGCTAACTAAATGCACAGTACCTAGAGTTACTGCACAGTAGCCAGCACACTGTTATTTAGTGACACTTACTGCACATTAGCCTAATAACCCCATGCAGTAGGCTAGTAGCACAGTTTGTGCTGTGACACACTATTGCAGTGATATTAAGCTAATGCGCAGTAAGCATCTCATGTAGATGCACCCACACACACCCTGGAGCCCCAGGGGAGCTGTTCCTATCTAGAGCTCCTCCCTCAGTCTTGTTGCTTGTGAGGGTGGGGCTGCAAAGAAAGACCCACCAGAGCCTCTCCCAGACTGTCTACTCTCTTCAGACCTAATAGGATTTTTTCCTTGTCTTTGTCCTGGGTTTCATTAAAAAGAAAAAATCCAGCCTGGTCCTATCCCAACCAAGAGCAGCTCTGCTCTGGCCTCCCCTGCCAGTGCTTGTGAGTCAACAAAATTGTCTTCTGCCTGGGAAATCGCATGCTATGGAGGCAGTTGGGATCCTGAGGAAGCTGCAGGCAGTTTCTTGTTCAGGGGACAAGGCTTCCTGGCAGTTTCTTGTCCCTTGAATGAGAAACTGAATGAGAATCCCATTTTCTGGCTGTTCAAAAGGGATTAGCTGTTACATTAGTCTATAGCGGGCCTGACAAACCAGGTAGCTGACTAGGCAAATGATGTCAGCAAGATAAGCAGACCTGATATAGGTAGCAGCCTTCATTTTTTCGTTGCATCATGGTGCCATCATTAGCAAAGGCAGAAGAGGTTCTGCAAAGCCAGGCGTACATAGTCCTTACACCCAGGAACTCCCAGCTCTGTCCCAGAGCTCAGCCTTCCCTACCCTGTTTCCAGAGAACAGCCCTGCTTCTGTCTCCTAATCTCCTGTAGTCTCTTGTCCCCTTCCATTGGGCCACATAGAGCTGCAGTTGCTGAAGGATGTCCTCCATGCTGCTAGTTTTGTTGTCCCTTAGGCTAGGAACAGACAATCAAACAGCCTAAGGCTCAATCGATTCAATCTTCCCAGGTTAATCTAAGCTGTGTAGACTGAACTGTTAAGCAAGTGTACAGACATTCATCTTTGATTTAGGAAATTCAGCCACATGCCTGCAGTGGCACAGACCAGAAGCAGGGGGCACATTAGAGTACACTTTCCTGCTAGCCTGGAGCAGAAAGCTTGGATCAAGGCTAGCCTGCCCACCCTGCAAGGAGCGGTTTGCAGGAGAGGTACAAAGCATCCTGGGATGCTGAGGGACTGTTAACTTGAATCTGGGGGGCTCTAGAATGGAAGTTTATAAACCAATTTAGCCTAAGTCAGTTAAGTCTGATACTACATCCATCCAGGTTTATCTTAAATTGGTTTCAGCCATTTTGAAAGTGGTTTCTGTGCACTGAACTTCTGTTGTGTTACAGATTTGAACTGGTTTCCAATCACTTATACCGGTTTATGTGTCATTTCTGTCCCTAGCCCTACTGTCTGTCAGCAGAGATGACCTGAGCAGGGTGCGGAGCCCCGCCCCCAGACATGAGGAAGCTGGCGGCAGACTCGGCGGTGGGGGAGGGTGGTGAGCAGCCAGATGAGCCAGATTCAGCAGTGGATTCGGTGGCGGGGGTAGGTGGGGTGCTGAGTGGAAAGATGTGAAGCCGGCAGCAGTGCAGTTGCTGTGCCACTGTCTGGCTCCGCAGGCCCCCCCCCCCAAAGCGCAGGCTCAGGACGGCCCTGTCTGTCAGTTGCAAATTGCAGGCAACTTCATTCAGCAGCAGAGAGAAAGAAAGGGGGAACTTCTGCCAGGTACCAACATTATACTTTTACTAGTATAAGTCATCGAAAATCAGTCTAAACCCAGAACAGAACAGGTATGTATAGACTGACTTAAAAATGACAGAACCTGGTCTAAGATAGGCAGCAACAAGCCCCCTCAGCCCCACCAAAGAATGGATGTGTGTCCTGCTCCATATGGATCTAAACTATACTGCTTGCAGAAAACCATGTAACTTCAATTGATTCCACCCCAGGCATTTTGAATGTCTGTACCTAGCCCTGAAGTGGTAGTAGACACATGTGCCTACCACCGCTACCATAAATCAACAACTGCAGGAATGAAGGGCCATCTGCCCCCTCCCCCTCTTTATCATCTGAGAGTCTTTAAAGGGCCTGAGAGACTTGCTGGCAGCAGCCTACCTGAACATACTTTGCTGAGCTGGAATCTTTTGGAAGAACAGAAGCAGTTAGAAATTGAACTGAATAGCCAGGGATTGATTGAAATACAACAGATGCTTCATAATCTAGACACTTGCAGCGTGTGAGACATTATTAAATTATAGAGAGCTGAGAAAAGCCAAGATCATGTAGATGGAATTTTTTTTTTACTAGAAATGAACATGGAAGAAAAATTAAAGCCATGCAAGTTCGTTTTTCTGAGTAGGTGGAATGGAGAAATGCATGTGAAATTCTTGGGTGAGGTGTCCAGCTAGTGTCAGAGAGAGAATACTGCAGTCAAACAACACGAAAGGAAAATGTGATCTCATCAAAATATGCTCTTGTTTTTATTCTCCTACTTCATTTTTGACAGAGAAATCAGTAACAATGAAAGTGAAGCCAATTTCTTCTTCTTTTAGTAAGAATTTTGGTAGTTCTTGGGGTGCAGCCTTCAGACATTTGTCAATTGGTAATTAAAGGTTTTTTGGATAAAGCATCAAATGATCAGAAAAATTAACCTGAACATGTTAGCTGGGAATAATTATGGAAGCATAACACTCTCTGATATAGTTGTAAATCTTTGTACATTAGAATTTTTTCATAAATTACATCCAATTTATAAATTTACAACATTCCAAATAGGAGACTGCTGGCAGGAAAACTTCTGAGTGCTCAAGATTTCATAGATTTCATAGACATTAGGGCTGGAAGGGACCTCGGGAGATCATCGAGTCCAGCCCCTGCCCAAAGGGCAGGAAGTC
>NW_017728947.1:33079996-33086456 GCF_001723895.1 Crocodylus porosus
ATTTTTCGGTGTTAAACACCATGAGGTTCTCGTCTGCCCATTTGCTGAGCTTGTCCAGGTCAGCCTGGATCACCCGCCTGTCTTCTGGTGTGAAAAAAGAAAAACAATAATAATTGATGTTTGTATCGTACTAGGTCTAACAGATGGAATAATAGATGGATATTCCATGAAAATTTTGGTGTCAGTGGGTGCATCTACATGCATGCTTTATTGAAGATTAGACTAATTAGCTTTGCAGTATAGCATCACAGGGTGTATAGACAAAATTAAATTTCCTGTTTATGTTGACGCAACTGCAATTTGTGTTTGCACAATCCAGGATTTCCCACCACTTTAAAGTTCATTTAGTGCCTTAAACTAACACTATTCAGAGATGTTTTAATTTGCAGCACTTTCCAGTTACACTGGTCCAACTGTGGATTTTGTTCATGTAAACAGCCAGAGACTCCAAAGACTTCTAATTAATCCCCTTCACCACGAGGGGGCACTGTGTTCCAGCCTCTAGCTATTAAATGCTGCTGTGTTTTCTTTTTTACCCTCCTTCACTCCTCCCTCACAGCATGCAGGTGGGGATAGGTCTGCTCAGAACAATTATTATTATAATTTTAAAAAGGGGGAGAGAAATAATCCATTAATTTTCTTTCCTCTATTCTTTCATTGTTTCTAGGGTCAGAAGGGACCTGAACAGATCATCAAGTCTGAATCCCTGCCCTGGGCAGGAACAAGTGCTGGGATCATAATGCCCCAGCCAGATATCTATCCAACGTCCTCTTGAAGACCCCTAAGGTAGGAGAGAGCGCCACCTCCCTTGGGAGCCCATTCCAGAGCCTGGCAGCACTAACCATAAAGTAATGCCTCCTGATACTGTTAGAAATAGAATATTGTTAGAAATGCACAGCTTGCATCTTGCACCTGATAAGAAAGAGGTACTGCCAAAGACTTCTTTGTTTCCCAGTCCTGCCACAGCCTTTCTCATACTAATTGCAGACTCTTCCCCAGCTTCTCCCTAGTCTTTCTCATACAGATTACAGAAGCTGGAATTCAACTGACTGTGGCCTTGGTGGGGGGGAGTAAACTCTTGGTGACCTGTGGAAGTTTCTGGGCATGCTTAATTAGCTGATGAATATTTACTTCTCCACCCTGCATACTTAAGTAGTTAATTATACTATACATGCGATGTATGTAGTGATGTAACTTACATGCGATGTATGTAGTGATGTAACTTACATGTATGCTTGTATGAAACGGAAGTAAGCTGTAAGAGTTCCTGTTTCTGCACCCGTGCCCAGGAGAGAGAAGATAAATTTCGCTTGCAAATACCAATGCTTGGTCAGAGTAATCTGAGTACCTGACTCTGCTCTGACCTTTGTTTGCAAACAAATACCACCTTTGTGCCATTTAATGTATGTGTGTCTGTGATTTTTGCGGGCCTCCAGAGAAACGAACCGCTTTATGCATCAATACCAAGACTGAACCTACTTTCAATCAATTTGTGGCCATTATTCCTTTTTATCCCAGGTGTGCCTGGGGGAACAGAGCCTCACCTATTTTCTGCTGGTCCCCTCAGTAAGTTTATATTCAGCCACCAGATCCCTTTGGGGCCCCCCCACCACCTATAGCGTATGTCTTTCCCCCACCATGTAACCTCCACCTGCAACCCCCACACCCTTTGCCATGTGCTGCCACTGCAGTCAGTGGCTATAGATCCTGACAACAGCTGCAGCATCACCGTAATGGAAAGGTTTTTTTCAAGTAGTTCAACCTCGAAATGAGTCATAGTTTATAGTTTCACAGTTTCTAGGGTCGGAAGGGACCTGAGCAGATCATTGAGTGCGACCCTCTGCCATGGCAGGAAAGAGTATTGGGGTCAAACGACCCCGGCAAGGTGTACATCTAGCCTCCTCTTAAAGACCCCCAGGGTAGGAGCCAGCACCACTTCTCTTGGAGTTGAAACAGTGTCAAAATGAAATGGCTGGTGAAATGTTGCACACCCCTGGTGGGGATGCTGTGCTTGCAGGGGGTGTTATGGAGGCATGGCATTACTGGAAAGAGTTGCAAAGAGTTGCAGAGTGAACCGTTATCACAGGGAGGGAGGTGGAATGCTTGTTAAGTGCTAACTAGGGTGCAGTGCAGCCAGCATGTCTTGTAAGAAAAAAAGATAAACAGCCCCACCCATCCGCAGTGGCAAGCAGACAATCTGCAAAACTTTTCCATATATAGACCTCCCAGGACCTTTAGCAAGTCTTTAAATAGACTTTAGTAAGTCTGCATTATAATGCGTTTCATATGCATGGTTTCTGAGGGGGTGGGGGGTTGGAGTTAAGGCCTGCTGCTACAGCTCCAAAACAGCTTCTTTTTTTTTAATTTGCAGGCTGTACTGTTACGGGAGGTGCAATACAAAAATGATTTTTTTCAATGCTTTCTTTGCAATGAAAAGTTTTCTTTACAAAAACCTGCAAGCAGCAGCTTTCAGAGCTAGGTTTGCAGACAGCTCCCCCCCCCTAATCCACTGCAACCTGGTCCTCCCCTGCAGACAGCTCATCAGATTTTGTTCAGGATTGCTTTGTCCTCCTTGCCATATCTCTCCTCTCAGCCTTCTCAAAGTACAGGGAGAAGGAGAGAAATGAGGAGCAGCATTCTCAAGGCAGCCCAGGGTAATCTCTTCAGCTACCTCTAGGCCGCTCCAGAATCAAATGTATTCAAAAGAAAGCATTGTGGGAGAACTTCTTTTCATCGAAATTCAAGACATTTGTAATACCTTCATCTCCTACACCAGGTATTGGCATGTCCTCATCAGATGGGTCTCAGCTAAGCAGGGAGATGCTACTTAGCCAAAGCCATGGTTTCAAAAAGCACGCTGCTCCATATAGAGATAAGTGTTATGCAGCAGATGGCTATCCCTAGACATGTTATTGAGGTGCCTGAAGGGGAGGCCAACCAATCTGAAATATAAGCCCTGACCAGCTATGTCTCCAGCCTGCAAAGCTACTGCGCTCACTCCTGCCCCTGGCTAGCTGCAAACCGCTCCCAGGTCCATGCCTGGAAATCAAGCAGGAACAAATACAAATCAGAATTTTTAGTTCTCATCTTTATTTTTTTCACAAGAAATTGAATTGCAAACAATTCAATTGTGAAATCACAATTAAGCTAAAACAGCATAGACTTTTTTTTTTACTCAACAATGCCATTGGTTGTCAACTGGTGAATACATTTTTTTACAGTACAGCCATTGCTAGCAAATGGCAATAGGATAAAATACCAATTCACAATATGCTCCCATGGTCCCTTGAATAATCCCTTGATATGATATGGATGGATAAAGGGCTGCACAGTGGGAGTGCAAGAGGGAGGCAGGCAGCCAGCCAGCCAGCCTGCCTGGTTACTGGCCCTTCCTGGTTACTGGTGACTGTGTGACTTTCATTGAGTCATGGCATTACTGCAAAGTTGCAGGGTGGGCCGTTATCTTCTGGAGGGAGGTCAAATGCTTGGCCAGTGATAGTCTGCAGCCAGCAACCAAGAAGAAGGCCTCTGCAATTCAGAAGAGAAACTCAAGCTTCCTTAGTGGAAGGCACCACCTGCAACCCAAGCCCTCTGCAACAATGAATGAAATGCACTTGCACATCTTGTCCAGCTTGTACTGATGCAGCATATGGCCAGTAACCAGGAGGAGGGCGAGAAGACTGTGAAAGGCAGGGAAGCTTTTCCCAGTCAAAAGACATGTATGAAATTTGCCAAATTTGCTGGTACATGGCCAGTAACCAGGAGGAGGGCAAGAGGACTATATGAAGTGGGCCTGTAGAACTAGTGCAAATCAAGCTGATCCTTGGGCCAAAGCCAGTGAACAAACCTCAGCTTCTGCCACTGCAGTGGCTAGCTAACCAGGAGGAAAGCAAGAAGACTATATATTAAAGGCAGGGAGGGTTTTACCCAGCAAGAAGTTTTCCCCCAGACAAGACGTGTACTATACCCCAGTCCATATTTGCTGGGACACCGCCAGTAATCTGGAGGAGGGCAAAAGACTGTATGAAGTGTCATATAGGGTGCTCAGAAGCACAGCTTGCTTTGTGGCCAGCAATGATTCGAGAGTTACAAGGGTGTAACGGAGAAGTGCAGAGGTGGGCAAGTAGGGTGAAGAGCCCACAGGCCTGGGCCTACTACCCAGACCCCGGGAGGGAATTTGCTGGAAGTCTTGGCCAGAAGAAAGCCTCCATATTTGTGGCCAGCAACAATTCCATGATACGCTGATTGGCAAACACGTCCAGCAACCAGGAGGAGGGCTAGAATAATATGAAATGGATCTGCAGAACTTATGTAACTCTTACCATACTCCAGCTGATGCTCGGGCCAAAGCCCGTGAAGAAAGCCTCTACAATTCAAGTATTACACAGAAGAGAAGCATCAGGAGTACTTGTGACCAGCGACCAGGAGGAGGAAGTAATACAAGTTCAGTAAGGGCAGTATGTAAAACAGAAGGGTATGTATCTCTTCTCAACAGGAATAGAGGGACCAAGAGAAGAGCTTGAACCAGGTGGTAGGCATTTCCTTCACCCCTCCCCGCCCAGGGGAAAGAGGAAGGGAGAGCGCATAATCACCTGCCTTACACTCAGTATCTGCTTTCTCATTGGAAGGAATCAAACTGTAATTATAAGTCTATATACCGTAATGCTATATAAGTCTATATCATGCATTAGTAGTATATAGGTTCACCACCCTTCAATGCAAATGTGACAGGTGGGCGGGACTGGAAGTCCCACCCCTGTTCCCCTTGTATGGTGTGTGGCATCACCAGCCCTGCCTCCTGACCCCAGTCACATTGTGCATGACATCAGCAACTCCACCCCCCCAACCCGTCACGTTGTGCGTGACATCAGCAACTCCACCCCCACCCCCAGTCACATGTTGTGTGACATCAGCAATGCCACCCCACACCCCCAGTCACGTGGTATATGACACCAACACCACATGGTCCATCACATCAGAAGGACAGCCCATGCAGACCCCCAAAGTCCAACCCCTCATGCTGCAAGAACCACCCTGGGTCACGTGGTATAGTTATGGCCTTTCAGGTCCCAGACTGATCTAACCCCCACCAGAGCACAGGCGTGGCCTATGGGGTGGCAGGGTGTGACCCCTCTAACAACCCGCCCCACCACCCCCAACCAACTGGTGGGGGTTTTGGAGGCCTCAGAACTCCCAAGAATGATGCTGAACTAATTGGACTGAGTAGAGGGGGTGGGATTTAAGCAGCAAACCCCACCAGGTCTATCTGCTTTCCCAAATGACCCCTCTGTTTATCTGAGACCATGCTAAGGCAAGCAGGGGTGGATATAGATTCTTTCACGACGCCTGTAGGCCCACTCGCTACAACCCCAAGACAGCCTTATAGAAATTGTTACCATAGAAATAGTTTTGAGAAGGAGACATGGCCCCTTGCTCAAAGACTCTTTGAGATGCCTGACCCTGTTCAGGAAGTCCCAATGAACAGGCAAATGGAGGAGGCCCAGGCCCTCGAAGCAGACATTTAGAATTTGGAAGAGGGTATCTTTGTGCCAGAGCCTGCATGTGAAGTAGAGGTCATTGCAGAGGAGAGACCGGTAAGAGACTTGGAGCACGGTTGTGGGGGCACTTGGGTTTTCAGGGTATTGGTGTGGGTTCACTTCATGACACGTATGTGTTTGGAAGTAGCTAAGGACTGATTAAACAGCAGCTAACTAACTAAGTCCTTTATTTGAACTCCTTTGCAGTTAGATGAAGCCTTTTTAATGACTCCAGAAAACCTACACACCAATACACAAGAAGAAAGTGTAGGCTTCTGCAGAGAACAAAGACCAGATGAGGCTGAAGAGTTCAGAAGACAGTTAGGCATTGAATCAGCAGATCTGGTTTCAGCTCACGAATGTAAAGTCTTCATGAAGTCTCTTGTTTGCGTTTCCTTTTATGGCATAATGAAATACTGCTTAAGGAAGACACTTTTTGACCTATGCTGGGGGTGCACATTTGACCTAGGGGGTCAAGAAGCCCACTAATATATTACTTGATTAGATGAAGACATAGATCAAATAATTCAGGAACTCTGCCAGGAAATATGTCTTCATAGCATTTTCAATGCTGTTATAGCCATTGGGTTTGCCAGGAACATTCTCAGAATTACTGAGAAACATTTAATTCAGGTTAGAGAGCTTCTAAATGCTATGTATTCTGCAGAAGATCCTAATGCTGCCCTTCATGATTTGATCACTGAGGAAGAAGTCCTTTTTTAAATACATTGGGGACAAAAAGAAGGTACCGGGTAACATGGGGCCCTTACAAGACACGCTAGGAAATTTGGTCATCACACCAGAAGACAAAGCTAACCTATTTAACGACTTCTTTGCCTTCATTTTCCTGAGTAGGGACCAGATCAGCCCCCCCCCCGGCTCCCCTCAGGCCCCAGGGGAGGCACACCTAGGCCAAGGGTCAG
>NW_017728947.1:33088303-33091243 GCF_001723895.1 Crocodylus porosus
GGGTCATTTGACCCCCGTACTCTTTCCTGCCATGGCAGGGGGTCGGACTTGATGATCTGCTCAGGTCCCTACTAACTATGAAACTATGACCCACAGAGCCAGAGAGAGAATATAATTTAGGAAGCCCTTTAGAGGGCCCCTCAAATGTTCCCAGACCACCCAGGCCTCCCCCACCACCAAGACCTGAAGGGTCAGCAGGCTGGGATAACGAATCTGGTGTAGAAGACAGTTTAGAGGATCCCTCAAGTGACCCCTGATTGAATATCCGACTAAAACTCTGTACGATGAGTGTAAGTCTTACGTGGACAGAAAGCACAAGTGCAAGGGGCAGAAGTGCAAACAGTGTTATGGGAAAATCACAGATGTAAACAAACACTGGTGCTTTATGCGTCAGGTTAAAAAAATGCAGAAAGCCGCAGGCAAAAACCCCCAAAAGGCTTGTAAAACGAAGCCCAAAAGCCAGAAAGCACTTGGGAATTTAAGGGCGAAGACTGTTTGTCCTATTTTATTAAGGTATTTATGGATAAAAAGTTCAAGGACTACACCTTCATAGCTCACAACGCCAAAGGCTACCATGGTTACTTTGTTGTCAGCCAGTTATTGAAGGAAAAAATGGGCATGAAACTAATCACTCAGGGCGGTTTCATTTTTGCCAGTGAAACTTAGCAGGCTTTCACAGGTGATGGGGTTTGAAGGATGCAAAGGTTATTTCCCACATTTTTTTAACGCGGCAGACAACCAAAATTGTGTGTGGCCTCTCCCAAAGATGGAGTATTACGGCGTTGAAAATATGACATCTGGTGAGAAAGGACAGTTTGGTATCAGAATAACTGCAATAAGACCTTTCACATGCAAAAGAAGCTGGCCTATTATTGCCAGCAGGATGTAAAAATTTTGAAAGAGGCCTGCTGCCTCTACAGGGATAAGATTATGAAAATGACATGGCGGATAGACTGAGCAAAAGTAGATGGTGAACTCCAAAATGTAGTATGCTGCATAGATCCTTTCCAATACATCACACTGGCCTCCGTCTGCATGGCCATGTACAGGATTATGTTGTTGGAACCGCAGACCATAGCGCTTCTCCCCCCGGACAATTATCACAGTCAGAAAAAGAGGTTTTCAACTCTATCTACTCGGTGGTTAATGTACTTTTCAGAGAAAGGAAATATTCAAATTCAACATGCCTTACAGGGTGGGGAATTTCAGGTAGGCCCTTATTTTTTAGACAGCTGTGCCAACATTGATGGGGAACCTATGGCGTTTGAATTTAACAGATGGTTTTTCCACGGTTGTGTCACTTGCTACAATGAGAAAGATCAGAACCCATTGACGGGAACCACCTTAGGGTTTCTGAATGATCAGGCATTGCACAAGACCATTTATCTCAAGAGAGGGGTTAACCCTTAGGCCCATTTGGGAGCACGAGGGGAGGGCTCTGTTAGAAACGGATGGGGAGCTGGCAGATTTTTTAAACAGAACCCTACTGCCTTCTCCACTGGTGCCTAGGAATGCTCTTTTTCGGGGAAGAACTAATGACATCTGTCTATATTACCAAACTAAACCTGGCAAACAAATACACAATTACGATTTTACCAGTCTTTACCCCTTTATAAACAAAACAAAGGAATACCCAGCCGGACACCCTGAAATCATTCATGACAATTTCCAACCCCTGTCGAGCTATTTTGGAATAGCCCGGGTGAAACTGTACCCACCAGGAAACATTTTTTTTCCTGTGCTGCCCACCAGGGTGAACGGGAAATTTATGTTCACACTGTGCTGCGTGGAAACGAGACAGCAAACGTGCGACCACACTGATGAAGAGAGAGCCCTCCTGGGTACGTGGTGCACACCAGAATTGAATAAAGCTATCGCCAAAGGGTACAGAGTAGCTCAAATCTATGAAGTCTGGCATTTTGCCAACAAGTCCAGCACCCTTTTTTCATGGTACATAAAAATGCACCTCCAACAGAAGCAGGAAGCCTCGGGCTACCCCACCTGGTGTACCGACCAAGAAAAGCGAGAGATACGTGGCCAATTTCTTGCAAAAAGATGGCGTGACCTTACGCCCAGAGCATATCAAACCCAACCTAGCAAAGCACCAAATAGCACCATTGTTTATAATTTTTTGTGGGGTAAATTTGCTCAGAGAACGAACTTGCCCAATGCCAGCTTCATTAGCATCATAAGAGACCCCGAAGAACTTTTTGGCTACCTCTTTTCTCCCACTTATGAAATTTCATCTTGCAACTTTATTGATGATGAGGCAGCCTGCGTGTCTTGGAAACATGCCAAAGAACGTTACACAGTCTATGATAACACAGACATCTTTATAGTCTGTTTCACCACCGCTTATGCATGCTTAGAGTTGTACGACCTGTTGGACAGGTTGCAAAGCCGGTGTCTGTACCACAACAGATTCTGTGATATTTGTGAGCCACGAGGGAGATTGGAACCCCCCGCTGGGTGATTATTTAGGTGAGCTCACCAGCGAAATCCCACCAGATGAACACATCACAGAGTTTGTGTCGGCCAGTCCGAAAACCTATGGGTACAAGTTGTCCGGGGGAAAGTTTTGCTTGAAGGTCAAAGGGATTACCCTTAATGTGGCCAACAGTGAAAAAGTCAACTTTGAAACCTTGAGAGATCTTGTTCTAGATTATGGGGCAAACCCTGCTGGGGACACCCCTAAAACAATTGTGATACAACAGCGCTCTGTTGCCAGGAACAAAACCAAGTGGACAATAGAAACCAAAGCCTTGAGAAAAACACAGGAAGTCGTTTATGACAAAAGGGCCTCACAGAAAACTTTAACAGCCTCCCCTACGGTTTTTAAAGATGAATATGCGTTGGAAGCTCCCCGTGCGCTGCCAGGAGTGACCAGGAATAACGGTCACAAGCTGGCGGAGGGTAAGTTTAGATTAGATATTAGGAGGC
>NW_017728947.1:33091349-33096066 GCF_001723895.1 Crocodylus porosus
ACCCCGGTGCTCTTTCCTGCCAAGGCAGGGGGTCGGACTAGATGATCTACCTAGGTCCCTTCCGACTCTAGCTACTATGAAACTATGAAACTATTGTCTGTGATTTTGGCAGGCCCTAGCAACTGTGGTAAAAGTTACTTTATAAAAAACCTTTTGGATCACGCTGAGAAAATGTTGTCTGTTATGCCTGAGAATATCGTGTGGTGCTATAGCTGTTGGCAGCCTTTGTATAAAGAACTGCTTTGTAAATATCCTTTTAATCAAGTTTGTGGAGGGTCTACCGGACAGTCTCAACGATGACTGTTTGTTTCCTCCTAATAAAATAAATCTGGTTGTAGTAGATGATTTGATGGACTCTCCCTGTGACAGCAGTGAAATCAAGAAAGCCTTTTCCAAGTACGTGCACCACCGGAATCTTAGTATTATGTATATAGTTCAAAATGTTTTCTGTCAAGGGAAAAGGAGCCGCACCATTGCCCTTAACACAAAATACATGGTTTTGTTTAAAAACCCCAGGGATAAGCTACAGATAGTGTCCCTGGCACGGCAGATGTACCCAGGTAAGGCCCAGTTCTTTCTAGGAGCTTTTGAGGATGCCACTAAAACACCTTGCAGGTATCAGGTGATTGATTTAAATGCTTCTATCCCAGATGCTCTTAGATTAAGAACCGGCTTTTTCCTCCTGACCAACCGGCTTCTTACACTTTTAAAAAAACGGCGGGTGGGAATAAAAAGAGATGTTGTAGCGGTGGCCTCTTCTTAGCTCTTGAGATGGTGAAAGGGGACCATATCTAGCCGTGTAAAAAGAAATTTGGCTGTCTTAAAACTGCTTCTTCAATCCGCCCCACAACAGAGAAAAACTATACTCTGCTCGGCCTCTGATGATTTACTAGCGGCCATTTCAGAAATTGCTCTGAACACCTTAAAAGGAAACATCCCTTTGACACCACATCAAATTCATGTGCTGACAAAGAGACGCGGGATCATAAAAATACCTAACTAACAAAAGATTGCCTCTTAAAAAAAAGAAACAGCTGGTGAAACAGTCTAGGGGATTTATCGGACCTCTGTTAAGTTTTGCTCTTCCTCTGATTACGGGGCTTTTGGCTAGCTGGTGATGAAGCATGCAGAAACAATGTACCTGGTGCCCAAACATGAGCTAGAACAATTAAGGGCTCCCCCACCGCCTCAGGAAAATATCAGAACTGAGGCAACCCACTTATTAGATGTTGAAATGAGGGATATTCTCCAAAGACTGGAGTTAGCAGAATATGATAAAGCTAAACTGTATGCAGCCGTGCTTCAGAAATACCTGACCTACATAAAGCAGGGTGAGCTGGACAAAGGGAAATTAACCTTGTTTCTGCCAGAACAGACCCCCCTAGAAATCCCCACGAACCCCGACACAGTCGTTCAGGATGTATTGGATAACGTGCATGCCCGATACAGGAAAAAATAATAAGTACTTCTCACTAAGCTGAGCCAGCAAAAGGATATTTCTTCTTGAGATGATCAAGGGGATTTTGTCTACAAAGGGATGCTCGTCAAGGGGTTAGACCAATTTGCTCAGCATGGTCCGGAGAACCCTTCAGACTCATGCTGGGACCACCAAACGTCCACCTAAAGGCTGGGACATCTTTATGAAAGCCATGGCAGAGCCGAACGTACCATCTTCTGTTATGGACAACATCATGAATCGTGATCATCTGGAACACCTGAAAGTATCTGCCTCAGACCAAGAAACACCAACAACGCCACCTAAGTAGTGAAAAACTGTCTCTAAAAAGCCATTGGCTCTCCATGTAAAGTTTTATGCTTTGAAATAAACTATTCTCTACTGCTATAAAGTTTTTGTGTACAGAGGATTTTTTGAATGAAAAACACATACATACATTTAAATAACAACAGCTTTATTTACACAACATCAGCTGAGTATTTTATTTTGACAAAGCATTCATGAAAGTCATAGCAAGAAATACATGTCTGGCCATGTCGAAAAATGTTTTGAGCAGGCCCGGCCACACGGAAATTTTTATATTTACTTTTTACAAAATGCATCACCACCCTATCATTTTGTGCTAAATCACTGGAATAATAATTTTAAAATCTGTTCAAATGATAGCCCCTTGCTACTGTGGTGTAGGAAAAACACACAATGGCATCCGCAGGCGACAGACTGGGGGTCTTGTAACTGTTTCATCTGAAAAATAGTGTTGGTAGTATTCTCGTTTAAAAACAACATGCTTGATGACCATATGAGTTGAAAAATTCTCCGCGGTTCTGATCCTCCAAGTAAACAGCCAACCAGTGTTCTCCAGGTTGATTATGCGAGTGCATGTTGACTACCAAGCTCAGGGGCCTTTTAGGCAGTCGAGTCTTAGAAAGCCAGTCACAGGGGAAAATGTCTAAGAAAGTTTCTTTGGCATAAGGGTCTGAGGATAAAACCCTGATGAGCTGTTCAGTGTCCATCTTCACATATAGTCAAACAGGACATTTCTCATCTGATTTATTTGTGATGTTGTCAAAGACCCCGTACACAATCATGTTAACCGTGGTGGGCAAAGCTGCAGCAAAGCGTATTTCTGCTCTCAGGTTCTCGGTTTTAATCAGCGAATAATGATCAGCACACTCCTGGTCAGGGGACAGGTCAAAGGCAAATAAAGTGTACCCCAGAGCAAACTCCTCACGGTTGATCATCAGGGCCCGGTCTTTCGTATGTTTACCAGCTGTCTATACCAGCTGCATGTATTCTCTCACGCAGTTACCGTTCTCAAAATCTGGTTGCAGGGGCTTTGTCGGGGTTTGTTCTCCATCAACGTAGAGGGCCACAAAATTAATATTGTAATGTTTAAAGTTAAAGGGGTTCTTAGCATAATTCCTGCTAAAGGCATCTTTATCCATGAACCTGATGACAATGAGTTTGGGCAACTGCCCCAGAAACAGATTCTCCTGGTTGCTGACTCAGCTGCTGGCAGGAATGCTAAACACTTTCATACCCACGCGGTCTACAGGGTATTTAGTGCTGGCCATAAGCAAGGCCTCCGCATGGCCCAGTTGGATGTCTGGGACTACCTTCACTTTTTGTAAAAAAGTGAGGCAGATGTGATTTTTAGTCTACATGGGCCAGCCACAGCAGTACCCATCAAGCAGAAGGCATCTTTGCTGCGTGTCAGCTTAATTTTCATATCCACGCCATTCTGCAACAGTTTTTCTTGAAAAAACAAATCGCTATAGAGATGACCAAGCAGCTCTATCTTTTTGCTCTGGTCTGTCAGGTTTGCCCATCTCCAAAACCCCTGATTATAGCCATCCCACACAATCGTTTCATGATGCCCAGGGGTATCTTTGTGAAACAGGCCGGCAGAAAATTGGGTCTCATTGCTGTAGTTGAGAACCGATTCGATGAAAGCTTGGTAGGGGTAACAGTTGTTGCTCTGACTTATCAAGCGGTCTCCCAGAGTGACATCCAGCTGACTGAAGACAGAGGCTAGCAGGTAATTCACCAAACCCACCGCTGCCCTGGCATCAAGATCAGTTCCATCACCTTTTACAACCTTGCAGCAAAGGTACACTAGGGTATTGTTCAAATCCATGTAATCTTCGCCATTCCCCGCTATGAAAAAGTCAAGGGGGCTGGACTCAGTAATAGCTGAGAGCGGGGGGGATACATACAGGCTCTTCTCAATGCAGGTCTGCGTAGGGGCCATTTGAAACACATCCAGTTCAGATTTGGCACATTCTTCAGACCCGCAGTGAACAAAGGCCATGGCGGTTAAAATATATTTCTGTTTCCTCCAGGAGAGCGCCCCTTCTTTCTCCGAGGCTGCTTCTTGGTTTTTCATGTCTGGCTGCCCCATCGACTTACCCTCTTCTTTTTAAGGGGTTGAGGAGGTCCTGCATGTCTGGAGTCTGTTGCGTCTCTCTTTCTTTTAATATACATATTCTTTGAATATACATGAGACCAGACCCCTCCTGCTTTGCCGGTTTGACCACCTTATCTAGGACAGCTCGGGAGACATGACCAACCACATCTTTGGCTATGTTTTGCGCTGCATTTTTAGCGTGGGGCTTAATAATCCCCTTCTCAAAAGCAGAAAAGCTTTTCTAAAGAGGCTGCGAAATATGCCGCCCACTCCAGCCCCGTACATCACGGGCACCCCCTGATATCCGGGAAGACCATACCCAGCCTGGGCTTTATAATAATTTCTGTACAAATTAGGATCCCCATAGTTTTTTACCATCACCATCGTGCTTTTACTTATTTTAAAATCTCAAAGTCTTCCGGGGGCGTAGGTGGAGCTTTACGATCACCTTACCAAAGTGAAATGAGACGTGTTTGTTCTGATACGTCTTTATTTCAATACTGATTGTGTCGATGTGGTGCTGGCTGATGGGGACATAATGCGGGTTGTCATATGTGATGGTGACAAACTCATTGTTGCTTCCACTGATAGGGACGCAACATAGCAAAGGTACCGAAAACTCCCCGACAAGCCAATGTTCCACAATGTCCGTGTAGACATACAGCTAATTGAAGGTGCCGGTAATATCAGCAGGGAAGGGTGGTTTTTTAGAAGAGACTCCGGGTTGCATCCCCAAAATATAGGCTAGCTCACCATGTGTATAAAAACCATAAGTGTTATCTTTGGATTTAAGTCTCACTTTCCCGAACGCTCGGTCATAGTGCATAAGTAGTTCGGGCGGAGCAGGATGGTTG
>NW_017728947.1:33096077-33112165 GCF_001723895.1 Crocodylus porosus
CCAGCTGACTTTCTGCCCTTTGGGCAGGGGGCTGGACTCGATGATCTCCCGAGGTCCCTTCCAGCCCTAATGTCTATGAAATCTATGAAAACTGCCAGCTTCACCAGGAGAGCAATAAAGTTCCTTTAACATAGCCTCCTGTGTAGACGTGTCTGATAACTGCTTCCCCCACACCCACCCCCACACTAACACCCATGTGGTGCATTCAAACGCTTGAGGACAAATTTAAACCATGGCACAAAGATAGCATCTTCCAAATTATCAATGCCTGCTCAGGGGCCTGGGCGATAGGCCATAACTGCACCACGTGATCTAGGGTGGTAGCATGAGGGGTTGGGCTTTGGGGGTCTGCATGGGCTGTCCTTCTGATGTGATGGACCATGTGGTATTGGTGTCACACAATTGGAGTCACCCCACGTGACTGGGGGCGTGGGGTGGCGTTGCTGATGTCAGACACCATGTGACTGGGGTTGGGGGTGGAGTTGCTGATGACACACACCACGTGACTGGGGGTGAGGGGGCAGAGTTGCTGATGTCATGCACCACGTGACTGGGGGCAGGGGCAGGGTTGGTGACGTCACACACCATACAAGGGAAAGGGGGCGGGCCTTCTGGTCCCACCCACCTGTCACATTTGCATTGAAGGGTGGTCAGCCTATATATACTTGCATTGGCTATATATATATGGTGGAGACCCAGGATGTGTGTGATGTGTGCAGGGTAATAAGGCAGATCTACCTGCTTTAAAACACTGTGATAAGGAATTGAACTGTTACAATCATTATTGACCATTAATAAACCAGCATTAATATTACTATACACTCTTATTAATATATTACAAAGCGCTGTGCCTGGGACTGTTGCTTGTATTCATGCCCCCCTAGGGACAACCCTGCCACCCTCAGGGCACAGACAAGTGTCAGAGGTGTAGGCATCAAATAGCACTCAAAGCTTCACTGCACCCCACTTGATCATCCTGTAGTCTTCTTGAACCCTGGATTTGCATTGTTGTACGCCACTGGGGAAAGTCTTGTGACTGGAATAAGTCGTTCTCTGCCCCCGCCATGCTGTCATCCCTCACCTGCCTCAAATGTCCCTCATCAATACAGCGAACATGCACCCCAACCTCTGTTCCCCCAACTTATAGTGCTTTAGTGGGACAACTCCCCCCCCCCCCCCACCACACAGGCAGCCTTGTTTTGGTGTCGAAAAAAAACCAGACAGTCTGGCACCGGGCTGGGAAAAGAGCGCAAAAAGAAGGCGGAAAAGTTTGCAAAGTCCCTGGGTTTGTGTGCAAGCAAAGCAGGTCTTAAACCCCCCACCCCCTTGGCCTCATTTTGGTGTTCCAAAATGAAGGAGACAGTGCCTGGCACCTGGCTAGAAAAAAGTGTGAAAAGAATCTTGAAAAAGCATATTTTCAAAGTTGCCATCTAGGGAAAATGCAAGGAAGGCTTGTGAAGGGTGATCCATCTGCACGCTCCACTCTGGCTACTGAGGACTCTAGCAAAAACCTCCAGTGAGGTTCACGGGACCGTCTCTGTTTGCTGTGAAAATCTCTGCAGGGCTCTACTGTAGTGTGAGTGGGGCGCTGTTCCCAGCAGCCATGGGTCACGGTGGCTATCAAAGAAAAAAGCGATGGTTGCCTTCCCCCCAAGAGAAGGACAGTACATACCCCCACCATGCAGTGCACAAAATATCCACAGGCACAGAAACAGACCCTGCAACAGTGGGGCACCACTCATACTGCCCAAAACTTACAAGTACTCGCTTCGGAAACAGGTCCACGGCCACCACTGCCCATGCTAGCTGCAAAAAATAAAAGCAAATAATTAGTTTGACTTCTGTTACATTACGAGCTATCGAACCCATTATGTACCACCACTGAAAGAACATGCCAACCCACCTACAGCAACACATGAATTTCTCCCCCTTCCCCTGGGGGGCCCCCCCAACCCAAGCACATTGAACCTGGGCATTGCCTGGTAGTGGCAAGAGGCAGATTACAAGAAACTTACCAGGCCCAGCATGTTCTTGGGTCTTGGTAGCAGATGATGAATAAGCCACATGGGTTTCTTCCTGACCCTCCACCTCTTCTGCTTCATCATCTGTGCTAGTCTGTGGAACGCAGGGACTAAGTGGCACTAAGTGTATGGTGACTGACGGCTCTTCCTGCCACTCATGGTCATCAAGGAGCAAGGAGCAGTCGCTGTACAGCTGAGACACACTCATGGTTTCACCCTCAGGGGGGACTGCTGCCACCGCCGCCGCCGCCTCCTCCTCCTCCTCCATCTCAACCCCGGTGCTGACAGTCTCCATACCCAGGTTGTCGCCCACATCCTTGGAGAGAATGATGGGCAGCTTGTCATAGGAGGGGGCAACTGACCTGTCCCAAAAGAGAGTTCACATCTTTGGCTCTGTAAAATGCTGATCTCGGGGACTTGATCCTGCATCGGACCTGGGTCCAGTCATGATTGTGCCATCACGCCTGCATGCCTTTTGCAATCTCGACTTAAACAGGCTTATTCCTCCTATTTTCCAGCCTGTGATCCTATGATCCTTTACTTTGACCAAACGTCAGTAAAGTCCTCCAGTTCTTCCCAGGTCCAGCTGGGTCCACGGGCATTGGAGGCATCAGCTTCCTGGGCCATTGGCTCCATACTGCTGGCCTTGGCTTTCTGAGACATAACAAACCAGTTCATGATCAACAGTACAAGCCATTCGTGAAAGAGGGCTGGCAAATCTGGGGGGGGGGAGGGGCTCTTTAAACTCAGGCTGTGCTTGCATGAGGCCCTGGGAAATTCCAAGTATCATGAAGTCATTAACTGTACGTGTCAAAATACCCAAAGGTGATGAAGCACCCAGTTAACAACAAAGAAAGACCTGGTGATGGCGGGAAATAAGGCCATTGTACTTTGGGATGGCTGCTCAATGGCCCAGAATGCTGCAAAAATCAATACCTACCTACCTGCTTGTGCAAAATAATTTTATTACAGAAGCACATCCTGTTTTCCCTAAAATGGCAAAAGTTTTGAGTAGCCTACTACAATACCAGGAGAGGAGTAGGCAAAACATTTTTTGTTTGCAAGTCTGATTGTATCAGAACACCAGTGGCTGCTAAGCTCAGGATGTGCAAAAGCGCCCATGCCTTGGGGTGCTGGGGTGAAGTGTTGAAAAAACAGCTACACCAAGTTCCAGACCACACAACACCCTGCAGTCTCTGCCCCCCACTTGGTGCAGACAGGTGAGAAGCCGCTGCTGATGGAGAGGGGCAAAATGGAGAATGAGGATGAAATATGCAACATGGAAGACATTAAGCAGGAGGAGGAGGAGAAGGTGGCAGTACTGCTTCTGCAAATGCTGCTACCTGGGGATTACTGCTGGAATGCTTGAGAAGGATAGAAACTGTGCTACAGTGTTCAGTGGCAAGTTGGGTTCCTGCTTTAACAGCATTAATGACAATAAGAAGATACAGGTACCCAGAGGACTTGGAATATGCAGAGGAAAGCAAAGAGGTAGAATTTGACTGGGCTCTGTGGAGAAACCTGAGGAGGACCAGAATCTGCACAGTGTGGGCCCACGAGAGCAGCTTCTACTGGTAGGAGTGAATCGTGCTGATCACTTGGAAGGACCAGCAGTGGCTGGAGATGTTCCAAATGAAAAGGGAGATGTTCTATCGTATTGTCTCGATGCTGGGGCCCCACATCATGAGGCAGGACACTAACATGCATCAGGCTATCCCACCAGACAAGAGGGTTGCAATGGCCATCATGAAACTGGCCAGCCCATCCAGCCTCTGCTACATTGTGAACCAGTTTGGCATGGCTGCCTGCATGGTGAGGTATGTGCAGGCAACTTGTGAGGTATGACAGCTGCTTAAGGAGATCACTGCAAAAAAGTTATCCACCTGGCGAATCCACAGCAAGTCATAGATGGCTTTAATGAGAATGGGCTCCTGAACTGTGTGGGGGCTTTAGACAGCACTCACATTCCAAGTGCTGTGCCCTGCAAGGAGGGGGAAGACATACACAAACAGGAAAGGATATGCCTCCATGATACTGCAACCCATGGTGGACCACCGGGGCTGGTTCACGAACATTTATACCAGGTAGACCAGCAGCACACATGATATGTGTGTGTTCAGAAACTCCCCTCTGCCTGCCCTCATGGAGAAAGGACGCTACGCACCCAACGTGGAGGAGACAGTGATCTGCGGTGTTACTGCTCCCCCAGTTATATTAGTGGATTCTGCCTACCCACTAAAGTCCTGGCTCATGAAGCCTTATGGAGGGAACATCACTGACCCTCAGATGCTGGCTTTTAACTACCACCTGAGCAGTTGCAGGATGACTGTGGAATGTGCGTTTGGCTGACTGAAAGGACAAGCCGCTTATGTGCCAGCTCAAGATGGAGCAAGAAAATATCACAGCTTTGTAGGGCAGCCTGCATGATGCACAATATCTGTGAGAGCCGCAGAGAGGTTTTCAAGGAGTCATGGGAAGAAGCACAACAGGCAGTGGCCAGACAACAGGCGGGGGGCAGCAGCAACAGCATAGGGACTGAGGAGATATCCTCAAGGAGAGGCTGGTTGGGCAGCCTTTGTGCATGATTGTCTGGAAGGATATAATGCTGATAACAACATCTACTGCTTTGTTGTAAAATAAATTCGTTTTTTTTACACTTTAAATCTGTGTCTGTCTACAGGGGTGTGCAGTGTTGAGGACAGGGGCAGAAGGGAGGACAGTCAGGGGACAGGGGAGGAAATCTTGACTGGGCTAGGGGTTTGTTGCTTTCAGACCATGAGTGGTTTGGGGGAGGGAGGTATTACGCACCATGACACCCATCTGAATGAGCCAGCTCCCCACACATAGGTAAGAAGAAGGATAACTATATTATAGCTCTTGGCAGGTTAGGCAAGCGGGGGACAAAGCTGAATGGCAACCCACATTTTGAAAAACATTCCAGAAACATTTATAAAACTATTCACAACACACCTCCAAAAGCTGTATGTGGCACTACACAAACAGACTGACAGTGTACCTGGGCAGGGAACAGGAGGGTTCTACTGGGAGCCCCCATTGGACACTTCCTGAGCTCATTGATCTTCATACATGCTGGGAAATACAGTCCAAAAAAACCCAAAAAGCCAGAAGAGCTCGCCACCACCAACACTGACAACCGCAATTGCCAATTAACTGGGCGGCAACAAACACCCACCCACCCGCTACTCTAGGATATCATAACAGTTATCATAGCAGCTATAGCAAATGAAATAAAACACATATATTTGTAACAGGGTGGGATGGGAAGGAAAAGGAACAGGAGGGGAGGATTCACACGGCTTGTCTTTGGGATTGAGATGAGGTCTTTGGGATTGTGTACTAATAGAGACCAGACTGACAAAGCATAGGCGAGCGCAAGTGACAAGGATTTAGGGGTGACCATGACCATGCCCAGGGGAGACTCCCAGTGAGGGTCAGGACTGCCCAGTGAGAGTCCAGGGGTAGGGACTGGGGAGACCAGGTAGTTTGCATGCACATCCTGCTGTAATACATTAGGAAAGACATTCTAGGAGGTAAATTGGTATTTGACTCCCCCTACTGAAATCTTCAGGGAACGACACATAAGGCTTAACTCGCTCAAAAGCGCCGTTCATGCAAACACGAACACCATGTCATGCAAACAAAAAATGCACCACACCAAAAAAAAGCCACTTTAAAATCTTCAGACATTCTACATTAAATGCCTGTGTCGTCTACAAATGCCCACAGTCTATACATGCAGCAGTATTAGGGCACAGTAAATTAATCAACTCCACTGTAAGATACTACTGTCGGGGACAGTACTATCTTAAGGCAAAGTCATTAGTGTGATCAAACACACATGTAGATGGCGACCACCAGGTGCAAATTGTACCTAGTTTGCCCAGCCAGCCAGGGGCCCCCAGCTCCTGTCACTCCTCCACTGCCCCCTGCCACCACATGGAGCTGACCCCCCCCTTTGACTCCAGCTGAAACAGCTCCAAAGTTTATTGAGTTATATTAATTTCATGTGTAGATGCACCCAGTTAGGTGGAGCAATATCTAGAAAGATCTAGAACCAGGGTCATCAACCAGGGGTATGCGTACCCCCAGGGGTACTTATAGATTCATAGATGCTAGGGGCAGAAGGGATCTCAATGGAACATCGAGTCTGACCTCCAGCCTGTGACAGGAAAACGTGCCGTGGTCCGAGCCAGGTGCTTGTCCAGTCTCTTCTTGAAGACCGCCGAGGTAGGGGATAGCACCACCTCCTTTGGAAGCCCATTCCAGATTCTGGCAACCCTAACCATGAAGGTCTTTCTGCCACCCAACCTAAATCTGCTCTCTATCAGCTTGTGCCCATTGTTTCTGGTTATTCCAAGGGGTGCCTTGGTAAACAGAACATCTCCTATTCCCTGCTGCTCCCCACCCCGCCAAAGAATTTGTATACTGCCTTCTCTTGCTGAGGCTGAAAAGATTCAGGTCCCTTTTCCTCATAGGGCCTTCCCTGCAGGCCTCTAACCTTGAGAGGGAAAGCCCTGGGGGGGGTATATAAATACATCAGCTGAAGATGATATAGAAGATAAGAGTTGGCTTGTTGCCTATCTAGTAGGAGCATGCGAAACAGGCCGTATTCAATTCGGATTTGGCCTGAATCAGGGACAGTGATTCAATTCGTTGATTTGGATCACTGTGCTTGATTCAGTTTGGCTGAGTTGGCAGGGGTCATCACAGAGCCCTTGACCTGGCTGTATGAGCATTTGTGGTCATCTGGCCAGGTGCTGGGGGATTGGAAACTAGATAACGTGGTCCCTATTTTTAAGAAAGGGAGGAAGGGGAACCCAAGTAACTATAGGCCCGTAAGCCTCACCTTGGTCCTTGGGAAGATCTTGGAGAAAATCATCACGGAGCACATTTGTGGGGGGCCAGGAGGGGAGATCATGCTCAGGGGCAACCAGCATGGGTTCATCAAAGGCAAGTCCTGCCTGACCAACCCGATTGCCTTTTATGATCAGGTAACTAAATCCTTGGATGATAGTGTCGCCGTGGATGTAGTCTTTCTAGACTTTAAGAAGGCCGTTGACACCATCTCTCACCCCATTCTCATTAATAAATTAAGTGACTGTGGCATTGATGCCTACACAGTTGGATGGGTGAAAAACTGGCTGATGGTGCGTACTCAGAGAGTAGTGGTGGACGGGTTGTACTTAACTTGGCGAGATGTGAGCAGTGGGGTCCTCCAGGGCTCAGTCCTCGGGCCCACACTGTTTATCATCTTCATCAGCAATTTGGACGAGGGGGTTGAAAGCACGCTGGCCAAATTTGCTGATGACACTAAGAAGTGGGGCGAGGTGGGCACACTTGAAGGGAGAGAGGGCTGCAACTGGATTTACACAGACTATAATAGAGGGCAGATGAAAATAGGATGGGGTCCAATGTAGATAAATGCAGGGTGCTGCACCTTGGGAGAAGGAATCCACAGCATACATACAGGCTGGGGAGCTCCCCTCTTGAAGCACAGAGACGGAGAGGGATCTTGGAGTAATTATTGACTCCAAGATGAACATGAGCCACCAATGCCAGACCGTAGCCAGCAAAGCCAACCGCACCTTGTTGTGCATCCAAAGATGCATCTCAAGCCAGTCCAGAGAGGTGATACTCCCCCTCTATGTGACATTGGTCTGGCCTCAATTGGAGTATGGTGTCCAGTACTGGGCACTGCACTTTAATAGGGATGTGGCCAGCCTGGAGAGAGTTCAGAGGAGGGCCACCCATTTGGTGAGAGGGAAGCAGGACAGGCCCTATGAGGAGAGACTGAGGGACCTGAACCTGTTCAGCCTCAGCAAGAGGAGGCTGAGGGGGGACCTGGTGGCTGCCTACAAACTCATCAGGGGAGATCATCAGCAAATAGGAAGAGCCCTATTCTTCCCAGCACCACCTGGGGTGACGAGGAACAATGGTAATAAGCTGATGGAGAATAGGTTTAGGTTAGAGATCAGGTAGCAATATTTTACAGTTAGGGTGGCCAGAATCTGGAACCAACTTCCTAGGGAAGTGGTCCTCGCCCCTACCTTGGGTAAATTCAAAAAGAGGTTAGATGATCACCTGTCTGGGGTCTTGTGAACCCAGCATTCATTCCTGCTTGTGGCAGAGGGTCAGGCTAGATGGTCTGATCAGGTCCCTCCTGACCCTAGCTACTATGAAACTATGAATCTGAATCTGAAGATTCGGTACTGATTTGGAGGATCAGTGGTTCAGCCATAGACACAGCTTTAAATGTTTTTTCTACATAACTAAAGCACTGTGAATGCTATGATGCTGGGGCAGATGGAGCATCTCACAGGAGCACGGGGCGGGTGGGGTGTTGCTGGATTGCTACATTGCCTACGTAGTACAAGACAACAACATCCAGAGGTACCCAAGCAAGTCCTGTGCACTCGATCTCCAAAACCAGAACTAGCATGCCTGGACCCATAAAGCACCATAAGAACATAGCTACACTACTGGTGCTTCAGCAGTTAGTGGGTGCTGACCCTTGCAGTCCTGCATTCTGTAGCTGCCCTGCTCACACTGCCCATGGGATGGCTCTGCTATGATGTATAATCAGGACCATCCTAGATTACCCAAGATAATCCTCTTACTCCATTCTGCATGGGAAAAATATTGTATCCACACTTCAAGGGGGTTACAAGCCAATTGGAGAGAATAGAGATGAGCATGCAACAGACTGGGGTCTAGAAAACATAGCTTATGAATACCAAAAGACTTTTTTTTTTAATCTTGAAAAGAGAAAACAGTGGGTTCACACAAATGTAACATCTGAAATGTTTTAAACTATAACAGGGTTTGAAGCATTTAGAAAAACGTTCAGCTTCAGATAGATGTACAACCCCATGTCATGCCTCCCAGCTGCAGCACTTCAAAATCACCATGGTTTATGCAGGACTGTGCTCCCCAGCCAGGGGGAAGGAGAAGGGCCTGGGAGGATTTTGGTTCCACTCCTCCCGTCCTCCAAAAGCAGAGTGGACTGTTAATGCTGCTCTTCAGTCCCCATCTCCTAGGGGTATAGCTTTGCTCCCTCACTGCTCAACCATGAAATCTCCTAATTCTGGTGAGGGTTATGGGGTCTTTGATCTTCCTGTTCCAGGGTCTCATGGCTTTGGTAGCACCATAGGCATGCAGAGTGCTGGAAGCAGCAAGGTGATAGGGGGAAACTGCATTTGAGAGGCTGAAGGACTGACCTACTCTATACACATTAGGTGAAACAAAATGATATAAAGTGGTACCTGCTCCCTCCTGGTACTTTTGTCATGGGTCAGACCATTTTTTACCTCCTGTATGCCAGCCTTTCAAAATGTTTCAAAGGCATGTCAAAGCCATTTGAAATGTTTCAAGTTATATCAATCCATCCCCCTCCCCACCCAAGGGAAGATTTGATAACAGTCTTCAAATGTGTAAGAGGATGCTACAAAGAGGGAAATAGTAGTGTAAGAGTGATGTTGTAGCTGTGATGGCCCAGAAATTATGCAAGGGGCAAGGATTTCTTAGGGTAATATTTTTTACTGGACCAACTACATATAGGGATCTACTTCATTCATGATTTCACAATTTTTGTGGAAACTGAAAAACAGCAGTTTCTTTGATCACTGTGAAAACTGGCCTTCCCCACGATTTTGCACAGAATCACCAGGAAAACAAATGACTAAAGGGAAAATGCTGGCTTCTCAGTGGGAGCCAGCAACTGCTGTGGCCCAGCCTCATAGACTGCCAGAGGGGAGCAACCAAGGTGGCAGCTGCCTCCTCCTCCCTCCATCTCTGATTGGCTGAGAGAGCTTCTTTTTTGCAGTCCCATCACTCTCTCCCAATCAGGAGCAAAGGGCAGGACTGCATGAACGGCAGCCCTCTCCACCAATCAACAGCAGAGGTGGCCCTCACATAAAAGGTGGCCCTCTTGGTCAATCAGCAGAGAGGGGTGGGCTGCCAGGGCCCCTGAGCAAGTTAGCAGTGTGGAGGAGACGATGCTCACTGCAAAAAAACTGTGTCGTTATTTACAGGTGCCAAGCTCTTGTTCCCGGTCAATTAGGGTTTTCTCATCACAGATGATACTCTTCCCTTTTCTTCACATCACTGTGTCCCCTTTCTGGTCTCACCTGCCATGACTTGTTCTAATCAATTACTCAGAAGGCTCCTGATGAAACTAATAGCACTAACAAGACTATTGGTCATCTTCCCAGGACTCCTGCCTCCCCCTTACACCATCCTTATGCCAACCCGGTGTTCCAAGTAAACAAAATGAAATTAAACTCATGATAAGTCCTTGACAATCGCCCCGATGGTCAGGGTGATACCATTTAGAATCAGTCCATACTTTAATGATTTAATGAACTTATAGGGGAACATAAAGTATGCGGAACCACAAATGTTCCTGCACTCACAATTGAAGATTTTCCTCGTGCTCTCCATCTGAGGGTTTTGCCCTCAGGCCCTCATTGCCGGACATTCCTCCGGGCGTCCAGGCTTCCAGCAACATCCTATAGATTTCACGCTGCAGTTGACTCTTCCCACACAGCTAGCTTTCTTCAGTGGGCCAGCTTTCCCACCCTTGTTGGCTCTCTCTGTTGTGCCTGCACTGCTCAACAGACCAGCACTCTTCCAGCTGGTATTTTAAGCTGTGCCAACTCCCTGGCATTCTGGCTTTCTCCAGTGCCATGCCAGTTCTCCCCAGTGCTCTGTCTCTCTCTGGGGCTATGCAGGCTCTCCCCGGTGTTCCAGCTTTCCCTAGCACTGTGCTGGGCTTCTCTTGGCAAGTGCTGGCTCTCCTTGGTATGCCAGGCTTCTCCTGCTGAGTGCTAGTTTTTCTCCAGGGCCAGCGTGCAACTTCCAGTTATGCCGGAAAAGTCGAGCATTCATAGAGACGCACCCAGCACATGCTTCTAAAGCTTGGCTGGGGCAGCATCGGGATTGACTGAAGCACCTCCAGTGACACTGCATCTCCTCTTGATGTAGGAGACTCTTTTGGCCCTTCCCAGGCCCACTAGTCTTCTCTTGGGGCTCAAGACTGCCTCTCCAGTCTCCTCCTGTCCTGTCTTCTTTGGGATGTTGGGAGGCACTCTCCTACACTCCTACTCACCTGCCATGTCCTGATGTTATTTTTTTTTTTTAAAAGGTTGGGAGGCTGCCTGTGCCTCAGAGAATCCAGCCCACAGCTAAGTTACTCTCTGTCCACTCTGCCAGGTTACTCTCTGTCCACTCTGCCAAGCACCTTAAGGGCTGTGTTCATGACTTCTGACTGCCCCCATAACCATGCCCATGCCTTGCAGATGTTACTGGTTATCATCTCAACAAAGCAATCTGTCACAACTCAATGTTTGGCCCTTCAGGCATAAAAGCCTTTGTAGGAGCTTCAGTCTTCCTGGCCTTGGCTCCTTTTATCTAGTTGAGTCCCAAGCCCACAATTCACTGTCTCAGGACCTCGACTTCCAGGCCCTAGCCCTGCTTACCTGTTCCATGCCCTTGGCCCTTGTCTCTCATCCTTCCCCCTTCTTGGGCTCCTCTTTCTTACTCTTGCTCACATCTCTTGTGCACACCCTTCTCAGGCTTCAGTCACCTACTTTTGGCTCTCCCAATCTCAGGCCACCTCCATATTGTCCTGCCTGGCTCAAGCCCTTGCCCTCTAAGCTTCAGCCTGCCTGTCTTGTGCCCAGCCCTGGCAGGGCTCATAACTTCCCATGCCCTTTGGTCCTCCTGTAACTCGTGCCCTTGTCCTTGGCAGGGCTCCAAAGCTTGGTGTATCCCTCAAGGTACCCCAGTGGCCTCCTCTTCACCCCTTGTAGCCACTCTCAGTAAACAAACATAAAGAAAAGGCAAGCTGTCACTTTAACAAAAAACCTTTGCCCACTCTGGGTAACACATGCTAAAGCAACACTCCCACTGGTTCTCACCGTTCTGGCTTTGGAGGCAAAAGAGGGTCCTTAGGCTCTCTTTGGACAGCCCAGCTCCCTGCCAGACACTTGCTGCCAGGTGTTTGCCTTAGCTACCCCTGCCACTGCCTTATCTGCAAGCTCATCCAAGTGTTTATCTTGAGCCACTCAATCCTCCCTGCTGCTGCCTAGTTTTATCTTGGCTGCTTGATCAATTACGCAGCAGGCAAATTGGCAGTCTCCCTCTTTTTGGGACAGAAGCTCTGGCTCCCTGTTACACAAGTGTTGTGTGGCTGTGATGTGCTGACAGATTAAGCATTTATTGCCAAGGCAAGGCTGTGCTTCACTGGATGGCTGTTGGGCAGGAGAGAGCTTGCTTCTGATAAACTGGGCCAGGTTAGGGGATGTTTGAAAGCCAAAAGAAGGGCTGGGAATATTTTTCTCAGGGTCTGATCTTTGTCCCATATGGGTTTGGTGAAAGAGGGAAGAAACTGCTCTTCTTGTCTGGTGGGGTTAAGAGAAATAACAGTAGCCTTTAAGTTGCAGCAAGAGAAATTTAGGTGAGGTATTAGGTTTTCCTAAGTTTAAGACTGCTAAGCACTGGAATAGATTACTTAGGGAGCTTGTGGGATCTCCATTTCTGGAGTTTTTCTAACCAAGAGATTAGATAAACATCTGCAAAGAATGGCTTAGGGGGAGCTAGTTTTGCTTTGGGCCTGGGCCAGATGACCTCTGAGTGTCCCTTCTAGACCTAGAAGTATTTGAGTTGGACTAATAAAAGATATCTGATTTACCCCAAGAACCTTTTCTGCCCTTCTAGACCTATGCTTCTGTACAATGTATGACTTAATGTATGTGCTGCATGTCTAACACAGACTGATTAATTGCTTGTATTCAAAGCAGTTGTGCTAAGGTGGCTGTAAGTGGGTGAAGGATCATTTCATCTTCCGGAAATTTCTTTCAGTTCTTTCCTGAACTGCTTTTCTTATTCTCAAATAAGTCTCATCCACAATGAAAGTCCAGAAGACAGGTGAACAAATTAACATGAGCAAATATCTGGAGAGCATAAGCATCAAGAAGAATTAATTGGTTCAGTAGCCAGAGGTGAAATGATGAAATAGCTTTCCCTGGTGTTCAGCCTTTGTTGCATTGAAATGGAGTAGGCTATTGATTAATCCAAAGGAAGTAACAGAATACCACTAATTGAAATACACTGAATATATTAGAATAATTTGCTGTTCAAAAACTTCATTAACAGAGTTAAGATTCACCAATATTTCTGGAAAATTGACCAAGGTAGCACATATTGTGAGGCTACTTCCTGAGAATTATAGCTACCTGCTTTTACCAGTTACCTGCTTTTATTTGAGCACACACATTCCTTTTATTCAGGTAAAGAGGGACATGCTTAATAACATTTTCATTTTCTAATTAATACTATTTCCTGACTATAACTTCAAAATAAAAGTAAACATATAGACTTAAAAAAAATAAAGCACCTGAAATGTCAACTCTTAGAACAGATTTGTAGTTAGGGCAACATTTCCAAGAGTCACTCCAAAATATAAACAGCAAGCAATAGACATACATACCATACATGGACAGAAAGTTGCTAAATTCTAGGGGGGGGAAAAACAGAAGAAAATTAGAAACAAATTTTATAAATACCAGCCAAGGTTTAAATTGTAGAATGTACAACTCAAGCTGCAGATATTTGTGGCTACTATTCCAGCTACAGATGCAGTTGGAAGTATATGTCTTTTATTATTGTGGTTTTGAACACCAGATATAATACGTGTGTGTGTATTAATTAAAAGAGAATGCACGCGCGCACACACACACAATATAGTAGTACATTGCTCGTGTGCGTGTGTATATATATCTATATAGATATATATACACATACATACATACACACACACACACAGAAGCAATCTCATACCAAGATATCTTTACATATTTGACTTTAACAGAGATTTTAATGCTCCCAGCCTTTTCTTTTAAGTATCAAGCCTCTGAATCATTAAATAGATCCTTAAAGAGAACGCAAGACCTAACTGACAGTACAAACACTCCATATATTGGCAGAGAAACCTGGCTGTTCATAGTAAACAGCATTTGAAGTCTGTCCACTGCATCAATAAATCCCAGTTTAATATAACAAGAAATGTTTACTGAATAGATCCTAATAGGCTTAATTATACAGAGATTTGCTCTACATAGGACTACAACTGGGCTAGGAGAGAACTAACAGGTGTTAAACATGTCTAGTATAATTAAGTGAAAGCTTTTCTTCCTGACCTCAGCTGACATTACATTAATACCCTGAAGCGGAAGGGCTTGGAGATTTATCATTTTTATCCCGTATGTAGTGTAATTACAAGAGCTATTTTTATTCATGTATGTCATCCATTTGTGAATCAGACCAAGATGTCGATTAAGATCTTCAGCACTGAAGATTCAATTCCTTTGCCATCTTTTCACACATTCAATCAATTACATTCTTCTATTTAATAACAAACAACTAGATGAGGCTTTTCAACACAGAGCAGCAGTACAGTATTAAAAATGTTTTGTAAGTCATTGCCTTCAGATAGAAATAATATGTAATGTGTTGATTTATATTAATCAGCTAGTGGCAGTATTTTGTCTTTGAGTACATTACATGGATCATTTCATGGTATGAACATATCACAGGTTTGCTCAAGGCCTCAACCTTTATACAATCTCTCCAACTACCTCCTGAAACCAGCCCCAGACCCATCTTCTTAATAATGGCAGATGCCACAGTTCCTTTCACTGAGACACCAGGCCTTTGGGTTACAACACACACTGGTGAGGCCACAGGAGAATTCCTTAGTAATTGCAGCAATGCGAACTGCCTTTTCCAAACAAACCAGCATTTATTATTCATCTGGAATACTAGTCATACTTGAGAGGGAGTCTATATCAGCAAGAACAAGTGTCCCAACAAGGCATCTCCTTATGAATTTTGCAACTATCCCTCATAGTAGGGATGGAGTATTATTGTAGCTGTAATGGTCCAGGAAATTCAAGAGAAGCACGGTGTGTTTTGGTGTTATTGGAATAACTGTATAACTTGGGAGACATGTTAGAGAAGGTTTTGGGCACAAAATTGCTTTTCCTCACACCTCTCCCTCTACAGATATGTGTTTACACAGCACACTGCAATGGTGTGTGCTGTGTAGGCCGCTGAGCGTGCTTGGCTATCAGTAGCAGTGTGACGCATCTTCTAGAGTGCTCTGCTCATCCCAGGCTGACTGCTGGGTAGACATAGTGAATCTACTCTGAACAGCAGGAACATAAATACGTGAAACTGGAAGAGGCCTCCTGAGCCATCAAGTCAAGTCTCCTGTATTTACAGGCAATTGTTACCCAAATGAATCCTCAAACGTTCATGCACCAAAACCATTTCATAATATGCCTCAGGTAAAAACCAGAGAGTTGATGGCACCACCACTGCAGCAGCAGGAAGTTGTTGTGTAATATCTGCTCAGGATATCCTAGGGAAAAAGACTATGCTCCATGTTAGAGAAAGGCACAAACTGTCATCACATCCAAATTCAGTGATTGCCAGTTGTTTTTACCTTCCCTCTGTGAATGTTAATTCTTAAGGAAACAGTTTATGGCAAGGGTGGCCAACCTGCAACACATACCACAAGTGGCATGGGCTGGCTGTGTGTGGCATACAGCAGATCAAGGAGAGGACAGACAGGCAGCACGGTGGCAGACAGTGCAAGAAACAGAAAGCAGAGCAGCAGATTAAGCAGGAGAAGGGGATCAGAATGGCACTTGGACAGGGTATAGAGCTAATTTGCAGCATTCCTGCCCAAAAGGTTGGCCCTCACTGGTTTGTGGTACTGACAAGTACAGGAAACCGTCGCTATTTGTGGGTTCAGCATTCGCGGTTTCAAATAAGTAAAGCCCTTGGCATGGCTTTACGAACGCTTGTGGTGCTCGGGTCAGATGACTGGAAGATAGCTAACGTGGTCCCCATCTTCAGAAAAGGGAAGAGAGAGGACCCGGGCAACTATAGGCCTGTCAGTCTTACCTCTATCCTTGGGAAACTCTTTGAGAAGATCCTCAGGGAGCACATCTGTGATGGGCCGGCTTCAGGGATGATGCTCAA
>NW_017728947.1:33113220-33165859 GCF_001723895.1 Crocodylus porosus
ACCCTACTTCTATGATTCTATATTTGCAAATGCCAAACCTGCACCTTAAATACACTTACAGGAGCTCCTCGGGAGCTCTGCGCTTGCCGCCACCAGGCTCCTGCCATCGCCAGTGCAGTTGTGCTCCCCCCCCACAGCTGCTGGGGACACTGCATTCATGACGTTCATGAATGCAGTGCCATATTCGCGGATTTCGCCATTCACGTGGATCTCAAGAACATATCCCCCACGAATGGCGAGGGTTGCCTGCAATTGACAAAGTAAGTGTTCCATATTTAACTGCTGATAGTAACCACTAATATACTACTTATCATAAATTTTCCTCTACTGCTAATTCCATATATTATACCACAGTCATGCAATAGGGCTTCTCACTTAACCCTGTTGTATATTAGTTTCCTCATCTCTAAAACAATAATACCAGCTTCCTGCCTCACAGGTGAGTTAGGATTCATAATATTAACAGTGATATTAATATGTTAAGTACTATGTGGCAGCCGCTTAATAGAAAAACTATCAGCTGACTTTTCCTAATGGTCACTACATTTACAAAGCACAATCCAAGCAATATGTCTGTAATCAATTTGTGAGCTATTGCCTGAGCTGACTCCATGATAGGAAGCCAAATAGAGGCTTCTTGTTCCTTTATCTGGCAGAAAACCCATCCAATCCAATACAAAAAGGAAAGGTTTAATGTACAATTCAGACAACAATACTCTCAGCCACTAGCAATCTAAGCAAGCAATCCTTTAATTTGCTGAAGTGCATATGTAAGTCTCCCCAGTGATGGCTAACAAGCATTCAAGTTATTCCTTCCCTGCTCTATGGCAGTCCAAAAGTTTTTGTTTTTTGTTTTTTTAGTGTTAAGCTGCAGGCAAGCTTTATGAAAACTATCTGCAAAAGTGGCTTGCATATAAAAGTGCCTATCCAAGCATTTTTACATCTTGACCGCTTCTGTAAAGCAATCCTCTTTGCTTAGGATAAAAGCATGAATGTATGCAAGTGGACACTAAACATTACAAACATACTTTGAACCTATTTACACAGTACACACAATTTTTGCACTTCATGGACTCAATTAAACATCAGGTCCTTTCACTTCTGATCAAATCATTTCCTTGGTTTCAGGCACTCACACAATGCAGTAGTGTAACTAGTGATGGGTGACTGGGGCATAAGCCACCAGCACCAAATTAATAGGGGCACCACAGATCTACCGTTACCACAAGCAAGGGAAATCTGTGGCACCTGGGCAGACTCTAGGCTTTGGCCTCAGGGAGCAATGGTAGGAGTCGCTTGCAACCTGTGAGGCAGTTGGGAGCTAATGGGGGTCACAGCCCCAAATTCCTTTTCAGCCTCAGGTTCCCCCAACCCCAGTGCGAGATACCACAGCTGCAGGGGGTGATGCTACTGAATTCAGTGTTGCAAAACCCTGTGGCAACTGGAATCAGCAGCACTGAGCAACAGGACTGGCTGTAAGAGGGACTTTGCATTAACCCCTTGTCTACCTGCAATGACATCTCCTAAAGTGGGCAACAGGGAGAAGCATGAGATTAGAGAGCAGACAGAGACTACTGGGACACAACCCACATGTTGCCAAGGGCACAATTCTTACCCATTAAACCTCTGTGTCGACATCAGGAGGAAATGGCTGAAGTTCCCACTTAGAACCTCCCTCCATTTGTCGCATCCTTTTTTGCCTTTGTGGGAGAAACAAGAGTTCTAGGGCCATAAAAATCTCAAGGGCCACTGGAGGGACAGGGCCTCTAGAGCAAGGGTGGTCAAAATGCAGCCTGTGGGCTAGATGCGGCCTGCCAGGCCATTCTATCTGATCAGCAGGGCCCCTAAAAATTTAGAAAATTAATATTTATATGTCCCGTCATGCGGCCCTCGATGGCTTGCCAAAACTCAGTAAGCGGCCCTCCACCTGAAATAATTGCCCACCCCTGCTCTAGAGGGATCCTAATTACTTTCAAGATGGCTTTAACTGAGTCCCACCTGCAGAAACTCCACTTGTCATGGCTACTGCCTTAACGAAGATGCCACAAAGGACAGAGCCTACAGCCAAAAGGTATCAATAAGCTGAAAAGGACAAGACCATGAGATAGATGCATTTACCGCAGCCCTGCCCTCCTCTTAACTAGTCTTAACAGGATCTGACTGAAGAACCAAATCACAACTCAGAAGGGATTTGTACACAAACACCCAGATCCCTTAACTGAGAAGGATCAAGTGGTTTTAATTAGGCAACTGAAAACAGTACTTACGTAGCCTTTTAAAAATCACACCTGAATTTGAAATGCTTTAATCTGGAGTGCATTAGTTCCGTACAAAGGCACATCAACCCACCTCCTCCCAGCTGAAGTACCAACCAGTGCTGTTGCACCACACCAGCTAGAAGGTTGAGGAGGAGAAAGTTGGTGGCCCTTGTGCCATAATCCCCCTGAGGCTTCCAAGAACAGCTGAGTGACTAGCCAAAGCCTTATAGGTAATTTGACGCCCTAGTTTCTGCTCAATGCTTCCTGACAATGCAGAGCTGGTCAATTTCATGCATGCTGCAATGCTGCATTCCTAGTGGGAACAAAGAATGGATTTCTACCAACTTTTCACTCTCTAGCATCTCACAGAACACTATTGCAAGGTATTGGCTCTGCTCCACGGTTTGCAGCAGTAATTGCTTACTTGGTCTTTTTCTCCATAGTCTTCCAGCACATCTGTGAGCTAGCATGCCAAAGAATAACAATCAAGGCTCCATGACCCTTGCGCTCAAGGCATTCCCTCCAGCTCTGCTATATGCTCCACACATCTGAGAAAGTAGAAATAAAGGACTCTTATGGACAGCTTTGATATTCCCTTGGGACCACTTGCAGACAGGGCAAGTCTGAACCAAGGAGACAAGCAGACAGTCCTGGAGACCTGGAATACCAAACAGTGGTGGTAGAATTTCAGGAGAAGCAGAGCCACATTCCTCAAGCCAGCCCCAATGCTCCAGGGTCAAGCTACCAGCCTGCACGTGGCCATGCCTAATGAGAAGCTGAAGACAACTGCCTTCTGGAACATAATTAATTGGTACCTCCTGAATCTGGGGGGGCATCCACAGAAGCCACCGAGACCAGTGACCCTGTCAGTGGGGGCACCAGCCCTGCCGACAGCATCAGGTGTCAGCTGTCAGGGAGGGCACAGGCCCTGTCAGGGGGGGCAGGTGCACCCCTGTGCACCCCCTCCCAGTCACCTACGTTCTGGAAGTTAGCAACCCGCAAAATTCTCCAGTCTGTTGTCAATTATTTTGGCATAGACAAGTCCACAGCTGGTTCACCCATCCACAGGGTGCTAGCACCACATTTCTTTTGCCTCTCCAACTCACAAGAGATCGGTATCAGGTATGCCCATGAGCTTTTCAAACTGCATCCTGGTCATCAACAGAACCTACACTGTCATCCTGAGCCTAAAACACCTGTCAGCTCATTGCCTTGAACCTGGGGGCCTAGCCTACCTGGCACAGCCACTCATCCCAGTCTGCTACCTCCCCAGCTGAGCACACAGGCCAGGGCAGGTGGACAGAACCCTCCATATGGGCCTAGTCACCAACCCACTTCCTGCCACTGGAGTGACTAGCCAGGGTCAGCTAACCTTTCACTCCAATATAAATTCCTGACCCAGAAGGGAAAGTGTGTGGGCAGCAAGGCTCAACCAATACCTAGACTATGCCTCATGCCTTTGCCAGCTCTCTGATCCATCAGCTACCTTACTTGGCTTGCTCTTGGATTACATTTTTCCTGACCCTTCAGCTTTCTAACCCAGAGTCTTCCTCAGCCTGACTCCCAACCTGATCTCCTATCTACCCAACCCAGCTTGCCTTCTGACTCTGCACTCTGCTGAACCTTCCAGTTTTCTGACAGAGCTCTTCAGATTGACCTTCTGGCTTCCCAGCTTCCTGACACTCAGATTCTATGGATCCTTAGTCCTGGTTTCTTTCACCTGACCCGGTGTTGACAACACCATGGTTTAGAGTAAGTCAACCTCAAAGACTATTTCTCCATTGTGCTGCCCCAGGAGCTGATCAGCACTCCCAGACTTGAGAGCCCCGCTCAACTGATGTCTGGCCACACATGCAACTAAGGTGCCATGAAAACCAGCTACAAAGTTATCACACATTTTGTGCAATAACGTTGTGACTTATTTCTTGCTTTATCATGCCATTAAGTTCACTGTGTAATCAGGTTACTCATTAAGATGTGATTATAACTGGTGTTGTCACGAGACACTACAATATAAGAACCTGGCACATAGAGAGTGTCTCATCTGAAGGGCAATCTGAATCCTGGTTGGTATGATGAGCTCTTGTGTATGGCACTTTTGGGACCTTTGCCATGGTCGCACCTGCAAGCAGTCATCTCTGCCACAGAGCCTGGCTCCGATGGCTCTGCCTGAGTGACCACTGGCTGCTCTCCTCACCCCAGATATAGAAAGGATCCATGACCTCCCCTTGCCTCCAGCTGGTAGAGTATTTCACAGATACGATTAGTCTGGGTGTAGGTTGTTCACACTGCGAGTGAGCAGATGTTCAAAACTATTTGCAGCACACTGGAGAAGACAAGTTTCTGGGGTGGCAGCCAGAAAACACTGGCTGCATCATGCCTTAAAGCTTCAAAGAAAAGAAAAAAGCAAGGGCACATGCAAGACAAAACCTATGAGCCCAGGACATTCAAGCTGACAGCAAGTCACAAATAAGCCACACTGGTTTCCTGGTAGACAGGAAGCATAAACTGTGGAGTGCTGATGGACAGACAGAACAAAGCCATTCCACACTCTGATAAGGAAAACTACTGTAACCAAAAGAGCTTCAAAGTGACACAATTCAAAGTCATTTTTTTATGAGTTAAGCTAATTTATAGTTTCAGTGCTGTCCACTGTCTGTACCTGTAAGTACTTTTAAAAGGTGCTATAAAAAAAAAAAATGAAGTGCTACAAATATTTAGTCAATCCATATATCTGGGTTCCCTTAAAAGACGGACAATAACTTTTTGCCCTCAATGAATATTAGAATTTTCATCCTTTTAATACTACTACATATTTAAGCTTATCCTGAAAATGACTGTTAACGTCACATGCTATTTTCCTTCCACTTAATGTAAAGTGCTCATTAGTGTTTTTTAACAATTCCCATTACTTACGGAGTTTATTAGGATTATCTCCCAAAGGCCAAATTCTGCAGACCCATGCAGTTTCTCTTTCTCCCATAGAAGTTTTGCATGAATAATTAATACAAGACTGATTCCTATAGCATTTTCTGGTTCTGCTTAATCCTGGTCTGTGAGATCTTAATCCTCAATGACACTGCAGATAAAACAACAAGCACCAGAGAAAGTAGCAGCATTAAGACCACGTGAAGAAACCAGCTGGCACAACCTACTGTAGCTGCAGCCAGCCTATGCTCAAGGAAAAATCTAGCCAAAGAGGTTTCATCTAGGTCCAGGAATGCCAGGCATATTATCTTATAGTTGGAGGGAAACCAGCTGCTAAAAAGTGACATTGCGTATAACTTTCAACTCACCTCTCTAAGATTTAGTGAGAAAGGTCCCAGGTAACACTTTAAAGCAACAGAGGCTATAGTGGTTTATTTTATTAACAGCAATGAAAACAAAAATAAAAGAATAAAACAAAATGCTCCTTCAAATATAAAGCTTATAGACATAAAGCTTCTAGTATTGTTAAGCCCCAATTCTGAATCAGGCATAATTACAAAAATCCATATAGGATTCAGAAAAATACAGATTCTTAGATATGGGACTTGTCACTTGTGACAAATGTTGGCAGCAAACAGTGTAAAAAGAAAATGCCCAAACTGTATTTACAAATATATATGATGTAACAATCGATAAACTGCTTGTTAGTAAACAGCAGATTATGCAGTTATACTACATTCCAAAGGGTATTATCTAATCAGAGTTATTACATGTAAAATTAAACTGAAAGACAGGTTATCTGAAAAATAAAGTCAGTTTCATTGCAGAAGTATATGCACTCAGTCACCAGAATTTCCTGGTATCTGTATGTTAATATAAAATGCACAAGAGCACCTGATTCAACCCAATAGGGTTACCTAAGCCCAACTGCAAATTTCATTCATAGCAGAAATTATCAACAGTAGAAACTCATTGTGAAAGGACATTTATACATTTTTTTGCAATTATTTGTTATCTATTGCTGCTGAGTTGTAAATGCTTGTATAAAAACAAGTCTCCCCACACCACATTTGTAATATGGTCATAAATAGGCAATAGTAATAAAATGTACGATATGGATTACCTCAAACTATCAAGCTCTTTGTACTTTGGGAAAAAATGAACAATACCCAAGGCCCTCTTCTGTTCCCCAAAGTTCCCAACGCAAAAAAAGATTCCTATATTTTCATCAGATGAAAATCAGAACTGGCACCAACATTCATGCTAGTTGTCCTGCTCAGCAGCAGAAAAATTCACTTATTTACAAAATTTCAATCTTTTCTTATGCAGCAATTCCAAAGAGTTCAACTTCTGTGACCAAGAGTTTTTTGTTAAGTCTTATCAGGTATGACGAGGACAACATACAGAAGGGGCAGGCATATCCAAGGCTCTGCGTCTGTCTTCATAGTCATCAGTGTCTGTCGAATCCTCGTCTTCATCCATAGCATATTCATTATGATTGGTTTCCTATGAACAAAACGCATACATGTTTTTAATTATGTCCTTTCCTAACTTGCTGAGATTGAGTGCTAACAACTTAACTGTCTCAAAACAATTATGCAATCTTACGTCTCATTTATAATCCTATAAAAAGTCACTAATCACAGATACAGATTGATTATTATAAATAACAACTCAACACTGTTAAGAATAAACCTGGCTTTACATGAGACACTGAATTTACATAATTCAATCATATTTCTGAACTGTTTGACCTTTCACGCAAATTGATTCAGAACCTGATCATGAATTTGAAATCAATTTTTCATAATCACAAGTACATAAAAGCAAAAATGTAAACCACTAATACCTCTCCTTGAGCAAATACTCTAAAAATCAGAGCATCACTCAACTATAGTATTCAAAGCCCACTGTAGAGCATTAGATGCAGAGCAGTAAAATTACTACCAAATCAAACAGCTAATGCAAGAGATTTCTATACCTTGTAAAAAATCATAGCTTTATTAAAATGTAAACAAAATAAATAAAAAAAATTAGATCATGTTATAAGTGTGACCTCTGCTGGCTCTCTGTTTACTACTGCTAAAACAAAGCACGGTTCATTTCCCAAATCTTTAAAAACTTTAATTCATTCCTAGTGACATCACTTTCAAAAGACTACCAATGGAGGGAACAAAAATTTAAAATGAACTTTCACTCTGGGAAAACAGTGACTTGCCAAGAGAACAAAACCTCAATACAAAGCACTACCCTCCCTTGTGGATGCCAGTATGATGAACAGTTTCATTTCCCTTTTGCAGAGCCTCTGAAATCTGTGGTCTTCCTGTTTATTTGCGAAAACAGCGGTGCTCAACTGTTTTGCCCCATGAACCAGATGAATTGAGCAGAGTCAGATCAGACATTGCATGCTAGGATCAGGGCCCTGCGCCACCAGTGCACAGGATTACAGCCCATGAGGGTCACCACAGACTGGATGACATGGCTCTGGGGGCCAGAGGTTGAGATCCTCTGGATTAAAACAATGCGTTACTCTCTGTTTTGCAGGGCTCCTTAGAGTGGGTTTGGGGGGTTTTTTTGGTCACACAGCTCAACAATTAAGCCAACAAGATCTCCAAGTTCCTTCTGAACTATCTGTAAATGGAGCCATTTCCAGCTTTGTAACTCAACAGCTGTTAAAATATAGATGTACAACAACTGCCAAAGTGCACCAGCTACCTCCAAAACTTACAATTAGACAATCATTCACAGGAACAGCCTTTCACTTAAAGTATTAGCCTTACTGCATGCGTCACCAGGTAGAATTCCATTGTCTGTGTTATTCAAGGACAAAAGGTCAAAAAGGACTCTCAGTTCACCAGTTAAAATGTCTGTTAACTAAAATTCTCTTACAATGAGCAAACAAGAATGCCACTCCAATTTAGAAGACAAACCACAACATGGTTGCACAGAAAGAAAAAACTCCAATATTAATTTGGATATATAAAATGTGTGTTCACTAAAGCTCTAATCACCATTACACTGGTTACAAAGGCAAAGAAAATAAAGCCAACTCCCCTCTCTTGAAAGTGTAGTTCTGCCACAACCTCAATAAAAATGTCTCTTAAACTAGGGACATACATTCAAAAAGCCGGAGCCTGAATTGATTCGCTCTTTGCAAGTTAGTCTAAGCTGCACAGCTTGAACTGATTAATAACTGGACAGACATTATCTGTTAAATCAGAAATGCAGGTATGTGCCTTCAGTGGCTCAAGCCAGAAGCCAGGGGGTGCTAGAGTATTCCTGCCTGCCACTGCCAAAGGGGAGGGAAGAGAGACGCTCTCCAAGGCTCTCACCCTTCCCTGCTCGAGCAGGGGGGATGGGGCTAAGCACCAGCCGGGGCTAGCAGGACTCACAGGATGCCAGCCACCAGCCTGAGGGATGGGGGGGGCGAGAAGCTGCTGCCAGACTGAGTGGGAATGGGAAAAAAGTCCTCTCTCTGAAGCAAGCGTGTATTGAACACAGCAATTTGCAAAGCATACAACAGGGAACTACTACTTATCTACACCTAAGCTAAGATACAGTCCAGTAACACACAACGTACACAACTTGCTCTAACTTAAAAGGTAAAGCAGGAAGACAAGAGAAAGCCTTTCATAAGTCTTAGTAATCCTGACGGCAGAGTGTCTCCTTACAGCCAGGTATTCAGTAAGACTTTGTTTAGGTTTTACAGGTTCTGCTTTATAATGTAAATGTAGCTCTCTGCATTCTTTGGTGGGCAACTTCCAACCAGAAGCTGTCTGCAACTTCCCTTAACTCCATCTTCAGCACATGTGTAATGATTGTCAGGTCTTTGCCAACACTTCCCAACTCTCAGTCCGGTCCTGCAGGTCTTAGCTCTGGGCTCACAGGTGCAGGTCTTGGATCTACACACAGAGGACTAGCTTGCCTCTCTTCCACACTCCAGTGGAGTTAATCCCCTCCAACCCTCCAAGGTGCGGCTGGGGCTGACAAACCCCAGCTGTGGTCCACAGGGCTTGCCAGCCAGGGAGGGGGAGGGGGAGGAGACAGGACGGAGGGAGGAATTTCTCAGGGGCCATGGCAGGCCAGCATCTGACCACGCCCCATCTGTTCTGGCTAGAGAGGAGAGGGGAGGGGCCAGCCCAGCTCTCTTGGAGCAGAGCCCAGCCCAGAGAGCATGCCGGGATGCTAGGAGTCTCTGATTTAAATTAGACCAGGCAAGGAGTCTGGAACAGACATTGCTTAACTGATTTGGCTCAAACCGATTTAAGTCTGATACTACATTCAACCATGTTGATCTCAAACCAGTTTTGGTCATTTTCAAACTGGTTTATGTGCAATGAATGTCTGCTGTTACAGGTTTAAACCAGTTTCTGATCACTTAACCTGGTTTGTGTGTAACGTATGTCTCTAAACTTAAAAACTATGCTCTGATGCCTGTAATCCCTTAGCTATATTTAACTGTCTACCACTTGCAAATACAGTAATAAGGCATTTGGAAAGAAACAATTCCTTCAAACTGGACAGTCCAATACTACTTACATCTTTACAGATCAGAAGATTTTTAATACATTTGGGAGGCAATATAGATAACAGAATGCTTCTGATATGTACTGCCACTAAGAAGTATACACAGCTTCTGGTACTAATACTATTACTGCATTTAGTATTCTAATCCAAGTGGCCTATGCACAGTTCCCTAGGGAGCACACTGCTAAAATGCTGATATCATCTCAAGACTGATTACTGCTGATAGTTAAACATTAAAATCTGGTGAATTCTACTCAATTGCACTACTCTATTTACTCGGCTTCTAGATCATCCCAAAAGTTCAAAGGAAGTTCATACTGGTAAAAAGAGGAATTCTCCTTCCTAACCCCAGAGTTGTTGGTATAGTTCCAGATTTTGCAACAGTTCTTATCCTTCAAGCCCACCTGTTACAGAATTTAGTAGTAATATTAAGAAACAAGTTAAACAAAAAAAAAAGAAGCATCATCATTGCAGAGTCTGTTGGACCTTGTCAATAGGTATGGAAGTTATGTTACCCATGAAATCTAACATTGATCTTATTTTCTACAAAAATAAAAGGTTAGAAGAAAAATCTGAAACAGCATAAACTACATCTCTGCTTACCAAGCGTGCTGTAGACACCTTGAACGTTGGGCATACCATATGAAACCTGGGAATGGTGACATTGAAAAACTTGTCCTTATAGTAGAGACAGTGGAAGGTATAGTAGCCTTCCATGTATCCTGAAGTAGTGGAGAAGGTAGTACAGCTGGTATATTCATATACATGACCAGGGCTGATTATTGGAAACTCTCCTGTTAGTACAAAGTTAACAAAGAACAATTGGAATTTTGAAGGAAAGTGTATAAAGCATATTCCCCTCTTATAACAATTGTTTTTTAGGAAAAGTTCTACAGCTAGAGTCCTCTGCAACACAGAGCTAGTAATGAATGATTTGGAGTGCTTTAATTGCATCATGTGAAGAAAATGTAACTTGATGGAAAAGTTCTACATTTGTTACCTGAAAATTCTCTTTTCTCACCTAAGTTTCAGTCACATTAATTTATTAAACACACACACATTTCAATAAGCATCTTACTCCCTGAGAAGCAATCACTATAGTAAGTTTATAGAACAAGTACAAACCACGACCATGTTGGAGATTGTTTTGATGAAAAAAACATTTAGTCAACAACTTGAAAGTAAAAAAAAAAAAAATTACAAAATTAACTTCATTTTCACAGAGATAATTTTGTTTTAACTTTTACTTACCGTATTTACTTGATTTCAAGGTGAGTGCCCACCTCTCCCCCCGTCCCACTATTTAACATGGGTTGCGGGATAAGCCCCTTGTCCTGGAATTGAGTATGAGATAGCAGGGAGGCAGGCTACTGTGGCCAAACTTGGGCTGAAACCACAGCTTCTGTCTGACCCCTACTGCTCCTCCTCTGCAGCCTCAGACGCCTACTACACCCAGGCTATCGCCCTGTGCCACATCTCCCTACTCCCCGCCTCCCCCCCCCCCCCTCCGCACCAATGCTTACTTTTGCTTTGGTATTGGCACACTCTGTCCCTGCTGCAGCCAACTCCATGCCACTGCTACAGGGCTGGGCTGGGCCCATGCTCAATGATTCAGCAGGGCTGGAGCTTGCCAGCATAAGAACAAAATAAGGAGGAGGTGAAGGGGCAGGTGGTGGGGGGAGGCAGTACTGGGGCAGGTGGAGGGAGCATTGTGGGGCAAGTGGTAGGGAGTAGGTGGTGGGACAGGCAGGCAGTTTCCACCCTGCCACCTGTAGGTCCCCCCTCTCCCTTCCTTACTCCCCCTTGTGCCTGCCCCAACAACAGCCTTGGGTCTCAGCCTCACCTTCCCCCTGCAGTACTTGGGGGAATGAATTAAATATCAATAAATTAGATTCTATACATGGAAAAATTATAGCGTTTATAATTTTTCCATGTATAGAATCTAAGGAGGGGGGAGGCAGGCAGGCAAATTCAGGATCATCGTTGAATTTAGAAAATACAGTATGTGCATGTGACATTACAAAATGTAACAGAATCAACATTGGGACATGGCTTATTATCATCTTCTGACTGTCAGAATCAACCAATGTCACTAGCAAGAATGGATGAGCACAAGTCGGACACACAACAGTGAAAAACCCTTTTATGCCAAAATGCTGAAATGGAACTTAATCTGCAGTTACATACCGACTACTCCAGGACCCTGAACTTCTTCCACATCACCTTTGGCATTTGTTATTCTCCAGTACCGACTGTCCAACTGACAAGCTTTTTCAGGAAGAGCATCTTTGGACATTTCAATTCTATGAGTCAAATTAAATATTTTATGTTTAGAGATTACTTCCATGCCTACAAAACAATCATATAAATGTTGAACACTACTCTGCTTAGAGAAAGGTGCACAGACTAAACTAGCCCTGGTATACAAATTTGATAAAATAGATTCCCTCCATGGCCTCCATTTCATTATTATTCTTCCTTACCAGTTTCCTTTACAGGAGTATTGCAAGGGCACAGGTTATACCTGTGTTGGCCTAAGGACATAAACAGACAAAGTTCTTTGGGTAAATCTGATATCTTTTATTAAACCAACAACTCAAATAGTTGAAAAAATTCGTTGCAAGCTTTTGGGGATAAACACCCTTCGTCAGGCTGAGGAAGCATTTGCAGTTGGTGTATGCTCTACCTGGATGGAATGAATAGTAAAGAAAGAAAGAAAAGGCAGCCTCTGGCTTCTTTACTATTCATTCCATCCAGGAAGAGCACATACCAACTGCAGATGTTTCCTCAGCCTGAAAAAGGGTATTTATACCCAAAAGCTTGCAAAGAAGAATTTTTCCAACTATCTGAGTTGGTCTAATAAAAGATATCAGATTTACCCAAAGAACTTTGTCTGCCTATGTCCTTAGGCCAATAGAGTATTGTCTGCCAGGAGTATTGCAAGGAATTCCATTTGCTATACATTGTTTTGGGGAAGTTTCTTCTCAGTAATAAACATAGGTTTAGGAAACGAACACCAACCCATGGTTTGGCATGGTCATCAATAAACATTTTAAAATTACATTAAAATTAGAGTATTGCATGCTGTATACCAAACTCCTTATAGACTATGCTTCACTACACTACTGAGCACACACTTGCACTGGTCTGGGAGCTCCACCCTTACATAAGATTCTTTCTGTCATTAAAAGAAGGTAACTCATTTGCTATCCTCACCTGATTCTGTAAGTGAAGAAGTAATGAGGTGGATGTACGGAACTGAGCTCAGGTAGAAAAGATGTGGAAACAGAAACAGTAATATCTCCTGTTGTAGCTACACATTCCTTATCGTGAACGTACCTGTGAAAGAGTTTCAAATCTCACCAAATTCCATGGGATCAATACAAACAAACAAAAAATACTCAATTTTCATAATAGATACAGGTCAAGTTTCTAGCTATTTTTGTGAGGTTAAAAGGACGTTAAAAAAAATGTCTACATGTGCCAGTAAAAGAAAACAAATAAACCCTATTTATGCAGCATATTTACAGTTTGTATTTTTCTTCATCCAGAATAACTCTAGTCAACTCTACTTTGGTGTATATATTAGTCAATGGTGCAAAGCTTGTGTTAAAATAGAGGGATATGTTTACATACAAAAAAAAGCCCAATTTGGTTAACTTCAAAACAAAAACAGGTATATCTTTATGCAGTAAGCATTTCAGAAACCCTACATTTATGTCTGAGAACATTCCTTTAGTCCCAAATGGGGCAGTTTATATGCAACTGTAACAAAAGTATGAGAGTTGAGAACTGCACTTCTAAGTTTGAGGATAAACCCCTCTCCAAATTCAGCTTCTTCACAAGTGTGTGTTCAATGCAACACTGGTATTAACAGGGACAGACCAGCTCACTGGAAGAACTGCAACTGTAAATACCATTTTTGTTTACAATCAGTAAACTGCAACTGTATCTCAGTCATACTAGTAAGTAGTAGCCCTCTTATTTTGCACTTCAAGTTTCAAGACAAGAAATGGATTAGGGTGGATAATAATAAAATCCCTTCAATCTGATCTACTGGTTTCAAGTCTTCTTGTGACAATGCAGGATTACTTGAACTCTCAAATTTTGCAACTCCCACCTCCTATTTCATACATCCCTCCCATATGCCACCCATCAACCTCATGTCATGAACCACCACACCCAACTGTTTTTAAAAACGTTAATTCTAAGGAAATTAACATCTGCACCTGGTAATAATGCTGTACTATAGATCAAAGTCACACTACCTGAAAATCTGGTCCCTGATGATAGGATAGCCACCTGTTACAACTTTGTTTACGTAAGAAGTGAACCATTCCAAGTAAGAAGTACCTAAATGCCAAAGGGAAAAATTTTCACAAGGACAGGTAAGCTTACAACTGAGCCAGAAAACATAACAAACAACAGCGAAGCTTGTATATCTCTATAATAGATTCCCAAATCTTCTTGGTGAGTCAGTTATTCCATGTTCTAATCTGTTCGGCTATTTGCAGACAACCTTTGCTGGGAGATGAATTGCTCAATTATCTCCATGTTACTTGTGTTAAAAATAAAGATGGGATGATCCTTGACCTGAAGACTGCACAATATCTAGCTGTACTATGAAACATCTAGCACAATTCTCATGTTGTCAGTCTCCAGCTTGTTTTCAGATAGCTGCTAGTAGGGGATATTGTTTTTCACAATTGAGACGATTACTATAATGCTTCCTAAGCACTTTGCACCACTGCTAATCTAATACTCTACCTGCTCAAAGCGATGGTCTACTATTGGGTTTGATTTACAGTATTGGTGTGGGCACATGGTATTTTAGAAAATCTACTCTCAATTTTTTTTAAGCTTTAAAACCCTGCCAATTCACAAAAACAAAGCTCCACAGTAGAAGAGATGTAGTAATGTGCACACTTGTCACCCAATAGACAACATGGTTTTAACAAATCTGCAGGCCAACTGTTTTGAAAGAAGTTGATTTTTCTAGTGGTAAATATAACAAAAATTGGGCCTGTTATAGATTAAGGTTGACAGAGCTGACGGAGTCCTTTTAATTAAATAAATTTTTCAAAACAATTCTATTTTACCCTGTATGGAAATGACCTCCCTTGGCCAGTTCAAATATAATCAGTTCAAGCAACATACTATGGATTTCCATTAGTGGATAATACATAGCTCTTTATATTTGGGGGGGGGGGGGCGTATTTTTAAAATTAACGATTTCATGTTATTCCACTTGTGCCAAACTCCCCAGGTTTGGCACAAGTGGCAATGATAGCACCATCTATTCATCTCATTAAGCTCATATAGCTTACCAGAGGCAAAAACCCACCATTTGTACTATCCTTCCTTCTTTGGGGTCGCCATGTTATCTAGAAATCTCACAGAATTACCCTCCTTTTGCCTTCTGTCATCAACCCAACTACACTTAAAAATTCTATCTTTGCCTTGAATGGGTCGTTAACCAGAGGGCATATGTTGCACTAACTCACTCTGCTATTTAAAACAAGTGTTATACACAAATATTTTTCTCACGTTAAACTTTAATTTTCATAGGCAAATGAGTGTGCCATATGACTACAATGCCACATTGGTCCACAATTAAAAATTAGCGCCCACAAAGACTGTGGCAAGTAGAACTCACTCACTGCACAGTCACCAATTCTAAAATAGTGCTTCTCTATCAAGATGAAATCTAAAAACGAAAAAACACCCACATTATTTTAATTTTCTAAAAGTTCCTTTCATCTAAAAGCCCTAAAACACAATATATTCAGAATCAAGGTAGATGACAGACTACTTCACTCAGCACTGCAAGTGCAGCCAGCTCTGGAGTGGAATGAAAGATGTGCTTGCAAATACATAGTGAATAAAAATTAAAATCTGACAAAACACTAGGGTACAAACAGATAAAGATAAGCTAGGAAATGAACTTACAGTATATTAGCTACTGCACAGTGACTGCGAAAATAAGGCTTCCCTGGTTTTACCTTTTATTTAAGCCAGGAAAAACAGCAGTACGGTGCTGTCCAAAATGGTTACTCATCACTGGCATTCTATCAGGATAGCACACTTCTCAGGATGCAGTTAAGGCACACTTATCATTAGTTTCCCAAATTATCACACTGATTTCACTTAATGAAAAAGTGATTCATCTAGCTGGTTGCTTATCTTGCTGTTACTCTCCTGCCAGATGGTACACCATGATGATCATAAAGCGTTACACAGTCAAAAGATGGTTTTGCAATATTTCCTTCCCCATTGTTTATACTCTGTATACTGCAGTTAGAATCAACCTGAGAAAGCCAGGAAGACCTCTTTACAGGCCTGATCAAACATATTTCACTGTTAAGTGACAAGATATCCTGAATTTCCCAACACAGCTGCAAATGCTAGCTGGAAATTCACATCAGGAAAGATGCCATGTTGATTGTCTGTGTTTGACGACTTCCCCGACAGTCACCTTAATGTCTGATGCTCATCTTGTCAGACGGCCCAGTGTGTTGAATAGTTCAGAGCAAGATGTACGGAACGACAAGTTTTAATACAGAAGACTTGTGCATCTCAGTCTTGATCAGTAATAAAAATACATGGACAAGATGGAGTGTTTATTCTGCTCAGGTCACAAAGTTGTAAACATATACTACCCAGACTGTAACAGGTATCCGTTATTTACTAATATTTGCAACTTAAGAGTATGAATTTATTGGATACTTCAAACAAGGTTTTCTTGGCAACGGTATTTTGCTCCAAAGCACTCTTACCTGTAATGAACATATCAATGGCAGATGGATTACGAGCCATTTGATCCTAGAAAAGGAAAATAAGTTTAAGTACATATATTAGACCCTTAAGACAAAAATCAATACCCAAAATATACTGTACTGAACATGTTCTTTATTTTCCAGAGGCTCATACCTGGCTTTCTCATTTAAATGGAACACTGAGAGATATTCAAAGCAGTGTCTTAAACAATTAGCTCAGCCTCCATCACTGGCATTCCAATGATATGTTCCCATTTAAAAATTAAGCTCTCTTCTTCATTTAAAAAATATATTTTAAATCAGTTTTAGGATAATAATCTGAAGATTAAAAAATAATCAAGTGGAATTAAACTTCCTTCTTATTAAATCTCCACATGAACAAAACTATTAAATAATTTTCCAAGTCCTCAAAATATATTCCAAGCAAAGTGTAAGTTAGCATTAGTGTAAATTTTCAAAAAGAGAATAGCATGCTTCCAAACCTCCCACCAGTGCCACATGCCTAGAACTCACACTGCTACATTCCAGAAAATTAACCATAAAACTCCACGAGGTTAAGGATCAATAATAGGCTGGCAAAGGAAAACTCTGAGCTCTTTACATCTTGCTTTCAGCCTTTGCTGTGAATCCCATTAGTAATTAGTTATGCTAGCAGTTTTACAGACTTTAAGGGGATTTAGCTTAATTCTAGTCCAAAATTAAGACCTAAACCTATGATTACTATCTGTTCTACCTTACTACTGCAGACATCTGAAAAATACAGTAGCAAATATGTGCTGTAATAGTTTAGCATAATGAGAACAATCAAGAATAGATTTGAACTTAAAGCTTTAAAAATAATGGCATTTGAACTCAAGACTTAATCTTGCTGTGTTACTTTACTTAACTGAAGTTTTAATTAAATGTGCAACTTGACCAATAAGGAAGTTTAAAGAAGTTTGCTTGTATTTAAGAGAGAAGATAAAAATATTCACATTCATGTGGTTCCACATTTATTTGCCACTTTACAAAAGACAGATTTTGGACTGCCAATACTATAAATGCAACCTGGAACTGTGAAATCAGCTTGAGTTCAATTGGGCACCATTGAGGGTAAATCTACATGTCACCCTGTGATGACATAGTGATGCATGATGTCGCCATATGGTGAGCTATGGCAACGTAGTGAGCACGCAGTTCTACACATGATTGGCAGCCACACCACCATAGTGGTGCACTCAGTGTGCCATGTACACGGCATTTTGTAAGTACTAAAGAATGGCACCTTAGCAGCTTCACTACATAGCAACGTGTGGACACACCCTGATAGTATAAAGTCTACAAACATAAATTTAATAAATAACTCTGTTGATGACTAAGAAGCAGTACTGGTTCAGTGACATGAACAAAAGTAGCAAAAACTATTTTTCAATTCTTAAAATAAAAAGGACACTGATGGTAGAAGAGTCAACTCAAGTGACAATAACTAAAAGGTTTTACTCTATAGTAGGGCTGTGCAAAATTTCACCAGGTGTTTAGTTTCAAAGCTGTTGTGATGCGTTTCAAACTCGAAACAGTGAAATCGAAACAAAACAAAAGCCTTCAAAACAGCTTCAAAATGAAAGAAGGGCACTCAAAACATTTAGAAGGTTTCAAAGCCGGGCTTACTTGGCTTCAGCAGCGGTCCCAGCCGGCAGCGGCAACCTCCTGTCATCTAGCATGCAGATTCAGGGGCCGCACAACCCCGCAACCCTTCTGGGGTGCGGACCCCCAGATCTGCACGCGAAATGACAGCATGCTGTCTCTGCTGGCTGGGGCCAGTGGCAGCAGCAGTCTTCTCAGTGCGTGGCACAGGCTGTACCCAGCGCCGGCCCAGGCCAGCAGCAGCAGCCTCCTGTTACCTGGCGTGCAGATCGGGGGCCCGCCCACACCCCTAGGAGGGCTGCAGGGCTGTGTCAGACTCTTCCTGGGGGTGCGGGCCCTTGATCGGCGCGCCAGATGACAGGAGGCTGCTGCTGCTGCCTGAGACTGGCACTGGGCATGGACATGGGCCAAGCACCTTGAACATTGGTACTGCCACTGGCCCCAAGCAGCAATGGCAGCCTGCTGTTATCCAGTGCACAGATCAGGGGCCCACAATCCAGGAGTCTGGCACAGCCCGCAGCACAGAGGCGGTGGTGAAGCAGCCCCACTGCAGGCTAGCACAGCGTGGACTCCAGTCAGTGGCCACACCAAACACTGCCCAGCGGGGGCAAGTGGGGGTGGGCAAGCATGGGGTCTTCCCAGTGCTTGGCGCAGGCTGCACCAAGCACTGGTCCCAGGCAGCAGCAGCAGCCTCCTGTCATCTGGCACACAGATCAGGGGCTTACCTGCACCCTGGGAGGGCTGCAGGGCTGTGCCAGACTCCTTCCAGGGTTGCAGGCCCCTGATCTGTATGCTGGATGACAGGACAATACTGCTTCTGGCTGGGACTAGCGCTGAGCACAGCCCATGCCAAGCATTGGGAAGACTGGTGCTGCCGCTGGCCCCAGCCAGCAGCCACAGCAACAGCATGCTTTCATCCTGCATGCAGATCTGGGGGCCCACACCCTCGGGAGGGCTGCAGGGCTGTGCTGGACTCCTCCCAGGGATGCGGGCTCCCAGTCTGCGCGCCAGATGACAGAAGGCTGCCACTGATACCTGGGACCAGCAGCAGCACCGATCTTCCTGGCGCTGAATGCACGCAGTGCCCAGTGCCAGTCCCAGGTGACAGCAGCAACCTCCTGTCATCTGGCGCACAGATCCGGGGTCCTGCACCCCCGGGGAGGAGTCTGGCACAGCCCTGCAGCCATCCCACAGGTGCAGGCCCCCAGACGTGTGGGCCGGATGACAGGAGGCTGCCACTGCTGGCAAGTGTTACAAGTTTTGCTTTGAACAGTTTGAGGTACAGTTTCCCTGAAACCTCTGCACCTATGTCCTTGGAACTTGGCAGACTTTGTGTCCTCAGAAGGGACTACAATCCCTGCATGTTTCATCTGAATCAGGCAAGAAACAACAGAGTTATAGGCAGTTTGTGCTTCCCCATTAAAGCCTACGGGCAAAACACTGAAACAGCCATTTCAAAGCTTCCATGAAACGAAACGGAACAGCACTTTCAAAACTAAACAAAACAGTCGCACTGAAATGGCAAAACAAAAGTCGAAACAAAATGGTGCTGTTTCGCACAGCCCTACTATATACTGTAATTCCTGGAGTAAGCTGTTTGAAAACTCAGGGGCCTGGTTCTCCTCTAATGCCAAAGCAAATAGAAGTAAATCCATGGAAATCAATGGAATTAAGCCAATGCAAAATTACAACAGCTGGACTCTGATCTGAGGGCTTTCTATAATACCCATGACTTCAGCACCTTGAAGAGAATTTGGAGCATTCAATAAGATTCAATTTTTGTCATTTTTAAAAACCTCAGTTATGGAGGACTGATGCTTTGTTAGAACAAGCATTACACACTGCCACCAAAAAAGTGTGTCTTGATACTAAACTGGGACAAATTCATACCTGGCATGATACCATCAAGTTAACTAAAATACCACAGGGATGCCTTTAGTCCATTATGTGAAATTTGCTTACAAGTCACTATAATCATCAACTATATTTCACACTAACACCGCTACACTGTGTGTTAAGCATTCTTCTTGGGTAATCTATGTGCCTGTCATTGAGACATTCTTGGGTTAAGTAAGTTTCCCCAAGATATGCTCTCTGGGTATAAAAACACTAAATTATGTATACCTTTTATATTTCAGAACTTTATGGAATACAAAGGAGCAATGTCAGTTTTATTAGGAAGTACATGTACAAATATAAAAACATTTTTCTTTCTTACTGGACATTGGTAGAAGATCTCATGTCTATTACGACCCTCCACACTCTCCAGTGCCATATATTGACTCAGGCCAGTGTGAATGCAAAAGGTTAGAGGAAGGCATTGTTTCAGACCTAGCCGCTGCTGAAAACCCCCAGCTGCTGTGTCGATATCCAACAAATCCTCAGAACGATAGTGATTGGACAGTGCCATACTTCCCATCAACCTTAGCACCCAATAGAAAGAACAAAACAGAGACACAGAAACAAGAAATACTTAGTTCGTAGCAAAGATTTTTTTTTTTACTCTACTTGAATAATTATGAATTTTAAGTGTTTCACAACCTTTTTGGATGTGTGGTACCCCTCTGAAACTTGTGAATTGAGTGGCACTATTTGAAAACTGTACATATTACAGCACTTACTTCCTTGCAGAGACAAGCCTAAGCCTGTGCTTACCTGCTCATCTTCTCATACCTTGCTTATCTTCTCAAACTTCATGGCAGTCTTCAAAAGATCTTGCAGCACCCTGCTTGAGAATCACTGATCTATCTATACTTCTAGTCCCAATACTTACAGCCAGTAAAGTCTAGATATAGGATTTCCTATAGAATCAGGTAGAATCTTTTGCCTGAAATAATTTAATATTTTAAAGAAAAAGAGTAAGGGTATAGAAAAGCCCCTGTTTAACTGCTTTGAACTAGGAGGGAGAGTGCTCCTCCAAAACACACATCTATTGTTTTGATCCAAGTGCATCTCTGCAGAATCCTATAGCAACATAGGATTGCTATATCACTATTTTTTACCCTGCGTAAATTTGTTTTGCTACACTTAGATCCCTACAGAAGCATGCAAGATGTAACAGTTACAGCTTATATCACCATCACTTGATACCAACACAATTGTTACATCTGTCTATATGCCAAGTGATTTAACAGAGTAATATTGCCCTGTTCATTTTCTGTGTCATGCAGGAGTAGGGGAGGCCTACGTCATACTAGGAAAGTGTGTCTGCGTGTCCTAGTCAGGGACCAGAATACAAACAGTCACGGATGCACAAGAACAAATAGGACAATACTGATCAGCACAACAGAAAGTGGTATCAGCATATCACCAGTCTAACCAATACCACAGGGGTTTTTTGTAGGCATTATAGCAAAGGACAGTGTTGAAAATAATTAAGTGTCTTTACAGATGTTTTAAGGCAGCTTCTTTAAAAAAATCCTATGAAGCGTAGGAGAAATTATGAAGGCACATGTCTGAAAATCTAACAAGTGGGCAATAGAAGTTAGCATCACTAGTTCATTGAAGGCAAGAGATAGAAATGATAGACAGACATGAATAAAGTGAAGACAAGCAGCTTATGCTTGATGCAACAGAGACCGAGCTAGTGGAAGAATGCCAAAAGAGAGGTGACAAGGTCAAAGCAATGGACTAGAAAAGCAATCACTGCAACAACATCCTGAATATGTATGAATAAAGCAAGACTGTGTATGTTGAGAAAGACCACTACAGTGATTAAGACATAGCAGTCATTTATAGACGTGCTGGGTGGGGGTGGGGAACAGGGAAAGAGGGAGAGAGATGGGTATTTTAAATTAATGCAGCTCCAAGAACTGCACTAATTAAAGCACCTGGAGCATCACATGCATGTGTCCCCATTCTGAAAAAAGGCAGTGGAGACACTTTAACTAAAGCTCACTGAATGAGCTTTAGTTAAAATGCACCCCTGCTGCCATTTTTCAGCTCAGGGATGCCGATACACATGACATTGGAATCTGCTGGAGTATGGTAATTAACACGATCCAGCAGATTCTATTAACTGAGTCTGCTTCAATACACTATATTTACAGCACGTTGGAGCAGCCACCCTGCACACGTATAGGAGCCCAATTTGAGGACAGCATGGATGACAGATCTAGTTGTACAAATGATAAGAAAGGCCTACATTGAACGCCTTCAAGAGCAAATTGTTTATCATCTCGCTGGAATCGTATGACCCCTGCTGACTTCCTGCTTCGGGACAGGGGACTGGACTCGATCTTCCAAGGTCCCTTCCAGCCCTAATGTCTATGATGGACTGGTAAAAGATATGTTTGAGGGGCCAAAGGAAAAGTCTTTCATTCCAATTCTAACAGAAGATAACTGACAGCAAGGGATCCCACACAGCGGAAACTGAAACTAGGAACAAAAGCCCTGTGTGGATTGCTTACATCTTTTGCTTGCATTAGAGGGAGCATCAATCATTAGAGGAAAAAAAAGAGCCAACTCTTTCCGCATGAAGTTCTAGTTGTTTTGAAGTACTGTCAACAGGACTCACATGACGAATCTGAAAATGTGCATCAGCGCATAGTAATACTAACCAGATTCACCAATACATGTTCATGCCTTTCAATGTGGTCACTGAAAGCGTAGCTTGGAAAGTAATGTTAAGCCAGGATCCAACAGATTCGTGAGTTATACTTAGAACCCTCTATGGGCTTATTGGAGTTGTAGTCTAAAATTAAGAAAGAAAGGATACTAAGAAGGCACTACTCTCCTTATCCACTGAGATTTCAGAGTATGATACAACTACATGCATCTACCACTTCACTCACTCAATCACTATTCTATCTGAGTTTCCCCATCTTTTTCTAAATTGCCTTTTGTGACTATTTTTGGTACCTGTGTCACTTCACATCACGTTTAGCCAACCAAGCCAAATACGAGAGGCTTGAAGATACATTATTACTATGGCTGAAAGATATGGAGCTACAATAGGTCACTTGCAAAACTGAATATCTTACGGTTAAAAAGATAAATTCAATATGCTTTCATCTTCATAACAATATTGCTATTTTTTGTTTGCAAAGAGCAAAATGTATACAGTATTTTCTTATATATTGCCGTGGAAAAAAAACACGCACTTTGTTTTTTGAAAGGCAGAATGAAGCAAAAAATATACTGACCAGATTCAGCAATAAATGTTCAATGCTGTTAGGAAACATTTCAACCCTCAATCTACTTTCAACTCCAATAAAAACAGCGCCATAGAGAAAGTAAGGCTGCTTGCAGACGTTTTTAAAAAAAAAAGTGCTTTACCAGAAACAGCAGCACATTACTTCAATCCGACTCTCCAACATCTGTAAAGATCAGGCACACCAGTGGGGCTCTTTGGTGCTCTTAGCTAAAGCTGATTCAATCTGCTATTAGATATAAGTGCCAAAAAAGCTGCAATGAAGCACCCAATCTTTACAGGCATCAAACGAGCCAATTTGAAGTAACACACTGACTCTTCACAGCATGTGTGGGGCTCAGCATGGGGATGCACCAAGTTTAAAGTAAAGCACCGTGTTCGGGGGGGGGGGGGAGGGGGTTACCTCTGCAAGCACTCATTAAGACAAAACACTGAAGCTGATAAGTAGTTTTAGTTCCTTACCCAGGAACAACTAGCTTTTGTCCATTATGAATACGAAATGAACATCGATAATCATCAGGGAGTTTGCAACCTATTTGTGCTTCCACAGCATTTAGGTCTTCCTCTTGCACACTATCTGCAAAATATATAAACACAAGAAATTTAGGTTGTAGATTCAGACAAACAAAAACAAAAATCTAAGGTTTCACACATTATAAATAAAAAAGTCTACATTTGTAACCACCTTGTTCAAGCAAATAGCAAGTTTACCACCTGCCGCTTACCTCAATAGCAGGCTACTGTTCTGTAGCACAGAAGGACTAACATAGGGGTGGGCAAAATGCAGCCCGCCAGGCCATTCTATCTAGCCCGCGGGGCCCTTAAAAAAATTTAGAAAATTAATATTTATCTGCCCCTGGCTGCCTATAATGCAGCCCTCGATGGCTTGCCAAAACTCAGTAAGTAGCCCTCTGCCCAAAATAATTGCCTGCCCCTGGACTAACACATGCACATGAAACCAGGGGTCACTCAATAGAACAGCACCTTCTTTAGTTATGTCTGTATTAACCAAGTATGGTGCCAGGTCATACCATACTAAAACATGACATATATGCAACTGCCCAAACAAGAAATGGTAGAGTCACGTAAGTGCAATGCTGAATGCACAATAGCCACAGCTCCTTACCCTTTGATCCCCACCCTAAAGAGATACTATAGCCAAGGAGTCGGCAGCATTTTTGGCTGGAGTAACAAAAATCACCCCAACCTCCACCCACACCTCAATTTGGCACGCCAGAGATGGGGGTGCTTCAAGGGGCCTGATCCTCATTGCTGGCGGTGGCTGCACACATACATCCGGGTGGATGGCAGGGAAGGAGCCAAGGTTGCGCTGCCCCAACACCTTCCCCACCATGTGCTGCAAACCATGTGCGCACCCGCTGCTGCCAGGGAGACAATGCTGGAACTCCAGAGCCCAGTGCAGATGTTTGAAGTCTCCCAACTGCCTGCCATAGCTGACTGCTCTGGGCAGCTTTAGCAGGCAGCTGGGAGACTGCAAACAGCTGTGCCAAGCTCTGTAGCCCCGGCACCAGTTCCACAGCAGCAGTGCCTGCCAGTGCCTCCAGGAGGATGGCAGGGGAGGAGTCAGGGTTGTGCTTCCCCAGTCTCTTCTCCACCATGCACCTGCCGCCACTACCATGGAGCCAATGCCAAAGCTCCAGAGCCCAATGCAGCTGTTTAGAGCCTCTCAACTGCCTTCCACAGCCAGCCCAGGCTCTGGACAGCAGTAGCAGGCAGCTGAAAGCAGCTGTGCCAGGCTCTGCAACCCTGGCACCAGCTTCATGTTGACAGCAATTGCACACATGCCTCTGGGAGACGGTGAGGAGGAGCCAGGGTTGCGCTGCCCCAGGTCCCTTCCCAGCCATGTGCCCAGAGGTGCATGCACAGCTGCCACAGCCACAGAACTGGTGCTGGGGCTGCAGAGCCCCATGCAGCTGTTTATAGCTTCCCAGCTGACAGAAGCTACCCAGAGCCCAGGGCAGCTGTGGCATCCAAAGAAAATGGCCTTGCACAACATGATCTGGTAAATGTGCCAGGGGTTGCCAATCCCTGCCGTAGCCTTTGGGCACAATGAGTGAGTGCACCACTGCAGGACAGTGATCAGTTTAGAACTGAGGAAGGCACAGAGAAAGGACAATTTTTATTATATTCTGGAATTTGCACCAATAACAACAGTTTCCTATATAAATGTAGATGTTTGTTTTCACCTAGGATGTTTTGGGTCCCAAACACTTAAGAACATCTCTCCTACAGGCCAAGAACATAACATTGTGAACTGCTGAAACACTTGTGCTTCCAGACTGACTTAAGGAAGACAGGGCTGGCAAAAGGCCATTTCTGTTAAGGGGACTCAAATCTGAACCTCATTTTCTTGCTCCTCTCCCCATCCCTTACCTTCTTTTTTATTAAAGTTTCTCTCCTTCCTATACACTGCTTCATGCATGTCCTTTCACAGCATGTGATGAAGTAAACTTCAGCCCATGAAAGCTTGTGCTGTATATTTATTTATCGTCTTTATTAAATCTATATGGTGCAAAGCTACACTGCCTTCTACTTGGTTCACTTGGGCCATGATATGAAGAATGTCAGAAAATGTCATGAACTCATGTTTGCTTAAGCTTGTGAACTCCATGAGAAAGAAAAGGCAGAATAAGCTCATATCCAAAAGAGAGCAATAATTGTGGAGGGGGAGATTCCATTTATCAAAAGCTGGTATTTCAGCTCACATCAAGTACCTTAAAGATGGAATGAGTATAAAACACACTCTACAAGTTTACCTTGGATTTATAATAAAAAGAGAATGAATTTGCACACTACCTTTCAAAGAACCAATCATCCGTGGACACCGCTGCCCTAGGTATCTCTCTAGATCATCCCAGGCTTTTTTCAGCATAGCATAATACTGAATATATCTTCCTAAGTCAATGTAGAAACTTTTGAAGATAGCCTTCCAGGTCTGATTTCGCCGAGTTCTCTCTTCCCTAAAGAGACATGAACAATAAAAATCTTTCGTTTCCATCAAGTAATATCAACACTGCTATAATAAATATAGCCAGAAACACTTTTAAAAAAAATCACATTAAAGTTACACATGTTGAATTCTTTCTGACAAGTATCCAATATATTAATATATTGATTTACCAGTTTTTGACATTTTGATCAATTATCTTTTCCAGGGAAAGTTAACATAGTATTTATTTAAAAGAGATAGGACACTTTAAAGCTGAGAATTTAAAGGACACTCGATCAGATCACAGGTAAGTGCAGTGGGCTCTTAAAACAGGACCATTTTGTAAGTAAAATGTAGGACCAGAAACCAAGTCATGAAATGAAAGTTCCTCTGCAGATGAGGCACCACATACAACAAGAATTATCCATTAGAAACTGATGTGGGATTCAATTTTTGTTTGCTGAATAGCACTAAACACCTCGTGTTTTAAAATAAAAATGCAAATACTGGGGACTGAATTTAAATCTGAAAGGGCATATACACAGAACACAACATAGAACTTGTAAGGTTTAGCACTTTAACCAACTCTTTTGGGTATAACAAAAGAAAAGCCTTTCTGAGATCTTTATCAGAAAAGGGAGATGCGCTTGGTTACTGACAATGTGTGTAGTATTTATTCTCATTAAAAAACATGAACCCCTCACAAACTTAGAATGATCAAAATAATCACTGAAAGGAACTTTAAAACTAGGTATTCCCTCTATGCCTTTTTATACAAAAATATAATTGACAGCAGACCACCATATGGTAAGCACTGGTATTCACAAGACTCAGGTATAATTACATGGTCCTTCCACCAAGGTATACGACTAGCTCCTCAAGGAATTGGAGATCCTGAGCTGTAAAAAACCTGGACATCCTGAATGATCACTAAGCTGAGGTGCAATGATACCAGACAGTTCTCATTCATAAGGATTGAGACTGACATCTCCAAAGAAGTTGAGAGAACAGGCTGACAATGGAATTCACTCTCTTTGCATATTTCCCACCATATTAGCTATTCAAGCCAAGACACTGCAAATACTACAGCTTTCAGATGCGATGTGCTACTTGAACAGACCTCTCCTCTAAGAAATGTAATTTTTCCAAATACAGTAAGGTTGCTTTTTGTATTTAGTGATTCCTACTTTAAATAAAAACATATATAGAATACAATTAACCCAAGAAATTTAAATATGCAGTCATTGTATTTATAGAGATGTCAAATATTTGTGAACAATAATTTTAATGATCTTTGCCTTTCCATTTCCCTGCTCTCACACTTCATTGGTCACCATCACTTGCCAAGTTTTGTCTATGCCAGGGGTGGGCAATTATTTTGGCTGGCAGGCCACTTAACGAGTTTTGGTGAGCTGTCAAGACCCACACACAGAAAATCTTTCAAAAGATATCATTTTAACAAAGTATAGATAAAAAACAAATCATATACTAAAAATCAAACATCTACTATAATATATTTTAGTTTTATTTTAAAAAATTTAAAAAAAACACAAATCAGGACAAAATTAAGTAGTATATATAGAGGTAATTGCATAATAGCTCAAAATAAAGTTTTACTCTTGTGTATTGTGGAGGAAGGGTGTCGGGGGTGGGGGGTTTACATGTAAGGAGGGATGCCTGCCCAGTAGATCCCAGGAGCCAGCTGCGGGTTGCGGGGACAGGAGGCATGTGCAGCAGAGCTTGCCCAGGCGGTGCAGGGCAGGTGCACCCACAGGTGGTGTGATGAGTAGGTACCTGTGGGTGACCAAGTGGGTGAAAGAAGGCCGGCAGCTGAAGCTAGAGCCCCGCAGCTGGGGCAGGAGCTGCCTGGCTGCAGCTTCCTCTCTGCCTAGCTGGGCATGTGGCGCCCAGCACCACTGCTGCTTCCCAGCCCTACATGCTACCCAGAGCAGTGCAGCAGGGAAAGGAGTCGGAGGAGAGGGGGAGAAGCTGGAGGTGTGGGAAGCTAAGCAGCACTGCATATATAAGCTGGGACAGTTCCATCAGCAGGCATGGAGTGAGAGCAGGAAGGGCTCAGCACCATCCAGGGTGCCGCAGGGGCAGACACAGGCTGGATAAAATCAACTGGCAGGCCAGATCCAGCCTATGCACCCACCCCCAGTCTATCCCAAGGTCCCATTCCTGAAAGTCTGAAGAAGCCAAGTGTCATCTGTGCAGTTTGCAGAATAATGGTGTTAGTTTGTATACTCTTTGGAATACAAACAACATTTAAATCCAAGACTCCCCACACATTTATGGCACTGTAAATATTACTTAGCTAGCTTCCTGCACTAGAGGGCCTCAACCCAGCATGTACGTAAGAAATAGTACAATATTAAATAACTGTCTAAGTACATTCTGATGAGAACACCAGATTTGTTCAACTCATGTCGCCTAAAGCTTCTCTAACAACTCTGGTGATATTGTACCAACAGATCATCATCTGAAATAGTGATGCCGCCCAGCTGAACTAGTTAAAAATTTCTTCTGCCATCAAATTTTTGTTCACAAAAATACTATCCATACTTACTCAAATATAAGCCAGTATTTCTTGCAATGTCTTTTCCATAATGGATCATGGCTGGATAGCTGGTTTAATCTTCGACTTAAATAGCAACAGCTATAAAAACACACCAGTAGTAAGTCTGATTACACAAATCAGTAAAACAACAAAGGACAAGCATAAGGCATGATATTAAATATTGTACTTTATGAAAAAAACCCATAAAGTTATAAAATTTCAACCAATTTTAAAAAGTGAGAAATTTTATACATTATGCTTAGACTTGTATGATTAACATGGCTGATAAAAGTACTATTTACAGAAACCAAGACAACTTCAAATTTAAGATGACCTGCTCCCAGTAATTAGATTCTATACAGGGAAAATGATGGATTTGCTACAATTTCCCACGTATATAATCTAACTAGTTGAAGGTCATCTCAGTGGTAGGGGCTGAGCGGCCAGACTCCCACTCCTTGCTCCCCTACCCCATGTATCCTGGCCTGCCCTTAGCCAGCACACAAATCCAAGACAAGACTTTTTTTCCCTCCTCCTTGCTGATTTGAAGGGGAAGTTTACCCTCATCTTTTCAAGTAAATAAGGTATGTTAAAAACAAGCCTGTCAAGAAGAGGTACAAGTTGTGGTAACAAACCGCATTTTTAGTCAAACAGATACTCAAACTACAATTATGCCCTCTAGGATTCTCCCTTCATCCATCATCAAAAAGCTCTTATTTCACCTTCCCTGCAATAATAAATGTTGGCTAAGTACAGACAGTAAGTTTCTACCAGGAGAAATTCTGCTCTCCCAGCAGAAACCAAAAACATATAGATCAGGCTTGTCCAACATGTGGCCCTCCAAGGTTTTTTCTGAGGCCCGAGGTGCTGCGATGGGAAATGAAAGTAAACACTGTACTTTCATTTCGGGGGGGTGGGGAGGGAGTGTGATGCGATACCGCTTCCTGTGAGTTCTTTGAATATGGCTCGCAAGCCCACTGGGTGATAAAAAGTTCATGATCCAGCCCCACATTCAAAAAGGTTGGACACCTCTGATATAGATGTTCAGGTTTTTTTCTCCTAGATCAAAAATGGCTACTCAGGGAGAAAAATAATCCTGGAACAGCCAGGGTTAAAGTACTCCAAGGAAGTTGCTACTGGAGGTTAAACATCTGTACCATTACATAGTTTTAATTCCTTCTTTTGGTTTTTAATTTTAAAGTACACAAGAGAATTCCTAAACTGCCTGCCTAAACAGTAGCTGAGGAGTTACAATGTAGGTTACAGATAAAGAAGGAATTTGAAGAAGACATGGTAGGTTTTTTTGCAGACTAAATTGGGAAACATTAACTGGATTATATTTTTAATGATTAATTCCAAAAAATCCCCTGAACAAGCCATCTTACAGAAAAAATAACAAATTTTAGGAACAGCTTTTATTTTCCCTGAATCTGATACCTCAGAATATAGATTAAGGTTAATGTGCTCCATGCAACATGATTTCTTAAGCAAGATCTTATCCACATTAATACCATGAATGCTGGCTTCTTTTGTAGACAACCCTCAGATCTGCCTAGACATGGATGCAAGACAAGATAAAAAATAGTCTTGACCTGAGAAAAACAGGTATCCTTCCTTCCCCCAACCTAATTTAGTCAGAAATGTTTCCATGGTTGCTTAATCTGTTACTCCTCCCTTTTTATTTTATTTTTTTAAACTTCTAACTCTAGAGCAGATATGCTACTATACCGCAAGATACCACAGACACTCATCTAATGGACATAATCTGATAAAGAACTTCTGAGCTGAGCTGGGTCCCTCTGGCCCAGCAACTGCTGCTTTTCTGAGTCACTGATCTCCAGGACACAGCTCCACATTCTGCACTTCCTGTTCCTGGATTTATCAAACTATTTTTATCCAAACAAGCCAATCTCAATCTCTCTAGGTATGGACACATGTACACTTAGAGCCGTTTCAAAAGGGAATCAACTCTTACATTCTAACTCTGACATGAAACCATGTCAACTAATTGCAGGTAGCACTACCCCCTGAAGTTAAACAATCACATGCAACTAAGTCATGGTTGCCACCCATATTGTATTTCTGAGAGCATTCTGATTTTAATGCAGTATCTTGTCTCTTGTAAAACTTGACTACAGATGGAGCTATAAAATCTGAAGTTACTTGCAAGACCCACAGACCTGCAAAATGTTCTGCCTCCAGCCTGCAAAATCAGTTTCATGCAGTGGCAGTGTAACAACAAAAAAGTGATGCAGCAATAGCCCACAGCACTGTGCAACACTGGCACATGGGGAGACAAAAAAGTTTCAAAGTGATAAGACAAGTGTAATAAGGAACATTTTAATGCCATGGGCACAGGGGACAGCATTATGAGCAGCAGAAACATAAGGCATAAGAAAATATGACAATACATCAATGACATGTTCAGTGATAAAAGGCAAAAAATAGGTTTATTTTCATAGATATATAATGTAAGGTCAGTTCAGGTGTTTGAACCTCCTGGGTATTACAGGCTGTTGAATTTCAGCCATTTCCCCTGCAGAGAACCTAATCCTGTGTCCAGCTAAAATAACTTCCAGACAGGCATTCCCAATCTTGATCTGATGGCATCAAATCAAAATGGAGAATCCTCCACTCACCCCTGTAGCTTGTTCCAACAGTCAGTTATCTTTGTGACAGGCCAGTAGGGGGTGCTCCTGAGCTGAGCTACCCACCTCACTGCACCGTCCACCTGACAAGCTCCAAGCACCTCCCTGGAGCACACCCACAGGCCTGGGGGTATTGCTGCCATCACCCAAGGGATCTGGTCTGTCTTCGGCCCTGTGCCCCCTGGGGTACACAGGCCTTGTAGACCTTGAGGGTGCTGGACCCACTGCAAAAGCTTGGGGTGCTTCCTTTAGCCTGAACCACAAAAGGTAGCCTCCCTTAGTAAGTCGACCAAGGGGATACAAAGGCATGTCTCTCCCAATGAGTCCACCATTGATACAGTGAAAAACTTTATTGGCTCAGAGGGAAGGCTTGGGGAAGGGTGCAGAATAGAGAAGTACTACAGAATAACCCTAGAGCAAACAGTGTGGCTAGGTAGCCTTTGATCACGCATCTACTTTACAGCAAGCTATACATCTAGATAGGTTTCAGCAATTTCTCGCTCAAGATGCTGAAGTGAGTAGAGCAGCAGATGTTTCAGCTCCTGAGTGTGTCTTCATCATAGCTGCTCTGCCCCAGCTACTGGGCAGTCTTGGCTTATATAGACCTTTTGACATCACCTTTGGGGACCCAATGAAGGCCAGCAGTTGTTGGCTGCTAGCCAACCAATTTGAAAAGCATAATCACTACATGGTGGAGTGAAAGGGGCTACTGGCCCTTCCCCCCCCCACCCCGGGCCATGAGGTCTCCGCTTAGAATAGAAAGGAAAATTCACCCCCCTCTCACCTGGTCCAGGTCACGTAGGCCAAGCTGGTTGCTTAGCAACCAGTAAGAAGACAATGATAGAGGGGAAAAAAGCTAGCAGGAGAAACAGGGAAGAGACTGGGGATGGAAATCCTCCACAATCTTCATGCGTTAAAAATAAATATAGGACACATCCAATTTCTAATCTGAATTCGTGCAGCTTAGGGATCCAGTTATTGATTCTTATTATATCCACTTCAACTTGCTTGAAGAGGTTTTCCGTACCCAATACATATATGGATGTAGTTTATATAGCCTAACCCCAAGACCTCTCAAATCAAGTGGATTAAGCTCTGAAAGCCTCATTTGAGACATTTTCTCCAACCCGTAAATCAATTTTGTGGCTCTTCTCTGTACTCTTTCCAATTTTTCAGCACAAACTGCCCAGTACCAGTCTCATCAATGCTGCTTATAGATGTTAAAAAAAAAAAAAGAAATGGCACTCCACCCCTATCACTACTTATATTACACATCCACTTCTTTTACTCTTTCCACCACAACATCATACAAGCAGCCAAGTTGTGCCCATTATGGTCTTTTAATCCTCTTCAACAACCTACAGCCCACAGACCCACTGGATCCAGCCTGCAGCCATGAGCTTTTGGCACTGGAGCTCTTCAGTGAGTACGGCTGTTCTTCCCATGCCTCCACAAGGAGAAGTGGCAACAGCGGGGGGGGGAGGTGTCCTAGTACCTGCCTACCTCTGGCCCAGCAACCTGCAAAAGGTTGCCAACTGCTGCTCTTCAGGATCACTACACTTCAGGGCACATCTCCACATTCTGCACTTCTTGTTCCTGGATTTGTTAAACTAATTTTATCTGAGTAGCCCAATCTTACAAAGGAATCCCACTCTCCAGGTATGGACATGTATACCTACAGTAGGGCATCAACTCTTACATTCCAACTGTTACACATGGAGAAGCCAGAAAACAATGCAAATGTTCCAAAACCACTCCCACTTTAAAACAGCTTTATCATATGTAAAAATTGAAGCAGTTTTGCTACATCTGAATCATTTTCTGGCTTCTCCATATGTAAAATTAGAACACAGAAGTTGATGCCCATTTAGAATGCCTCTAAATGTACATTTGTCCATACCTACAGAGATCAAGATTGCTTCCAACTTACCCACATTTACCATCCTAATGGCTGCTGCCCTTTTGAAATGACTCCAAAGGTACCCGTGTGGATGCCCTCTGTAAAACTGCCTTCTCTTCCCCATTATTTACTATTAAGCCCACCTTTGGAGTAGCTATGAATTTTCATTCATCTGTATACTTTACTTCCAATTTAATAATGAAAATGTTTAACAGTATTGGGCCTAGTACCAGTCCTTGCAGAATCCTATTGGAAACACTTCAATTTGTGACTATTCCTCCTGGACAAGTACTTTGAGACTTGCCAGTTCGCAATTTCTTCACTTACTGTGATACACAGATACCACATAACACCAATTTTTAAAATCATAACAGTATTCAGTACCAAGACAAATGACTTAGTGTAAATGCAATATGCTTTTTCTGCTACTTTTATCAGCCAAACCTGTAATCACCAGAAAGAATGCAATCAGATGCGTCTGACAAGACATTTTCCAAAAAAACATTTTGACTGACATTTCTCTCTAATCCCTTATCATCTTTTCTATTATTTTACCCAGGACTGACTGATGCTAGGCTAACTACAAGTACTGGGTTCACCACAACATTAACATCTCTTCCAGTCTTCCAGAAAAGCTGTGGAATACTTGGGATAATTAAAAATGAACACTAGGGGGCCAGAGATTGGTCTTGAACCAATTCCTAAAGGAGCAAGTTATCCAAGCTTGCTGATTTAGAAATGTTTATTAGTAGTAGCTGCCTAATATTCTCTGGATGAGTATCACCTTTTGCTTCATTCCTAGCACAGACCTAGGAACAGAAATATTTAACAGTGGGCACACCTATACAAGACACTTAATGCACATTAGCCTACCAACACTGTGCGGTACTGTGTCACAGTGAAAACCATGCTAATAGCCTACTGCACAGTGTTATTAGGCTATGTTGTGAGCATCACGAAAAAAACATGTGCCAGTGCTACTGTGCAGTAACTCACCACACTGCACATTTACTTAGTACTTTATTAAGCAAGTACTAAACTAAATGTGCAGTATGCAAAGTGTATATGAAATGCAGAAGTGCCCACTTTTACCTTTTTTACACCCTTTTCACTGTCCTATCTTCAGCTAGTAACAGGTTTGTGCAGTTACGAGAATTTCTTTTGTTTCTCATGTATGCAAACTCCCGGCTACTGTCCCTAACGCCACAGTTAAGGATATTTTGCCAACGTGGTTGCCAGCCCCTAGACAATGCTCTAACCGTGACAACTTTGGACATATACTGACAACTGCTTACTCCTTGCCCTTTTTCTATTTCTTATGAAGTGTGATATCTGATGTTTAAATCACCACATTCACTCCACTGCTGAACCAGGATAGACTGTAAGCCAGAAAAAAAGGTGGGCTGTGGGACTCCTTCACCACTGAGGCAGAGGCTCCTTAAAATGCTTAAATGTTGCAGAAAGGACAAGGACCTTTTGGTCCAAAGTAAGATCTCCCCCTCATGGCACAGCTGAAACAGAATCAGATGAGCTTTCAAAACGCAAGGCGTCCTTCCTCGGGTCCGAGGCGTGGAAAAGATGATGAACCCGAGAAAGAACCTCTTCCGGCTGCGAAAGCTCATTGAAATCGACCCCGCCAACCAAAGCCATCATCCTGAGAAACCCTTGCCTGTCACATCGCTCCTGGGCTGCCAGGGCTGCAGTGTCCCTCTGAGCGCGACCTCAGGATCCCACCCATGTTTTCCTGCCTCAACTTCTTCCCCAGGTCCGCCCCACTCGCCCATCGTCACCTTTTGGCAGCAGCAAATGGGTACCTATGGCGGGTCGCACCCGCTCCTTTTTTCCCCTCACCCATCCCACTCCAGCTATTGGTGCCACAAACAGTTGCAGGAAGACACCAGACACCTTTCTTTTTTTTCCCCATCTCGGCTGCTCCCCAACAGGTCCAACCAGTCACACCCCTATTCCAAGCGGGCATGCAGCCGCCTTTGCTCCCCTTCCAGCCTGGGGTGATGATGACTAGGAGGACGAGCCGCACCCCTCAGAACAGCCAGCCAACCACATCCCGGGGCTAGGGAGCCCCCACCACCTCCTGTCAGCCCCACGGGTGCAGTGGCTGGAGCGTGGAGTGGGCACCTGCCCCTCACAACCCCTCCCCACCAGCGACCGTTGGGGGCAACGCCCAGGCTTCGAAGGCGGGGGGAGGGCGCGAGACGTCACTTTGGAACACTCGCGGTTGTGGGGGGAGGACACGTCATTTTCGAACGCCCCCGGGGGAAGACACGTCACTCTAGAACGCTGCCCCCCACCCCCCGCGCCGGGCCCACCTCACGAGGTCGCGGTAGTCCAGGAAGCTGAGGACGAGCAACAACGGGTCCGTAGGCAGCAGCTCCAGGCTCAGCGGCTGCTGCTCCATGTCCGACATGGCGCGGGGCCGCGAGTCCCTGCTGCCGCTGCTGCCGCCGCCGCCCAGGCCTGGTGCGGCACCAACGCCCGCCCCTCGCGCCGGTTTGTTATCGTAAGTCACGGCGAGCCGGGGAGGGAGGAGGCCCCGGGCGGGCGCTGGGCGGCAGCGCCACCTGCAGGCCGGAGGGGGAACTGCAGGCTCCTAGTCTGGCTGTGGAGTGGCGTTGTGGACAGCTTTGCGGAGCCGCCCCGGGCGCAGGAGTGCTCAGGCTCCAGTCCAGCCAAGGGGTGCAGAGCAGGAGAGTCGCAGCACCAGCGTTGGCAGGTCTGAAATGTGACATGATCATATTGGAAGTTCAGAATTCTCGTGTTTGCTGAAAAACGATGCGAAAAATCTGCAAATATATATGCAAGGCAGCGTCCTCCCTATTTCCTTTATATTGCTCCCGTAACTCCTCGAAGAGTGAGTGAGAACCAGGTCATCAAAGTTGATGCATGTCTTTCTTTTTGAGGCCAACAGTCATCAGAAAGAGCTGGCAGCTCCATCCACTCCATGCATTGACCTGGTATTGCAGTGCTTCCAGGACCGGTGCAAAAAAACAGAAAAAAAAAAAAGCAAACCCAGAAGTCAGTTAAAATCTGTGAGAGTGATTTGGGTTTTGAATATGCTGCATCAATGAGCTGCCTCAAAAAATACTGTACATTTTGAACACCTCAATAGTTGGAAATAAAATGTTCTTAGCAAGCTTTCTGGTTTAGAAACCTTTTGTCAGGCTGAGGAAGTGCCTGCAGTTGGTGTGTGCTCTTCCATCCAGGAAGGTGGCTCATCCAGGAAGAGCACGCACCAACTGCAGATGCTTCTTCAGCCTGACTAAGGGTTTCTAAACTCAAAAGCTTGCTAAGAAAAAAATTTCCAATTATTTAGTTGGTCTAATAAAAGATTTTGGATTTACCCAAAGACCTTTGTCTGCCTGTGTCCTTAGATCAACAGGGCTACAACCTATGCCCCAAGATACATACATTTTGAACGCTTTTACTGTTATTGATTGAACACCATACAAGGGGTTAATTATGGTGCAAATATGATAATTATGGTATACCTGGTAACACTGCCCAGCATGAGGTTACACCCAGCCCAGGGGACCTTGTTCCACTGCAGCTAGGGCCATGACGCCCACAGGGGCTGGCCTAGGTCACACTGGTCACCTACATGCAGCAAAGGCCTCCTGGCACCCCTCCAGGCAGCAAAGGGCTCCCACCTAGTAGTGCCACCTGCTGCCCTGACCGCTTAGCCCAGGGATTGTCCCCCAGGGGGCCCTGAGGTGCCTTGAGAGCCTTTCCAGGATGCCACAGGGTGCCACACAACGGTAGCAGTCTTAGGTGCACATACCATGATTCACAAGCCTAGAGATTTTAAATAGGAGTCCCCAGTATCCAAAATATTCTGGTGTGACCTTTCTGAGTTCTTTGCAGGAGAATTACGGAGAAACAAGGCTGGACAGGACCTCCACAGGTCATCAAGTCCACCTCCCATAAAGGACTGCTCTATTTTTTTCTGTAGTAAAAAAAAAGTGAAAACTAAGGTGCTAATTAATTATTGTAACCAACATCATAAAAATACATGTATAATCCCATTGTCCTCTGAAAGTAAGGATCTCAAAGCCTTTTACAAACAATAAAATACACCTCACAACTTCATGTGTATAGATAAATCTCCTGAGTTTTGCCAATAGGGAAATTAAGGCATCATGTTACTGAATCAGAAAACTATAAACCCTTTGGGTCCTTATGCATGCATCTGAATTAGTTCCCCTATCCCTCTGTCTCAGATAATACAGTTAGGATCCCTAGGACACATGCTTTTTCAGGAGGGAAAATAAACTCTCGATGACAAATGAGTGTTACAGTGACTGATGAGAAAAATAGACTTACTTGGAGTAATTACCAGCTGGAGGAATAGTTCTACTGATGCCCTCAAACTCATCACCTTTTTCATTTTTCCTCTATTTTTAGATCTCAGTAGCATGATCCTAAGGCAGCGCTACAGTGTCATGACACCTCCAGTAAAGTAGGGAATTGTGAGGGAGACACCAGTGTTTGTATGTGTCTACATTTCTGTGAACTTGACTTTGCCTTTGGCATCTATGTTTTAAAAAGGTATTCCCATGGAGAAAAAATTCAGAATGTTTAAAGTGCACTAAAATATTACTGCAGTTTGCTTTGTGTATTTTTTTGCCATTTTGGATTTCACAGTGTCTAGTAAACAGTCCTCAAGGAGGAGGTAGGCACAGCTACAAACAGCCAAGTACCATTCCTACTGCTCTCTGATCCATTCCAAAGGATCAGTCAAACATTAGGTATTCTCAGATCTGCATTGTTGCTAGCCAAAGTGATTTTATCACCAGTAATGTAAACTTATATTTACTTTGCTCATACTGTGGAGGTCTTTTCTTTGTAACTTTCTGTAATTTTATTTTTACATTTACTATTGCCAGGTAACGGTCATCCCTTATATCCACTCCTCTCCAACCCTATCTCTGGAGGTAATTGAGACTCCGTTCCTTCAGTTAGAATAGGATTGATTTGATTTGCTGTAGTTTAGTCAGGTAATTGCCGTGTATCTTATATAAATTTCAGTGTGTTTATTTTAAGTTATCCACGATGCATAACTCTTCCAAAGTATGCCTGTGTATAATAAGGTATATTGCAGGGTGTATCAGTGTATAATCTCCCTGATCTTAGTGTGATATCTCGCTCTATAGTGGTCCAGTTTTTTGCAAGAATGAGTGACTCATTCTTAACTGTTCTTCTTGACCCAGTCCTGGAACTGGCACCAGACATCATCATACTTTTGCTAATCAGTTTAGTATAGAAAGACCAAATTGAGTCAGAGAATGATAAAACTTAGAAAAAAATGAAGGAGAACTGGAAATCATACAATAATATGGTATGCCACAAAGGTGAGATAACATTCTGTGATTTGAGAAAAAAAGAAAAAAAAGAGAAAAGTTCAGTGACAGAATATGAAAACAACAAATTCAAGAGGATCAACTGAAAATTGAATAAGACAACAACACATGAATCTGACACCATTTTGTAATGGTTTATGAACAAAAAACAGGGGTGTTAAAGTAAATGCAAGACAATTGAAAAGAACATGAATAGACAACACATTTTCAAGAAATTCTTAATAAACTAAAACTCAGAATTGCAGCTACATGCATTGAAGTGCCCCTAAAGCTTATCAACCTCAGTACAGAGCCATTCACTATGAAAGAAATTATTAAGGAAAGTAGATGCCAGTGAATAATTAAGGGACTAAAGAACAGGAAATCATTTGATGTATCAAATACATGTCAAATACCTGTCAACATTTTTAAAGGCCAGTTCTAAAAGAATGACTGAGTTGCTATTTAACATCTGCAATTGTACATGGGGAAAACAAGTGTAAAACAAAAACAAACAGAAAAAGAGCTACATTATTCAAATCCTAAAGAAAGGAGATAGGATTGTAACAATTGACACAGTATGACATTACTGTCTTTCCCAGAAAAAAGTTTATGGCAGGACAACATTAGGATAGATGAAATCAAAAACAAACAAGAAACTGAGAGAAGTACAAGATTTCATATACTGAACAAATACTTGTGTTGTGAAAAATCCTAGGAAATGCACTGAGGTACAAAACACCAATCATCATTAACTATATTGGCTTTGAAAAAGTCCTTGATATCTTTGACAAAAACATTTATGCAAGATAAAAGTTAGAAATGGAAGACAGAGTAGTATCAAACCTTTATGGAAAAGGCAATTGTTGTATAAAATTAATAAAAAAAATAACATGATCATTTAAGATAGGGAGCAAAAATATATATGATCACCCCTGTTTTTTAACCAACCAGGGACTTGTTCACAAAAAAACCGCACTGAAGGGGACACTATGGATTTTCTTGAGTTGACACTAGGAAACTTGAAGACCTAGATTTTGTGGATGATGTAGCTCTTTACCCAGCATCTACACACAACAGACAAAAACTGTTTCTGGTTGTTCGTGACCAGTGTTATATTGGATCTCTTATTTATTTATTGCTGTTGTCAGTATCATCATTTATTTGGTTGAAACATTTAATCCTATCTTTCACATTATATAAAAAACCTCATAGAACCTCAAAGGGCATATCCAGATGACCACAGACATTTGTTGCCCCGGGGATAAGTAGCACCAAAACACCTTGTGCCACTGCTACTTGTCCCCAGGGAACACCCATGCCATGTGTACTCTGGTGCATAGCAAACTAGCCCAGGTGGGATAGGGGAGGCTGGAGCATGCAACTGTGCTAGCCCCAGTAGCCCTACCTGGGGGCTTCCCAGGGCTGCAGCCATGGAAGGAAGTCTGGATGGCAGCTGGAGTGTGGCTGGTTTTGGATGAACCATGCTGCTGCCACATACACCACCCTGCTTTATTTCAGGGTGGGTTTCTTTGACCCTGAGATCTCCAGGGGTAAAAAAAAACCCACACTGCAAGGTACTAGCACAGGGAATGTCTGCATGTGCAGTTTGTGGTGCCTCAGACAGCCACATGTACATGGTGATCCTAGTGTCAAAAAACCCAGGGGAATAAAAAGCAGTGCAGCACACGTGGAAGCCACATGTGCCACCAGAAACAGAGCCTGGCTGACCAGGGCCAGGCTCCGAGCAGCTGGACTAACACCGCTCCTGCCCCAGAAGGCCCCAGAACTCCAAGTAAGGCTGCTGGGGCCAGCACAGGTGCTGGCCCCAGCCTCTCTTACCCCAACTGGGACAATTTGCCCTGCACCAAACCCCACATGCAGGGACATGCACAGTGACAAAAAGCAGTGGCACAAATTTGTGCTGCTGCCCTTTTAACTGTGGCAAATGCATGCCCTTGTATGTAGGGACACACCCATAGAGGTTAAAATGCGGCTACCACATTCCCACAATTACTGCCAAGGTACCTCTGTACATACCAGGCCCAAGTGTATGAGAGTGGTATAGTTTCCAAATGGTGGTTTCTCTTTTGAGGCTGAGTGTATGGACAGATAAATCAATTGCATCACTTTAAAAGGGGGAAAGGGAGACATTACCATGTTACAGCTGAAGATGTTGTAACTGTTTAACCTATCTGCTCTATCCTGCAGTAAGTGGAAGTGAAGCACAATCATGTACCATCTTTTTCAACCAGGGGTAAATGATTGTGATTTCATGACACTTACTGAAGGATAGAAACATGCAGACAAAGCTGTTAAATCAGCTGACATGCACTTACAAGTGACAAGTTCCATATTCCTTTACTTTTGTCTCTCCATACACTGATTGCTACTAAGTATGCCTAAACTGCAGTTAGAGATGTGCCTGCTGCACAGGTGGGCATAGCTGGGCTAGCTGTAATCTAGACAATTTAGATGGCAACAGCAATGAAGAAATAGGTCACAAAATGCATCATGGGGTAGCTATCAATGTAGGTAGCCCAGGCTTCTACAGCTAGCACCAAAGCCCATGCTTCCATGGCTTCACTGGTTTTGTTCCTCTAAATGACTAATTTAAGGCCAGTTCAGGTATGTTTCTACAAGCTGCAATAACACTCAGTTGCATACTCTAAGATTGCCCATTGGGACATAAAAGAGAAAGCGCCTGTTCTTGAAATTGACAGTAAAAAAAAGAAATAAGACCACTGATGTGATTTTAGCATTGAAAAGTTCTACCTGCAACTTACCCTGAATTCTCCATCATAGTAACTGCAATTGCACAGGCTGTGGAAAGGGATAATTTATCATGTCAGACAAAGTGTGTTGTTCTTCCCTATGTAATTTAATAATTCATCGTGGTTTTTCTTCCATTACCCCTGGCCCTACATACAGCCTAAAAGGCTAGATGTATTGTCCAAGATGTTTCTCAGGCTGAAGGTTGCTTAGATTACTTCACATATCTTATGTTTCATCTTTAAAAGATGGCAGAGGTTTTAGTATATACTTTTCCTTTCACTGCTGCAAATCTCATGAAATGGCAAGTTCAGGCCTTTCCTCCAAGGAGTTGAGCGCCTCTTGAGATCTGCTGAGTACCCTCACATTCCTCTCAGCATTCTATTCATCATTTTACAAGATCAAAGCTTTAATCCCCTAAATGGCTGATAACAAATGGACAGAATTATTGCTTTGGGGGGACTGGATGGCTCAGGGTATTAGTATTAGAGCTTGTAATGCAAGGTTGCTGGTATGAATCCTGAGCAGTTCAGTGGCTTTATGAAATTAAGTTTGTGGATATCAGTACAGTTCCTTCTGTACATGGATCTACATCACAAAAGTAAAAACAGTAACAAAAACTACCACTATAACAAAGGGCACTGGTTAGCAGCTTTAAGAAAGAAGCCAGTTTTTATAGAAAATGGAAACCGAACATCCACTTTTTCTGCAGAGATGATCTTGGAATCATGGATGATCTATGGTGCAGAATGGAATGAAGCCATTCTGCACCATAACTGTGGCTATACATGTCACGCCTCATGTGTGGATAAACAAAGGCCCTAGATTGTCATAAGATCATAGGGAAGTAGGACTGGAAGGGACCTCATGAAGTCATCTAGTCCAGCCCCCTGCTCAAGGCAAGATCATCTCTGATTAAACCATCCCAGTAAGGTGTCTCTCTAACCTGTTCTTAAAAACATCCAGAGATGAAGACTTCACAGCCTGCTTAGGTAGCATGTTCTAATGCTTAACTACCCTCATAGTGAGAAAGTCCTTCCTAATATCCTACCCAAATTTCCCCTGCTGCAATTTGAAGCCATTGCTCCTAGTCCTATCTCCTACAGGCACAGAAAATAGCCTATCTCCATTCTCTTGAATTGCCCTTCAGATATTTGAAGACTGTTACCAAATTCCCCCTCAGCCATCTTTTCTCTAAACTAAATAGTCCTAGTTCTTTTAACCTTTCTTGTAAGTCACATTTTCTAGGCATCTGATCATTTTTGTCACTCTCCAATGGACTTGTTAATTTCTCAACACTTTCTTGAAGTCTACACTTCAAAATAGACATAATATTCCAGGTGAGGCTAAACAGAGCAGCAGAATGGCTTCCTTTGATTTGCAAGTGACACTGCTGTTAATGTCACCCAGTATGTTAGGGGGTCTTTGCAGTTATCAACTGAGAGACTTTTATAAGCAAGTTTAACAAGAATTATTGAACTATGAATTGTTGTTTAATATTTACTATAATTTACTCTTTATGCACAGAGGTTTGGCTCAGAAAACTCTATAATAGCTGCTTCTTATATCTGTCCAAATGAAGGCAATGCTAATTAATGATAATAAACCCAAGCATTCAGATAGGCTAAATTCTATTAACTTGCTACAGAACCTAGAGTACACTTATGGCTTGCTGCAGTACTGGATACTGCAAAATATGGCACTGTACAGCTAGGCTTAAAAAAAACCCAACTATGCCATTTGGACCTTAAAACTACTCTCATTTGCTGTACTGCCTCCACCCAGCAAGCTATAAAACAATGTACAGATAAATTTACACTAAGGATAACAACTTCCAGAGACATTATTATATGTGGTTACTTATTTATTATTACAGTACCAGAAATACATAAAGATAGGGTGCCTTTTTCTGAATAGTGACAATCTAAAATTAGCCATGATGCAATAAATGATGATAGCAAACAATGGAATCAGGCTTATGCTGTGAGTCCTTTGTACTGCACTAGGCCTTGATGGCCATAGGGATTAAAGGGAGCAGGAATCTGAAAAGGTGGCATACAGGATAGCACCAGTGCAGCCAAGTATTTAGTTCACATTGTTTAGCTTAATGCTTAGAGTACAGCACTGGAAATAAGGACATCCAGATTCCCTTGCCTGGCTTTTCTCCTGATTCTGTACCAGGCAAATGAGATAAAGGGGCAAGAATGTAGGAAAAAAATCTACTGCAGAGTAATTTACTGCTGGTTTAGGACCCAGACTATAATAGCATCAGACCACTGAATCTTGCAGCCCCTGACTTAGAGGAATGTCAAGGGCAGGAGTAGTTTGTCCATTGTAGCTGTGTTAAGATGATTCTGAGTTGCCAGATGGCTTCATGGAACTGCTGTAAATAATTGATAGCTGTGCATCTCCTGCACCTGCCTAGAGCTTTGAAAGCACCAGAAAGGTAGCATGAAGCCACCTCTACTCCTCTTCTGGGCTGCACAGTTTGGAATGTAAATTCCTATGTGATCTAATCAGGGGCACTAAAGCTGACTACCAAACTTATAGACTTTAACATAGGTCTAAAAACATTTATGTAGCTCTGCTGGAACTGGGAATATTAATTGGTGGATGTTTGTAATATATTGGGCTTTTCAGACAGACAGAGTTCACAGGGATACAAATTGTCAAAACCAACTTTTTTTCTTGAACATGTGCTCAGTTCTGAGCTGGTTTTCTTTTCACCTACTGTTCTTTTCTTTGTTAATGTTGTGGCATGCCAAAAAAATAGTCAGGGCTTGTTTTTTGTACAAGTGATCAGCAGCATCCTGGAAACTCCAAATAACTTAGAGAAAGACAAGGCCTTTACTTCCAGAAGTGTAAGTCAGATAATGCAGTACAGAATCACAGTGCACTGAATGGTCAGTAGATGGCCTCATCTCAGAACAATACAATATCTTTTTATTTTATGTGCTCATTTGTTTTTATAGATTAACATTGGTAAAGTTCACAGAAGACATTTTAAGTGTCATTCTGCATAAGAAAGTTAATTCCACTCTTAATTTGGATTAAGGAAGGAGTAATGGAGCCGCAGGACTATTTATTGCTCCTTTTACTTGCAATGCTTGTCACTTTGGATGACTCATGATACTAATAAGATGATATAGCCCTGGACATCTGTGAACTGTAAAAGACCCCATCAGCAATAAGCCTTAAAGTGGTATAATTTTGATGATCTCATAGAGGATACTGGAACCCTAATTATTTTAATATGCCTGTGTATTTAACACGACATTGAAAGCCTGGAAAATGAAGCTTTCTTTTTAACTATGGAATATATGGGGTGACCATGCATATCTTCCCACACTGCCTCTTTATTGTGCTTCCTTTCTGAACCAAAGGGACTGTCTATAAGAGCAAGATATCTGCTCATTTTTATCAGCAAGGTTGCCAGTTAGCCACAACCATGTTGGTGATTTCTTAGAATGCAGACACCTACCTGTTCAGCGGAAACAAAAAACTGAGTCCACCTAACAATCATCAGATAGCAACAACTCTAGATTTCTGTTGGCTTGGTCTGGGTTTGAAGAGGTGACATAGAGTCACCAGAGCTCCTTAAGTGTTTTTTTGAGTCATCCATTCTCAATGAGGGCTCCTCTTTTGAAGTTCTCAGGGGCTTCATGTGGCCTCTGGTCAACCCTTCTGGTAAGAACCCTTATCTGTCCAATGCAGACCCAGACTCTTTCCATAGTAGTACTCAAAAACAGTTATTACAGTGTAAACAAACCATGTGTGCTGATGCATTCTCAGTTCCCTTATCAGCCAAATAGCACGCTCCTCATACACATATTAGGTTAAATTCACCCCTCATCTAACTCCAAGGATTTCAGAGGAACTGCACCGACGCTCCTGGGGCCCACTCCCCTTTTGGGCATAAATAAAGTATAACTACAGTATTTCAAATCTTTCCTTTGTAACTTGGCAAGAGAATTGCCCTAAATTCTGAAGGGCCCTCATTTTGATGAGTCTAAACTATCCATCATAGGTATTTCAAGGGGTTATTGCCTTGAAATGTCAGCACTGTCATAGGCAGTGCTTAGAATGCTTGAGGACCCTGAGTGGTTGGGGTTTATTTTTCTCTCTGCAGGATAATTCCATTTTCATTGGGCTAGTTTCCTTAAAAAATAAAGGAAAGAGTAGCAGACAATGTATCTTAAATCAGTGTGAGGATACAAAAAGCTCATTAGCATATTGGTTGACATTGGTAATTATACTCAACATCAAATACAGGCCATAGTACTAATGGAAAGTTGTGCAGGATACAAGAATCAGGAGACAATTCTCTGATGTTTCAATTTATGCAATGTCTACAGCTCAGCTGCCCATTTAAAGGACTCGCTTTCTACCAGGCAAGAGATTTCTGTTTGACCACAATGTCAGAAGAAAGGGTAGCTAAAGCTCTCTGCCCCATCAGATACCAAGCTCAGTCCAAACCACTAGGGCTAAAGAGGGGAGAAAATACATCTGAGTATTGAGACAATACGTGACACACACCAAATATCTGGCTCATATTTATAAAGAGAATATGTGCTAGATGTAAATGATAAACTCCTTGTGGTATCCCAAAGAAAAATTGCCAACCACTAGTCAGCTATGTACCAACACGCCTCTCCTTACATAGGCACCGACTTTGGTTTTTGCCAGTAGGTACTTGCAGACATAAAAAAAAAAAAAAATGGCAATTTAAACTTGGCGGGTTACCATGCCAAGCCTCATGCATGCCCAAAAGAGGTAGGACGTTATTTCAACCTGGCTCTAAGTCTGCAGCATCTATAAAGATCAGGCTTTAGTGGGGCTTTTTGGCACTTTTATCTAATAATTGATTGAATCGCTTTAGCTAAAAGTGCCAAAAAGTGCTGCTGAAGCAGCCAATCTTTACAGACGCTGCAGAGCCAGGTTGAAGAAATGTGCTGCTTCTTCTGGTAAAGCATGTTTTGTTTTGTTTTGTTTTGTTTTGGGGGTTTTTTTGGGTGGGGGTTTGCAGGTGGGGGTGGTTAATGTCTGCAAGCAGTTAGCCATGGCTGGTGAGTGCTTCGCACCCACTAATTTTTTTCAGTGCATACTTGATTGAGCCTCAGATCACTCAGAATCAGTGCCAGTCTCCCCTTATTTTCCTTCTTGGGCACTTTCAGTTTTTTGTTTTGTTTTGTTTTGTTTTGTTTGGGGGGGGGGGTTAAACCCTGTTTCCTGTGTCTCAGGTTCCCATTTGCTAACCTGCTGCACCTATGCCTCCAGCAGGATTTGGCTAATCTGGCCCTTCCAATCATTAGTAGCCTGGCAACCATCTGGCAGCTTTTACACAGGAGTGATGCTTTTTGTCCTTCAGACAGAATGCTGACATAATTAACAAAAAGGAGAAGAAAAAGCCGTTTGTGCCTTTCAGACTTCATTCATATCCTTTTCACTCACAAAATCTTACTGAACAAAACAAGAAAAAAAGAAAAGTGAACTGAATTTTAACAGGAGCAAAATAATTAAAAAACCCAAGCAACCTTCTGAAGGCTCCATCACACAGTGTGACATCTAGCAGTCCTAGTGTGAGACTGTCCTTAAACAACAAATAAAAACCATTACACTCCTGTAAAATATGGTAGGGCAAGGGTCCTTACACTGACCCCAGCAGCTACAGTTACAGTACTGCCACCACCCTACTCCAGTGAGAACCAACGTATAAGTAAAACTAGAGTTACATTCATCCCTGATTATTGACTTCAACTGAATTAACCCAAGAATTAATCCAAGAACAAATCTGACCTTTCTTGTGCTGAGGGCACATCTACACATGTGCCCAACTGCCCAGTCGTTACTGCTCAGTCATTTGGTACTTGCCTTAGCAAGTACTAAGGCTAAGTACAGACATTCAGAAAGCTGGAGACTGCACAGTAACCACTGCTACCATGCAGTCCCAGTGGTGTACAGGTCGTTTCCGACACTACAGTGCAGTAGCAACAAGCTAGTGTACAGTAGGTCGTTGCTACTGCGCAGTAGCATCAGCATCACAGTTCACGTCCGCTGACACTACATTGCCACAGCAACAAGCTACGTTGCCGTAGCTCATCCCTATGGTAGCATAACATCTCATGTAGATGGTCCCTCAGAGTACACTGGTAAATGAATAGAGATGGTAAGATAGTGTAGTGTTTGTTTGTTCACAGAAATTTCAGCTTTTGTTTAAAAAAAAGGCTTTAGAGATGGAAATCTGAAATTTAAATGTTTAGTTATTTCAGTGTAAAGTGTTCTTCATGGAAAATTTAGATTAGGTAAAAATTCCATTTTCAATGGGAAAATGTTGTAGATGGAAATTTTTGACTAGCCATAGCACTAAATAAAGGTTGGATGGATCCCTTAACAGTGACCTCTTCTTCATCTGTTCCAAACTCTTCACTAGAGAACAGATTGGGGGGGGGCATTACAGGAATAAAATATGACTACTTCTGTGTAAAACAACTCAAGTAGTACAGTTCATTAGGTGAGAGAAGTAGTTAGCTGTGTTAGCCTGAAGTCAGGCAGAAAGCAGGGTAGAGATGCACCTATAGACTAACTGAATCAGAGATGCCTTGTGAACAAGAAGTTACTTCATCAAATGCTAGCATTATGCGTGTTTGTTCTAGCAGAAGATGAACCTTTAGTTCCCTATGAGTGCAAGAACCACTAAACTTGGGCAGTTCTCGACCATATCACTCCACAGTCATCTGCTGTCATGGATACTCTGTACACACTTATGTACTTGCTCAGCTTTACCCGAGTGAGTCAATCATTTTCATCAAGTGACCTGTTCTGCTAGTAGTTGAGTATATATTGCTGCATTATTCACTGTCATAGTTAATGCACTAAAAGTCTCTATTTAAAATGTTTGTAGCTGCCACAAAATGTCCACCAGCATATTGCAGAATTCAGGAAATTTGCTGCAGGATTAACATCTGCAGTGCTACAGAGCATGTGAGGCTATGCAAATAACAATATCCATATAACCAGAGATCCAGAAAAATACAGTATTTGGTTTAGTAGTTTAACTCAGGCTTGTCTATATTGTAGCAGTGATAGATCCCAGTGTTGGAAGACCTGAGCACACCTTGCTTATGCCCTGACCCCTTTAGTCCACAAGCTCTAGAGATTGAAGTGTTTGACAGTGGCTGCTCTGGGCTCTTCTTCACCACCTTTTTTCCAGAACCTCAGTCTTCAGCCCCTGAGCTGAGACCAAGTGCTAGGAACAAACCTGGAGCACATTCAGCAGGGAATATCCAGGCCTGGAAAAAGTCTGTAGGCTCAGATGCAGCAGCATAGTGATATGGCCAGGCAGCAAATTGCAGTTGCTGCTGCACCACCAACACAATTGTGATCACTGTAGCTGCGTAGCTGCTAGTAGCAGCCATTTTTTTCACCCACCCCCAAACTGGTGCCTACGGTGGTTGCCTTGGTCACCCTGCCCTATCAGATGGGCAGGGTATGCTCAGGCCCTCCAGTGCTGGGACAGGCTACAGCTACAGCATAGACAAGCCCTAAGAGTCAAGTGTTCTACGTTTTCTTTTCAGCAATACTATAAACTTGCTGTGCAATATTGCTTTGTTGCTCAATGTCCACTCAAACTGTGGAGCTGTGTCACCTGGCCTACAGGGGTCCCCACAGGTCTGGAAATTTGGCAGCAGGAGAGCATCAATGAATGCTGCCATGGCTCCCTCACCCCAAATTTCCAGACCTGTGGGGAGCTCTGTGGGCTGGATAATGTGGCCCTGCGTGCTGGAATGCACTGTACGGAGTTGCTCAAATGCATGGCCAGATCTGGGCATTCAAGGTCAGGCAGGCATGCCCATAGGCTAACCCTATATGCCAGTCCCACATGGAATCTGGCGTGTAGACAGACAACACACCCCTCGTCTAGCCTACAGGGCTGGCAGGTTGCTTGGCACTCGGTTTGTGCCTTGGTTTTGTCATCCAAAGGTGGCACTTATAATCTTTACAGCAGGAAGCATAATGCATTAACATCTGTAAAATGCTTAGAGATCCTTGGATGGACTGTGTTATGGACATGCAAATTGTTTTACTTAATGATTCTCTCAGGGTTCTTCTGTGATATTATGTACTTTTCAAGGAGACGGCCTCTCATTAGACTGTTACAGAATGACTCCCAGCAGGATGACACAGGTTGCTTGTGATTAGGCTTAACCTTGCAGCAGTTTAACCTTCATCCGATTGATACCACTTTTGAATCTTAATTTGATGACCTTTTTTTTCAAATTTCTCTGATACAGTATCTCTCTGATATAGTATCTCTATTCCAGAGCTTTTTATAGTTTCTATATTGGCTTGCAACAGAAGGATACATGATTTGTTCCAACATCCATTAAAATGTCCATTGCCTGCAGTGCAGTATCCTCTATGAATAAAATGAATCTGCTACAAATTAAATCAATTGCTATCACTTTGTATTTTTAGAGCAACAAAAATCTTTGCAGATTACTTGTCCATGTGCCATGAATCTCCTACCATTACAAGTTACTGCTATCAATTAATAGACTTAATATTCTCATTTTCAATTTACATTCAGGCCATTAAGAGTCTGAAAGCCTCTTTAACATATACTTGAAAGCCTTGGCTCTTGGAGATGAAATCTTACCGTATGTGTGGTAGGTGTGGGGGTAGGAGAGTGATTCAGGAGCCGAAATACATGGCAAAGTATAGCACCTGAGGCCTTCTTGTTTTCTGAATTTACAGCATCAGACTGGCAGTCATATAAATGAGTGATGCTCCATGATGTTCTCTTCCAAGCAGGCTACAAAATTGGCAGGGAGTCTTCAGTTTTGTGCTGATGTGTTCTGAATTCAAATAATTTGATTCTTGGATATAATGACAATTGGAAGCACAGTATTACCTTGAGAAAAGAGATGGGAGAGACAGCTGCTGTTCCCTGCACTCAGGAAAGATATTGCATTAACAACTGCTTCCCATTTACTCTCTCTGCTGAAAACTCTATTATGCTGGGTTCTTATTGCCCTTATTCAAGGGCATGGTATTAAAAAGTGATATTGATGGTAATGCTCTCATCTTCTTACCATGACATTGAATAATGGGGACAATGAAAGAAAATCTTGAATGATGATATGCTTTTTAAAATAATGCTGATATTAAATACGTCTAAAGGACAGTGCATTTGAATAGCAGCTGATGAAGTAATGTTCATAGCATTATACATGCCCTCTTGCCATTTTAAAATCATTTCTGTTTTTATTTTTGCCATTGTTGATGGAACATTTTCGTTTCCTGTAATTGCTGGAGATGTCCTGCTTTAAAGAATATAGTTGCAGAGGGGCTGGAAATAAAATGTGTGTTAAATTAACCCATCATGGTAATGCTTCTTTTTCTCAAGGGGATGGGAATCCCTTTCTCCATGGATTAAGGAAACTAAATTCACCAATAACTTAAGAGTTATTTCAGTTATGCCTGAAAGGAAAGTGAGTAGAAAAACCAGTGTGGGTTACACAATTTACGCTGATTTGCTGTATGTTGGGTGAGCAAATGCACGTAGCCTACACAGAGATCATTAATAGCAGTCAAAGCACTTACAGGAACGGGGAAGGAATGTGGAAGGGAGAAAGTACCTCCAATAAGGCAGTTCACAGAGGGGAGGGTGGCATTCTCTTATGCTTTTAATATTTCATAGTTGCTTATTTTCCTCTTATCTAATCCCCAACCCCTCATACATGTGACCTGTTTCATGATGTGTCAGTGTTTATATACATGGGAAAATCTTCCCAGTTATAGTGATGTAGTTACACAATTACTCTCATATCAGTATAACTATCTATCTTGATGCCCCTATTCTGGCATGAGTGACTTTTGTTTGGTGTGTATATACCTACACACACACATACACACTGCTATAACAATATAAATACATTAGTGGTTTAAATTTATGTTTATATTACAATGAAAAACCTTCCCACATAAATAAGGATCAAGTTTTACTTGTTTGAATGCCCTTTCAGGGATGGTAATGGACTATAACAAAAGAAATGTTATTATTCCCATTTTATCGTTTGGAAACTTATGGTATAGAATATTTCCTAGTAGGCAATGTCAATCCTCTGGATCACGGTGTACGTGGAAGAGGTCTAGTTGGATGCCTAATGAATCTGTTTGTGACTCACAGACTCAATTTGAGAGTGACACAGCTTGTTACAAGATTCACAGATCCATATATTGTCTAAGGTTGGAGTCCAAATTTATAGCATAATGCTTTCTTTTTTGCTTTACTTCCATCCTCTGGATCAAAGCCACTTCATGTTGAGCTGCACCCTGATGTTCCCTCCAGATCAGACAGGATTCTGCATGCACCTCCCAGCTTTCTACACTGAAGTTGAATGACTTCATATCATTTTTGCACACATCCTGGTACCACTATAGAGGGCAACCCTGCCTTCTACAGCCACATGAGATGTCTGTGTCAGATCCTGAAAATAAAGTGGGAGGACAGAATACCAAAAATCAGACGTATTGAAGTGTGTAGGATTGACACACCTAGAAACCACTGTCAAGAAGAAAAGGCTGCAATGGATCAGCCATGTCAGAAGAATGGGAGAAGACTGTATCTCCAAGAACACTGGTGATGTGTAGAGGGTAAGACCCCCCCAAGATTAGCCGTACACTCCCTGAAAACGCCAGCCGTGAAACCGGAAGTGCCAGCAGAAGTGCGCTTCGGGTTTCGCTGGTTTCACCGCTGGTAGTTCCATGCTTGGCGTTCAGCTACTGGGGAACCTGTAAACTGGGGGACTGTGGTGTCGACACCTACACAGTCAAATGGGTCGCCAGCTGGCTGGAGGGCTGCACCCAGAGAGTGGTGGTGGATGGGTCATTTTCAACCTGGAGGGATGAGGGCAGTGGAGTCCCCCAGGGCTTGATCCTTGGGCCTGCACTGTTCAACATCTTCATCAGTGACTTGGACAAGGGGGTAAAAAGTACCCTGTTCAAATTTGCTGATGACACTAAGATGTGGGGGGATGTGGGCACGCTGGAAGGGAGGAATAGGCTACAACTGGACCTAGACAGGTTACAGGGGTGGGCGGATGAGAATAGGATGGGATTCAACTCTGACAAGTGCAAGGTGATGCACCTGGGGAGGAAGAACCAGCACCATACCTACAGGCTGGGGAAC
>NW_017728947.1:33165976-33180676 GCF_001723895.1 Crocodylus porosus
AGGAGAGGCTACAGGACCTGAACCTGTTCAGCCTCCATAAGAGAAGGCTGAGGGGGGATCTAGTGGCCTGTTACAAACTAGTCAGAGGGAACTAGCAGGCACTGGGGGAGTCCCTGTTCCCCTGAGCACTACCAGGAGTGACTAGAAATAACGGTCACAAGCTGGCAGAGGGTAAATTCAGATTAGGCATCAGGAGACGCTACTTCATTGTCAGGGCGGCTAGGATCTAGAACCAACATCCAAGTGAAGTGGTGCTGGCTCCTACCCTGGGGGTCTTTAAGACAAGACTGGACAATCACCTTGCTGGGATCATTTGACCCCAGTACTCTTTCCTGCCATGGCAGGGGGTCAGACTTGATGATCTGCTCAGGTCCCTTCTGACCCTGCTGACTATGAAACTATGGCCAGAGAGAGGGGGTGGAGAATATAATTTAGAGGGCCGCTCAAATGTTCCCAGACCACCCAGGCCTCCCCCACCACCAAGACCTGAAGGGTCAGCGCTGGGATAACAAATCTGGTGTAGAAGACAGTTTAGAGGATCCCTCAAGCACCCCCTGGTCTCCTGAGTCATCAGAGGATGTTTTACCAGATGTACATATGGTGCGGGTAAGAAGGCAAGAGTGGTCTGTAGCCTGGTTCGGAGGCATGAGGTATACTGAAGAGTTCCGTTTTGTGAATATGAAGCGTGTGCCGTTACACGTGGCATATGAAGCCATAATCCAAGGGGTGGAAGAAATTGTAGCAGAACCGCACCAGAGATTCACAGGCAATGACTATGCACAGTTATGTATTCAGGCAGATAGCATGGCAAACTGTTTCTACTCACGAGCTATTAATTTAAACAAGATGACCCCAGAGCTGTTTTTAGAGTGGTTCAGTAACCTGTTACAAAGCCAGAGAGAAATATTGCTTGATTCGACATTTTGGCTGGTTGTGGTCATTGTGAGAGGCCAGGGAGGTGGAAGCTGTAGAGTTATAAGCTCTATCCCCTATTCCCAGATCATTATTAAAAAGAGGAAGTATTTAATTGACTTGAATACCTATGATACTAACCTGTGCTTTGCAGGCAGTCTATTGGCTGTTACAAAACAGAGGGGCCAGAGATGTTGAGCTCCTAGATGGTGCCAAAGAACTGCATCGGAAATTAGGCATGTCTATACAGCAAAAGGTTATGCTCCATCAAGTACCTTTGTTTGAAGACCTTGAACAGGTTAACATTCACATAGTGATGCATAAGGAAAAAATTGGGTAGGGTTTATTTAAAACGAAGTGGTGCTGGCTCCTACCCTGGGGTCTTTAAGACAAGGCTAGATAATCACCTTTACTCTTTCCTGCCATGGCAGGGGGTTGGACTTGATGATGTGCGCTTAGGTCCCTTCCGACCCTACTAACTATGAAACCTCCACCCAACCCCCGGTCGGCGATCTGGTGTCCCCCCCAAGACTTAGGAGGCAGCAGTCGCCTATGCCTAAGAATATTTTGTATAGAGAGATTCAAGATAGAATATTTAAATGATTTACAAAGGGTCACACAAGAAATCACTCTTAGAGGAGTGAAGAAAATACAGATCTTCTAAATTCCAGCCCCCTATTTACAACATAAAACCACACACAATGTCCCTGGGCTATTGAAAACATTGTTCAATATTAATCTATTTAATATCAATTCAGCTGGTAGTGAAATAATTTATTGGCATCTCAGATAAGCCTCTTTATTATATAGTAGCATTGAAACTAAATCACAGTAAACATATTGACACCACCCTAAATGATACGTGCAGAATGATAACAGGTTGCATAATCCACCTATACACACTATCTAACATAGCACCCACCCCCTTACATCAGAAGGAAAGTAACAGGTGATGTTGACTGGCAGGTACAAGAGTCAGACAGCCACCACCTGCTATATGTACATGAACCAGCACACTGTTGTTTCTCATAGAGAAACAATTTTTTGTCTTCTACCATACCATTGACCACATCATCAGAATCAGCCAGAACTATCTTCTGGCAAAAAGAATGAGAGAAACTAGGCAACAAAGCTATTGGATGGAGTCAGAAAGGAATTAACCCCAGTGAGGAATTAGCATCCAGTTCTGACTACAAATGGCACACATGGCAGAGCCTGAACAGACTGATAGTGGGTCTCAGCAGGTGAAACTTTCTCATGAAATCATGGGACCTCTATACAACCAACCAATGTGTTTGTCAGAAAAACCATGGATCATGCCCTGAAGCCAGAGCCATCCCTTGGCATATCAGCCATCCCAAGGCATATCAGCCCAAGTCGGGCCAAGGGGTGGCAAGTGGCTGAAGCATCCCACAAGATCTGACAACACCAACACCAGAAGCAGAGGCCTGTGCAGAATATTGGGAGCAGGCTATATAGAAAGGTTGGACTGGAGACATGATAAAGAAGACTGAAACTAAACCTGTTTAAGGCTATCAGATGTATTAGCCAGATATATAAATATATACACTATAAAGTAAGCAGGAATTAAGTATCCACACTTTCATCTATTTGGATTAAACAAAATCATACTCCTGAACTCCCCAACACTGGTATTATACAAGTACAACTCCAATGACTTCCAGGAAGTTACTACAGATTTACACTAAAATGAAATCTATATCTGGCACAACAACTCTTTTTCTGACAGTAGACAGAAGTCCAAATCTATCTAACTTTGTTACAGGTTTACACTAACATAAACAAATCTGTCAACTGAAGTTTGTAACCATCAGCAAGGTACAACGTAGTGACAACATGTAGCAACAATTCAGGAACCCCCCTCCCCCAGTTTGAAAGTCATTATGTACACCAAAGATCCAGGATCTCTAGCACTCCTCTCTCATACTTATCAGGAAATACTATCAGTCAGATGCGTAGGCTGGCAGAGAAGTCCTAAAATGCCATCTTTGTTCAACATTTGATAGAAGCCATTGATAGTGTGGCAAGGTCACAGCTATATCCCTGACCTGGTGGCTAGTTATGTTTCTTAGTCTGGGAAATAGTTCAAAGGGTTTTAAGAGTACAAAGAATTAATTACATCAGCTCCCTATGGACTCAGATGTCAGCATAACCCTTTGAGAACAACTTGACCAAACAGGACTCTGGCCACGCTTTCTTTCTACTACCATGTCTTTAATTTGACTCTGACAACATTCACTGTAAAACATTACATGTAGGAACTAGTTACAACTTGTGATAAATAAGTGAGCTCTTTGATGATAACTATAGTGAAAACAGTTGGGCAAGGAGTCGTCCAAGTGGTTAGGGCCCTGAAATCTACCTAAACTCTAGTGTTGGCCAATGTAGGCATGAACATCTATCTTCTTCTGAGTGGCTCATATACTGGTGAGTCTTCTTTCCTATAACAGTAGCAGAGACGATGATAAATCTTTGAATAAATCTGGTGAGGAGTCTATAGCTTTTAAGGAAGGGACCTGAATGCAATTATTTCTAAACATTGTGAGGCTGTAGATCTCTTACAAACCAGATAACTGAAAGAAAGCAGGTCCAGCCAGATTCTTTGGAGACCCCTCTTCCTCATGAACTCCTTTGTATTCACACAGCCTCTGGCTTTTATTGTGAGGCAACTCAACAATGGCCTTCTCTGCTTGGCAGCCAACTCCGGAATATCCTTTGTGTCACATCACTTCTTCCTTTCTTCCTCATAAAGAAGAGTTCCATGAAACCCACTCAGGCCAGCTTAGGTTCCTATGTCATTGCTTTAGACTAGTGCTTTGGAACATACACTTGGGAAGTTTAGTAAGAGTCAAGAATGCTCCAAATGTATGAGGCCTGCTGCCAATAAATGAAATAAATAATAGACCTACTACATCCAAATCAGCGTCAAGCCATTGTATGTTGTCAAAAGAAACAACACTTAAACTTTCTGTCATTTTTATTAAAGCTGCAGATTATTACTACACACAACAAATACTTTATTGATATAATCTAAGTTAATAAAATAGTTGAACAACTCTTTAGATTTATATTTGTATAGAAATGATCTGTGGAACATCTCTTCTTGAAACAGTGGTGCCTAGAAACACCTATTCATCAGAATTTACTTAAAGAATTGTTTGGAGCTAAAGGATGCATTTTTCATTCTCAGGGGGAAAAATACCATGCAGAAAAGTCACTTGCTGTCCCATCCAAAATTTAAGGTGTTGGGGAATCTGACCAAATAAATGACTGGCCCTTTCTCTCCAGTATCCTTTCTGTCTACACTGGGAACTATTGTCTAAACTGTGTAACTAAAAAAAGATTAAAAAAAAAAAAAATCAATTGCACAATCCTAGTCTGCAGGTGTCAAAGTCATAATGTCTTTTTACATAAGTCGCTACTGAATTTCCAGTTATGAGAATTCATTATCACACCCTATTTGTTCCCTGACTCTCACCCCACATGGCTGATAATGTCAGTTATTGTCGATACACCTTTGCTAATAGAAGTCAGTCTATTTGCTATTGCTTCAGCCTCTTGTCTTCATTTATATGTAGTTTAGATTCTATGTAGCACTGCCTGATAAGGGTCTACTCTGCAGTACTCCTCCCTACCCCCCACCCCCCACACTTTAGACAAAAAACATAGCTTAAGTGATTATCTCCTCACTGTAGCTATGAATTTGTGTCACCTGTGAACTGCCTTTTGAAGACCATGAGGCATGTCTTTGCTATATCATCCCATTTATCTTAGTCCACTCATAGATGTCCTGCTCACATACTATGTCCGAGTTGATGAGAAGATATCTGTCACCAACGCAAAAATGTTTCTGGCAAGCAGCACATTTGAAGCATTCCAGATGGTACACCTTGTCCTTCACCCGCATGGTCATCTCATAGGCTCGGATTCTCTTGTCACAGGAAGCACAAAGGCCATCTTGGCCAAAGAGCCTAAAGAAACAACAAAGAGTTGAGCAAGGTACTTGTGAAAAAAAGTGGGGTGGGAATCAAAGCAAAACTTAGACACAGCATCAGAAACCAGTGTTGCACTGTTACACTTGCATTACAAGGATATGTACAAGTTTAAACATTTGTTTGGTTAAATCTTTCAACCAAGGGTACTCAAAACTTGTGGTCCCAAAGGCAGGAGTGAAAATTTGTCAGAATCATACGTCTTGCCTACTTTTCAAAAGATTATGCTTGCGTTTTTATGATAAGAGGTTAAAAAAAGCCTGATCCTGAAAGATGATGAGTTACTTCAATGGGAGTGACACCTATCTGAATTTCAAGACAAATTTGCACCATCCTAATACTTGCATCTCCCCTCATCCAGCAATAGAAATTACATTCTGGTTGATAAATGTTGCCATTATTCCTTATTATTCAGTTAAAAGACAGGGTTGCCAGAGGCTGTGATCGTGTGATACACGATCTAGTTTTGTTGCCTTTCTGAGATCCCTTCAGATTCAAAGACTTCTATACTCATGAATGACTGCTGTTTCAGAAAGATGGACTCTATGACCCTTTAGAAATCTATTCTAGCCCAAAGGATTTTCTTATCTGGCTTGCTTTTTCATCCATATTAAGAAACCCTGTTGAGACATCATTATTATGTTGTCTATTAAAAGGACCCTGTAATGAATGCTCTACATATATATCCCTCTCACAGCATGTACTGCTGCTCTCAACTGAAACAGTATGACCTGTTCAGCTGTGTGTGACAACATAATGAATGTCATCTTCTAATGCAGTTTGAAGCTTGTAGAGTTTATAAATCCTGCTATTAGTAAACAAGCAAAATGTGTTTTTATTATGTTTGATAAAGTAGAGGAAACACTGAATATTACTCGTTTGAAATATTTTCTCATGTAATTACATTCTCTGTATTGCCATATTAATTTTAGAACCATTTGTCCTCACATATTTTTACTGTGCTTATAGACACAGCCTGCTTCAAATAACCTGCCTGGTCTGGAAAACAAAAACCTATTGAACTAAGAGATCTAAAAGAAAAATCAATCATTTATTTTCTCTGCCAGAAGATGTCACTGTTCACTTTTGCCAATAAAAGTAATGTTAACATTACCTGAAGGTTGTGAATTTTCATTAACTCAAGACAGCTGATGAACACATTATACTTAAATAACTAAAATCACCCAGGATAGAAAATATCATAGGGATTTAGTAACTTGTTCCTTTGGTCTGTTACTCTTTCATTTAAAAAGTTACCAAGTATTCAGCTAGTGCAAGTAAGGACTGGATCATTGTTCGAATATTACAAACACAGGAGATTTACAGCCTCTCTCATTATTGGGGCCAATTTGTCCATTATAACAAGCATATATGCCTAGCAGAGCAAAAGCATATATACCTAGCATATCAAAAATAAATATGCTTTAACTGTAATCAAGAACATGGAACATGCAGGCTCTTTATAATCAAGTTAATGGAAAATATATAAAATTGAACTCATTTATCAATACTTGTAAGTGCAAAATGGACAGTGATTTACTAACACAAAAACTATTAAGATCCGATTCACAAAAAACAACAAAACACTTGTATTCAAGGTGATGTTTAAGTACATTCTTATCCTTATGACTTCAAGTTAACAGGATGCTTTCTTAAGCTGGGACCGTAATTATTTTAATATGTTATGAATGTATAAGTGTAGTGCCTTGCAGCCTAAGGAATCCTAGAAAACTACAAATTGAAGCACAACATTAGAAACGGGTTTAATTCACTCACTGCAAAAAGACAGCCACTCCACCAGATAATAAATGTGCAGAAGCAACACACAGTAGTTCAGTTAAGTAAAGAACCTCTTATCTAAGTGGTATTATGGTAATGAGGGATATGGAATTTGGCCAAGGCACCAAGATACCTTATTTTTACAAATTTGCCAAAAGATCTTTCATCACCAATTGTCCTCAGGGCTTCAGTTATAATATCCTTGAATCCAAAAGGCAACACCTACAGAACCAAAATACTCTTTAAACCATTGTAGGATATTGGCTCATTACTAAGAGGCAAGAGTCTGCTTATTGAATTTCCAACACCATTTCCTATGACACCTACTGAAGGTGTCATGCAGGGACTGAAACCACCCAGTTATGCTGAAGCTGTGGATCTGGGCAGCACCACTCAAACATGGTACCATATCTGTGACTACCCTCAGCCTTTATATTTTAGGAATAAATTAATCATGACAAATTCCTTACAGTTCTTATGCAGCAGCATCACTGGGGATCCAACCTTCATTCTAAATTTGTAACTAAACTTTGAAACTGCAGAAAGAAAGCAATCAAGAGCAGAATGTTGTCAGATAGAGGGGCTCTGTACCTGAGATAGTCTCTCCTGCAGAGTTTTCTGCCCAGTTTATAGTACAGTCGTCTCCCCACCTCTCCAAGTCTGCACCCACACAGGTCACAGCTGAGGCAGTCTTCATGCCAGTACTGATCAATGGCTTTCAGGAAATAGCGGTCCCCAATGTTCTGTTGGCAACCTCCACATGTCAACAGTGAAGGGGGAATTTGGAGCACCTCGTCCACCGGCTCCCTGAGAGAATGAGGAATCATTGGAGAAGGAAAAACCCTTTAAACCAACTAATAGGAAGAAAAAAAGCTCATGACCAAATTAGAACAGGATTTATGGCCAGTTTTTTCGCCAGTTGAAGTCAGTGGCAGCCCCCTGCCCTCCTCTTGATATCACTGGGAGCAGGGGTACACTTTTATTTTGTTTTCAAAAAGGAGAATAGCTAATATTTCTGAAATCACCCAAGTGGAAAAAATATTTGGCAACTCTTCATCTCTTCTGGTTCAAATTGTTGCATGTGAACATGACAATCTATACAACCTTCCAGTCTGTTCCTTGGTGTAAAAACACTGAATGTATTGTTAATTAATTTTCTATGGACATATATCATTTTCTTCTACTGGACAGAATTAGAATTGCCCAATTTGAGTCTAATTCCTATACAAATGCTACAAAATACAGGAGATTCTTCTTAACCTAAGGGATTGGGGGACTGTACTTTTGGAGCAAGAGATCTGGAGTTTCTGTTTTAAAAAGATGTTTCATTCTTGTCTATATATGCTGATAGATAGCATAGTGATAGCTATAAAGTCCAAAGATTTGTTACAATATTCTTGGCATTTTCAAATAGCTCTCTTTGTCCAGATTAAAATGTAGCGGTATTCATGACAGAACAGCTTTTGTGGTGTCTTCAAAAAGGTTTGTATATTTACCTGTTTAAACTCCAGGATTTGTGTGTAGGTGACTGAGAACCCCAAACATTATTGTAAAACAACTGCATTTGTTTTTAGGATACACACTTCCCATATTGCTGGCCTTAGCTTGAAACTCTCCCTTCTCAGTGTTGCCACAATCAATGGGAATATTGCCTCGATAGGGGCTACAAGATTGGGAGAGTTATATGAAAGTATCCTCCAAGCATGAGGTCATATGGGATTAACCTCTCTATAGGGAAGGTAAATTTGAAGTCTAAGCCTTGTGATGGCATCTGTTGTAATAGCACAAAAATGAATTTACACAACAGGTGAGACTCTGGCCCCATTAAACCTAACAGAAGTCCTGTCATGGACTTCAGCAGGGTCAGAATTTCACCCAGATTTACTGCAGGATTTATCTTTTATTCTGAGGAAAACAACTAAGGACCCTATTCTGATCCCAGTGTACTACATGAACTTTAGACCACCATAGTTCTATGAATTTCAAGGAGTTATAGCTGATTTACACACAGGGGAAAGCAAATCAGCCACCTGCCTCCTCCCCATTCTTCTTTGTGGTACTATACTAAAGTGCATTTTTGCACAATTCCAATGTAATATTTTATTCCTATCCTATCATTTGTAACAAGCACTAAAATAAAGAGCAGATGCACTAATAGAAGAGGGCTAAAACCATATTTTTTGCAAATATGTTTACTTAAGAAAGTTTCAGTGCTGCCTTTTTGCAAGTTCTGGCAATACTATGAGCAAAAATTACAAGACTAGACAGTAGACTCAATCCAGCAAGGAGCAAAGCATGCTGGCCCCACTCCCACCAAGCATTTAGGGCCACATCCAAAGCTCAGTGAAGCCAATGGAATGATTCCATTGGATCAGACCTTTAAGCACATACTTAACTTTAAGCATATGACTTGTGCCATCCATTTACTCAAGTGCTTTGCTGGATTGGGGTCAGACAGAGTGCCCAACGCCTTGCATAAATTAGCCCTAAATTCTTAGGTACATCATTCAGTTATTGGTATAGCCAACGTCTGTTGACAATTTGCTGGTGGTCTGTATCCCGCCAAACCGGGGGGGCGGGGGGCGGGACAGAGCATAACTATACTGCGAGAAGTCAGCACGATTACTCTGAGGGCAGTCAGCACTTCCCGCAGGCTGCAGACACTAATATTTTTTGATCCCCTTGAGTTATATTATGCAGGACTTCATCAGACTTTATTTACTGGGGAAATAGCTTTCAAGTAAAAAGGACTTTCTTCAGGGTCTGAAAAATGTACTGTGCTCCCTGACTTCCAAACAAGGCCTGATCCTGCTGTTTTTATGCAAGCAGAACTCCCAGAGCAGTCAGGATTTGGTGCAGATAAAGAATCTGTCTGCCTGCAAGCACTTCTATTTTTCACTGTCACAGTGCATGCTGTCCTGTCCTCTTACTGTCTCGTGACTACCAGCCCCCACCTTCCCCTCTCCCCACAGCCCCACTACACGTGGCATTGCTAGCAGAGTCATAGGGAGTTGCTGCAAGCAGAGGATCAGGCCCTAGATTTTCAGAGCATACACTTCTGTTTCTCTGGTCCATTCAGTGCAACCGACACTGCATATAGAACTACAAAGGAATTTTATGCTGACTTGAAAACATCATGCCCTAAACAACACAGAACACAGCATAACACAGCATTTGTCGAAAGCAAATCCAATGGACTTATACTGTAGCAGTTCCTCTACCATAAATGTATCTCTCTTTGTAAGATCTGTGCGTACCCTATGATATTTTATATTATCCTTGTCCCTTTTCCTGTCAGTTTAGGATCTGTGACTGAGTTATTTGAAACCCTATTTTGGCTACTAGCATCCTAAATTCTGAAACAGTCTAGTTGAAGTTTATTTGGAATTGGATTTCAGGGGTTTTTTTTTATGAATTTGGCTGTCACAGCCTGTAATAATTCACCAGAACAGCAACTAACTAAATAAAAAAAATGTTGTTTCGATTTTGTAGCTGAAATTCAGGTAGGACGGGGGGGTGGGGGGGGAGGAACTACATACTATAATTACATTATAATTCCTTAAAAAGTAGGATATAAGGAAAAACTACTTTAGCATCCCTGTGAGCAATGCATGAGAGGAGGGCTTCAAAAGATGACATTCTTAAATGCCTTGCAGGAAACAAATCCCAGATTAATGAAGCCTTTTATAGGAGGGAGGGAAACAATGATTTAAGCTTTACTTTGGACGCTAGAATTGTTGAAGTTTTGGGTTTTTTCTGTGCTGTCACAATGCCAAGGAGGCACAGACCAAATCTGAGGCACTGCTGCAATGGAGATGCGCAACCCTGGAATTGAGTGCCATGACACCACTCGGTTGGGCTGAATTAACACGCTTCTCACAAGCGTGCGCTTGGGTCTGAAGGGATGCCTGCAGGAAATACACTGGAAGAGCCAGCTCAGAAGGCTCCTGTCAGATCCTGAATGTAACCACCCTCTTTCCACAAACCTAGCCAAAAAGAAAGACAAGGCTCCCTTTAGACCTCCCTCTACCTACAATTCTTTGCTCTTCTCAAGATCCCTGGTCCGTTTTGGCATCTCCATCCTTAGAGGTTTTGCAGACGGAGGTAGACAGAACCTCTGCTGGGATAATCTAGCTGGGGACAGCCCTGCTTTGACCAGGGGGGTGGACTAGATGTCCTCCCTGAGCTCCTTTCCAACACTCTTTTCGGACGATTTCGAGCCACCCCCAGCCAGGCAGTTAATACCATCTCTCGAAAGTTTCAAACTGCCTCTGGCCTAATGAAAATGTGGAAGTTGAGCACCCATCAGATAACAGCTCTGACCTTTCAGTCTAGTCAGCTGGGGGGGGGGGGCAGATCAAACATGGGGCAGAGACTGCAACACTCCTCAAGCTTTGGGGAAGTCTGGCTGGGGGCTTTGCTGGATCTCTAGTAGAGGAGGGAAAGAGATGGGGGGAGATGGCTGGTGGCTGGCTGGCTGCCTCCCTCCCCCAAGCCCGTGTGTTGGGATGAAGCCAGGACCTGGCTTCGGCTCCAAATGGGGAAGCTGGGCTGCACGCCGGTCCCACCCGCCATCCTCGCACGCCAGAGCCCTCCGCGCCGCCAGGCAGCCGCGGGGAGGCAAAGGCAGCCCGGCTCTCCCACCTCTCCCTCCGGAGCTCGCCAGGTCCCGGACAGCACCGACACCCCGGGGCGCGGGGAGGGCACCCGGGAAAGAAAAGGGTGGGGGGGCGCTGGCACTTACTCGGAGGGGTCGAGGCTTTTCCTCTCGATGGCCGAGGACATTGGCAGGCTGGGCGGCGGTGGGATGCGCCCCCACAAAGGCAAGGCGGTGTGCTCCGGTGCCTGGTCGCCCGCGGAGTTTCCCCTCCGCCCCCCAAGGGCACGGGCGGGATTTCCTTCTGCCGCACCACAGACGCGCACACAAAGCGGGCTGGGCTGGGGCTGGGCTGGGCTGGGCTGACCCTCCGGAGCCGGCTACCCTCCCATCTCCGCGCCCAGCTGTCACCGCCGCGCCCCCCGCCCGGGCAGCTCTGGGCACGCCGGGCCGAGCGGGCTCTCTGCAGAGGCAGCGCCCAGCCCCAGCATCATGAGGGCGAGCGAGCGCAGCCCCGAGCCCCCGCTTTCATTTCCTCTTCCCCCGGCACGACTCCGATACAATGGAAGGAAATCACGCTCCGACACACAGCTGCCCTGCCCGGCCCGGCACGGCCCGGCTCGGCTTCCCCCGGCCCGCGGGGAGGGGAGGGGGCGGCCGCGCACGCAGCAGCATCCCGCGGGGCCGCCGGCTTAAAGGGCCAGGCGGGTTCTGCTTGAGCCAGGGCTGGGACCGCAGCGGGGCGGGGGGGCTCCGCAACGGAGGGAGACGCTGCGGGGAAATGCCCCTCAGGGCTGGTTTGCTTTTAAAGCGCCCCCTACTACGTTACTGGCCACAGGCACTTAGGTGCCCTCTCCATCCAACGCCCTTTGCTCACGGCTTCGAGATCAGGGCATGAAGCACCCCTGTTATTTCACTGAAATGTCCTCTTCATCCAACCCCTTTGCCCAAGGCTTTGAGATCACGGCATAAAGCACCCCCTGCTATGTTACTGGCACAGCCAAAGGCACTTAAGTGTCTTCCCCATCCAACCCCCTTTGCCCAAGGCCTGGAGATCAGGGCATGAAGCATCCTCTACTATTTTACTGAAATGCCCTCTTCACCCAACCCCTTTTCCCAGGGCTTTGAGATCAGGGCATAAAGCACCCCTACTATTTCACTGGCATAGCCAAGGTACCAAAATGCCCTCTTCATCCAACCCTTTTCCCAAGGCTTTCAGATCAGGGCATAAAACACCCCTATTTTGGCGCCGCCAAAGACACTTAAGTGCCCTCCCCGTCCAACCCTCTTTGCTCAGGGCTTTGAGATGAGGGCATAAAGCACCCACTACAGCAGAACCAAGCCCACCCTGAACTGTGTCATCTGTGCCTGTCTATCTCCTCCTCTGTGCCTCATATAGTCACTGGTGTCTGCACAATTGTAGCAATATAAGAAATTTATATGTTGCTGGTGTTTGCTGCTAATGAGCTATAAAAGCTCTGCCGTGGAAAGGCTTGATGTGAAATGAATCATGCCTAAGCTAGAAATGGGGAAGACCCTTTGGAACCTGCCACCTCTCTCCTACCTCTTGTCCCTCTTCACCCCGACTCCCTAGCAAGGCAGGATGGCTCCCTCCAGCCTGTTCGGGAGCCAAGTGATTTACACTATTGAAATTAAACCTATTATTGCAATTACAGCCTTTTTTTTGCCCTGTGAATGAAGCATGAGGTGTTGGCTGCTGCTGGGGGCAAGGTCGTGGAGTAGGTGAACTGTCTGCTCCAGTCATTCCCATAAATACAGTGGAAAGCACTAGTGACTCCAAGGAATACCTCATTTATCTATTATTTCCATTTCAGAAATTTCATTTAAAGTCTATTTTTGTGACTTCTTTCTAATCTTTTCCCCACCCCCTGACCCAGTTCTTTGGCAACCAGGGGAATAAGAACCTGAAACATGTTAAAGGGCTAAGTTCAAAGTCCAGTGATGTCAAGGGAAACACTCCTGCGGAATTCAAGGGGCTTGGACCAGGTTTTATCAAATCTTTAGAGCAGTGGTTTTCAACCTGTGGTCCACAGACACCTGATAGTGCACAGGCTATGTCCAAGGGGTCCATAAAAGATAATTATGATCAATCAAATTCAAAGCACTTCCATTCAAAATTTCCAAAGGGGTCCGCACCTCTGTTTGCAAGTTTTTTTTAAGGGTCTGCAAATGAAAAAAAGTTGAAAATCACGGCTTTAGAGACATCATTGATCATTAGGAAATGCCACTCTGTTTCTTTAAATAGCCTATCTCTAATACACTTTAAACTCTTACAGTGTGATAACCACTCTGCTAATCAAATATTTTTGGTCAGAGAAAATAGCTTTATAGGCAGGATTGAATTATATTCTGAATACTTAATGTCATATATATTGACTTTATGATCAGGAGTAAAAAATAAACCTTTCTGAGAGACAGAATAATTAAACTATTAAAAGCCAGAATAATTCAGCTGCCTGAACCTGATGGCAGCTTTATGGATTAGAAACAAAGTTTAAAGGGGGCTTAAGAATATAAGGACTGCAATTTAAAAAAAAACATGGTTAAAATAAAAGGACAAAGGCTTGTGGGGGGGGGGGGAAATTAACTTTTTACAATAAATGGAAGGGGCCAGATTCAGCCATCAGTTAATTTTGTGCAACGACTGTTTCCATAATTAAATGCCAGACTCCAGAAAACTGTAGTTATAAAGAAAAGCAGAATTTGGCCTAGTGTATCTTATTATCTTTATATAATATAATGCACTTGAACCTGGTTGAATTTGAAACTCTAAATCTGACAACAGGTCATACAGATTCACAATCCATGTTCAATACAAAGTATGTGTAGAGTAGGATTTTTCCAAGGGGTTTTACTCCCAAGGTGGGCCAATGATCAAAGTGTTTGTTCCAGAAATCTTTTTAATAATAAAAAATGTGTTTCTTATTTCAAAAAACAGGAAAATACCAATATAAAAGAAGGACCTATTGGATACAGTCCAGCCACAGTCTAAACCTAACAATGGGTGAAAACCTTCAAACAAAATATGTAGGGTTGAATACTGCAAGGTGCAGAACCTTCTCACTGAGCATCATTGACCTCAAATGGAGCCACTTCTGCCCTGGTCTGGACACAGATGTCAAGCAGAGAAAACTCCTTCAAGTCAGTGAGACACTTTGGACAGGAAACTATTTCACTGTATGCCCTCAAATGGCACTTACCCAGCTATGTAACAACCGTTTGTGACACATGATGCTTACACACAGGATGACCAAGCACCCACATGGTTACTGAGCATACTCTGTAGGTTATTTCATAGATTTCATAGACATTAGGGCTGGAAGGGACCTCGGAAGATCATCGAGTCCAGCCGCCCGCCCAAAGGGCAGGAAGTCACCT
>NW_017728947.1:33181456-33253662 GCF_001723895.1 Crocodylus porosus
AGAGCCTTGGGGGACCCCACTGGTCACAGGACATCATGATGATTGATTTCCATCAATTTACCACCCTCTGGGTCTGACCATAGAGCCAGTTCCCCAGCCTCCAGATTGTGGTGGACCCAAGGCTACAACTGGCCAGTTTTGCCAAGAGATGATCATGGGATACCAGATTGAAGGCTTTTTTGAAGTCAAGATAAATGATATATATTCTGGTTGTGCAGCTATGTAGCACCATACATGTATACGTGGGTGAGCAAAAACCCTAAAACTGTAGGCAGTTAAAAACTGGTGGCAAGCAGGTATTTGAAGAAGGGAGACTGGGTAACCTCCCATGTTTTAGCCCAATAGACTAGGGGTTATGGAACTCCCCCAGAAAGTGGTAGATCAAGGTTGTAGGGCTTCCTCACTCAGACGGCGGTTGAATCTATACCTTCCATTTCTGTCAGTGCTCTAAGCACCAGGTCGCAGGTTAGGTATTATGCACATTGCTGTCCTTAAAGCTGAGCCACTGCACCTTGCATTTATCACTTGGCAAAGTAGATGGGTGGAGAACAGTGGAAAAGTTTGTGTCCCACTGCGGACAAAGTCCCAAAGTAGGATCTAAGGACTTCTCTTTTCCAGGTATGTCATGGAGCCATATAGCCTCCAGCTTGTTTTCTTTCTCCTGGCCCTACATATCTCTTTATTTCTTGGCTGCTCAGGGAAGAAGAGGCAGAAGAGAGAATTGTATAATGTCTAACCCATGGCCAGGTGATAGAGCACTTGCTAATAACCAAGAGATGGAGGGAGGGAACTATAACCTGTGACCCCTGTTTCCTTGATAAGAGCCTCAATGATTTGCTTATTATGCTAAAACCTGAGGGAGACCCTCTTGCAACATCTAACAGCCATTAGTTATTGGCTTTTTCCCAGATATAAATTGAGGATTTACATGAATATGATGCCTGGCCAGGGCACAACCTACTGAGAATACTTAGCATCTATGTGAACACTTATACATCCATGCTACATGTAGAAGAGGATCACAAACTATGCATAAGGGTCAAAAACTTCAGTTACATGGCTAGGTAAATACTATTTGGGGACATAATGAAATAGGATTATGACCTTTATGTTCTTGAAGTCAAGCTCACTTAAATGCTTTTTCTGGATTTAACTAATAGGAACTTCTCCCACAAATGAAAGACTGAAAAAAGTGGGAAGCAGCTGGTTAATGGTGAAAATACTGGAGGAAGCTGTTTACAAGTTTTGTCATTGTGCTGTCTGTCAGGTACAGGTCCTGGTCAGGCTTTCAGATCATGGACAGATTGTCCAAAGGTGACATAATCAGTTTGTTAATTGGAGGGTATGTGAAAGTGCTGGCAGTGCCGCATGAATCATACAGATACCACCTACATACAGATCTTTGGAAAAGTGGGGCAATGAGCAGGAGAAGAAGCTGTCTTATTCTCCTTCTTTTCCATGGAAGTAAGATGCCAGCAGATGAGGACTAAATCAAGGGGAGAAAAAACAGGAATCATCTGGATGGTGCATAAAATAATGCAAGTATCATGCCACTGTGCTTAAGTGGAAGAAAGGTCGAACTCAATCTCATTAAACAACAACTAGTGATCAGGAACTACTGCATGAGGATTAAAGTTGGCATGGCACCTTAAACAGACTACACTGCAAAGACATAAGGTAAGACTTGACCCATTATGGCAGGTGGGATTTCAAACTACACCAGAGATGGTCATTTAGCAGCAGCACATGATAGAAGGTTAACAGAAACTGTCAGGAAGAAGTGTCCTGTACTGATGGGCATGTACCAAACTGCAGTTGGCATTAACAAGATAGTTGAGTAGAATTTCCATGTAAAATAAATGCTTTTCCCTAAACTACCCTAAACCAACCCTCAGTGAATTAAGAGGCAAAAACCCAAGTAAAGAAATTCTCAGTCTCCTAAGAAAGAGCCAGATTTCTAGCATCTCCTTTTGGCTAAGGAAAATGCATATAATAAAGTAACTGATTTCCTGAGACAACTCAATTTCCCTGTATTATGTCAGGATTGTAAATGATAACTACTAATTATGAACAGTGGAACTGGATACTTCAGTGCACTCATGTGAGAAGGAATGGATAAGGAAGGACCTGGGGATTAAGGCTGGTTTATCATGTGCTGTGGGCAGGTTGCTTAATGTCTCCATGGCTCAGTTTCCCTATCTGTAAAATGTGGCATGCAAATTTAATCCAATTCTGTATCTGAAAAAATGTTCTTATACACGATATTGAGGTGCCTACATTTCCTGCATGGGGACAAAAGACCAGTACTATTTTTGGTGTTCCATTTTCTTGTTATTGTATCTTTCTCCTTGCTGTCACATTTTCTAATGTTGTTTAAAACAAATTTTTATATCTATTGATAGCTTGAAACTCATGAGGGATGAGTGTTGGTTTCAATTAACTTTCATTAAGATAGATGACCCTGTAGATTTCCTCTTGAAACAAGGCCTAGATCAAATCCAATGTTATTGATTGCATTTAGCATGCAGCATTTGGACTAAAGGGCTGTGAATAAATAGGCTGCCCCTGTCTGCATATTTCTTAGTGAGAGCATTATATGTAAAACTGTAGAGCTCCTGTCAGCAATGTCAGTCATACAAAAACGTAAATTTGTGCATTTCCAAAAAAACACATCCTATGTTGGAATTTGAGGAACGTTTTGTTTTTTTTTTTATCACTGCTTTGTATCTCTCCTTGGATGGTGTGACAGGGAGTAATCTCCCAGTCCGGGTCACATTACCAGCCCGCCCACCTGTCTAGGGCAGGCTGCCTGGTCTTTCCTGCCATGCCTTGTAGTTACAAAAATGGTTGTAATGAAGTAGAAGGCTTCCCATTTAAGACCCCGATGCCTAGAGGTTTGTACACAACTTCAACCCTCCCTTATCATGTCCCATGCCTCACAGATGTCTCCTTTTGAATTGCTCTCAATGGCAGCTCGTGGCCGGGCCAAACACAACCCTTTGCTTGGCTTCATACATTCGTCCTTTCTCTCTCTACCTTAACGGGCCTCATTCACACCACCCACTCTCACCAGGCCTTTAGCACTCTGCCCACTCACTGGGCCTCTTATACGCTGCCCCACACTGGGCCACACTCAACTTGCCCTGCTCCCTTGAGTGGTTCCCATAGTCCATCAGGCTTGCCTACTCACGTACCTTGAGTGGCCAATGGGCAACCTCTCGGGCCCTCTCACAACCCTCATCCAAACAGTGACCAGCCAATTCCCCTCTCCCTGAATGGAATTCTGACCCGAAGCCCCTCATCAGGTAGCTCACTCTCTCCCTCGCTAGGTCTAATTACTCGCCTACTTGGCCTCAGGCCCACTGGCGGCCTCAGGCACCTGAAGACTTACCTGGGCCTAGCTGCTTCCTTCCAGCACGCCCCCCTCCCCCGCCTCTGGGGCCTCAACTCACATGCCTCTTCTCTGAGGCCCACACTCCGTCCCCATGCTGGGGCCTCAGGGTATTACACCCCCACAGACACTAGTGCCTCTCAATAGGCATATCTGGCCCCACTATCTTCCAGGGTTTTACACTCCCATGGGCTCGGGTGCCTCTTCCCTGGGCATGCCTAGCCCCACTACCCTCCAGTCATAATGACCTACCGGAAGGTGGGACCTGGGGTTAGCAGGCACCCCTTCCCACCTTTCACTGGGGACATAACTGGCCTGACATTTCTGGGAGGCTGTCCTGCCATGGACAGCCCCACCAGACCACCCTTTCCCAGCAGGGTGCAGTTTTCAGTCTTACCCGAGACCAAGCAGGCCTACCTGCCCTGGTCTAGTTCCCTCATTAAGGCACCTGGCTGACGTTCCTTCTCACTCTGACCTCATTCAGATATTATAACAGCCTACATGCTGGCTAACCCCTACCCTCTTCAGCTGTGATATCCCTTCCATCAAAGGGACCTTCAGCCCGCATGGGCTCTGGCCCCATCTCCAGGCCAAATAGCTCACCTTGGTCCTGGCCTGCCCCTCCTGTTATGCGTAACTATCCTTTGGCCCTGGCCCTCTGCATTGACCAGCACAAGGGATCAGAAAGTCAGTCTAGCAGCTGCTGACCCCCATTCTCCAAAGGGATCTCACCACAGAGCCCCTGGCTTGGCCCCTACCAGATCTACTTGGGGCTTGCCTGACCCCTTCTGTAGGCCTACAAGCTGTTATCCCCCTTGTTAGCCTGGGCCTTGCCCTCACTAAGCCAAAGCCTTCTTCCTGGGGCTCTGGGCCCCACTGCTCCTGTAGGAATGTCCTGCCATCCCCATAGTTCCTCCCTTACCACCAGTTATGAGCAGCAGCTCAGCCAGGTGTTGTTGCTCCCCAGCTGCTTGCCGCAGACTGCTGCCTCAGCCCTGAGAGCCTGGATCTTAAAACAGGCGCCTCACCAGGGCTGGCCCACACCTGCCAGCTGCCTACTCTCAGTCTTAAAGTGGCACTAACCAAAGGTGCTCTGCCACTCACCTCCCCCATTAAAATGGCTACAGCAGGGGAATGGTCTCCCTGCCGCCCACCTTGCAGGCTTCTCCATAGCCTGCAGCAGCACACTAAGTGGTGAGCACCCCAATGCTGTTCTGACACTCTTTTTTGCAGTTACAGAGCTTAGACTAGGTAGATCCTGGAATTATCTTCAACCTGGCAGTATCTAAGCATTATCCACAGATTACCCAACAGTGTTGAGCCACTTAAGATTGCATCTTTCTAGAGAAGTCTGTAAGTAACAAAGACTGAGAGGAACTTTGCTTTTTCAACAATAATGGCTGAAACTGATGTTGCTTTGTATCCTAAGGTGCAGCTTAATGAACTGCTGCTACAAGAATTCATTCTGATTGTAGTCTGAATTTAATGTTAGCACTCCATTAGCTTCCAATGCCAAATCTAGGTGTCTGATGATTAGCACAAGGCACTGGAAGGCTAGGACTCCTGAGTTCTATGCTTTGTTCTGCCACGGCTTCACTCTCTGGCTTTGGGCATGTCATCTCACCTTTTGGTTCCTTAGTTTCTCTATCTGCAATAGGGTTGGCCTATTTTACATGACCTGTTCTGAAGCTTAATGCTTTGGTGTTTGCATACTCCTTTGAGATCCCTGGATGAAGGTGTTATAAAAAAGTAAAGTTTTTTTTCATGTCCAAATTTGACACTGACATAAGCTGTACAGAAGTACAGACCTTCTGATTAAAGGTTTAGCTGAAGTCCTGGCTGTCTACCTCTGGAGTCAACAAAAGAATTCAAGGTAGTTTATGAAAACTAAGTGAGACAAAATGCTGAGTACCTGTTGGCTATAACATTGCAATGTAATGCAGTTGATATTGATATTGTAAAGTGCTGCAAGGGGATGTGTGAAAGGTGAAAGCAACCTATAAAACCAATTCCTTTTTCTTTTTACTTGCTATCTTGTCAAGGATCTGGAAAGCTCTTTTACTGAGTAACTTTCGTAATGTGCACTACATCTTTCAAAGCACTGTTTCATTTCTACACAGGATTCTACACTTTTCTCCTGAAGTTTAAAAGGAGCTAGTTGCTATCGTTCTTTTTAAGTTTCCTAGGACTGGAAATGGTGATAGGCTGTTACGGAGTTTCCATGAGTGAGAAGAGCCATAATTGGCTTTAAATCTCTTGGTAAATCATGATTGAATCCCCCCACCCCCCGAACCAAAAATACACTTGTCTTATTCAGGATTAACCTTCTCTTTCAGCTGAATCTACCTTCTAGGACACTGAAGAAAACAAGAATACCTACTTTCAGTGAGGTTTACTGTGGAATCTAGCTTTCCAGATAAGAAGTTTGATGCATAAAGATCTAGGGACTACATTTTTGTCTTATTTCCTTCAACTGGCAACAAAGATGAAATCAGCCTGTTTTTATAGCTGAGAGAAATCTTCCACAGCAGGTCACATGGCAGATGATGCAAACTAAGTTACAGGCAGCCGGATGAAGGGATATTTCATCAGAGAAATGTATAAAGTTTGGGTGTTTTATTTTCCTCTTTTTTATTGATTTCTTTTGCTCCTATCAAGACCTCACTGTCTTACACAGAAGCAAGATCAATTACTGTAAGCTTCTTCCTCCTTAAGGCCATTGCTCTTTAGTGTTGTGTTTCAAGCAATTTGCACCTTCCCTCTGTAAAGAAGATTTTTCTGGTGTGGCACTGCCCACACACAAATCATGGACACTAGGGTAAATTAACCCCGCGAGGGTACAGACAGTCCATTAGAGAGAGAGAGTACTTTCTGGTTAATGGGCAAAAGCATCTTTCATTTCAGTAGCAGCCTGCCCTGAAGTCCACTGAAGTTAAAGGAAAGACACCTCCTGACTTAAATAGGCTTTTATTCAGGCCCTAAAAGATTTGCCTTTAGACAATGACCAGTCACCGGGAATACAAAACAGTGGATCTCTCCCAAGTGAAATGCCAAGGGAAATTATTGAATAAGTAAAGACTCTGTAGTTAAACCTTTGCTGGGAAGACTTGGTCTTTTAGAATAATGATGAACAACACACACTCACTCAGCAGTGTTCATCTTCCAACTGTCTGGCAAACAATCGATGAATTCATGTTCACACAGTCTAGGTGACTTTACATGACTCCTTGCCAGGATCTTTGTTAAAAAGCAGATTTACAAGCATATCCCTGGCACTAGTTAGCACTCATAGTATCCAGTACATCAGTTAGTAGATGGAGTCCCCTGGTAGACATAACAACCTTGACATTAGCTGGTAGTTGCATTAACACTGGCATCACCTGGTAATATTCACAATAACACTGTCATCACCTGAGACTCCCAGAAACATTGCTGGCACCTCATATACCATTTTTATTCTTACTGTTAATTACTCATCAGCTCTTAGTGCCCTTCTAGATGCTAGTTAGAAGCACTACTCCTGGTATCACCAGATATATATGTACATTCATCCTAGTGTCATTAAAGAGACAAAGTCATTTACCAGATAGACAATAGCTGACAAGAGACCTACATTCTATTCCCAGCTCTGCCACAGGTCTGATGGGTGATCTTGGGCAAGTCATTTCACTTCTCTGTGCCTTGGTTTCCCCATCTCTAAAACAGGGTTATGACAGTGATTGCCTTTGCAAAGCACTTTGAGATGTACTGATGACAATTGCTATGCAAAGCCTTATTATTACTACTACTACAACTACTATCACTACTACTATTATTATGGACAGTAACATAGGTGAGCATCCTGAGTGTGTCACCAGTAGGTCACTAGGGCAGCTCAAACAAACAGCAGAGAGGAGCCAAGTTAATTCCTTCAGATTCAGATTCTAGAGCTCAGCATCCGCATGGCTCTTTAATTTTTCAAACCCCATTATTCACTTTCTGTGTTCCCTCTATCAATTCACCCACCACCCACTGAACACCCCATTATGCTGTGTGACTGTTGCAGCTTTATTCTCAGGCTACTGCACTGCAGCTCTTTATCTTCACTAACACATATTATTCCACCAGCCTATTTTCAACTGATCTTCTAACACTTCTTAACAGGACAGAAATCTTCTCACTTGGGAATGTCTGATGCATCTTTTAAGTTTTTTTTTGTACATAACAAGGTTGTGTCGCAGGCATACCAGTCACCTAATTATTATCCTTGACCTTGGGAAAAAAAATCTGAGTGCATTTAATAACAGCCCCAGTGAGCTGAAGCAGCTTTGCAATTACATTGCATAATGTTGTCACGCAAAGGGGGTTACCAGGGAGATAATGGTAAACACCAGCTTCAGTTCTGTCTGAAAAATAATTGGAGTCATCTCCCTTTGTGGCTGGTATAGAGGAGCAAATTGGATGGGTAAATTTCCAGTTACTGTGGACATTAGTAACCACACTGCACTTCACCATTGACCGGATCGCTTGCCACCCTTAAATGCAGTGGCTATGAATTGCCTGGCTTTCTCTCAGTACACACAGCTCTGCAGGTAGGTGTCATTTTAATGTGAAGTCTGAAAGCTGGCTGCAGTATAACCTTTATTTCTTCATGCTGTTATTACATCTTCTCGTTATTTACAATGGTCCTCTCTAACTGCTCCATCTGTCAGAGAATTCATCACTTCTGATAACTCTATAGAGAATACAATCCTGGCAGGCTTGTATATAAAGGACTAAAATTCTCCTTTCAGTTACACCAGTGCAATACCATTGACTTCACAGGGGTTGCAGGGTGTAACCAAGAGGAGATTTAGCTCTTGACAAGTCCCTGTTAATCTACTTCCCTGCTTTTTGCACTAATTGCCACTTAATAACACCTGTTTCATCTCAAGAGGGCCTCTACAGCTGTTGGTGTCATCTCTCTGCTCTGCCAGGAAATAGAAAAGTCAGTGTATGCCAAAAATGAGTAGAAGAGCTGGGGGGCCTTGAGACTCTCCTGTAGGGTTACTAGATACTTTCTGATCCACTCATGAGCGCCAACAGGTGTTTGCATCTGTCTTCAAGTTCTTATTCATGGATGGTCTGAGTGGACTTTACACCACCAGAAAATCTGATTAGCATGATGCAGTTATGAAAGAGGCACTTTTAAGGCTGATGCGGGTTATGCAGCTAGTATTAGAGATACTACAGGCAGCAAGTATTTCATTTCCTGCCCATGTTCAAATCAGACATAGATAGCAACCATGGGGTCTGAACACTGCAGGCTACATTGTGTTCTCATCTTAACCCCCTTCACTCCTAGGGTAACTAAGCAGAATCTGGACCAAAGAGGTCTCATCTAACTTCAGTTCACCATGTACCTAAGGAACATGTGTTCCACCTCAGGCTGAAATAGGCATTGATTTAGCATCCCTTCAGTGCTTCCAGATTCTTTTTCTCATTTTCCCTATTTTAGCTGAGAAGCTTCTGCCTGCCTGCCACTGGTCCTCAGACTGACTCCATGGACAAGTAACAGTCCATGCAAGCCTTCCAGTTGATCTATTGGATTTAATTACCCCAGTGGTGCAGCTGTGGTGTGTTGTGTGCGGAGATACTTATATCAGATAGTCTTTCTCTGACTGATTGAAGGAGTCAGGAAAATAATGTGTTACACTATTAAGTACATAATCTCTGCCTTTCCAGCTTGTTCTTGTGACTCCTATCTTCTAGTCTTCCTGCAAGTCCCATGCTTTATTTCCAAGATGCAGTATCCCTTCTCTCACTGAGTAATCCAGCCATCATAGCGCCTGTTTTCTGGTTGTTACTGATTCCAGTCAGGCACCATTGGCCTTAGCATATTGTCTGCTGGCCCTGCAATACAGGCCACGTGAAACTTCACCCAGCATTGCAGTGGTATTGCACTTTCCTTCTCCACTCCTCAATAGATCTGTTTTGATGACAGCCACACTTGTTGGCACAAATATGTCTTTTATAGCTACTCTGTCCTGGCCCTCTCTACCATCCAATTAGAAGGCTGTCAGTGACAAGGCCATCATTCCTCCTGCAGCTCCTCACAAGGCTGGACACTACTGTACTGCTGCAGAAGATTAAAGGACTCTTTCCTTTGTATTACCTGGTAGCTGTGTGCTAGCCAGAATCTAATTCATCTACCCCCAAAATGTGTGTATGAAGCTACTAATAGGTTCCTTAAGAATTCTTTCCTTTCTTAAATTGAGCGTGCATGCCAAAAATCCAGAGTTCTCCGATATCCATTTCTCTTCTGTTTTCCTTTTTTCCATCTCTCAGGACAATAGCTGTTCTTGAGAATTCTAGGGTTTTGAGCATCAGGCATCCTACTTTCTTTATAGTGGTCCATTTAAAAATAATGGTGATTATCTTCTCTGTTCAGTGATTGCTCTTTATACTTCAAGTGCTCTGCAACTGAGAAACAAATGGGTGTGTAATTCTTTCATCTCTAGGTCACTAGTTCAACTCTGCTTTAAGCTGGTAGTAACTGCATGTCATTGTGTTGTGAAGGCTGTTCAGCAGCCTATGTGAAATGAGTTGTTGAATGACAATCCTGTACATTAACTTTACCACCAAGCATAAAGATTACTGGGTAGTACAAAAGAAATGTTGCTTTAATCTTCCACTGCAGTATAGAGGTGCTCAGATTTGTCAGGAACTGCAGGAGGAATGATGGTCTACATTTCAATGGCATTCTAGGGGTGTTACTAAGAATGAAGTTTGGTCCATTAACTTCCAAACTATGGGCTGCATTTGACAGTGAACTTGACTGATGGAGTACATAGGGCTGAATTGTGATGTAAATTATCAATGATTTCTAGATAACCTCCAACAAAGTGAAAGTAGCTATGGACAAACTAGTTGCAAAAATTAAAATTCACTTACTGTCAAATCTGGCACTTACCTAAACTGGCATGCATCAGGAGTCACTCCACTGAAAATAACAAAAGTGTGAAGCTAGTGGATTTGCTCTGGATTTACACCAGTGCCACTGAAAATAGTATTTGAGCCATAAAGATCTGAAGATAAACACTGTCTGGAATCCGTGATCCCACTGTGAGAATGAAATAGAAGACCTGGGCACTCTTTGAAACAGATAGAAATGCGTCAGTATTAGATCTCTCACTCTTTTTTAATCAAATCTTTGCACTGTAATCAACTCTGAGTCTAACTCTCTATCTGTATGGAACAGAGTGAACCTAAACAATAAAATGATTTAACACATTGTTTCCTTCCTCATTTCTTCCCTGATTGAGTTCATTTCACAATTTCTCCTGCTTCTACAGCTGTGTTACTCCGCATCCAGGAAGTGTTATTAATGCTGCTTCAAAGCAACACCTTGCTTGGCAGAAAGATATTGAATGTTATTGTTTATTAGGGCATCATTACTTTCAGTTTCTATTTTAGAGCCAGAGATTTCTTCAATGCCTTCCTGCTTTTTGGTTTCCTCTTTGCCTTTCCTCTTCTGCCAAGTTGAAACAGGTATTCTTTACCAGTATACCTATGCTATATCAGCAAAATACCTAGCATGGACACAGCTTAAACCAGTAAAACTCTGCATTTGTTGGCATGGTATATCTCAACACCACCCCGAGTGAAACACACTATGCTGACAAAAATATGCTTGTGCTGTGATAAGTGTTGTCTCTGTTAGGATCAGTTATGTTAATCAGGGACAGCTCCTGGTCACACCCCAGCCATCCCAGCAAAAGAGTGCAGTGTAGACCAATACTTTACACCGGAGCCTTTGCCCAAAATATATGCACACAAGTGAGGCAGACAGTAGTTAAGCATCCACAGCAACAAAGAGCTTTGAGGCAGTAATCTCTTTTTTTCCATTCTAAATATAGCAGAAATTCAGTTTAAAGTTTATATTCCATAGGAAGGGTTGATTTCTTTTGATCACTTGAAGATAATACAAAGATAAGTGCTAGGAGTGGCAAAATAACATCATCTATATTGGTTTGATGAAATGATATAATGCATTTTCTGGGTGTATGTTCAATATGAGATCAATGTAAACAAGGAATTTAATTCCAGAAGAATATTTCTTTCTATTATTAACTCTGGTTCTGAGGATTTTCTAAACATATTCCAAAGTTTTTATACAACATGAAATACAAGAATTAAATGGCAGGTATTCCAAGTGGGTTATTTTCCCTGGTATTTTTTTTTCTGACCTTGGTTATTACCAATTTAACCATTTCCATGCTCATGATAGTTTTGTCATGTTTTCCTACCCACCATGTGCAATAAGCAATTAATGGCAGCAATAGTCATTATTTAGTCACAGAAAACACATTAACTCAGTTCAGAAGCAGGTGAACAGGGGTCAGTTTGTCTTCTTTGGAGCCATTAAACAGGACCATTGGGATATTTTAGGTATATTCTGTACTATTCATTTCCTCTGAATTGAGGGGGTGAGAACTCCTAGCCAGACTTTACCCACTTTGCTTCATACATCTTCTCTTCTATGTCCTCTACACCCCAGAAAATCCTTTTATCTCCCTGTTCTAATTAACTGACCAATTTACTAAGTATATATTTCAGGGTGGACAGAAATTCCTATTGTCAGGAAAAGGGCATTGCTTTATTTTTCTAATTATTTCTACTTCAAATGGACTTCCTGTCTACCACACCCTCAAAGAAATAAACCCAAATCTGCTATATATAGGTCTCTGTAATAAAGTACTTTGCATTCCATGGCTAATAATAGGTGGTGATTTTCAACTGACAACTTACTTCCTCCCTAGTGTCATTTATGGACAATGTTGAGGAGAAAACTGTCAGGGACAGAAACATGCAGCTGGCCTAGCTCGATTTCCTGTATGGCTGACTTCCTGTAGACCCCCAACTGCTAGTGGCACATTGATAGGCTAGCTTTGTACAGATGGCTTCCTGTGATAGCTCTTCCTGGTCACCACAGTTGGCTGGATACAGACAAATACACATAGGCAGTGAACATTTCATTTTTATATAACATCTGCACACTTTCCTTTAAGAACCAATACAATTATCCATGCTTGGAACTTTCTGTTAAAAAGTCATTAAGTATTACCCACTGAAATATATTCTGTGTAACTCTCTAACCCCTATCAGCTGTCAGGTTCAAAGCAGCTTGCAGACAATGAGGCATTACTGAAAGCATTACTGGAGTGGCTAAAACAGGGGTAGGTCAGGCCTGCACCCATTCCCTTCAGTGGGAGTTCATCCAGGAGACCAGCATCAGGCCCCACCACAAGAAAAAATTGTGAGTTGTCTCTGAAAAGCTTGACTGTTATATGCACTATTTTGACCTATAATTCTTACCCTATTTATACACGTTGGGGAGGTCCTAACTATGAGCGGTAGATGTGTGTGGAGGTTGCAAAGCAATAGCTCTGAATATTGTGATTTCTGAACATTCTGCAAGCTGAATAAATCACTTTTATTGACTCAAAGCTATTTTCCATGGAGCTTCCAGTGACTGTGTCTCCAACTCTCAGGGTTAGAACTGCAGCTGGATTGCTCCTTTACTTAACATCTTGATAAAGGACATGCTCATTTTGATGCTGATCTCAACAGCATTGGTGGGGGCAGAAAGTGGGGACAGAGTCTCCCCTTTGTTTGAACTCTGCTTGGACTCAGTATAAATGAGTTGCAAGAAAGTACTTATAGGGTGTGTCTGCACGTGCATTTGATGTGGCACCAGTTTACTTGCGAGTAAATGGTCCCAGGCACACATGTACATGTGTAGGGAAGCAGGAGGAGCTCCAGCTGCCAGCAGCCAGCAGTTCTCTTCAAAAGGTAGCCCCGCTCACTGCTCCCCCACCAGCCACTTTCCTGGCAAGGAGCAGCATGAACAACAGAGGGACAGCACACTGCAGCACTCGCCTCACTCCCTGTGCCTCCCCATGCCATGGCTGCTCCAGCTTCTGCCCCTAGCAGCAATAAACAGTGCCCTGTGCTCCTGCTAGCCACCACGCTAGCCCTGCTGGCCCACTGTGCCAACTGCTGGCTGACCTATGGCCATCTTACCCTTCCCAGCTCCCCCATATGCAGCAACCACCTGCCCACCCTCTGTGCGCTGCCCTAGGGCCACCACTGCATACCTGCCCCCTTGACCCTGTCCACCTGGCCAGACCCCAGCAGGGACACCAGCTATGGGCTCCAGGATGCCACTGCTGCAGCTGCCATCACTCTCCTGGGCCTTCAGCCCCACTGCCTCTGGGCCTGTTGGGTCAGCCAGGATTAGTGGTGGTATATTGTCCAGCACACATGGGATGATGAGCAGTGGCTGGAGGTAGTTTGTATGACCTGGGCCACCTTCCAGGACCTCCTGAAGCAGCTCCAGCCACACCTGGAGCAGCAGAACACTGGCATGCGGCCACCACTCTCCAGGGACACCCTGCTGACTGTTGCCCTACTCAAGCTTGCCATGCCCACCAGTCTGCAGTATGTCAGCCGCTGCAGCGGTTGCCATCCTGGAGGTGTGTGGAGCACTCCAGGATGTGCTGGGGGACACCGTACACAATCCCTGGCAGTAGTGGTAGGGATCCGTGCCCTGGAATTGCCACAGTGCATCAGGGCCTTGGATGAGACATCCCCATCACCTGCTTGCCCCATGGAGACCCACCCGTATTACAGCCAGAGAGGCTTTCACTCCATAGTGTTCCAAGTGATTGTGGACCACCATGGCACCTGCACGCACATGGGTGCTGGCTGGGCCCACAGTGCCCACAATGCCCGCATCTTCAGGAATTCTGCCCTGCCAGGCCTGGTGGAGAGTGAGCACTTCACACCAAGGGTGCCGGACCTGCAGCTGGAAGCAATGATGGTCCCACCCCTCTTCATCGGGGACCCCACCTACCTGCTCCACATGGCTCTACACCAGACACCTGGACCACTGCCAGGCCTACTTTAAGTGCTGCCTGGGCTGGAGTGCACCTTTGGCCATCCTAAGGGCTGCTGGCACACCCTCACTGCCCACCTCAAATTCACTGGGCACAACCTCCCTTGGGTCATTGTCGCAGCCTGTGTGCTGCGTAACATCTCTAAGACCCTGGGAGAGCTCTTCCACAAGGCCTGGACAGAAGAGGTATGGCAGGAGGACAATGCCTGGCAGCAGAAGCACCACCTCTGGCAGCAGAAACAGTATAAGCCACCCCCCACCAAGGCCTTAGGACAGCCACGCACTGCCACCCAGGGCCAGGGCACCAAGTGCGGGAGATGCTGGCCAACCACCTCCTCTAGCACTCCCCACTCTAGCCCACCTGCACAACCGCCCACAGAGCCCCTTTCCCCCCACCCACCCCCAGCACCACACTCACTGAAAACACACCTGTCAAGAATAAGTTTTTATTCCTCTCACATCAAACATACCCCACTTCCCCCTCCCTCCTCAACAAACAGAGCTCCTCCACTACCTATCCTACCCACCGACAAAAAAATACCTTCTACCCTGTGAAAACTATGTAAAATGTTGTTTGCGTGCTGTCGCATGGTGGGGGGCCATGGAGTGAGGGCAGCTAGGGCACAGAGCCTGGGGACAGGTGGCCAGCACCCTGGCCTTTGGCCATTCCCCACCAGTGCACATGCTATGGTGTGTCAAGGAGGTGGGGGGCTTACCTGGGGCGATGGCAGCCAGTGCTCCTCCTGTGCAGGTGACTCCTCCCATGCAGGTGGCTCCCCCTCCAACAGGTGTTGTCTAGGGGCAGCAGGGCCAGCGTGCAGTCCTGGCCCCACTGCAGGCAGCTCCAGCTCTGTGCCTATGTGGAGCTGGGGTAAGAAGCAGGCCTGGGCCCAGGTGGGGTGGCTGGGTGGCACTGGACCCAGGGCAGGGGCCAGGCCAAGGGATCCTGGATGCTGGAGGCAGTGCAGGACCTCCTCCCAGGCCCAGGTAGGGGCCTGCTGCTTGGCAGGGTCAGGGGCTGGGCAGTGAGTGGCACAAAGGCAACTGCCAGTGCCAGAATAGTGTCTAGCACAGTGGTCATTGTCTATGACCTGCACTGCCCTGCCCAGGACTGTGCTCTGCTCCTGCAGGGACTCTGCCCACTCATACTCCAGGGCCAGAAGCTGGGTCCAGAACTCCCAGTCTGCTTGATTCCATGCATCTTTGCAACCCACGTCCTCTGCCCACCACTGTCCTGTCAGGCCGCATCCTCCACCTGCCACCTGTCCTGTTGGGCCATGTTCTCCATCTGCCAGGCCTGAGCATCTGCTAACTGGTCCTCTGACACTGTGACCAGGCAATCCAGAAGGAGGGTCCTGTCCAGAGTCCTCCTCCGGCAGAGCCAGCATATCCTCGGGGCCCCAGCTGTGGGCAGCAGCAAACCTAAGGCTGCATCCCGGCTGCCAAGTGCAGCCTCTTCCCTGAGTGCAGCTGCAGGCCCTGTAGACCCATGAGAAAGAAGCTGTTTGTGTGCACTTGCAACTTTTCAAAGATAAGATGCTTTGTACCAGGGGCTGTGTTGTGCCTGGCTTCAGATCAGGGGTCAGGCATACATGGGTACCCAGGAACCATGGTAAGTTGGGCAGACAGGCCTGGGCCCAGGTGGCCCCTGGCTGAGCACCACCATCCCCACTTGCTCCCCTAGGGCTGGCAGGCTGCTGGGTGCTGGCCACAGATAGCCTGCCTCCCCCACCCTGTTCCCAGAGCAGGACAGGACAGGTTCCTGGCAGCACCTGCTGCCCCAAATCCATACCCCACTGCCCCCCACTCCACCTTCTTCTGGAGGCCAGCCACTCTGCTGCTCTGCCTCCCAACCCATGGTGCCTGGGCTCAGGGGCACAGGGCTCCTGGACAATGGTGATAAGGAGCTGCTCATGCTCCTGCCCTCCCTGAAGGGATGTTCTCTATGGAGGCACTCCAGGGCCAGCCCACCCCCACCGGCCCCTGCACTGCTGCTGCTCCCCAAGCATGCCCCTGCTGTGCGTGCCCCAGGTAGTTCATAAGGAACTGTTTGCCTGGACCAAGGGGTTCTCAACCCACTATGCCCTGCTGCTTCTGATGTCCTGGGTGAACCTGTGCACCTGGCATGGGACCCTGAGTTATGACAGTGTGGAGAGAAAGCCTGGACTGCCCTGCAACCTCTGCCCCTACAACCTGCATCCAGGGGAGCACGGGCAAGCTGGGCAGAGAGGTTGGGCAGGGGCAGGGGCAGGGGGCATGGGCCAGGGTGGGGAGCCCTCCTCCCATTGTAGGCCTTATCACATGGCCAGGGCTGGGGTGGTTGGCAGCTCTATGTGGTCACACCTGTCGGTGATGGCATGCAGTTCTGGGCAGTGTCCTTGGACAATGGGTGCAGCAGGCAGGTGTCAGGCCAGGGCTCCCCCCAGGAAGAAGCTGGCACTGTTGGCAGCCAGCAGTGTCATGGGCAGCTGCACCTCATGGCAGAGGCTGAGGCTGCAGAACTGGCATAGCAGGCAGTGGCCCAGGCTCCTGGAGCTGCTGGTGGAGGGTGCAGCTGAGAATCTCAGCAGGATGGGCAGCTGCAGGCCTGAGGGGCCTTCCTCCAGTGATATGTCACCATGGGTGCCAGGCCACGTGGGGGCTTGGGAAGGCTGCCCATGCTGCTGTACACAGAATGGCTGCACCCTGGGTCCCAGGGCATGAGGATGTCCATCAGTTGCCACATAAAGGGCATGGGCTTATGGGAATTTCCTGATTGATGATTGTGATCAGTGATGGCAACCTATTGTGCCCACAAGGTCTTCACCTTTATGCGGCACTACCACACCAACCAGTTATGCTCGCACTCCCACATCCAGCCTAACAGGCCCTTGTAGACATGAGCATTGGAGCGCCCATCCCACTGCAACTGGTGCTGCACCTCTGCTTTACTCCACAACACCACAAGGTCACCCGTCTCCTCCTGTAACCAGTTGGGGCCCTGAATAGTGGGCACAGGCATGGGCATGGGTGTCAGCAGGAAATCACCATCAGGGATCCTGCATCAGCTCTCTGGACCTCTATTCTGCTGTCCCCATGCTGCTGTACCTGGGCATCTACTTGTAGCACCCTGTGCTGGGGCCTAGCTTGGCACTGGTAGTCATGCAGCTGAGGCAATGCCTTGCAGCACCTGAAGCCACAGGACAGGCTACTGGAGCTATGTTGTGGGCAGCTGGAGCTGGCCCTGGAAGCCAGAAGCTGCCTGCAGCTGGGCCTGGGTACTGGAAGGCCTGTAGCAGCCTGCAGGCCCTGATGGCATGGGCCTGGCAGCCCTGTAGCAGTGTGATGCCAGGCAGCAGTGCTGGGATGCAGGCAGGCTGGGGCAGTTGGCCTGCAGCCTGCCCAGGGGGACACAGGGCCTAGAGTGCCCTCAGGCTCCCTAACTGTGTGCCCCAGAGCTCAAAATGCCTACAGGCTTTTAAAGGCCTGAGGTAGGGGCTGCCATAAAGGCAGGCCAGCTCTAGGACAGGGGCTTCAGACCCCTAGTGACAGGGCTGACCTGAGAGAAAATTTGCTCCCAGGTCATGTCTACACATGCATTACTGCGCAATTACTAATCATGAGTAAATTTGATACCTGAATTTGTAGGTACCAAATTTATTCATGATTAGTTTTAATGTCACAGTAAGTGTGTACACATGTAGATGTGCATGCTTACTGCACAGTAAACTATGCTACTGCATAAAGTGTCTTGTGTAGATGTGCCCATAAAGACCACTGCTGAAGAGCACCACTAAACTTACACTAAGGTGCATGGCATTTTGGTCTGCTTTTCCTCCTCCCACATTTTTCTGGAGCATCGCCAACAGAGTGTTCTCCCAGTATACCAGGTTGGTGAGGAGGCAATTGCCAAAAGAGGTGGCAGAACCAACTTTGCACTAATGGAAAGTTTTTCTGTGCAGGCAGTTTTCCACTGGCTGGCTCTGGCTGTTTTGTGGCCACTTAGAAATGTTCAAATGATCTTAAGGGACCAGCAAAGCTTCCAGGCCATGTATCAGTGCTGTAAGAATGCAGATTAAACTATAATCAAATATTTCTCCACATTGACCTGTGGGAAATACATGCTTGGAAATCAAATGTAGCGTTTGACCCTCTGAGGTGAGATGTACCTTCGGTAAGAGTTGACAATTCTCAGCACCTCAAAGAGTGACACTCTTGGAGCAGTATCCTGTCTTAGTTGGTGAGGCAAAAGGCAGGTAAGACTGAGTCCATATTTTACATGTATTTTCCATTTGAAAAGAATCGCTTGCCTCTCTCACAACTTAATACCACAACATTTGTATTTTTTGTCTGACAATTTCAAAGTTAGCAGTAGCAGTAAGTTCGCCATGACACGACACTTGGATAATGAGGAGGCTTTGCTAGTGTACACTAGCATACACCCCTCAGAACCAATTTCCATGAATAGAACCAGATGTCTAAGTAATATACTTTTGGAAGCAGTTTTCTCATCCTGGGAAAATTTTTGCAAATTGTTTTCAATCTAGACTGAGACAAAAAGTCCAAAGCCCCCAAATTTTTGTAACCCCCAAATTCAGAAAGTATTTTGGTTTGGTTCCATTTCAATTTCTGTAAACATTGAATTTATATTTCCACCTTTTAATTCTTTTTTTACTATAAATTCACTTAAATTCCTAAACAAAAAGACTCTTTGAGCTGAAATACTTTCATTTGGAAAATGTCCAAGTGGGACATTTTGACCATTTTAAACCTTTGGCAGGGTATGGAAAATTCCTCAAAACCTGCCTATCTAGTTAAATTTTTAATTTCGACAAACCAGCATTTTTTGACGAAAAAACCCCATTTTGCTTCAAAATATCCAACCAACCTTATGTATAATTTATTGGCTTCCTCAGAATTAATCATATCAAACCCATTTGCTTCACTGTTACTAGGTCAGACCTATGACTCATTTTGGAATGAACACACAGGAACGTGGAAATCTAGGTGTACATGTTCCAGGTCTATGGACCCTGGTTCTCACTTTGTTCCTCTGCTCATTATAGGAATGGGGTAAGAAGAGGCCTTTCACCTACCTTTGCACTTATATTAATTTTGACATAGCCAGAGGCCTGCCCAGGCCCCACTATCAGCTAGAGAACCTAATTCTAACTTCACAGTGACCCATGAGATGCATGACCCTGTCCTTAAAACCAGCAGTGAGGAAGGATGGCTAGGACAGAGTCCCTATTCAGGCTCTTAGCTTCTAGTCTAGATGAGCAGGCCCCTTGTACTGCTGCTATTGCCCAGGCAAAACTCTAGCAACTTTCCGCACATATACTACTGTAATGGTATACAGAAAACAAATCACAAAAGAGACTTGGGTGTTTTATACCTATTTTAGGAATGCATGTAGTACAGAAGACAACATTTCATTCTGTGTGCAGCTTAAAAATTATTATTGAGTTTCCTAAAGCTGTGGTTTGTAAAGGATTTACCTGACACTCCTCTGGACTTCAGAATGGTTGAAAGACTGTGAACCTGACAAAAAGGTAGGGCCCAAACAATATCTAAAATGCCAGGCTAACCCTTTCTGGCCATAATAATTTTTAGATCATTGTTTTGTGTCTGTCCCTTCTACATAATCTTAATTCTGGCATCTGTCATGCTGGCCCAAGGAAGGAAAACAGAGCTCTTTTCTGAATTAATGGCACACATATTTGCAATGACTGGTACTGGACTTTGCAGAAGCTGACTTGCCCTCTTTGCTTGTTTCTAATTCTCCTTCCACTTATACAGTGCTCAGGTCTGGAAACGTGCAGTTAAAATTCCCAAACACAACTTCAGTTCCAAGAGTCACCATTTGGGGCGGGGGCAGATTTAGATGCTGTGAGACCTTTTCCGGAGATGTTGAGCATCTACGGCTCCCATTGACTTGCAAGTCAAGTTTTACATTCACAGCACCTATCAAAATCATTGCTGAAGTGGCCCAAGATGGGCATCCAGAAAACATGGCACCAAAATTAACATGATTTAAATTGTTGGCCTTGGTTTTGGTTGGGCTTTTTTTCCCTTCAGAGACAGTGCAAGTTACAATACTGTGGTTCACCCTAGGCTTTTCCAAAGCCAACAGGTGCAGAGATACAGGGCTGTGGTTAGCCTCTGCTTCTTTTTTTTTTTGTATAGTGGTCAACATTCCCGCGCTGAGACCAAGTCGCACAGAGCTAATAACCATCAGCACAACCACCAGAGACAATTCTGTTCCATTCAACCTACCTCAAAGACATTTTCTTGCTAAGTATCCTAAATTATCGCTCCATATCATCATTTTCTGTTTGTCACCAGGGCTAATTAATGTTACACTGAACTGAGCAAGCTACTAACCAGGCCATAATCTTAAACCTGTCTAAACAGATTAAATATGTGTATGCTCTGCTTTGTTTGCCTGGCTTTTCTGGCTCCTACTCAATAATTCTGTTCCCTTAATAAATAATACCAGCTTTTAAGTTAGAGCCATTTTCAATCACTAGTCATTTCCCCTTTTTAAAAACTTTAAAGTACACAGGAAAGGGAGCCTTCACTTCAGCCAAGAGGCATGAAGCAAAGAGGACAGACTGCACGTTCAGCTGAGCAGCCAGGGCTTTGCCTGGGACCTGACTCCAGAAAGTGTATCAGTGGATGGGGTCAGATCAAGGAGGCAGCAAGGTTTTCAAAGGCAAGGTGAAGTTTCCACCCCCAACCACCCTGGCCTTCTGAGTCCCAGTTACTAATTCATAGCCTGTTTCCATTTTTTAAAATGCCACTCATTTTCTGCTCTGTAACCACATTATTTTTTCCAGTGTTAATGGTTCTTCTTGCTGCCACTCCATAGACCTCAGATACAATAATGATGGACCAGACGGACAGACAGGCAAACAGAAATTTTGCTGGTGAAAATGTTACCAGGCAAAATTCAAGGTGTTTGGATACAGTGTTGTGGGAGAGACCCACAGAACGTCATGAGCTGGAACAGATGGCACACAGCATTTTGTATTATACTCCTCTTAGGCTGTTATATAGAATTTGATGTTCCTAAATCACAGGTGGGTTAAAAAAATCCTTACATAGACTCTAGTGGGATTATCAGACTATATTCTAATACAGAAAATAAAGAAAGAGGAAGACACTGCCATTTGGACTTCCTTTGAACCTTAATCAAAATGGAGACATGTCCTGTCATGCACATCTTCACATTCTGAGGAAGTGGCACAGTTCCCAATTCTCGATGCTCCATTCCATTCTTTCTGAGCTCGTCTCCCATTTTCTTATAATTTCATTAGTATTTATGTAACTGTATCAGCCTAGTTAGAGCTGGACTGAGCACAAAAGAGTAAAGGTTCTTATTCTGAGATTACACTCTAAAGTGTTATTGTAAAGCAAGACACAAATTTTATATATATGGCTGATATACTTCATCTAAAAAAGCTCAAGCTCTGAATTTTCAGTGAAGCAAATTATAGGTGCTACAATCTGTCATAACTGAACAGGAATTCACAACATTTATGAACAGTAGCTCCCATACTCATTAATGAAATTAGTGAAAAAGTCACAGAAGGGAAAAGCAGAACATAGAGTCTCTGTTTTGCAATGGGTCCCTCTTTCTTCTCCCTGACATGCCATTCAGCTCCTGAACCATGCAGCACCAAGATGGGGTGAGCAAGGCATGGGGCATGACATACTATATACTGCCTGGGACAGGGTTGGTCATTTGTTATGTATTTGTACCTGTTTTGGTGTAGCCCAGCCCAGCTATCTTCTTTCTACTTGGCCACAATATAAATACTCAGCAGTAATAGTGACACTATCCCCTGTCAGCGTACTTAGTTCCCTTGATGCTGCTAGCAGTTCCTTTTTAAAAAACAGTTTTCTTAACACTGCCTTGGATGTTAAGCTTCAAAGAAATACTGGTGAGGTTGGAAGACATTTCCAAGATATCATGCCTCTTCTAACCTCAAAATCCACTATCATTAAGACCCAGAAGAGTCTAACTCTTTGTACTGCACCATTTTCCATTCTGGATGGCTACTGCAGCTAACCTGACCAAGCACATAACAGGTCTATACCACATCATAGGGGTGAATGAGGATGCCCTTTAAATTACATATAAAGGCCTTTGATTCAAACTGCTGAGGTTGCCATAGGCAATTTGCTAAGCTTATTGATCATCTTCTGTTTAATTTAAAGTTTGATGTCCTGGAACAGGCTATTCAGCACAGAGAGCTAATGGGATGGGATGAGATACAGGGAGCAAGAGGGAGACACACACAAGGGAAGTGGATAGTGGTCAAAGCAAAAAAAGAGGGTTATATGCTGAATAGGCTTCATGGGTCAGTTAGTAATAAATATTGTAGTAATAAAAAGAGTGTAGCATGGATACCAAAGGGATCTTTTGCTGTGTGATTAAAGTAAAACAGGGTGGTTATTAGGCACATAAAATCTCAGAGAAAGATGATGAAAAGAAAAGAGGTGAAAGTGAGTGTATGTGTGTGCATATAAGCTTAGTTCCCCAAGGCAGCTTTTGGAAATAACCTTATGTAAGAGTCAACTAATATATAAGCACACTCGGTAAGAGCAAAGGTGGATTGAGACTAGAAAATGCCCTTTATCTCCCAGCATCCATCTCTCTCTGTCTCTCTCTCTCTCTGCTGTATGACAAGCTGGTAGCTGCAGAGCTCTTCAATCTGAACATAATCCTTCTTTCTCTGGATCAAGAGAAATCCTATGATTGGGTCAACCTCAACTTCTTATTCTAGACTGGGGTGAGCAAAGTCCAGCCTGTGGGCTGGATCAGGCCCATAGCAGACTTCATTTCCCAGCAGCCCCTGCCCACATCGCTGCAGCCACTTTCCCTGGAGACTCCAGCAGCAGCAGGCCACAGTTTCCATGGAAACCAGCCCCAGCAGCACTGGCAGGTTGTGTGGCTGGACTGGGAGCTGCTCCAGGACCAGGATCTTGTGGCAGTGACAGCATGTTCTGGAGCTGGGGCAGACTGCGATCTGCTGTCTGTACGCCCCAGGCAGGGTCACGCAGGCAGCATATAATGGCTCTGTGTCAGCTCCAGACCATGCCGTCACTGCTGCAACATCCCAGCCCCAGCCCTGGAGCAGCTCGCCACTTAGCCGCAGGCCATGTCAGCACTGCTGGGGTCAGTCTCCATGGAAACCCTGACCCCACTGTCATAGCCCCACAGCTGCTGAGATCTCCATGGAAACCGGACACAGCATTGTGATCAGAAGCTGCTGGGAAATGGAGTCCAGCCTCTGGCCAGATCTGCCATTTTACCCAGCCCTGTTCTAGACTCTGAAGGCCTTTGGCTTTGGGCCCCTCTTCACCTCTAACATCTGACTCCTGTACTGTGACCTCTCCAGCCTTCTGAAGATAAATGGAGTGCTATGTAGCCTATTCTCAGCATCCAGGGCATCCAGCAGGGCTGCCCCACTTTCAAGAATATTATATGCTCTAGCCTTTAAGCCACTACTGGAATTGAAATAAAATTCCACACCTCCCTTATTTTTGCAAACCCAAAAACAGATTAATAGGAGTTTATAAAATCACAATTTGCTCACTGGGGGTTGGGTGTAGGAGGGTTAAGACCTAAGATTAATAGTTTGAATATGGTAACATGGAGCTTGGATCTCAACCACTGGTTTGAGTCATATAATTTTTTAATAAATCCAAATGTAGCATCCTAATCTCATCCTTGCTTTGTCTGGGCTATACAACAAGAAAAATGTGTTTCCATCAGGTTCCATAGCTTGTGATGCAAATTTGCTATTGTAAATTCTTACAATGTGTCCACCTGACCACAATTGAGAATCACATACAATATAGCTACCTCATGAGACCCTATGAATTAATATCCAGGCAGCCTGGACCATTCTTTAATGAACAATGTTTTGTGCTAGGGAGTTTACAGAGGAAAGGTCACATTAATTACTTTAATTTTGAAAATAACTTCTCTATATTGAAAGTCACATGCCCAGTGCTATACATAAGGGTCCTTTTCAGAGCTGGAAATAGATTCACAATCAACTTCCTTGGAAAAAACAAAGAGCTGGTTTGAATATATATTGTGAAGCAACTGATCTACTTAGACTATATTGTATATTGCAAAGTAAAGCTACTGTCCAGGACAAAGTGGTAGCTCACACCTGTGTACATTAACAATAGATAAATACTTAAACTGGGAATGTTTCATATGAGAAGTAAAATGACTCAATGTTCTGTCTGGAGGAGGGGGAAGGAAGCTCCATAAAAATGAACATCAAATTGAGGAACTCCTGGCTATCAAAATGTATGATCTGAAGAGAGTTGAAGGGGTAGCCTAAAGGAACCAGTGAAAGGAAACAGAAGTTGATGGTTTCAGTAATCACGCATCTTATGATGAAATTATTCTATTTGCTCTTGGGCAGATACCCAACCTATATAAAGAGCAGCATTCCTTTGAGGTACCATGGACCAGAAGCACCTGTAGAAAAAGCAGTCTTGGGTATGTCAAATTCAATATACTCTTAGTCAACACAAAAACTATTTGCATCAGTCATATAACTGATGCATTATTTTTCCCTGACAGCTGTCTGCTTGGAACAACTATCTGTGATTTCTACTACAGAGAAGGAAGACAATTTATCAAGAGTCCACGTTGCTTCTCTTTCATAGATCAGTTGTCTCAGGCACAATTGTGAATCAGTTCCATGCCTCTCATATCTCTCACCCCAGTTTTTACCTGGTACACTTGCCAATTTATATATATTGGATAGTATGGAAATTTAGGGAAATATACAGAGTGCCTGAGGCATGCACTACAGGCAGCTGATATCAGCCAGCTGACCTCATCAGCTAAGCATTGGAAGAGGGAATCCATTAGGAACAGTAGCTAGCAGTCATGTCTATACTGTCATGTGAAGAGTTGTGGGTGTCCAGGTTGGAGGTGGATGATATATACTTCCAAGATGTCCCAGAGTAGACTTATTAATTGAAGGAGTCAGGAAAGAGATATAGACTGAGAAATATTTGTGCTAAAAAACATATTGTGGTGATCCACACTGCTGAGGAGAACTTGCTGGTAGGGTCCCAGAAGAAAACTTTTTCAATGCACATGTCCAAATTGCAAGCAGTCTGACTTATTGAGCAGCATAGAGTCCCACGTAGGCCTTTGCAAGAAGGGATATATGTTTTTAAAAGCACTTAGTTTCTAACTGGCTATGGATAGGAAATTACACAATGGATGTTGAAATATTGGCTTGTTGAAAAGTTGTCATTCGAGTAATGGATGCTTTATTTCCTGTTTTTGCTGAAAGCTAAAGCACAGCATAATTAGCTAGCGAGAAAGCAATCTTGGCAGCCAAACAAAAAAAGCACATTTTAGGCGCCTGAGCCAATTAAAATTGTTTACACAGCAATTGAACAATATTTTTCTCCAAATAATTATAACTGGGAGAATTCATCATAACAAAGTCAGGCTTGTCCTTCACAGTCCTGTTTCATGCTGTGTGCCTTTAGCTTCCAGGGATATGCCTGTGAGTTGAGGGCATTTTGCAGCTCTCACACAGCTAGATTCTGGGGTGCAGGGGGGAGGGATAGAGGCAGTGTATTAGGGAGGGGAAGATCCAAACTCACTCATATTCTTTTCATCTGGGTAGGATCCCAGGCTGGAAGAGAGACATGTATTTTCTGGATCTGGTTCAACTGTTCTGGGGAAGAGCTATTCTGCTATCCGCAGCTGATTTCTTCTCAGAATCATAGAAATTTTACAGTTAGCAACAGATAGTGAGAAAATACTTTTATATTCTGGCCTTTAATCTCAAAAGAGTATGGCTGTCTAATCATAACCTGAATCATAATTCAACCTCATGTCCAAAATGTGTTTTGCCATAATCCAGCTTCAGAGTCAGATTTGAACATTGCATCTTCTGTCCTGATTTCCAATAAAGAGGCTATGATTCTCTCATTTTTCTATTAGAGCAATTCATACTTTAATTATACAACTTTTAATTACTTGAATCCACACCCTGCCTAAATCTCACTTATGCAAATGCTCATAAATGGAGACTCCAGTTATTTCTATAAGGGCTGCCTCTTCTTCTTAGACAATGACAGAAACAGCCAGGATGATAGAAAAATAGCATTACTTATGACTTCTGACTGCTTTTCTTATGACACAAAATCAATCTGTTATCCATTTGTCTCTGATATTGCTACTTTCCTTCCTGGGTGTGAAGTTAATTTGCTGTATATTTATATATGGCTCTACACGTTGTTCTGTTTGAATATTTTTTTCATTGTTTCTGAAGCAAAAATAAGCTGAACTGTGAAAGCTATCTCATCTACCATGGCAAGGGTGCTATATAGGGTTTATAATGAACAATAAGAATGAATAAATACAGAGGATAAGCAATATTTCGACTGTACAGCACATTGCCAGGCAACAAACAGTCAACTGACTGCACACATATATACACATATGCAAACTGTATATTGTCTGTGTCCAGACATGCTCATGGTTATACTTTTTTATAAGTTTTTTCTGCCTGCTGCCTATTTCTGGCCCACCCTAGCATTGTGTGTGTGTGTGTTCTTAATTATTAGGTGCACAGCCTGTTTTCTTTTGTGACTTTCAGAAAGAAAAATGGATTGGGTGTGACTTGCCCAGGAAGACTTCTATAAACAAAAGCCATGGGTGGGTGCTCAGCCTGTTCTGACTTGCCCTTGGTTTAGAATTGGAAGAACAATTGGGAAAAACATGCCCGTACATCATATTTGCTGGAAGCAGAAATCCTGGACCCAGGCTTTTATCACTGATGAATTTTAAAGTGCTGAGGAAAAGCTAGAGAAGAAAAAAAAACAAAGCCATTTGAACATACTTCAGGGAATGTCAAAGTGGTTGAGGTTGTTCACCACAGACTACATTTTAAAGGATGTGATTTTCATTGTCTCAGAATCATTGTACCTCCATGGGAATTGCCTGTGTAAGACTCCCTTGTGGTTTTAGTAGCCACAGCATGGTGTGCAGAATGGGGAAGGAGGCAGAAAGGCACCGGCTAGAAAGGCATTCTACCTTTAGACCTTTATGGAAAGCCAATGGAGAGTACTGGAGCAGGACATTCAAGCATGGCTTATATGCATCTTTTTTAGGGGGTCAATATGTGTGTATTGAGCACTTCCAGATACTGCACAGGGGCTTGTGCTGTGTAGTGCTGGGAATGCTGGCACTATGAAGCTAGTACTCAAAGGCTGCAAGCTCAAGATAGGGTCAAATTTCCTTGTGTGCTTTCCACAGAATTTTAGAGGACAGAGGGGCAAAAGAGAGGAACAGATCAGAATATAGAAATACCACCCTAGTGCTTGACTCAATCCCAGCATAAACAGAATATGCAAAAAATGACTGCATAACTTCTGAGCTAAGGAAGAAACAAACCACAATATCTCAGGAACAATGGCCTGAACACAAAATGACTAGAGACATAAGGAAAAGTTCTTCGTGGTAAGAGCAGCTGTGCACAAAATGGATTTCTGAAGGAAGGGGTCCAGGTGATACTACAGATTTATAAGATTAAGATAACAGGAATGATTAAGTCCTTTGGACCTTTCAGTGTGATAAGGGTCAACAGCAACCCCAGTTCACCTCACAGGAGGTGCATCTACACCAGATGCTTCCTGCACACTAGCCTAATAACACTGAACAGTAGCATGCCAGTCAAAAACTGTGCTGATAACTTACTGCTCAGTGTTAATAGGCTACTGCACAGTAAGTATCACCAAAAAAAACCAGTGCGCCAGCACTACTGCACAGTAAATGTAGTTACTGTGCATTCATTTAGTTTTTCATTAGCAAAGTACTAAACTAAATATGCAATAACTATGGCACAATAATGAATGTGTGGACATACCTTGGACTGTTCTTTTAAGGATTATGATGACATTAGAGATTGATACAACAATGGCACTAAGAAAATACAAAGAACTGGGACCATTAGTATAACTAAGCTATGATGGACGAGTGGTACTGAATGAGATGTAGTTCAGGGACCCAAACCTGAAGGATGTAGTTCCCATTGCAGTAAATGGGACGGAGGTTACTCAGTACCTCTGAAAATCAGGCCATAACTGTTACTATTGTATTTCAGTGACATGCCCTATGTTTCATATGATCAAATACATTTTCAGAGTGTATGATCTCTTAGCTTGAATCTCTAATTCTGGTCCTACGTAAGCATGTTTCCAGATCTTGTCAAGCGTATGTCTTTAGTTTGCAAGAACAAAACAGACAAAGTGCAGAAATTTAAATCATCATTCCTTTCTCCATGGGTTAAGGTTATATGCACAGGGAAAGGCTTTTTTTAAGTAAGTAAGTGGAGTTATTTAGCCTAAGGCTTGTTAAAGTTAAAGCAGTTTTGGATCGTGATGTTTAAAAATATATTTGATAAGAGAAGAGAACTGCTTCAGTGATATATACTGAGCCAGATTTCATTCCACTGGCTTCACTGGAAATATGTAGGTCCCTAAAATATGCTACGCTTTCTGGATAAATGCAGAATATCTCTGCTAAGAAAGTAGAAACCTGTTATGGTCACAATAGCTAAAGAAATGTTTTAAGGAAATAAGTATTGGACTATTGATTTGGTCACATCAATTTGATTGGCTGTGAGGTCTTCTATTAACTGGCACTGTTGTGTTGATACACTGGGAAATGCAGAACTTTTATTGGCATCCATTAGGGAAAGGAAGGAAATTAGGACAAAAGCCTACTGTTTATTCAAGATTGTATTTTTATTTATCTTTTGGCTTTTAAAAGCTTCTTGGTTTACATACCCTCTGGGCACAAAGGCTTCAGTTTACAGACATCACTGATGAAATAAACAACCAAGCTGACAAAAAGTCAACTTGAGCAGAGCAGCTGAGATGTGAGAACAGTTCTACCACTCAAAGTACCCCTTGAGGGAAAACCTGAATAAGTAGGCCTTGCACTGAGCCTTGGAGAACAAGGTTTTGTCAGACCAATGGGGAAGCTGTAACCCTGCCACAAAGAGTTCCCTGACTTCAGCTCCTCAGAGTTCAACTTTCCAGACTGCAAACAGTCTACCTCAAAGAGAGTGGGTTTTACTGTGTTAGCTGCTCCCGGGTAACTGCCCAGGTGCAGAGGAGAAATGGCAGTAGTGACTGACTCCTAATGCCTACCTACCTCTGACCTGAGCTGGGTCATTCTGGCCCCCCTGCCACAAAATGTTGCCAAACCCTAGCTTGGCCTTCTTTCATGAAGGTCTAAACAACTCACAAATTGGATTTTACTTACTGCAGGGTAAGGGCATGAACACAAGACCCAGTGCCATTTACCCCGAGGTAAATTATGTTCAGGTCCATACCCCAAGAATGGCTGCAATCAATTCTACTGCTAGGATTGAGCATAATGAAAAAGGTAGTATTAGTGGACAGGGGTTTTGCATCCTGATTGCGTGGTGGGAAGATCCTTGCATCTTGATTTGCTGCCACAGTTTCATCGTGGAGCTTAATCCATGGAGCTTCACAGTTTCATCCCAGGGGCACATTGCACAGTCAGAAACGAAGAGCAGCAGCCATGGGGAGCTTGTAGGTAGACTGAATTATGGTCCCATGTCTATAAGAAAAGCAGTGGCTATTTTCCCTTCACCTTGGCTACAGCTCCTGTGACAGCAATTATCTGCATATTCACATGCGTATGGGTGTATCTACCATTTTATATACAGCTTTCAAAAATTAGCCTATGTAGAGGTTGGGAATAGAACAGAGGAGCTGTGATGTCCCCACCATTTGCTGTGGGGTGGTAGCTTTGCACTGGTGAAATGAGTGGGAAGAACTGGGCCCTTAGATGTAAAACATCCATCACAATGAAAAGCCTTGCATTGATATAAATAAACCATTGTTTAAGTCCATCATTACCCCAATGACTTCTTTTGAGGAAATCCCATGAAAGTTTGGAAAAGCCACAGCAAGAAGAAAAGAGGAATTTGGTGTCTTTTAAAATACTGTTACTTCAAACAAAAGTCCCTAAAGTATTTTTTCCTACACACGGTACTGTCCACACAAAGGGACCAGCAGCCAATTGGATTATAGCACTGTTGATTACTCATGATCCCCTTCCTGTGAGGACAGGCCCTGATGTGTTGTTTTTTGATAACACTGGCTCCTTTAGAGCAATAATACTGGTACAGCTTCCTGCCTAATCGTAAACCAATTACTGCACCTCAAAAGGGAAAACATTGTGAAGACTCCAGTTTTAGCTCAGAAGTGATAACAGAAACATTTTCTTGCTAATCCTTGCTAGGCCTTAAGTTTCATTACTGCATCCCCTATGCCACATATGACAAATATTTGGGAGTTCAGAGGGTTGCATTGTGGGTAGATTGGGTTTAGCTGTAACGCCTTAATCTGGATTTGATTTTCCGCAGACTTTGGGAATGTGAGGAGCACAGAGTTTGTTTAGAGACTCATATGGGATTTTTCAGCCTAGATCCTTCATCTGAATTTTCTCTTGGCTGGTAGTGATCAGAAAATATCACCACATGATGGCTCAGTGGTCTCTGTGAAATGAACTAACAGCCTCCTTCCAGTTCTCATTGACAGACAGTGGCAGACTGCGCAGTAATAACTACCGCTCGTGCAGATGCATAAGCATAAGCTCATGTAGACGCAGAAACAAGTTTTAAATGACTATGCAGCAACCGGCATTACTGCGCAGTACAGTCTCTGGAAGGGTTGGGGTTTTTTAGATACTACGGCACAGTAGCAACAAGCTCATTACTACTGTACAGTATTGTCGCCGAGCAAACTTGTTGCTACTGCTCAGTCAGTGCCGGATTATGACATGCTGAGGCCCTAACCTATGTCCAGTTTAAGAGACCCCATATGATAAAAATAATCCACAAAATCCATGGAAATGGATTTTCATGAAATTTTAAGATGAATTATTGTTATTTCTGCATACATTTATGAACTTAATATGAATAATAACTGTTAATCCATATCTATCTATCTATATATTTATTTGTCAAATTAGAATGAAAATGTCCTTTTTTTCTTATTTAGAGGCCCCTCATATTGTGAGGCCCTAAACTGTAGCTTAAGTAGCTTAAGCCTAAATCCGGCACTGTGCACAGTAGTGTCTTGTGTAAACACGCCCAGTACCTACATATCAGAACCTATCACTGCAACTGGGTTGATTGACACCTTGCTAATAATAAAGTTAAAGGCTTAATGGAGAAATTAACCATACTGTCATTTGTGGAAGTGGCCCAGTGAGATCAGGGTAAAGGCACATTGGGGCAAAATAGGTTGAGTTCCTACTCCTGCTATATGTATTTTGTATAGCAGGTAGGAACTTCACTCTCCAGGGCTGGCATCAGAACAATTCAGAACTTTTTTTCAGAAAAAAATAAGTCTGACTTCCTCATACAAAAGAGCTTCCTAGATTGTCTGGGCTACCAAAACTAATGTCTTAATGCAGTGGTATTCAATCTTTGGCCTTGTGGACCAGATCAGTAGAGTGGGGTCATTCCATGGGCTAGATTGAGCCCCACATCCCAGGATCAGGCCCTGTGTTGCTTCCATGCTGCTTCTGAAGGCCAGAGTTAGGCCCAGGTGGCCTGGAACTCCACTGCCCAGTCCTGTACACCAGGATTGGGCCCTGGCAACTTGCACCACTCCCACCCAGCCCCATTTGCTAGGATCTGGCCCCAAATGCCAGGATTAAGCTGTGCTACCCTGCATGCCTGATCTAGTGTGTAGGGCTTCAGGCTCTTCTATGGTCTGAAAATGTAGCAGGACAGAAGCAATGCCACTGCTCCACTACCACCGCATTTTCAGACCTGTGGGAAGCCCCGCAGGCTGAGTGACACGGCAGTGGAGGATCTGGCCCACAGACTGGGGCTTGAACATCCCCTTCCTAATGGATTCAGTGACAGATTTCAAGTACTGTAGGAGATGAGCCCAACATCTGCATTCATGAGTTAAGGTGTTGCTGGCAGACTAATTTTGGAACTTAGTGTGAGAGTACATTGAAAAGTGGGCCGCTTCCCTTACTTACCTCAATTTTATACTGGTTTTATACTCCATTGACTGCAATGAAACTACTCCAGTTATACACAAGTGTAGCAGAAAAGAATCATGTCCAGAGAGTATATGAACCATCAGATTATCAGCAGTACTGGGAGGAAGAGAGCAGATTTTGACATCTGGTAAGTAACCAGTAGTCACATATTTTTAACTATGACTCTTGTTTAAATATGATAGGATCTTCTCAAGCCCATCGTGATCCTAGTCATTTGGTGCTGCTTCAGCCACAAGGTAGCCCTAAGGGGATGCCTGAGGATTCCTGAATACTCAGTACTAGACAGCTCACCATGCTGTGGAGGAGATGGGGAGGAGTAAAGAGAGGCCTGATCCTTGACCAAAGCAGTGACATGCAGGACTCTGTTGCAGTTGTAACTAAGAGCAGCCCTTTGGATTCCCTGAGTTATACCAGGACCTAAAGTGGCCCTCAGGCAGCCCATGATTAAAAGCAGGAAAAGCTGTTTTTTGCTAGCTGTGCTGAGTGTCAGTGAGGCTGACCTGGGGATCTGACCAGCATTTTCCCAACTCTCTTTCTAAGGTAAGTAATTTTATATCTCAGAATGTTCTCAGGGGGTTATCATAAGCTCTTTGATATTATACCTGTATAGTTTAACAAATGCATGTTATGAAAAGGTTCTCACTGTTTCTACATTTATGCCTTTGCTTGCCTCTAAAAATTTAACAAGCAAAAGGGTATAGAAAATTCATATTAACTAGCTCATTAGTTCTGTTTTTAAAAGAAAGATTCTTTAAATCTTAGCTTTCTAATAACAAGTATGCTACATGGAGCTTAAACAACTTCATGGAAGAGAAAATTTCTTTTCTTACCTGGTGACGTATACAAAATTAAAACTCTGAGTTATGTAGTGGTTCGACCAGAGACTGGCCATTGGGGCATATGGGGCAAAGATCTGGTTTCACTGAACGCACTAGAAAACCTTGTATTGATTTCAGTACAGTCAGGATTTCATCCCTGGCTCCACTGCAAATTCTGTCATTGACCCACAGTATAACTTTGGTCAAATCATTTAAACTACAACAAGAGTGTTACTTAAATGTCCCACAGTTATATTCTGAGGCTTAATTGCTTGAGAAAAGTGTATTGAAATTCTTCAGTGAAATGTGACAGCAGAACACCTAAGTGTGACATATTTCTACAGGTCATTACTCTTTTGCATTCTCTATACCCTTTAACTCAAGCACTTGCATCTAAAGCCAGGGCATGCGCTTTTGAACTCCCTGCTGAAGAACCCTGTGGATACAAAGGGTGCGTGTCTGTGGTGAGAGAAGCACTATCTTACTGAAGTTGAGCAGAGAAAGGAAATGACTCAATCATCAAAAGGCCCTCCTTCCTCAGGGAACCGTCCCTAATCAGTATTATCCCGTTACAATAATACTATTTCAGAGGGACTGTGAACCAGAGCACTGCGTAGCCATGTAAACTGCTTCCTGTATTTGCCAAACAAAACAGCATTCAGCAATTAATAGAATTTCGCTATTAGCCCTATGATAAAACAACACAAACGTTGCTGCTAATCATATACTCATTCATGGTGCCATGCATCCCATCTGGAAAAACCCTTTTTGTTTTGGAGCTGCCCTTTACCTACTGTGCACTTTTGCCTGGAAAAAATGTTGCTAACATTTTGCTTGGCTTAAAATGTCACAGCTATGAAAATTGTCCTCATTACCCTTACAAGAGCTATTGCAAAGCTTCCTCATGGGATATTCCGATTAGTCATTGCTTTAGCACTAAGCTGGGCTACTTTGTGTTGCTTGCCAGGGATCCTGTAAAATCTCTACCTATTGGTACTTGATAATAGAAAGTGGCAACTACAAAAGTTGGCAATGAAAGCTATAGAATAACATGATGGGCCTTCCAGAGCTCTGGGACCTAGACTATTACAAAAGCTCAGCTCTTTATAATTAACTGTGATTAGACACAGACACAGATGGGCAGCATCTCAGCAACAAATGAACCATTTTTCCTCCTTAATTTCATAAGAGGGAATTTTATGAGGATGACAAGAAAATGCACCTTTTAATATTTTGTCTGTCTTTTACCATTGTCACTCTGTTTCACTCTTTTTTAACCATTAACAATTATTTACTACTGCTGCTGTCATGGAAGCATGGAGATGGTGGCAGTTGGGAGACTTGCTTTGTTACAAAGCCTTGTCTCAAGTGTATAGCAGTAAAGTTGTGTTATGTGAGATGGAAATTTCTATTGTTATGCACTGAATCTGTTGTTGCTGGAATCAATCAGGAATTGGAAACCCATTGTACCAGATACTGTATACACATAAAGTGAAAAACTCCCTGTCATATCAAACAAGAAGCAACAGGTGAATACAACAACTGGGTTAGTATCCAGTAACAGTGGGACCGTTCTGATTAATGTAATGAAAAGTGCAGTGCTGGTCATAGGTAAAGTTGAGGGTGCTTCATAAGCAGATCACTACTAACACTAAAGCTTATATATCTGAAAAGTAAACTAAAATAATTTATGGGCCAATACTGAAAACCAAACCCAGTAAAATCTACAGAAACATCAGTTTGCACCTACAACCAGGTATTTGCATGAGTGAATCAGGTAACTACCTGTTCAAACAAACAGTCAAATACCCAGTTCCCCAGCTAGCATGCAGAGTATCTCCCTGTATCCAACAACACAGGTGTTTGTTCATGGGGATAATATCATTATTGGACAATGACATATACATTTAGCATAAGCACTGTCTCATGCCTCATGAAAGATTGTGTCAAAACCTTCTTACACAGGTTCAGTTACAGAAGACAGGCTTTAGCAAGAGGAATCTTGGAGTTTGGGTGGTTTCTAAATGGAGATAGAAAGTCAAAATGTAGTTATATTTCTGGGTCTTTTGCTAATAGGACCTTTGGAATGTTTCAGTCAGGCAAAGAGTAAAACACTGCACAGGGAATAGAGCAGTAGGCTGTAAAATGAACCTTTTCTCATCTTGGAAACGTGTGCTAGAAATCTGAGTTAACTATTCTTGTTTGTTGCATCAATGGAAAGATCAGAATAGGAAGCTATTATAGATCATGGCTGCACTATAAATGGGGGCTTCTCATTCAAGAGGTAAAACTCATGATACAAGTCCATGCATGATATAATGAGTCATGAAGTCAATGGGGATGATTTTTGTCCCGACATGTTTTGTTATGTGTGCTACAGATGAGAGATATTGATGATATAGTGACAAATGTAATACTTTGTTTCAGCTTCTGCGGCTTCAGGAATGCACAAAGTCTGCCCTGTGAGAATAAGTGAAAACAGACGGCCACATAATGAGTCCAGAGGGGTTTATGGAGCAAAGGGGTTTATGGAGTAATGAGGAAATCGCATACTTGATGGAAGCCTAGCCAAAAATAGTATCAAGGAAGCAGCACTTTTACTTAAGCATTTTGTATACGTATAGCAGGTGGGTCTGACCAAGGAATATCCAGATTGGGATTTCAGCTTTGAGGTTCAAAAAGGGAGGGTGGTGGTTCCAACTCAATATGAACAAGGCATAGGTAGCAACAAGTTGTGACAAAAAAATTAAATGCTCTCCTCAAGAGAAGCCTATTCATCTCTCTGTGGTTCAGTTCTCCCTATCTATCTATCTATCGTCTTCCTATAACACCAGTTTTTTCTGTCATCCTGGGCGTGTCCACATGTTCATTAAAACGCCTTAGGTACTGCACTTTTAGTTTAGTACTAGCTTAATAAAGTACTAACTAAATGTGCAGTAACTAGAGTTACTGTGCATTAGCACCAGTGCACAATTTTTTTGTGACGCTTACTGTGCATTAGCCTAATAACACTGCACAGTAGGCTATTAACCGCCATGCTACTGTGCAGTGTTATTAGGCTAATATGCAGTAAGCATCTTATATAGATGCAACCCCATCTCTTGTCACAATGGTATAGCACCTAGCACAATGAAATTCTATTAGATGTTACTGTAATACAGTTATAAAGGAGAAGAGGTGGCCTGAAAGGTACAAAAAGTATGGGGCAGGGTAGGAACTGTGACAACAGTAATATATAAACAGTTCAAATAGAAAGTTCGTGATTGATTTTAATATTGTTACAAAAGTGTCTCCTAAAAACTGAAGAATGATTTGACCTCTCTTTAGATGTTGTGGGGAAAAACACAATAAATAAATGAAAGTTTCTGTACTGAAATCTTTATTTTTTTCTCAATAAACTCACAATGTTCTCCAGCATGGGGACAATTCTGGACTATTGAAATATCCCTTGTCACAGAAATGGTTTTTAACATTCCTCATCATAATTGTAATCTGCCACTGGTGTTAAAAGTATTGGAGAATAAAATTAGAGCTGTGGTTCACATCTTGATGTAAACATGAAACATTCAGAGCTTCTCCCAGCTCCTGAAGAAGACATGGAGCCTACTTCTTCCCTCCTTGTAAAGTCAATGAAATTATAGTAGTGGAAATAAGAAGAGTCTTGAGTGTAGACTCAATAGGGTCCGATCAACTAAAAAGAAAGTTCATATGAGGGTTAGTGAAAGAAAAATGAAAACAAGAACACCAAACCTCTGGGCTCCCAGGTTTATTTTGAACACGAATCATGAGAAAACAAAACAACATATAAAATCCCAGGGGTGTTGTGGCCTCTGATCACAGTCCTTTCACGCAGCTTAAATCCAGAAATGTAGAAAACAGCTGAAATCAGAAATCCAGCAGTTCTGCCCCTTATGTGCTCTCTGTCCTGGACTCAGACAGCAGCTCTTGAAACTAGCTCAAGTTTCTTCTAAGACTAACAAAGCTTAGCTGCCCCATAGTCTTTCCCAACTGAAAGTGCCTCCTTGAATTGTCTCAGCCCCATACCTGCTACTTGTTTCAGTCAAGTCTTTATCAGATCACCCTGGAGTGGTACCAAAGAATGCAATGCTCTATCACAAAACCTGAGTCTTGTCTAGGATAAGGAAAAGCCATAGCCCGTGGCTTATCCCTTGAAATTTGAAAAGGGTGACTATCCAACCCATCCCCGCTATCTGTCTTGTACATCTAAGGAAGAGATAGTCAACAAGCTTTTCTCTGCCTCAGCACATGCAATATGTCTAATATCTTCAGGTTTTGATTCATAGGTGGGCAAGGAATAGTCCTAATTTTTACCACTGCCATATATTCCAATGTCTCCAGATGAATAGGGACAACAAACCATTTAGTGCAGATTTTATTTAATCAATTGGGAGTCTAAATGGACTTAGGCACCTAACAGTAATTCTATTCCACCCTGCTTGACCACCTGAAAATCCTTTAATGCAGAGCTGAGCAACTTCTAAGTGGCTAGTGGCCAAAGCTACAGTCCCCCCGGACCACACGCCATGTGGGTGTCCCCCCTCAGCACTGTGTGGGCACCCTCCCGCACCTGCACTCTGCACTCTCCCCCCAGATGCACTGCATGCCTTCACAGCCCAGGCTCACCCTCAGCTCCCCATGCTGCACCACCCTACTCCCTAGGGTAGGGGCAGGAAGTGCAAGCCAGTGGAGGGAGGAGGAGCCCAGAGACTGGCTGCTGTTGCCAGCTGGACAGCCATACTTTAATGCATCTACTTTGTAACACACAATCATCTTGTCCTTAAGACTGAGTAAGAAAAAATGAAGTGAGGAAAAAGAAGACTCACTCATCTTTTCTATTAACCACTTCGCAAGTACTCAGACTGAGTGGAACAGAATTGCATTTAGCTACCTAAATCTACTTATGTGCCTAATAGGTGGAATAAACTATAGTCCTCAATGTCTCTCATCCAGTTCCTTAAAAGAGGACAGTAATTAGTAATGGCAATATTAATAACAGAAAACTCGTAAGATTCTTTTTAATGAGCAAACACATCTTAAAGGAGCAGTTAAAATATTGTGAAGCCATTTCAGTTTTTTTATTCCTTCAAAACTATACCATCCTCAAAGCCAGAAATGAAATTCTCATTTCTCTAAACTTCTCCACTCCTGTTTTGCCTAGTTTTACCAAAATAATTTGAAACAGAACTCAGTTTTCCTTAAATTTTGCTAGCTTTACATCCCATACATATGTAAGGCTAGCTAGCATAGATATAGATATAGATATAGCTATAGGTGGGTATCTATGCTAGCTAGCCTTACATATGTATGGGATGTAACGCTAGTGTGTGTGTGTGTGTGTGTGTGTGTGTGTGTGTGTGTGTGTGTGTGTTATATATATATATATAAAACCCAAGACAGATTACAAATGAATCCTTTGTTTATTATGGCAATTTATGAGGAAAATCTTTAAGATAACAAAATTAATTCACAACAGTGGTGGCCTGTTAAATTAAAAACCTTGGACAGCATACGAAGAAAAAATAGCTGGCTATGTTCGACAAAGGTTAAAAAAAAATGTGTCTGGGATGATAAATGTCCAGGACAAAATTATTGTCCAGGATCAAAAATTACTGGGAACAACAATATAATTAAGAAAGATAACAGAGTCTAGAATTTAAATATTTCCTGCTTGAATGGAAAGGGCTAAATCCTGACTTCTTTTGTTAAACCAGACTCTTACTGACTTCACTTTCATTTTGATTTGAATAAAGGTCACAGATCACAGACTCATAGAGCAGTAGGGCTGGAAGGGACCACCAGAAGTCATCTAGTCTAACCCCCTGCCTGAGACAAGATGATCTCTAACCAAACCACCCTATGCAAATCCATTTTCTAACCCATTACCAAACTACACAATCAGCCCTAAAAAACACAAGACATAACTCTGTAATCTGCCACAGGTAAAGCAGGAAGACCACAGTAGTTAATGTTCTGCTGCTACAAAGGTTGTTAAAATATGCTTGAGAGATCCCAAGAAAAGAGGCATGCCTCCACCTAGAGTAAGACAAAATCTCCCACAGTCCATACCAATTTGACCATACGATAAAATTCCTTCATGACCCCAAATATGGCAATCTGTTTGACCCTGAGTCGGGAACCTCTGGGTTTAAGTCACAGCAGAAGCATTGGCACACCCCAGTCAATACCCCAGCCTGGCTGCAGCCAACATCCAATACATCTGAGGAAGGCTTAAAAAAACCCTCATTCACATAGCAGCAGGAAGGGAAAAAATTCCTTCTCAGCCCCATGTGTAAACCAGTAAAGCCCAGAAACATGGTTTCTACCCACAGGAGAACATAGGCACAGCTATGTCTCAATCATCCCTGACTGATGCCTGTCCAACCTCTTCTTAAACATCTCCAAGGATGGAAAGTCCATATCTTCCCTGGGCAGTCTATTCCACTGCTTCACTGTTTTAACAGTGAAGAGGTTTTTCCTGGTATCCAATCCCAACCTACTTTGCTGCAACTTCAAGCCATTAGTACTCGTCCTCCTCTCTGCAGCAAGACAAAAAAGATGTTTTCCCTCTTCTTTATGGCAGCCCTTCAGGTATTTGAAGACTGTTATCATGTCCCCTCTTAAGCATCTTTTCTGCAAGCTGAACATACCTATTTCCTTCAACCTCTCCTCATATGACCTGCCTTCCAAGCCTTTTGTCATCCACCTCTGGGTCCCCTCTAACTTCTCCATGTCCTTTTTAAAATGTGGAGCCAAAAATTGCACACAATACTCTAGATGAGGCCCAACCAGCATTGAGTAGAGAGGCACCATTACCTCCCATATCTTGCACCTAATGAATCTATTAATGCATCACAAAACTGCATTCACCCTTTCTGTAGCTAAATCACACTGCAGACTTACATTGAGTCTCTGACCTACCAAGACTACCTGATTCTTCTCTGCAATGCTGCCATCTAGCCAGAAGGCATCCATCTGTAATTGTGGTTTTGATTATTCTTTGTGAGGTGTAACACCTTGCATTTGTCAGCAATGAACTTCTTAGCTCCAGACAAGCTTTTCCATCTGTCAAGATCTTTCTGAATCTCACTCTTGTCTTCTGATGTGTTTACAATCATTCTCAGTTTCTGAGTAATAGATCCTAGTCTGTAACCTAAATAAGAGTTTGGAAAAGCTGTTCCCTGAACACATACCACACTTTTCCCTGTTTTTCTACTTCAGACTTTAGAAGTGGGTGAATAGGTAACCAGCACTAATCAACAACATGACTGGGAACAAAATAAACAGGGTTCTAATAGAGGCTAATATGTGTTTAGGTGCAGGGTACAAAATAGCCCTTTCTAATAGTTAGGCAAGATGGCAAGATATATGGTAAACTGAAGTAGGGTAGTTTATTGCCAAATTGCACAGGTAATGTTAAATTTAACAAAGCTGTCCTAAAGTGACAATGGTGTTTGTTTTATACACGAAACAAGAGCTTTTTCTGCATTAAAAAGCATTAGGGAATGCTTCTAATGTCAGAATGATTTATTTAATTACAATACTCTCTAGAGACCCACTGTTATCAGAAAGGGCAAATGGACTGAGCTGGATGTCATTGGCAACCAGTTAACCTGTCAGCCTAAGGAACAACAGCAGGATCCTTAAAAAAGGCCAATCAGGAGGAGCTCCAGGAGGAGGTCTCTTGTGACTCTCCTGGTTTTATGCACATTCCAGTTATGAGAAGAGAAGAAAGGAATCATAGAAAATTAGGGTTGGAAGGGACCTCCGGAGATCACCTAGTCCCAACACCCTGCTCAAAGGAGGACCAGCCCCAACTAGATCATTCCAGCCAAAGCTTTGTCGAGCTCGGTTTTGAAGGATGGGGTTTCCACCACCTGTCTGGATAACCTGTTCCAGTGTTTTACTACCCTCCTGGTGAGAAAATTCTTCCTAATATCTAATGCAAACTTTCCTTGCTGCAACTTGAGACAGTTGCTTTTTGTTCTGTCATCTGCCACCACTGACAATAGCATAGCTCCATCCTCTTTCAACCCCCCTTTCAGGTAGTTGAAGACTATTAAGTTACCTCTCAGTCTCCTCTTCTCTAAACTAAATAAGCCCAGTTCCCTCAATCTTTCCTCATAAGTCATGTCTCCCAGCCCCTTCACCATTTTTGTTGCTGTCTGCTGGACTCTCTCCAATTTGTCGACATCCTTTTTGTAGTGGGGGCCCCAAAACTGAACACAGTACTCCAGATGTGGCCTCACCAGTGCTGAATAGAGGGGAATAATCACTTCCCTTGACCTACTGGCAACACATCTACCAATGAAGCCCAGTATGCCATTAGCCTTCTTGGCAACAAGGGCACACTGTTGGCTCATATTCAGGTTATTGTCCACTATAACCTCCAGGTCCTCTTCTGCAGAGCTGCTGCCCAGGCAGTCAGCTCCCAGGCTGTACCGGTGCATGGGACTGTTCCATCCTAAGTGCAGGACTTTGCACTTGTCCTTGTTGAACCTCATGAGATTTCTTTTGGGCCAATCCTCCAATTTGTCTAGGTTACTCTGAATCCTAGCCCTACCCTCCAGCATATCTACTTCTCCCCACAACTTGGTGTCATCTGCAGACTTGCTGAGGGTGCACTCTATGCCATCTTCCTTCTAACTTTTTCCTTACTTTCCTAGAAGTGTGAGATGTAAACACAGCTATGTCCACTGTTAAAAACTGATATCAGCTCTTAGCATGGTAATCCTTGGACTGAGATTAAGACCCAAGCTTTTCTTAAGCAGGCATCATAGTTTGATGCCCTGCATGTACCCTGCTGATTTAATACATCAGACAGATATTGTCTGTTATGCTGAAGTACTTCTGAAGAAGCTGATAGCAATTTTTAACATGAGGGAGGCTATGTTTACAGTCACACTTCTAGGAAAGTGAGGAAGAAGTTAGAAGAAAGGTGGCTAGAGTATAAAGGGATGTGTCTCTGTATGTGTTTTCTGCAGTGCAATGATAATGAGGAGACAGCTATCCCTCCTCCCATATGTCCTGCCATCTAGAAAAAAAGAGGATAAAAAAAAGCAAGGGAGGAAGGGGGAAAGGTTGTGTGGTTAAAGTGGGTGGGGTAAGACTACTGCCCATTATGTCTTATCTTCCCCCACAGAGGCACAAACACTCCTTCAGAGAGGGTCATGCAAAATAGTCTTCAAAGTGATAGCAAAGGAAGCAAGTGAAAAACATCTTATAAAAAAGGACAATGTTTTAAAAAATTCCTTAATTTTTGTTGCCTGACTCATCTAAAATAGACTTTTTGCATTCTACAGCCCTACATAGTGAATATGCGTAGACCAAGTTAGGCAAGTTGTCTCTGAAAAGCAAATTTTGTCTCTTAGCTGCAGGAAATGTCCCCTCCCCTCCCTAATGTAAAGTGCAGAATGACTCAGTATGTGCTGGGCTGTAGTAAAAAAAGGAAGTGTGTAGAGACTTGACAGCGGCAGAACCTGAACTGTACTAAGCACTGGGAAACTCCTGTGGCTGGGTGGGAAAGCTGTGAATAAGTTGTGAGTGGAAGGGCACCTCACCATACATATAGCTGGGGTTTCATTTTATTTTCTCATCTTAAACACATTTTTTTTTTACAGAGAGCAGTAAGAGCACAGTCCACCATAATCTAAAACGGCCCAAGGACCAAAATCGTACCGGTCTAACTCCATTGACTTTGATAAATTTGCATCAAACTTCCAGCCCATGTGAGCTAACTAGCTGAAGTCTCAGTCCTGCAAGCTGCTGAACACTCTCTACTACAGAGTGCTGAATTCAGCGGGAACTGAATGGACACAGCAGCTTGTAGGAGAATCTCAAACACACACAACAAATTGGACAATAGTTTGGTCCCAGGAAAATGTAGAGATAAAGGAGTAAGTTTTAAGGCAGTGATTCTCAACCATGGTGCTGGGGAAGCCTGGGGTGCTACCAGATTCTTTGAAAGGTGCCCCAAAGTGTAAGGCAATAAGCAGATAAACCAGATTCAGGCTTGTCCCTGTCTGGACTGTCTCTCACTTCTATTGTCCAGTTCCTGTGTAAGGAGGTAAGCACTGTAATATATAACCTAGTTTTTGAAATTGGATGTCACACAATTCACAAAAGTTATGGAGGGGTGCCTTGAAACCAAAAAAGAGCTTCCTTTCCTTAAAACAATGGTTCTTGGTATACCAGAACAGTGTTCTAGCCTGAGCAGGCAACATGAAAAAAAGTGAGAACCAAGGAATTATTTATTTATATCCTGCTCAGTCCAAATGAATAAGAGAAGGTAGGGAGCTGTTAAACAGCAGGAGATAGGGGACTATTAAAGAGCAAGATGCTGTTTAGGGCAATATGAGGGCAAAAAATGTGGGAGGGGTGAAGTGAAATAAACCACAAGGTTTACTGGAATAGAACTGCTTGACTGCATCTATTTGTATAATGAATCATGATTATAGAAACAACACATGGAAGGAATTTGCAACTCAAATAACAGAGATGTTTAGTGCTAAATTTCTCTCTCCAAAAAAGGGATGTACATAATTATGACTGGAGAGGGCACAGAAAACAACAAGCTCTTATTTGGCCTCTCATAATAGAATAACAAGGAAACATTTGCGGACATTGAAAAGTAACACATTTAAAATGATAAAAGCACTTTTTATCTAATTCACAATTAAACTATTGCCCTCACTACCATTGCAAGTTCCTGAGTCTTAGCATTAACAAATTTCAAAACTGGACCAGGCACTTATGCAGGTAATGAAAACATTCACAGGCAGATTTGTTACGGGAAAAATGGTTGTACAATTGACTTTTGCTGCTGTTGGAGGCATGATCTAGACCAAATGAACCACTGAACCTATCCAGTATGACAATTCCTATATTGTCCACACTACTATCATAATACTAAGACATACTCTTTGCATGCAGGCCATTGATCTCAAAAAGGGTTTGGAAATCTTAGCGTGAATAAACAGAAGAGTCCTGAGGACTGATGAGGAACATTTTCTATTCTAAGGATTCTGTACCTGAACATTATATAAAAGGCATGAGTATTAAAAGCTAGGTGTGCTGTTTGTCATATGAAGCATCGGGCTTCCTCATGAAAAGGTGCATCTGAACACACAGGAAAAGCTACCAAGCTAGATTTTTGCACAACTCTTTCAAAACAAAATGTATCAGTTTTGGACATGGACCCATTACATTTGTAATTAGTTTTACATCTGTGTGAACAAGGAGCAAACACATAATTCACAAGGCTACACCAGCATAGTTTACTTGAAGGTGGTATATAATTACTCTGGGAAAAATCAAGAGTAAAATGATACTAGTAGCTACAATGTTATAAGCTTTATGTTTGCTATGATCTGTTCGCCTGCCACCTGGTGTCAAGTATCCAGGTTGTAACCATATAGGTCTAAAGCAGTGGTCTCCAAAGTGGGGTGCGCACACCCCAGGGGATGTTCAAGACGATCCATTGGGGTACAGGAAGAAAATATTAGAACTTCTATTTATATGTGTATTTATATATTGGGGGTGCGTGCTCAAAAATGTTTTACTGATAGGGGTGCACGAATATAAATATACATATATTGGGTGTGCATGCTCAAAAATTTTTTACTGATAGGGATCAAAAAAGTTTGGAGACCGCTGGTCTAGAGGAAAAAGCGATCAGGGCTCATGGTAGAGGTGATCTCTTTTATTAGACCAACAAGATTTTTGCAAAAAAATGTCTTTAATTGCAAGCTTTCAGGCACAAACACCCTTTATCAGGCATTTGAAAAAAGATTGTAAAAGTTCTCCTGGGAAGAAATGAAAGTTCATATTTCATAGGATTTCACAGAGGAGTCAATAGATGGAAAACTCCTCTGGGCAGGCAGTTCTTAGCTGGAAGAGTCTCTCAGCGCTCCTGTGAGGCTGTGATGATGCAAATTACCTTTGACAAAGGCAGAAGCAGTATTTCAGGTCTCAGAATGTGAAAGATGTTTTCTGCTTGGGAAATTATGAAGATTTAATTTTTTTAAAATCAGCTAAAATTCAGTATCTTCCATGTGTCAGTTATCCAGGCTGTAGCCGTATTGGCCGTGTCAAGGCACTGTAATACTACTCACTGTGAGCAACTACTCCTGGACATCTTCCTGTCTGTCCAATCCAGCGCCTGGTGTAATTTACATCAGAGCAAGTGTCATGTGTCCAGGCTCTAGCTATTAAAAACTGGCAGGACAAGTGTCATCAAAACATCAGAAAAAACTATACAAGAAGATGTGGGAATAAATATCAGCTAACAGATTAAAGGCAAGAGTCGTACTCATCTTGAAGAAAGGAGATCCTGCTAATCCAACTATGCATAAGTTTGTCATGCCAAAAACAATCATGCCGTAAGTGAATGTGAAAAAGTGAAAACAGCAATTTACAGCATAAGGTCATATAATTCAGTCTGGAGTGAAACAAAATGATATGACAATTCCAAATAAGATTACTGCGACAATAAAAGCTATGTATACAAATGCCTGTGGTTTTGTAAGAATAAATAGAAAATTAAGCAAGTGCTTCAAGATAAAGTTTGATGAAAGAGAAAGAGACATGAAGTATCATAGTTTGTCATCCTGTGGTTAAACGGGACATTATAAGTAAGTTGTAGAACATGACATTGTATCATCAAAATTTATGGTTATATGTCTATTTCAGCACTGGCCAGCATGTTTGAATTAATGCTGATACCCTTTACTACCTTGTAATATCAGTGTGCTTGATGTGGCCTGACATGAAATGTCAAGAAACAAAGCAGTTATAGCTGGAAAAGGGGCAGCAGACAAAGTGTTGACATGCAGCATCTTTGAAGCCATAGAACAAATAGATTTTTGTGTACCTTGGCAGACCAATCAGTGTCGACAGTATCATCAAAAACAAGTTAAAATGGAGATGTGCATTGGCTGTAGGACCTGCACAGAAAATGATGAAATTATGTACCAATAAAAACATTCTGTTTGGTAACAAAATGCATATTTATCAAAACAGTGATAACAGTATTACTCTGTGGACTGGAAATAGCAGCTTTAAATAACATGAACATCAAAAGCCTGGAGGCAGTAGAGATGAGAGCTCTTGGAAAGAAGGCAGGTCTGAAATGGAGTGATTCTGAGACAAATAAAGGATCTGGAAAGAAAGCAGAATGTGAAATAAAGGCATTAGACTGCCTATAATTGAAAAAATTATGGTGGAGGAGACACAGTGGGAGACAAACAGGTGACAGAATGGCAAAGAAAATCATGCACACACAACCTGGAGACTGACCATTGACTGGATGGCTGGATACTATCATGACTGAATTATGCTGAATGGAGGAACAAGCCCTGAAGAGAATGGGTGGCAGGGTTATAGTATTGTTGCCCATATCCATGAAGCTGCTCTGAAATGGAAAAAAGAAAATATAACATGTGACGGGCTAGCTGGCAGTGACCTAGCCTAGGGGTTTTGAAAGGGCAAAAGATGATTGGAGGACTTGGGATTCCCTTTCTGCACCAATCAGGGCCCAGAGACTCAGTCCCCCCCTGTGTCCCGATTAGCCCCTTGGGTCAGCTGGAGGGGGATAAAAGGGGCAGCATGGACTGACTCAGGAGAGAGACCAGTGAGGGACAACAAGGAAGGGGATTCACAGAGCTGGCAAGAACTGAGCCAGTGGGGCAGAAGCACTGCCCTGAAAGAGCAGGGCCTGCAGGCAGCAGCGGGACCCTCAGCAGCACGGCATGCGGCCGGCAGGAGAGGCTCCCCACTGGGCTCCAGGATCCCCCAGGAGAGGCTGCAGCCAGCAGGAGAGGCTCCCCAGCTCCAGGAAGGATCTGAGCAGTGACCTGAGAGGTTCCCAGCTCTCCTTCCAGCTCCTCTAATGAGAGGTCAGGCAGCTTGACATGAGGCCGGGGCACCGGGAAGGTCAAGACTCTTAGCAGCCTGGAGCAGTGCCACCAGTGGTGGCTGTGTGGCAGTGTTCCTGCCTACCACACAGGGGATCTGGTTCAAGTCCCAGTTGAGGTGACTTGGGTGAGTGAAATAACAAGAAGCAAGTCTCCTTGCAGTGGAAAGGGGCCATTGTGTTTCCTTTCTCCAGGTACTGAGGCCCTATATTTCCTTGTCATTTTGCGCCTTTTTATATTTCACCAATCTGTATTGTTTGTTTTGCTGTTTGTGTTTTATATTTTGTTAACCCTTTTTTTTGGTAAGTGATCGTAAGTGTCAAACCTTTGTTGAATCCTGCCCCCTTGGGGCATTGTAGTGTCCACTGTACCCTCTGATTTATGCCTGTTCTGTTCCCAGTATTAAAAGGTATATGGTTAAGTCCTCATTGGTGGTCTGGCTCTGCTCTACAGGGGGAGGACAGTCCCTACACCTCCCACAGCACTTGTGCACCTGCTTTGATCCCTTCAATTGGAGAAGGGATACCTCTTGGAGTACCGCCCGGGTTACAAACATATTAAAGCTTCTGTCTTGGCCAAATTCCAATTCAATTAATTACATTTTTGCCTTCTTAAATTTTTCCTGAAGTTTCAGCTGGACAATAAGTTCTTAAACTGCCCACCCTGTGATGCTGAGTAACACAGCAGCGTGTTGTGAATCTCCTCTATTTGTGGATGATGTGATCCTTGTCTGTGACTTGAATAATAGCTGCTAAGAAGTTTTGGGATCCTTCAGGTTGAAAGCTATTTTGTAAAGTCATAATGTGGGAGAGAAACAAAGAACAAAAACAAAACAAAACATACAAACAAAAACCCCAAGTAGTAGCCTTGCTTTAAAGCATCCCATTCAGTGAAGTATTCTTGATTAAGGTGCTGATAAAATCCCACGTCTGCCTTTTAGCAGATGGAAGATAGGGAAAAAATCACTGCAAAAACAGAGGGGAGAAGAACAGTTAGAAAAAACACACAAGCACTGGATTATGCAACACAGATTATCAACATGATGCATGGCTCTGAAGATAAGAGGAAAGCAAAAAATCAAATGTCTGTACTCTCAGCAAAGAAAAGTTTCATTCAGCTTTCCCATTCACTCCATTTGAGTCCAAACTTGCTTTTGCTTAATCCAATGGCAATTCTCCCTGTCCCAGGGGTACAATCACAGGGGTCCATAGGGGGACCCAGGATGCAGGCTACACACCCACAGAAGAAAGACCCCAAAATCAAGAGTTACTCACCCACTTTAGGAATCCAGATGCAGGACGAACAATGCCAAAGAGAGAAGCCTGCACAGTTCATCAGCTGCACTTATCTACAGCTGGGATTGGCAGGTGATATCACGAGTGATTGCTGGCTGGCTGGAATAAAAGTGGACACAAGCCAGCAGGAGCAGAGAGCGAGAGAAGCAGTGGAGGCTGCAGAGGCTCTCCACACTGGTGGCAGGCAGCGCCAGTGTGCGAAGGAAGACTCCGCCTAGGGAAAAGCATCTCAGGCAGCAGCAATTATACCACTCCTCCATGCTGGTCATGGGCAGCACTAACATGCAGGAGAAAATTCCTCTCTGGGAAGAGTACAGGGGATGACAGAGGCTCTCCCCACCAGACACCCACAGCCCCAGAGCACTGGAGAGGAGCTGATCAGGGAAGGGATAGAGGAAGCCCTCAGGGAAAGTGGAGAGCAGAGCAGCATCAGGAGACACAGGCAGACACAGGCTCTAAGGCCGGATGGGAGCAAAGGCAATTTAGCTTGATCTCCCCTTTTTCTTTAGCTGCCTTCTTTTCTTTGTGTATTCCTGTTTCATATCTTTCTTGCCTGTGCGTATTCCTTTGTGGTTTTCCTATTTTGTCCTTATTTTCTCTTTTATTGGTATAGTGAGGGGATCAGGGTGCCACCCTGATACATGGGCTGACTACGAGAATTAACAAGCAGCTGACAAGCAGTGGGAGAGGCATCCTCAAGGGGTGAACCCACAGCAGACCTGTGACCCAGAGGAAAGAAGAAAAGATTAGGAACTGATACCAAAGGGGCATGAGAAGTAAAGACCATCAGGACCGGAGGGTCAACCGTATTGAAATCAGGTGGCCCATCAGAGGTTGGTGCATGGATGAGGTGTAGGGCAGGTGGAGCCCCAAAAATATCCATCAGGAGGAGTGTTTAATCCTCAGGGACCTCCAACAGGGAACCCCAACACTGAAGGTACATTCAAAGTCATGGCAGGCAAGTTCTGGGGTATTCCCTGGGGTGACTGAGGCCCCTTTCAGAGATTGAATGAAGCCTCACCACACCTACCACCAGGTACCTGCGCCAAGGCAGCACAGGAACGGATATTCAAAGCAAGATGGTCACACTCCCAATGATTACTGTGATGTAGTATCAGACTTTTAGCTTTTAATAATAGTTGAGGGACCTGAATCTCTTCAGCCTCCGCAAGAGAAGGCTGATAAGTGATCTTCTGGCCATCTACAAACTCACTGGGGGGACAGCAGGAAATAGGGGATACGATGTTTACCAGAGCGCCTATTGAGGTAACTAGAAACAATGGCCACAAACTGAAAGACAGCAAATTTAGACTGGACATAAGGAAAAAATTCTTTACAGTGCAGGTTGCCAAAATATGGACTATGCTTCCAAGGGAGGTGATGCTGTACCCTTCCTTGGAGGTATTTAAGAGGAGATTGGACAAAAATCTGGCTGGGGTCATCTGACCCCAACACTCCTTCCTGCCTAGGGCAGGGGGTTGGACTTGATGCTCTAATAGGTCCCTTCTGACCCTAAAATCTATGAAATCTATGAAATATGGACCTGAACAATCTCTTCACCAGGCACTGACATCAGTAGGAGTTGCAGCACTTATCACCAGGATGTTTTTAATCAAATATTTGCAAAATACAGCACCAACATAGAAGACAGAATTCTGAACTAATACTAGTTGGCTTTTGTTCTGCTCAGAGGCCCATGAGAAATTATTTTGATGCTACCAGAGAAGAGAATGTTAAATACTAAGGCCACAGCTAGTAAAGCATTTTGCTGACAAATGTGAAGCTCCCCAGTCCAACTCATGGCATTTCAGAAAGCTGACAGATTTTCGCTATTGAGTCAGAAGGGTGGGGGAAATTAGAGCTCTGCTTTGGAGCTGACCCATCTGAGGAGCAGTGTGTCTGCAGCTTCTCTTGCACTTTGGAGCACCTTCTTCTGAACCATCATATCATGATGGTTAATTTGTTGTGGGATTGGGGACTTTTAAAGTACCCTGCAGCCATGCGCTTCTGTAAGGACATGACTGTAGAGCACTTTCAAGGGGCTGATCACACAACAAATGTAACTTCTGTCTTAGCCTTTAAAGTGCTACAAGTCCCTGAGTGCTTAAAATCCAGTGCTATACAGATACATGGTCCTTCCACCCCAACCTACTGAAGCATTACAAAATGGCCATGAAGACAAACAGCAGTACTGCTCTTCACAATAAGATTCTATGCATGCCTCTTGCCCTATGGTCCCAAGAGGTCCCAAAAACAGCATACAGGAGAGTGCATACAGGAGAGTGCTCATGGACTGTCAACCCTGCTTCCTGCCTCCTGGAGCATACAAACATTTTAGGAAGTGCTTCAAAAAGAAGCAATTCAAAGAGTCCTCATTTTTAGCGGGTATTTTTTAAAGTGCTTTGGCTACTTTTGAAGTGCTACTTTAGCCATGCACATGTGTTCTCCTGCTATTTGGCACTCTTAAAGGTATTTCAAACCATGCTTGTCCAGGACCTAAATCTGGCCTGCTACACTGGTTTCTGTTTTATGAATAATACGAATTTGACTTGATCCTCAGAAGTACGACCTACCCACAACACCTGCTTCAAGTCAGGATGAGGAGTCAATGCTACATAAATATGAAAATCAAGCCAATTTTACATATTTTCAATGGCCAGATATGAAACCCAGCATAGCTAATGAAAGACCCTCTTGACTTTAGTTGGCTTTGAAGCTGAACCATAACACAAACATTTCCCATATTTTAGTAAGCAGGCTACATTAATTGAGACATTTCTACGTAAAGGAAGCAGAAAGGTGGCAACCACTTCAAATGTTTCCAGTTCATTTTCAAACACAAAGCATTTTAATACATAGTATACTATAGTGATATGCCTATTTGTGGTGAAGAATTGAGAAAATCAGTGGGACTACTTGTCCAGTTAGGTGATACTTAATCTAAGGAGTAAGGAGTGCAAAATCTTGGCTTCAGATTGCTAACACAATTTCCCCATGCACACAAAATGCATCTGATTACAACCTATGTGTGTGAGAAGTTACTGAGCCTTCATCACAAGTGGCAAGGAAGGAGCTGTTATCCATTGGATGACATGTGGGGCTGGGATTCAGAAGATATGGAGAGAAATCCTGTCTGTCTCTAAAAGTCAATGGAAGCATCACCATTGATTTAAGTGAGGACAGAATTTAACTCTGGCTCCAGGCTGTCTCTGCCCCTGAGTTGCTGTTTGAATTGGGCAAGACAAACTCTCTGTAAAAGCACTCTATGCTATGTAAGGATAATGTACAACTTTATTCAAACAATGGGCCTTTTTGTATTGTCAAGCGTTTTCAGAATCTAGCCATATTCTCTTTTATAAAATGGCTGATGCAGTAGGTTTCACGTGGATCACTTTGAACAGGAGAAGTCAGCCTGAAAGCCAAAATTTAAAAATGTCTCAATAGCAAAGAAATCATAGAGAAATAGGGTTGAAATGGACCTCCAGAGGTCATCCAGTACAAACCACTACCTGAAGCAGGATCATCCCTATCCAAGCCATCCTATACAATCCATAATTTAAACTCTTTGTAAAACTGCTGTCTATCCTGACATGACACAAGACATAATACCCTAACCTGCTGTGAGGGAGAGAAGGAGCTGGCAGGCTCCGGGGCTCCGTGCCCAGGTGCAAACCCGCTAATCACACGCCCACAGGCCCAAGACGCTGGGCGGGACCTCACCTTTTCAGGTGCACAGAGAAGGGAGGCACTGGCATGGCAAGGGCCGGCATAAAAGAGATGCCGGAGCCGGCCAGAAATGGGGTGGTGGAACCGGAAGAAGGCAGCGGAGAAGCTGAAGCTGGCCGGAGCACATTCCAGCAGATGCGAGCCGTCCTCAAACTCGGCAGGACCCTTTGGAGGAAGGGTAAGCCCCAGCTGGGTTTTTGACCCCGGGCAGCTGACCTCGCAGGGCCATGAACTGTTTGGTGCCTCCCGGGAGTGGCTGGAACCCGGCAGAAGCCGGGTACCGTATAAACTGGAATATAAGGGCAATCACTGTCTGGGAAACCCATAGCTCCTGTAGGAAGGGGCAGAGCCCTAACGAACCCAGAGGATCTCATTGAGAGTTAGAGAAGGGGTTTCAACCCCACGCCATACAGGAGGATATCGGAGGACAGCTGCTGAAGGTCGAAGCAGTCACTTCAATCCAGAGAACTCCTGTCCATAGCATTTGTGTTTACCTTTGCCTTTTCTTTTATGGACGATCTGGGGTGATCTACGGACACGTGGCCTGGCCAGATAGCCGGCCACCTCCCAGTGGAACGGGCGAGGGTGTAGGGGCGGCGGAGCCCTCATTGATGCGGGACCCGCGGGATGCCGAGGAGTCTCATTTTTGGACGACACGCACCAGACCATGTGAACCAATTAATATTACCATCAAAGTCGTGGCAGGAAAGGCAAGCGTGTGTAAAACGCCCAATCCCAGGTGAGCTGCTCCTTGGCAACCGGTAAGCGGCCCTGATGCGGGGAGGCAGTGGAGGCCTTATCCCTGACACTGGTGCATTGGCCGGGAAGTCGGCAGCGGCTTCCCCGACAGTACTAAGTAGTCCAGATGGAGCACCAGCCTGGACTGATGGGGACCTGATGGCCCAGGTGAACCTGATGGCAATGAACCTGATGGCCCAGGTGCTGCAGCAACAGCAGCAACAGGCCATGAGACAGACAAGTATCCAGGAGCATTTGCTCCAGCATCAGGTGTGGGCACAGATGGGGCCCATGGGCTTTCAGGATGCCTAAAATGTCCAAAGAGGACAACCCTGCGGCCTTTCTAGAGACATTTGAAAGGGCGGCCATAGCCGCAGGAATGAAGAAAGCAAAATGGGCGGGTCATCTGGGGGTCCCGTTAATTGGGCAGGCCCAGGTGGCATACAGGGCTATGACCCGAGTGGACACCCTGGACTATGACACGGTCAAGGCAGAAATATTGCGGAGGCTGGACATAACGCCAGAGAGGCACTGCCAGGCCTTCCGAGGAAAGAAACCAAGAGAGGCAAAGGCTCCTCGAGGATTATGGCAGAGCCTTGCAGACCTGATGAATAAGTGGCTCAGACCAGAGTGTAGCAGGGCACTAGGGTGCCTGCTACTGACAGTAGGAATAAGGGCTGCTGAAGCTCCCTAAGGCAGCACAGGTGTTGGTTGCCGGAGCAACCAGGCTGGTCACATGACCAGAAAGGGGCAGGGCTAGGCCTTTATAAACAGCCCAGGCCAAAGCCTAGCGGTAGTTCCCTTCTGGCAGCCTGAGGTGCAGGAGCTCTGCAGAAGAGCCCAGCAGAGCAGAGACGAGCAGTGCAGCCTGAGCACCTAAGGGGCCGCAGCATGGTGAGGGCAGAGAGAATCCTGACGGAGATGCCTTTGCAAGAGGGCCAGTTTGGGCCTGGACCCTTATATTATAGCCGGTAGGCTTATTTTGAGTTAGAGCTGGTTGGCTAGTAGTTTGCTTTGCAGTAGGGCTGTTTGTGTGAATACCGGAGGACTGGGTGAGGCTATAGGGGTGTGAGGAGGCCTCACGGGAGCTCCCCAATAATCTGGGAATTCCTGGTGCCCAGTAAGGGCACAGCAAGCGGTGCCAGGGCAGCACAGTGATTGGCACCCTAGCAGGCACAACGGGTGAGCGCCAGAGAGGCACAGTGTGAGGGGTGTTGAGACCCCAGCCCGTGAGGGCGGTATTTTGCTCAGTAGGGCGTACGACCCAGGAAAGGGATCGGGGGCCAGGTAAGGCTAAGGCCACCTGAGCCCCAACCTTGGGAAGCCCGAGTGCGGCCCCAGAGAGGGCAGGGAAGCGTGGCACAGGCCCCAGAGAGGGCAGGGAAGCGCAGCACAGGCCCCAGAGAGGGCAGGGAAGCGCGGGAAACATGGCACAGGCCCCAGAGAGGGCAGGGAAGTGCAGCACAGGCCCCAGAGAGGGCAGGGAAGCGTGGCACAGGCCCCAGGGAGGGCAGATCAGGACAAGAGGCTCCAGAGTGAGCAATTGGTCTCCTACCGCACAAAGTCCCGGAGAGGGGCAGGCGCGCGAGAGTAAGCCTGGAGGGGGGTGGATGTGCAGATAGGGACCCGACGGAGATGAACGTGGGACTAGGAGCCCGGATAGGGCTGAACGCACGGTTAGAAGCCGTACAGGGCTAAGCGCGTGGGCAGGAGCCCGGGCAGGACTGCATGTACGGTTGACTGGCCGAGAGAGGGGCGCATATATCGGAGAGGACCCAGGAGACGGGTGCTTGTATTGGGAAAAACTCTGCGAGAGAGTTTATAGGAGAGAGGCCCAGGAAGGGTGGGAGGGGAACAGAAGCCCGGGAGGGGTGAGTACACAACACAAGAACGTCCGGTACAGCTGTGAGGCTTGGGGCACGCTAAAGGGGTGGTTGGAGGCACGTGTGGCCCATAAGGCTGGGGCGCACCAGGGCGGTACACCCAGGACAGGGGACGGGAGACACTTGGGCACTGTGTCCAAGAGGACAATTAGGCAGCCTCCCATAGAGAACCATTTAAGATCAAAGACGTGGCGAGCGAGACAGAGGTTGCTGAGTCGCCCTACTTGGCACGTTAGGGGTGCCAGAGGGATCACGGCTGACCCTGTGCCCCGCCCCGTGACACAGAGGCTGTCTCTAAAGAGGAAATATGTGACCAGATCCTCTTAGAGCAATTTACAGCAGATCTGGATGAGGACACGCGGAAGTGGGTGAGGTGCCACTGCCCGACATCGTCTCAGGAGGCCCGGCAGCTGGCTGAGCAGTTCGATATGGCCCAGGGGGATCTGTGCCAAGACAGAGGTACGAGGGGGCAAGATACAATCTGAAGAGGGACAAGGAGAGCAAAGGGAGCCAGAAGAGGAGCCCTTCCCGTCCGACATGCTTCCTATGTGGACGAAAAGGGCGTATCGCCCGGAACTGCTCCCAGGGTTTTTGGTCCAGACCTGCAAAGGACCTAGGATTCCCTGACAATCGTCCAAGGTCGGGGGAAACCCCAGAAGTAGAGTCGATGGAGTGCGGGGTGGGCAACAGCTGGTCCGCTAAGGTTCAACCCTTACCTGAAGTGCGGGCATGGGTTGAAGGCCATCCCATCACAGCAGTCGTGGACACGGGATGTGCCCAGTCACTAGTGCGCCCCTCTTTGGTCAACTGGAAGCAAGCACCACGGTGTGCCGGGGTGCAAATGGTATGCCTCCACAAACAAAAATCTTATTTTGAGAGGCGTTTGCTAGACGTTCAAGTGAAGGGGATCCATAGAAGAAACCCAGTGGGGCTGGACAAAGGGATCCTGTACCCCATGATTTTGGGTCGGGATTGGCCCGAAATATTTGAAGTACTAGCAGCGCTCCATAGGCATGAAAGCCTGAGAGAGGACTGACATCGAGACCCCAGAGGACATGGAAGTGGAGGCCTTGGCTAACAACAGTCAATTCCGCGAGGCCCAAGAGGGTGACGAGGAGCTGTGGCCATTTCGAGAGGCCGACTCAGCGAGAGCCGACCACCAGGTAAACTCCCCCAAACAAGAAAAACAGGTTCCTCGGGTGGAGATAAGGAAGAGGTTGCTATACCAGATCAAGCGGGGTAGGGCTGAGGGAGAGGAGATAGCCCAACTGGTTATACCCCGACCCTATAGACAACCCCTTCTACGCCTAGTGCACAGGAACCCCCTTGGGGGACATCTAGGAAAACACAAAACGGAGGCTTGTCTAGCTAGGTGGTGTTTCTGGCCCCATATGTACGAGGACGTTGAAGAGTACTGTAAAACCTGTGAGCTTTGCCAGAAAGTGAGCACCCATAAGCCCCCTAAGGTGCCCTTACGGCTGATGCCGGTGGTGCGAGAGCCATTCGCTAGGGTGGCCTTACATGTAGTCGGCCCGCTGCCCCAGAGTGTAGTGGGACACCAGTTCGTGCTGGTATTCATAGACTACACGACCCACTTCCCAGAGGCTATTCCACTAAGAGCCGTCACAGGGCCCAAGGCGGCAGAGGAGTTGATGAAGTTGGTTGCCAAGTTTGGAATCCCCAGGGAAATTATCACAGACCAGGGGTCCAATTTTATGTCCTTGGTGCTGGGGGCTATGTGCAAGGTGCTACAGATCTGTCACCTGAAGACGGCAGTGTACCACCCCCAAACAAACGGGTTGGTAGAACATTTTAATGGTACATTAAAAGGGATGTTGCGCCGGTGCACCCAGATCGAACCCAAGAAATGGAACCTAATGGTCCCACCTCTAGTTTGCAATCAGGGATGCCCCGCAGGCCTCCTCGCCCTTCAAACTAACATTCGAGTATCAGCCTCGCAGCCTGTTAGACGTTGTGAGGGAAGGGTGGGAGGCAGACCCAAATTCAGGCAGGGGAGCCTCCGAGTACGTCCAAGATATGCAGGATCGTCTCTGGGTAGTCAGGGCAATGGCCCAAGACAATTTGGAACAAGCCTAAAGCAAGCAGAAAGAAAGGTATGACGCCCATACAAAGGAACGGGAGTTAAAAGTGGGGCAGAAAGTGCTCGTGCTGCTACCCAGCTCAACCAGAAAGTTTTTAACTTGTTGGCAGGGGCCGTTTACTGTTGTTAGGAGAGTAGGCCCCGTTGACTATGAAGTGTTGCACCCGGGGGCAAAAAGGGAGAGACAGATCTATCACATCAACCTCCTTAAGGAGTGGCACGAGCCCGAGGGCATATTAATTTCTCCTGAACCCGAGGCGGACGAATTGGGGTACAAATCAGGGTTAACTCGGAGAACCCCAAGGAGGGAGATCAAGTCCCAGTAGGGAGGCAGTTGAAGGCTACACAATTACGACAATTGCAAGGCCTAGTGGAAGAATTTAAGGACGTCTTCACGGATAAGCCAGGGAGAGCAGCCGGGGTGGAGCACAAAATTATGACCAAGGAGGGTCAGGCAGCACGTGAAAAATGGCACAGAATCCTGTACCATAGGTACCAGCCTATTAGAAGGGAACTAGAAAAGATGCTGGAGCAAGGGATCATCACGCCATCCCATAGCCCATGGCGCAGCCCCTTAGTGGCCGTGGTGAAACCAGATGGGAGTTTGAGGCTGTGCATGGACTTTCGGAAATTAAATGCCCTGACGCAGTTTGATGCGTTCCCTATGCCCCAAGTCAGTGAACTAGTGGAACGCATAGGCCAGGCGAAGTTCATCTCAACCCTTGATTTGTCGGCAAATCCCGTTGAGAACGGAGGACCAGCCGACCCCGATGCGGGGAGGCAGTGGAGGCCTTATCCCCGACACCTGCCACGGGTAAAGCAGGGGAACCAAAGCAGCCAACATCCTGCTTTTATAAAAGGTTGTGAATATATGCTCAAGAGATCGCAGGTAGAGGGCATTGGCAACACATAGGGGGTGCACACAGATGCATGTGCACCCCCTGAGCTTGGTGGTGCACACCCTGCAAAAAGTTCTGCCAATGCTGCCGGGGTGCCTGCGGGCAGTTACCGCTCACCATCCCTCCTTCCCCTTGCCGCCGACATTGCCAGTGGCATCTGCGGGCAGTCCCTTATCGCCGCTGGCGGCGGCGGCTGCTGCTGCTGCTGCTGGTGGCATCTGAGGGTAGCTGCCGACAGCTAGTTGATGCTTGCCATCCCCTCCCCACCCCCACTGCCATCACACCCCCACTGCCGACACCTGCAGGCAGTCACTGTGCACCCCCAGCCTCTGGGGGGCGCACAGCATTCATAGTAAAGGGGCTTCTTCTGTCTATTTCTACTTAAAATATTGAGAAAGTAAAGTATTATCCTTCCATCAGGCATTCCCCCCTCTTCTCTGACATGCTGTTTTTATTTTCTGGAACATCCTTTGGGATGTGGGTCTATTACTTTCACTATATCTCATTTTCTCACATCAAGGAACCAAGTGGCATACATTTCATTACACCAGAAATGCAAAAGGATAATATATTACATTTTCTAAATGGTCCAGCTAGGGGTTTTTTGTGTTAACAAAGTACAGACACCACCTGCAGGCCACTGTACAAATTCATATAAGGGAGCAGAAAACAGATGCGGAATGTGCAGCTGATATTTTGCCCTAAGTTCATTGCTTGTTTTATTAATGAAGTATCATCAGTTCCCACAACAGACCTAGTTTTTGAAACTGTATTCAAAGAGACATACACCATGCTACTGCACCTAACATTACTAATTAAAACAATTTAATTAGCTTGCTTTCTTATTCTGCTCAATTCCTGACAAAACTAGCTGCAACCCAGGGTCATCTGCAGTCAGACTTCAGGAGGCAGAACTAATATAACGACAGAAATAACAAAAGAAGAAAATGTGTTAAGCTCCTAGAACTGAGTTTAAAAGAGGGCATTAATATTATCCAGAGAATACCAAGCATATGATTAGAGTGGTCATTACAGTTTTCCTAACAATACAATAATAGCAACATCTTACAAGGCACTCAAAAAGCACATCTTACAAGGCACTTCAAAGGTACCTTTCTTATAAAATCATGCTATTTCAGTAGCTATTTACAGCTATTGATATCTGCGTTCTAAAGCCACACTGGCCTGTTGAAAATAAACTTTAAAAAAATCAAAAGCAATTTAAACTGAGAGAATGTTTCTGACTAAAAACATTGTCCTTCCTTCCTTCAGTCCTTCTAGTATGTATTCAAAAAGAATGATTCCAATGTTTTGATAAGACACTGAAATCTTTCACAAGACTGTAAAATGTAAGTATCTGTCTTCTGACCTGGCCTGCTTGACTATGTTGCAGTATCTTTGTCAGTTCTCAGCTGCCCCCTTTAAAGAAGTACATGGGCTAGAAATTAAACTAGATCCCAGTTCTCCCCTTGCAAGAGGTTCAAGCTGGCTAGTACCAAAAGCTCCCTTTATAAGGCTGAAGTATTACTTTTGTAAATAATCTAACCACACAACTGAATAATGTATTTATTGCATAATATCTCCTAAACACAGATGCACAAGATCTATGCAGGTTGTTTACAATGGAACCATAACCTCTACAACTCAAATATGACTTACAAGGCACTTCTCTGACATTCTTATACTCTGCCTATGTGTAGTGACCACTGCTATGGGCAAGAACGGTCAGCCAAGTACTGGTTTGGAGCAACAGAGTAAGGAATACAAAATGAAACACCTTAATAAACTTAAGCATATAGAGAAAAAGACCTTCTCCGTGGGAAAAAACCCCCCCACCCATAAACCCCAGGTTAGAAATATGTACTTTGTAGCATGTGTACTTATTCAGCATGTACACAAAGTTACATAAAGTTTGTATTCAGAACTCAACCCCTATCTGAGACTTCCTTTTATCCTTAAATGTAATTTTAATGTGATCTAGCTTTCCCTGTAATGCTTTTGTTTCGTTCTACAGCCTTCAAGGCTTCAACTTTCACCTCTTCAGTAGGAGCAAATGAAGCTACCTGATATTGCTGCCAGATGAATCACAGGAGTAACTCTGTATCTTTATTCAGGGTCATAGAACCTGACATCTGGCTACAGTGGCCTTCATGGAAGATTAAAGAAGAAGACAGTGATGTTTGGCAAAACTGAATTGTTTTCTCTTCCTAGCCTGCGATCCATTTATGTAGTGCAGGAGAAAGTGTGCTTTCTCAGTAGGAACTGTGAAGTGAAGTGTCATTTTCTCTGTCATTAGCTGCCTCTAAATGCTATCTAAACATTTTTACCCCTTTTGGTGATTTGGCTTGAAAAGAGAACATGTTCATTAGTTCTTTGCCTCTGGGCCAGATTTAAATGAACTTTGCAGGTCCTTCACCTTACATATCTTGCCCCTGGAAGATGATCTTACACTTCTTATACATTGAATGGGCAGACTGAGCCACCTGTTAAGGATAACCCAAACTACTCATGGGCTGAGAAGGGAGATGCCTGCAGCTACCCAATAAGAGATGTCAGGCACAGGGGTGTGTCTGAACCCCTGCTCCCACTGGATTTTAGGTATCTGATTCAGAGCTGCATATTAGGTGCCTCAGCATGACAAGATGCAGAGTGATATCTTTCCCAATGTGATAATGATTAGAGTGGACATTACACAATGCTGATTACAAAGCTCTAGCTGAGATGCTTTACTATCTCATTAAGAGAAGCCATATAAAACTAACACATTTCAGAATGTTAGTTCCCACTCAAACAATAAAAAAGCAGAGTGTTTGATGACTTTCATATTAGTGCCAGTTATTATGTGCTTCTCCCGAGTCATCCTGCAGACGTTTGGATTTCTGACTCTAGTGGTTGCATCCTTGGAATGCTGGATCTGATTTTCTTCATCTTATTGTGGGAATATTTTGAATATTCCCTGTGCTCCATTTCTTAGTACCATATTTATATGCATACAACACACCCTGAATAAGACACATGCCCTTTTTTAGGAAGGCAAAACTGGGGGGGGGACACACACGACACACATCACACATTTCCAGTGTTACCTGTCAGCACAAACTCGCCATTGCTGAATGCTGGCTGCATGGAGTTGAGGCAGTATCCACCCACTACCTTCACTCCCTATTCCTTGCTGTTCAGCCAAAGACTGCTGCCATTTCAGCAGCAACTGTGAGAGGGTTAAACCTCTAGCTTTACAGCTGCAGGGGGAAGACAATGTTAAGGAGTAGACTCTGCCCCTGCTCGATGCAGCTGGGAGCCAAGCACAGACCTCAGCAGCCATTCTAACATTGTCATGCCTCCATTCTGGCATAGAAATCAGTTTTTTCACTTAAGGCATGTACTCTAATTTTGGATGATTATTTTTTGTTAAGAGGTTGTGCATGGTATGCACTTAAATATATGTGCATAAATATGCTACAAAATGCCACAAAGAGCGTAGGCTATTATTATGTGATTAAAAGTTTGTCTTTCACTCATTTTATAGCAGGTTTCAAATCTCCTATGCTGTTTTACTAGCTATATTGTCTCCTATGCACCTTCCATAGAAGGAAACTGTCTCTTCATTAATATCAGAGAAAGTGCTGAGTAGGCAGTAGGAATTACATATTTCCCTTGTCTGATCAAAAATAGGAATGTCCTTGTGCTCTAGTAACTTGGATAGCAAATCTGAAAATTCACACTCAAGTATCTTGTCACGCCAGAGCAAGTTGCATATTTCTACTGCTAGTGCCCTTTGTTGACTGTCTAAACCCAAACATCTATCCAACAATATCAGAATAACGTAGAAGAGAAGATGAAAAACATTTAGTCAGCATGAACTATACTAATCCTTCAACTGACAGTAACATCCAACTCCATTTTTGGTTTTCTGAATGGCTTTTTAGAACAGCTCATGAGTGCCCTCTTGTGGATGACGTGCAGGGTCATGACATTTAGGGCTGTCATTTCAATATAGTCCTGTTAAATATCAAGCACAAGTAACACATACTGTGTTTTTTGTTTAAAAGGCTTTTTGGTATTTGTATGCATTTACTGGGAACTAACAAAGTGCCTGGGACTGAACAAAAGAGAGATACAATCCAGCAAATTTAAATGTATCCAAGAATATATATTCTTGCGATACTGTCTGTTTATTTAGGCCAACAAACAAATTGCAATTTTAATCTTATATTTATATTTGCCAAGTTTAATTGTTATTAAACATTACTATATATGTACACACACACGAGTTAAGTATATGTATGACTGCATGCTCTCCCATAAATTACAAGTATTTTACATTTCCATTCTATTATTAAGAATACAAACAATAAGGAGAAAAATCTTGAAGAAAAAGCAATTAAAATTACTATCCATGATCATTATAAAAGCCCCAAATGTATGTCACAGAAAATGCTAATTTTCACTGTGCTGCAGAAAGCAGAGTTCAGAAAGAACTAGGTGACCCACTTATTAGAATCTGGCAGTTCCAAGACCAAAGGACAGATTAAAGCAGACCATGAAACAGAAAGTAATAAAATGCTCTTATTGTTTGGAAAAATTGCAAGACTGGGTCCAAGTGAATATTTTCAGGAGGGATTATTGGTGAACTTCTCTGAACATTAACTGTAATCTTGTTTTATTTGCTTATCTGTTACCCATTTTTACACTGAAGCTACGCTACTGTATTACATTAAGAAATAACAACACCCCTGAGTACCAGACTTATTCTTAAAGTAATCTGGAGTAACCTGGAAAGCTTCTCAGTGAAATGAAGACTTCACGCAAGGTAATTTCCAAGGCATATTCCTAATGTTTTCTTCAAAATACACACTTTGCAAGTTTCTTGTATAGTGCAATGCACAACTGCTAATGTGAGGCACTATATTTTTCCCTTAAGATCAGGACTGGGAGATGTGATGCATCTTTTGCACTCACTGAATTTGGGGCATGCCCAGCCCCCTTGGACAACACAGATCAGTTCCAATGTTGCACACAGTAGCCTTGTGTGACAGACTGAGAGCTGCTGTGCCACCCAAACCATACTTATCTATTTCCTCTAAACTATCTTCAGGCATACCCAGAGGCTTCTCTATCAGCTGTTTGCAAGTATGGAAACCTCTTCACAGAATGGCAATTCTTCCAGGAGCCTTTCGGTCTCATTTAAACAGGTCCCATCCTTGGGGATTATAATCTGATCCACTAGGCTGGAGTGGGATGTCTTTCTAAAAGTTCTGGTCCTCAGAACTCTTGCAGAAGATGACTATAGGTTAGGGTTAATGGCTTTATAATTTAATTGTTTTATAATGTAAATTAATTGTGCATGGCTCTCATTAAGACAGTGGCTTTCTCCCCTTTTCATGACTTCTGCCAGTAACAATCTCTGCTCCTGTTAGCCATGTAGGTCCAAGGTTCGAACTCAACAATGACCCCAGGTGGGGATGTGACATGAAACTTGAGAAGCCCCAAGGAGTCTAGTACAGGTATCTTACCCATCCTCACTCCTGTTAGATGTTTGTTTTTTTTTAATTGGCAAATTATCCCCCGCTAGCAATTTTTAGAAACAACTGCAGCCCTGTATGATCTATTATCAAGCAATAAACATATGATATAGCAGCTTTCTTTTAATCAGATAACTGCATACAGTTTGGTATCATATGCCTTTGCGTGCAATATTTGTTTTTGCAAACTCTTACCAATCAATTATGTACTAAATTTGAATTGTTTTTTTATAAGAACTTGGATCCCATGTTAGTCAGGAGGCTGGTTAAACTCCAAGGAAGATCCTCACTTTTGCTTCTAACAAAGCTGAACAGATTGTACAACGAGGAAGTGGAGAACTGTTTCATATCAATTCAGGGTGTTAGAGGATTATGCCTTCCAAAGCATACATACCCCCAGATGCTGCAGGCATGTGCTGGGAAGTGCCTCTTGGCACACCTCTTCAACAAATACAACCACTAGCATTCCTCCCAAAGCAGCCTTGGTGCTTTATGAAGTGGGTAAAAGCCTTACTCAAACACAGCCCTTTGGCACTATTAGGAGTGACTGCATAACAAGGCTGACCATCCAGGTCCAGTCCTCTCTGGGGGTAGAAACCAGACTATTACTGTTTGGGGAGGACCTCAACCCTTCTAGAATTTATACAAAGAGACCTACAGTTAAGTCCATTGCATAGGAATATTAACTCCCTTGTCAATTTATCTCCAACTGTGGAGAGAGGGACTTTTTAAAAATATGAATGCATCTTATTTCCAGTGGTACAGGAACCTGCTATAGGAGCAATTATTATGCAGAACCGTTGAAATTCAGGCCATTAGTGCTTAGCTGCTATGTAATGGACAGCATAATACAACTCTAAGGGAGACATTTTTCTTTTCTTGTAGTTCTTACAATTTATGATTTAATGATTGCCAAACAGGAGTGTACTATAGTCTGTCTGTCATCTATTGACTCATTGTTACAACAGCTTGCAGCTGTTTTGGCTATGTGCTTTATGATATGTTTCATTTGAGTTTTTTTGTGTACAAGGCATCAGGTGTGTGATCCTGTTCCATTCAAATTGTGCATCATTTGGGGAAAGTGCCAGCAGCTTTGCAAGGGTAAATATACGATAATGCCTAAGAGAAGCAGGTCACAATAGAGCAAAAAACATTAGAGTTAGACTTTTGAGGGTATATCCTCATCTCAGTATGTAGGAATTTGCACACATCAGCACTAATATTACAATGGGAGAGACTATGCCAGTTTTAAACTGGAAATAGGAGGTACTTGTAATGTTTTCTGCTAAGATTTGATATCAAGGCAATAGATCAATGTAGCCTTTGCACATTAAAAAGTGCTTGTATGTGGTACTTTCTAAACAGAGCCAGGTCCCTTGGTCTGCTCTATTTGAACTGTGAAAAATCCCAAGTGACTATGAAATCATAGTATTGTATTAGCAAAATTACTGAACAATTGCCAGTTATAAAGCACTTGGGAATGCTCATCCATCCTAAGTCATAGATAAGCTGAACATTCCCCTAGTTCAATACCAAGCATCTCATGCTTGAATAAGAAACAAAATAAGCTATGAATCTAGCTTAATAGTCTCCGCCATGAAGTGGCAGACCTGTTCTATTCTTCAGGGGCAAGGTAGGCGAGTCACTAATTTAAATTCATAGTAAGTATGAAAAGATTAGCAATGAATAATGGGTTGATAGGTGTCCCTGTCATTGATCCCTTTTAGAAGGGTGTCTCAGTCAGAGTCCTGAGTTTGGGTTAAAACTACTTGAGTTCATCAATAATTCTAGGTCTCAGAAACAGGTGATGCATGTGTTATAAATGTCTTTAAAGATAGAAAGAACTATTCAATGGTACATAAAGGTACTTTCATAACCATATAGGAGTGTGGAATGTAAATGTGCTGTTTGAAATCCTGCATTCATAGTTTTAAACAGCTCCAGGACAGAAGCAACCCAGAGGTCATCTAGAATGGCCACCTGTGTATCACAGGCCACTGGTCATCTTTTACTCCCATGCTAGGCAAAATAACCGAAGTTCCAGAGAGAGACATCAAAAAATGGAGATTACAGGAGACCCTTCCTATTCATGGGAGACATGTTCCAGAGATCCCTGAGAATGGTGAAATCCGTGAATACTGATGGGACTCTCCGTTTGACCCCACAGCTGCCCCCTGCCCCCCCCACATTGTTTGCAGGGCTCCCCCACAGTGCCTGGGGACCAACCCGTTCCTCCCCCAAGTGCTGCCGCAGCTGCCTCCAGGGGAGAAGATGCCACTGCCCCCACCTCCCTTCATGTCCCTGGCGCTCGCTCTCCGCCCACCTCCCAGCTCTGCCCTCCCCCATGAATATTTGAATCTGCGAACCCAGAGTTTGCGAATAGCGAGGGTTTCCTATACACCGCTTCCTTTGGCAGCCCATTGCACTGGTTAATCATTAACACTGTTTAAAAATATGTGCTTAGCATTTAATTGGAATCACTTAGTTTCAGCTGACTAAAACACACATTCAAATTTCTCCACTAGCATTTTACTGCCCAACATTTTCTGCTTATGGAGGTACTTACATATTGTAATCAAGTCATGTTTCATTTTTCTTTTTGTTGAATTAATCTCCAACCTTTTTAAGTAGGAGATTACTTTTTTAATTAAAAAGCAACCAAAGATCTACCTTGCGCTCACCCCCGCAACCCCTCCTCCACCTCGCAGGTTAGTCTGTGGGGAGGGAAGTGGGGGGCAGATCGTGGCAGAGGGTGAAAAAAATATTGGGGGGCACACCCCCCACAGCAGGTAAGTCTGTGGGAGACGGGGCAAGCGGAGAGGAAAGGACCATGGTGGGGTTGGGGCAAATTGAAGCCCCAGCCATGACAGGGCACAGCAGGAGCAGGGGCTGCAGTGAGTGGGGCCCTGGCTGGGCTGGGTGGTGGGACATGTGTCCCCCAGGCCTCCACTTGTCCCCCACTCCCCCTAGCCCCTGCTCCTACCTGTGACTTGCTCCCTCCCTCACTGCTGGGGCCTCAATCTGTTCCCCCCACCCATGGCAGAGAGGGAGCAAGGCTGGAACAGGGGCAGGCCCTGAACAGGCTGGGCATGAGACAGAGCCACAAGCAGCTTGTCTGGGGAGTGTGAGGCATGCAGCCCAGGAGGGCACAAGGGGCACGTTCTCCTGGATCTGCATACTGGCTAGGCTAGCTGGTACTGTGGGCTGTGCATGGGACACCACAGGATGCACGGTGCATGGGATGGCACCAGGCTGTTCCCAGGGGGCTCACCCAAGCTGTGCCACAAGCCAGGGCCTGTTTATGCCGCGGACCCTGGCTGCACTGTGCACCAGACAAAAGACACCACTGCTGGGCACCGCTGCTGATCTACTGCTGCTTTATTGCTCTGAGCTGCTGGTCCCAAGCTGGGGGCGGCCTGTGTCAGCCACATGGTGCCAGGGACAGAGGTGGGACTGGAGTGGATCAGCTGCCCCTGGGAGCAGTGGTTCAGGCCAGGTGGGTTGGGTGGGCTACAGCGAATTTTCAGGTGCCTGCAGCTCCTCCCCATAGCCCCATTCCCAGTGCCACCCTGCCCAGTCCAAGCTGCCACTCTTGGAAAGCTGCACTGCTCCAATCCCACCTCCATCCCTGTCGCTGCATGGCTGACAAAGGCCACCTCCAACTCAGAGCAACAAAGCAGCAATGGGACAGTGGCGGTGCCTGGCAGTTGTGTCTTTTGTCTGGTGCGCAGAACAGCTGGGGCCCACAGCAGAAAAAGGCCTTGGCTTGCAGTGCAGCTCAGATGAAGCCCCCAGGAAGAGCACAGCACCGCCCCAGCCCACAGCAGCAGCCAGTCTGGCTGACGTGCAGATCTGGGGGCACGTGCCTATGCCATCCCAGGCTGCGTGCCCCCCTGCCCAGGCCCCCCAGATGAGCTGCTTGTGGCTCCGTCATGCACCTCGCCCATGCAGGACCTGCCCCTACTCCAGCCTTGTTCCCTCTCTCACAGATGCTGCAGCCACCCACACTGCCTGGCGTTTGGGGGGGGGGGGGCATGTGCCCCCCGATTTGTGCACAGCGGAGGCGGCTCCTGCTGTGGGCTGGAATTTGCGCCCTTAACCCTGCTGCAGCTGGCCAGGAGTGGCTTGACAACAAGTGCCTCCTGCCACTGGGCTGAGCCTCGTCCCCTGCCTGCCCAGCAGTGGGACATACACGGCATCAGGCCACTTCCAAGCTTGCTGCAGCAGGGCTCCAGGTGAAGAGCCCAGTGTGCAGGGGCAGCTGCCTTGCCCCATGCATAAATCAGGGGGCATGTGCCCCCCAGGACCTCTTCCAGGTTGTATGTAGCAACAGGAGCCCCCCTGCATGCCTGGATGAGCCTCCTGGGTTCGGACCCTCCCCGAGCCCGGCCAGGGCCCCACTAACTCAGTGGCAGGGGTTGTGGAGGGGGATTGTCTCACTCATCCAGCTGGGCCCCACAACTGAGGGAATGACTCAGCTCAGCTATGTAAGTCCTGCTGCTTCTACCTCTTGGACTGCATCCCAACTACCCCAAGTGCGTCCTGCCATTCCTGATTGCACAGCCTCTGACAGTTGATTTCAGTCTGAGAAGGTTAGCCCCCACAAACTGAGATTGACTGTCAGGGGCCCCCCCAATCGACTGGTCACTCATGATCAACCAGTTGGTGACCGCCGCGGTTTCCAGGTTATTAAGATCATTAGACCGCTATCAATCCTCAAAAACCTTGCAGGACACCAGGTACCCTTATCACCAAACTTATAAAACCAAGGGGCCCAAGTTGATCTGTGGACCTACTGTAAACAACAAGGCCTCACAGACCACCAACAGCCCACAAACCATGATCTAAGATTGGCTGAATCATACAGACTGAACTCTGGAAGTCACTCTTTCTGTAAGGCATTTTCACTTCCCTCTGAGACATCTTTCTGCACTCTTCCAAATTTTTCAGTTTTTTTTGCGTGAAAATGCAGACTCCAAAACAGCATGCACCAGTTCAGTATAGGACTCACCATCCTACTCTTAATCTCTACTCTCCCTTTTCTAGATTTAAAGATTGCTGTGCCTTGCACTCAATGTCCATGTTAAGTCATTTGTCCAGATTGACTTCTTCATCCTTTTCAGAGCCACTGCTTTCCAGGACACAATTCCCCATTCTGTAGGTATGGCTTGTTTCTAGGTGTATAATAGTTTGCATATTAAAAGGCTGAATTAAAAGGCATTTTGTTCAAATGGGCCACGCTTACATAAGAACACAGATTATACAGGCTCAATCATCTCCACTGTTATTTACTATTTCATCCACATTTGTGTAATTTCTAAAGTTTAGTAACAACTATTTTATATTTATTTCCAAATCACTAATGAAAATATTGATAGCGTCAAGGCTTAGTACTGGTGCCTGCAAAACTCCACTACACATACGCCCATCCATTGTTGATTCCCCAGTGAAAGCTACTTTCTGAGATCTGTCAGCAATTCTTAATCCATGAACACATGCTTTATTGTGTATGACAACTGTTTTAAAATAGAATATAATGAACTATTAAGTCACACATCTAACAGAAGTCAAAGTATCCTTATAATTACACAGTTACCTATGTAATTATACATTTTAGCATACAAAATGAATAGTCATGTAGAAACAAAGCAGGTAGGTCTAAGATGTTTCCAAATGTTCATACTCTTCTGAAAGGGTGGACAACAGAACTGGACACAATATTCAATGTTTCACTAGTTATGGTAATATTGACTGGTTTGGTTATCCAAGTACCACATTAACACTTTTCATTGCAGCATCACATTGCGAACTCATCTTCATTTGGTTGTTTAGGACTACACCAAGCCCTTTCTAACTACTTTCCAGGATAGAGTCCCTTATCCTGCAAGTTAACGTACCTGTTTTTATGTTCCCAGGTGAACAACTCCATTTTGTGCAGTAAAATGCATGTCAGTTGTTTCTGCCTGCCACGTAAGCCAGTGTCTCCCACCCTCCTTATTATCATTTCTCCAGTCTGCAGATTTGATAAGATTTTGTTTTCTTCATGGGGTCAGGAATCAGCCCCTGTGGGATGCCAATAAAAAAAAATGATGAAGATTCTCCCTTAGCAATAATGTAGGTAAAAATATAATAGTTATCCAGTTTTTAAATCAGCTTAGTATGTGTTCTAGTGATTGTGTAAAATGCTATTTGACATCAATGTACAGAGTTTACAAGCCTCTCAAATTCAGACTTCTAATTCGTCAACTAGTTTATCAAGCATAGAACTATTTGAACGGATCTCTCTCAATAGGCAGCCTTTTCAATATTTTATCAATCTTGCTGCAAACACAATGTTTAACACACGAGTTACAAAACTTGTAATTTCAATTAATTCAAACAAAAAAAATCTATTGAGCTTTTAAATTCTTACTGAAAGAGAAAGGTTTATTTTGCTTGAGTGTAATTTGATTATGAAGAGTTAGTCAACCTATGAGCTTAGACATAGCACACATATCTCACCCCTGGGCAAATGTTTGGAAAAGAAAACCTAAATAAGAACAAAATCATTTATAACTTTGTAGAGGAACCTAGTCAACTTTAAGAAATACAACTGCTGAAATGTACAAAGGTTGTCCCGCTTTAAGAACGCAAATCCTAGTAAAGGTAGCGCCTCTCTTCATCTGCCTGGATCCTTTTTTTGACTAGAGCTGTTGTTCTTTTTCCTTTTTTGCTGAATGTGTGGCTCCACACTCATACAAGTCACTTATGAAGACATTATGGGTTCTGTGTAGTTAAAATACATATTTAAGTAAATCTATTATGAAGTCAGTGCAAGTTCTATGTCCATTACTTTGGATGCTATGTGCTCAATTAACAAGTTAAAATATAGGGAGGAGGGGGTTCCAACTACCAGCCCTGAAAACTCAGTCTACAAAGTAAGAATTAGGATGGGTTTATCATTGCTAGTGGTAGAGGTTCTGTCAGCCAAATTAAGCCTATGTTACACTTGTTAGTTCCATTCTCTTCTAATTATGCCCTCAGTGACATCTATAGAGTCCCACTGCATTCAGAGAGTTTTTCAATCATGCATCTAATGCAACATGGTAAACAATTCTGTGTTAATGCATAAGTAGCCTTAGTTACTCTGCAGAGGCAACAGAAGTAAAGTTTCAGTGAAAAACAGATCAGAGAATATGATCCTCAGTATAGACTTAGAACTGACCTATTAAGACTAAATCATTTCATAGTCATCTTTCAGAAGAGGCCTTCACCAGAAATGCTTCAATTCTGTTTCCTTCCAAGTCCATTAAACAAATGCCCTAATGCTGGGAATGTTTGCACGTGGACTAAGCAGTCTCATAGAAAAAAATAAGATAACTCATACAAGTAAAATTACATAAGTATTAGGGGTGTGCAAAGCTTCAGTCGCCAATTCGATTTGAAGAAGATTTAGCCTGATTCAGAGGCAGAATCACTGAATCTGAATCAAATCAGGAGAAAAAAAAAATCTCTGAATTGATTCCGAAAAGATTCAGAGATTCAGAAGGCAGTCTTTCAGGGGAACAGAAACTGAGAAGTGGGGAGGGGGGTGGGGGGAAGACTAACACCTGTAGCTTGCCAGTGACTATGATCTTTCCCTGAGTCCCCTTCCAATCACAGTGCTCTACAGGAAGAACATAGAAACAGCATATAAGCCTCTGTCTGCAGCCTTTCTGTGCCTTTTGTGAGTGGTTTCTGCCTGAACAACAGCATATGAAAGGTACGGGACTGGCCTGGCTTCCTACCTAGTCAGTCTCCTGCTAGTTTCTGTTCTTGGAAAGGATTGGATACAGCCTACTAACTCTACTTATCCTTATTAAATCCATTTCTTTCATCTTATTTTTCCCCCAAAAACCTCTTATTTGTTCTTGGTTTTTTCTCCCCACTTGGTGGAACTCCATATACCTGATGCTGGAAAGACTAGTGGAGTGCTTGAGGAGCTTGGGATCAGTGGCCTCCTTAACAAAGCAGTGTGGAATACCATCTCCCTGATCTTGGTGGTCTTCAAACCCTTCCTAGAGGCCACCAAATCTTCAGCATTGGCGAAGCCCTCCTTAGCCAAGTGATCCCTGTAATGAGGGAACTTGAGAACCAAATGGAGAAGTTCCAGGGGATCAATGTTCCTGGCTGGGGGAAGCTGGGAACACCAGACATGCAAGCACTGGTGAGGCAGCTGAAGGAGGACATCAGGAAACAGCTAGATCTGTTGCAGTCCAGTACGGTCCACATGCTGGTGGACATATGCGACCCAAGGATGGAAGGAAGCGTGTGTAGTGGCAGCACCAAAATCCTCAATCACTGAATAGAGGTGCTGGTGAACACAGTCAGGGAGGCAGAAGGGCAGAGGTGAAGGGACGTGGAAGAGGGGGATCCACTTTCCCGTACCAGCACCAGCACCAGCCAGCCAGTCTCCTCCATGCCAGCCACCGCCAATGTGGGCCAAGGGCATGGCTTCAATGCTGGGGTCCAGACACACCAGACCCCAGCCTCAGGCAGGTAACGCCGAGGCTTCGGTGGCTACCTATCTCACTAAGGACACGGAGCCGCTGGACTGTGACCCCTTGGTCTATTGGGCAACCTGCAGCCAGATGTGGCAGGATCTGGCCACGGTTGCCCAGGAACACCTGTCCTGTCCACCCACCAGTGTTCTGAGCGAGAGGGTGTTTAGCATTGCTGGGCATACTGTAACACCCCACCATACCTCCTTGGATCCTGGTTTGGTGGAGCAGCTGGTGTTTCATAGATTTCATAGACATTAGGGCTGGAAGGGACCTCAGATCATCGAGTCCAGCCCCCTGCCCAAAGGGCAGGAAGTCAGCTGGGGTCATAGGATCCCAGCAAGATAAGCATCCAATTTACTCTT
>NW_017728947.1:33256127-33261195 GCF_001723895.1 Crocodylus porosus
TTTTTTTTTTTTTTTTAAACCATGGAGGTGGCACTCACTGCATCATGAGCCAGCAGGGGAAGAACCTGTCCCTGCTGAGCTCCTGTGCCAGGATGAACTTGGAGGTATGGACTGGGGCTATGGGGCAGGAAGTAGCCCCAGGTCCTGGGCATGACCACTGAAACTGCACTCTGCCAGGGTCAGGGGGCCTGATGGGATTGATGGCAGTGCAGCAGCCCCAGGAAATGCCAGGACCGAGGATCTCCCTGGTGAAAGGCAGGTAGGAGGCGCCATAACCTCCAGCCACCACACACATGCACACAGTCCTAGCTGGGGAAAGCCCAGACCCATCATGTCTTTGACAGGCTGGTTGCAGTGGAGTTGTGAGGCTCCAGGTAAGCTCAGCTTAGCTGCCTGGGATGCAAGCTTTGGGAACAATGGATTTATGACATACTAAAACCTGCTGGACACGTGACTCCCCCAGTACCTCTCCACGTTTACCTGCTACATCCCCTTTCCCCCTATCCCAGGCTGTCTCTCCCCGACTCCTCCATTTCCATTTTAACTGACTGACTTTCTTGCCTGCATTGCATGCCAGCCTCTGGCTTCTTTACTATTCTTTCCATCCAGGAAGAGCGCACACACCAACTACAGGTGCTTCCTCAGCCTGACGAAGGGTTTTTCAACCCAAAAACTTGCTAAGATACATTTCTCTAACTATTCAATTGCTCTACTAAAAGACATCAGATTGACCCAAAGAACCTTGTCTGTCAGTGCCATGTCCTTAGACCAACACCCCTAACACCTGTCCCCAGTCAGCTGACCAGAAGGAAGCAGGGCCCTGGGCTGGGGCTGGCAGGGAGAGTTCTCAGGCAGCTGCTGGAGAAGAAGCTCCTGCAGGAAAGGAAAAAAAGGCTTTGTGACAGTTTGGCTGCCTGAGATGCTAGTGCTACTGTGCTGCAGTGTACTGCTTATTTAAAGTGGTGAACTAGGCTGAGGCTATAGGGGAGGAGGAGACCTCACTGGGACACATTACCGTGTCGTGTAGAGCCCCAGTGCCAGTGAGGGCACGCCTTAACACACACACAAAGTTACACGTCACAAGTTTTGCTTGTCAGCAGCCTGAGTTTCCCAGAAACCCCTGCACATATCTCCTTGAATGCCCTAAGGGGCTACTACCCCTGCATTTTTATCTGAATCAGCTAAAAAATGACAAAGTTCTAGGTATTTCAGTGATTCCCCATTATAGTCTATGGCCAAATCTCCAAATCTCTCTGAATCAGCTTCTCTGTTTTGCAAAGAGTTTGAAGGACCTTTTATATTATTATTATTTCTTTTGTAACAGGTTGAAATGTAAAATTCAGCATGTTTTCACTTTTCGGGATGTCTCAAAGTAAGCTAGAAAAGAATGTTTATAAAACTTAAGTTATAAAATATAATTTGATATTAAAACTGAATAGCTGAATTAAGAGTCTCAAACTTTCCATAAAAGAATATTTGTTTAAACAGTCTGTGTAGTTCTTAAGGTGGCATCACTTTTACATTTTCACCATATAACTGAAAGAGTAATACAGTAGGTTTTTTATAAAGAATCAGTTGAATGCAGCCCAATATCTGCATTCAGCAACGCAAAGCTAAAGAGGGCTCAGAGGTCTGAAAATTTAAAATTTTCAAAAGCCACAAGCTTTGGAGAGGAAAAGGATTTTAGTTTTTTTTCCTTTTGGGCTTTTATACTTTGTTAGGCTTTTCTCTATAATTATGAAGGCTAGAAACTGACTTTTTTAAATAATTAAGTTGTGAATATGGCATCCCCATAAAGTTATGATATAATTTATTTAATGCATGTTGAGTTTTCCATACTACTAGGAATACTCAGGGCATTTCTTTTACTCATTTTTGGTACTGGCAACATTCTCCTCCCTTTGTGTTAGGCTTCCATTCTTCTGGACTGAAGGTTACTCCTTTTGAAGCCTGACCAGCGTCATTTTTTAAATAACTCCAGTGAGTTACTATGAAGCATTTTAAGTCACATAGTTGGGCAGGAACTGACTCCAGGGTCTCCTGCATGGCAGAAACAAGTGTTTCCACTAGGATGCTTGACTGACTCAGCCACGCTTCTTTAGAAATAATTTTACTTGTTATTTCTTTATTGTTTAGCCACATGGCACCTCATATTCTTGCAATAAGTCTCTGGCCAGACTACCCGTCTCTCTAACATAGGATTTGTCAAATCAAATTTGACCATTGGTCCATCAAGGATCTTGCCTCTGAGAGCAGAAAATACCTGATACAGAAGAATATGAAAGACAGCTATAACAGGTAATGTATATAATATAAAACTTTACTTGGTGAGGGGAAAATTACTTTGTGTTCCTTTTGGGCTTATCAGCTGAAACCCAGAAACATATGCAACTGCTCTTGAGGAGTCTATAAATCTATAAAGATTATTTCCAGTTTTAACATTTTCAGCAGCTATATGCAATCCTGAGACAGGCTAGAGGAAAAGGCACATGTCAAGACTCAGGAACTCTCATGTTCTCATCAAAAATCTACCACCTATGTCCTACCTCATAGGAGCATTGTGAGGTTTAGTTAGTTATAGTATTGACTGCTTTCAAAATGGAAATAGCTAAGTGGTGCTGGTTGCTACTATAACTTAACTGCTACATTGTTTCCTGCCAAGCATATTTGCAGAAATAAGCAACAGGATTTTAAAGTTGAAATAAGCACCATAAACTCCACCTTGTAACTAGCACGTAGTCAGGGCAGCCTATCCGTTGCTAGCAACATGTGCCTTTGATGTGAAACACAGTTTAACAAGCGGGCAAGTACATTAATGTCATATTCTGAACATGTAAAGTACACTTACTGCAAACTAATCTTAGGCTGACACAGGTTTGGATAAATCTGCAGAAAGGTTTATAGAAGTTACAATCATATTGCCACAGACTGGAAAACAAACTGCTTGCCCATAGCTTGCATGTGGACACCCCTAAAATTTAACATAAGGCTCCTACAGCCAGTTACCACCTCAGGGCCTTTTCAACCAGACTTTTGTCCCTTCCTTGAGCATCTCACAGCAAGTCTCAGTAACAATCTGTCTTGAAACCTGCTGGCCTTTGATGCCTGTCACACCTGACAGCATGCTCCTGTCACATAGTCTTTCACCAAAAAAAAAAAAAAGTACAGTAAGAAAAAAAATAAAACTTACTGTCCCAGACCCTGGGATGGGCCTGCTGTGACTTCAGCCTCCCCTTCCCAGGCTTGTTCTCCTTGCAACCGAGAAATCTCCTGCCTCTGGTGCTTCTGGTTCTGCCTGCTGGGGGTTGATTCCCACTGAGCCACATCCTCATTAACCTTCCCCCAGTTGCCACCCATTAGCCAGGCTAGCTGCCTTCTCTTAAGGGGACAGATCATCCCATTACACCTCCCAAATTAGGACCCCAATCCCAGGCTAGGGATGTGCACCCTCACTCAGGTCAAAGCAGTCTTTACTATACCATTTCTCAGCTTGCTTTCCACAGCTGACCTGTCAATTGCCTGTGCTCCCTGCCCATGTCTGGGCTGAGTCCAGATCAGGCTGTAGTCCCAGGAAGAAACCAGGTAAAGTTGTTCACCACCCTCAGACAGATCAGGGGAGAAAGGCATGGAGTGGCAGTGGTACATGCTGTCTGGCAGGGCCCAGGGGCTGCAGCACACAGGCTTAGGCCAGACCTCAGCCTTTTTGGCTTGACATCTTCCTATGAAGAGTAGGAAGGGCTTAAACATAGGGTGGGGGAACAACCCTGCCATGCCAGGGTGCCTCTGAACTGCTATATATGTGGGTGTGTGTACTGAGTGTTGAGAGAGGGGGCAGGTATATATGTGTAAGTATGTATATGTATTTGTATCTATATATGCACATAGGTATGTGTGTGTATACACACACACACATATAAATAAATATGTGCATGCATGTATATGCATGTGTATATATATGCATGTGTATATGTATGTCTGTGCATATATGTGCATGCGTGTATATGTGTGTGCATACACATGTGTATGGGGGTATGTTTCTGCGTGACAGATGTGGGGGGAGGTGATGGTTTCAGAGCAGTTTTCGCTCTGGCCCAAGCCATGTCGCCGCAATGCCGCTAAACAGTCTCGGGCTCCAGGTGGGAGAAGACCCGGCCGCAGGCCTCGAACCCACGGTCAAGCTCCTTCAGGTCTTAGAAGCGGGCAGCTCGTCGCCTCCCGCCCGGGAGGCCCCCCCCCCACGGGGGGAGGGGGGGTGCAGCGCTGAGCCGGCCCCGCGATGGCGCTGCTCGGCGCGCAGGCGTTCTCCGCGGCCACCCCCGGCCGCTAGGCCCCCGCGCCGCTCGCTCGCGCCCGCTCGCTCTCTCTCCCTCTCCCTGCCTGGCGGAGTGGCTCGTTGCAGCGGTCGCAGGCGCGACGGGGCCGGAGCGGGCTGAGGTGGTCATTCCTCGCAGGCAGAGTGCAGCGCACGGCGGCGTCCCCCTCCCCGCCGGCCTCCCCGGGACACTTGGTGAGGGGCCAGGAACAGACCGCGGGGTGGGGGGCAACGAAACCAAACGACCGTTGGACTGGAATGGGGGGAGAAGATGGGGGGTTGCCGGTCACGTGCCCACCCTCTTCACGCACTCGGACCCGGCGGCCTGGCTGGGCGTCGGGCGCGCGCCGGCAGGTGCGGCCGGGGCGCACGCGCGGTGGGGGGTGGGGAGATGCCGAGCGCGCGCCCGGCCCCGCCCCGCGTGTCCCCTCCGGCGGCCCGTCTGGCGCCCCTCCCCCCTTCACGCGCTCTCGCTCTCTTTCCCTCCCTCCTCCTCCTCCCCGGCAGACATGCCCTCAGCGACCAGCAGCGCGATGGCGAGTGGCAGCGGCAAAGCGGCGGCGGCGCCGGGTAGCGAGGCCTCCCCGCCTGCGGCCACGGCGCCCGTATCCGCACCCACACCCACACCTCACGCCCCGGCGGCCGCGGCGGGCGGCAGCATCACGGCGGTGCAGACCGAGGCCATGAAGCAGATCCTGGGCGTCATTGACAAGAAGCTACGGAACCTGGAGAAGAAAAAGGTGCCTCAGTCTGCCC
>NW_017728947.1:33261295-33275654 GCF_001723895.1 Crocodylus porosus
GAGGGGAGGCAGCGGCTCGGCCGCGCCGAGGAAGCTGCTTTGTGTGAGCCGGCGGGCGGCACAAAGCCGGGGAGCAGCTCGTGCCCGGGGCCCGCGTCCTGACAACAACAGCTGCGGTCTCCGGAGGGAGGAGACGGCACCGGTCGCGTTTGCTTCTGCCCGGCGCTCGGAGCTGCGTGTGGGAAATGCGCCGGGCCCCATGAGGCAGGGCAGGACGTGATGCGTTCAGTGACACCCTAACTCTGGATCTGAATGAAGCATCTCAGCCCCTGTTGCAGTTTGGGGCAGGGGAGGTGCTCTTCAAGCTTGATGATGAACCTTGGATTTATAAGCTAAAGTTTAGGGTGGGCAGAATGATTTTGGCCTGCAGCAAGATGTATGCTGTAAATCTACACTATAACACCCCCCCCCAACACAGGCTAATATGCATATTATATTTTTTTCTAAGTAGGACTTGGAACACAAGTCACACACTAGCATTTTGGGGGGTGTTTCTTAGCTGGATCTAACATGTTTAGGTTGCAATGGTAGGAGAAATATTTTCTGTTTTGCTACTGTGTATATGCATGAATTTTATTTTTTTTTCCTCCCCTCTATTAAAAATAGCAGGAGAGTTAAGAGACTTAACACAAATGCAAGGAATAAAAACCTGCTTAGATTTTGCTTAGGCCTTGCCTGTGCACAAGGTGTTACCAGAATTGTATTTCAAAGTGCTTTAAGTCAGTTTATGTGTAAACAGATTTTTAGTTTTCATCTACAGAAGCATTCAGACTCCTTTGTGACATTCCCCAGGTAACTTAGGTAAAGTAAAAAGACTTCAAATGGAATTTTAAATACAGGTTGCAGGGAAGTCGGGGAAGGGAACCAAAAGTTATCTCTCTGATTTTCTAGAACGTGCAAGACCAGAATTTTGTGTTTAAAAAATTACGAACTTGGGAGAGAAGGAAAAAATACCCAAATACTATCTTCAGCTATTTTTTTTTTTTTTTTACAGTTCCTTAGCTATAAGTACATGGTATCTCCAGTCTGAATACAGTGGTTCTTACCTTTGCTTCTAAAGAGATCTCGTAGTGCCTTAAGAGTTGTAATAGATTGATTTTTCTTTCATAATTTCTGAGGGGGATATTGTAAAGTCACAAGTCGGCAATTCTTTTCTGATACAAATCGGTAAAAGTGGAAGAGAGGCTGTCTTGGGAATTTTTGTTTCTGTTAATTTTACATGTGTTATAAGTGTAATATAGTGGTATTACGAACATTTTGCCCTGTGTTCAGTTGCTCATTGCTTTTTGTAGCCTGGCATGGAAACAGCCTTTTTTGAGAGAAACCTGTTCAGTAGTTGTTATATGAATTGATATTTAACTTGTTGAATTTACTGTGCATCAATAGTGTATTTGCCTGTTTCTCTTCTGTGGTCAAAGTGCACAAAGAAAGGTTGTATGCATTGCTAAGTTGGCATTAAGCACATTAATGAAGGTGAGTGAAGGGTCAGAAGCTTCTGCATATCGTATCAGTAAAAGCTGCACAGACAGCTCTGAAGGCTCATGAAGGGCTTCCTGCTGCAGACCTCATAACATGCAAAAGATTTTTTCTTAGTTGTGTTGAACAACATGTTGTAACTGTAGGCTTGTTTCTGTTTTCAAAAAGACTCTAGTAAGGTACTATATGTAAGATTCCATGACTGTTCCTTCAGAAATCAGGGACTCTGACCCAGGCTTCATGTCCAACCCAACTTGCACATACCTCTTGGGAATCAAATGCTATTTCTCAACTACAGTTCTTTAAACAACTTGATTTTGAATTTTTGAAATATCTGGAAATGTAGTCAGTGTTTTGTACAAGTGTGATCAGGAAGGGTGAAGCTGTAGAGAAATACATGAAAGACTTTAAGAATCATGAACTTTAGCCACTGAAAATAAAATGCTTTTGCCAAAAGAGGTTTTGACTGTTAATCTAAATTAGCTTTGAATGGTCATTGGCCAAGAACAAAGGAAAAATACAACATGATTTAGTGATGTATTTTTGAAGGATAAAACATAAATTAGTATTCCTAAAAGGAATGCTAATTCAGGCCTAAAATGGTAAACATGGCTTAATCTACTAAAGCAGAGGAGTTGAACATTATGGCCTGCAGGCTGGTTGTGGCCTGCAAACCCCTGTATCCTTCCTACCAGACTACTAGCAGGCCATGAGAAATTGGGGAAAGGGGGGTATGGCTGGGGATGCAGTGGCCTGCTGCAGAGTCCAGGGCCCTTGGACTGCAAGGTACATAGCAGTTCATACCAGGACAGCAAGCAAGGGCTGACACCCTAGTTGCCCTCCAGCCGCTTCATTTTGTCACCATTCCTGTGACCCTACTACCTTGTCTGCCAGTCCCTGCTCCATGTCCCTTCCTGGAGCTACTGCTACACTGGAGCCATTCTGGCAGTGCCCCGGGTTGGAGCCAGAGCTCCAGCTGCTGCTGCTTCCTTGTACCCCGGGGCCAGATCTGACCTGCAAGGAGTGCCATGGTCCAGATCTGGCTTGGTGCACAAGGTGAATTTGACCTAAAGAAAACACTTGTGTTAAATCAGATTTCACAGATTAGTTTTAAATAGATCTTTGTTTCAGTTTTATTTTAAGTGTTGTAAGTGAAATAGCTTGACTAATGCTAATCATGTAGAATTTTAGGATCATAGTAAAAATGTATGTTCAAAATAATTTAAGGTAGAAATTATGAATTGGAAATACTTATTAAATGATTGCTTATGTTAATATTTTTCTGTTTTCTTGAAATCAAATAGTCACTTGAAGAAAAGTGCAGGAAACTGCTGGAGCAAGAAAGTTAATTTAAAATTCATAACTGGACACTGTTCCAAAGTGTGTGAACTTTTTTTTTTACTTTTTATACACAAGGCCACACAAATGTTCAGTTTATATTCCTCTGATATCTCATTTTGAGATACCAGGAAAGCTAAAAGTTTCTTTTTCCCCTTTCATGAAGATCTCTTCTGTGTTAGGTTTTTTAATGCAAGCGATTTTTGGTTTAAATCAGAGGTGTCCAAAGATGGGACATGCAGGCTGTATCTGACCTGTGGAGTGAAATCATCCAGCCATTTGTGCTGGCCCTGGGTCTCAAGTGGACCCACACACCACACACAGTGCATGCTGGCCTGCCCCCATCCCAGGCTCAGGGCTGCTGCATCTACTCCAGGACCTGCGCTGCATGCATCATCTGCATGGTGCCAGTCTGGGATTCTTCCCCCAGTGCCATGCACAGTGGTGTGTGCTTTGGTTGGTGCAGGATGCAAGCCCCACATGATACATGCACTGGCTCGGGCAGTCTTTATGGGTGCTGGATGCAGCATGTGGAGTTGGGCCATGAGGAGGGTGCCCATGGTCTATTCGTCCAGCCCATGGACCAGTTGGTCCCTTGCCAATCACCTGTTCCTGTTTGACACTCCTGGTTTTTAGTAGTCTTTTCTTTAGCCTAATTATGAGTTTCTTCTATATAAATGAGTGGTCAACCTTTTTGACCAGCGTGTTGTAGAAAGAATATCCCTGCTGCTCTTCTTTCTGCTTCTTGCTGAACCTGCTGTTGTGCTGCCTGTTCCCTCCCTGATCTGCTGCCTGCTTATTTTAAACCCTCTAACTCAGTCTTTCTAGGCTTGTTTTCTGAAGTTGAAGGAAAACAAACTATTTCTATTGTTTTTCTGATGAAGGAATTTCTGAGGGAGGAGCACAATGTTAAGCATTTTTGTATAGTGTTGAAGGGAAAAAACCCATCCCAGTTTACTTTTTTTTTGGTTAACCTTTAATATCATGTGAACCACACAAAGCCAAACTCTTTATCTGCTAACCTGACTTCTGTGGCCATAGGAAAGCACTTTAGAATATTTCATATGCAAAACCCTGGATTTAAAAGTTTTTTTTTTTTTTTTCCCAATAAATTGTAATGGTTTTAGTTCTGATCTACATGAGAGATGATTTTAAATTGGTTCAGAAGGCTTTGTGAGCACTTACTTTATTTAACCCACCTTGTATGGAAGAAGTCAGGAAATGATTTAAGCTAAAACAAACTGTGTCCATCAGGGTTTGCAGTGTTTTAAAATGTTTCCATTAACCACTACAACTTCCCAATTTTAGATATAAATCCAAATACACTAGTTAGCAACGTTTGATACTATGTGACTGTCATTGTAATATAGGAATTTCCATTGGAATAGACTACTTTGTCTTTTTAAATATTTTTCTCTTTGCCTTTCCTTCTTGATAGACAATGCATAAAGAACCTATTTGTCAGTCTATACTAGGATGCTGTGGTAAGTTGTATCTTGTGGAAGCAGAAGGGAACCACTGTCTTAGTGCTGCTGCTGACTGTTGTTGCTGGACTTCAGGTTTCTCAGGTGCTCCAAGCTTCCCAGCTTCTTTTTTCCCACCACTACACAAAGTATCCTCCATGTAGCTTTGGGAAACAAGTAGTTTTCTCCATCAGTAGATCTGTTTGCTTTATTCAGTGGTATCAAAGGGGCCCTGGGTCCATTATCTCTGTTTTCAAGTTGGTTGTTTCTGTGAAGATGTTCTTGTTTATAGTATTCAGTCTGGGCTCAGTCACCTTATTGGACATCTCTCTGTTGTAGCTCTGCATAACTTCAGAGTGAGCCCAGTGCTTTCTTCCTTTAGGAATGCAGGACTTTGGACATCCTGGATCAAATTTAGTCCTTTGCTTTCACAGGCAAACCTGTCATGTAGTCTCCTTTCTTAAACTGATTTTATCCATCTTAAAAAGTAGACAGTGTTTCTTTGTATCATTGCTCTTATTTAATTTCTGAAACAGCTTTCTAAGAAGAAACACAGCTTATGAAGGGCCCATCTGCATTCTGGGCTTGCTGAAAGGCCTTCTATTGTCTACTGTCCCAGGCAACAGACTCAAAAGTGGTGCAAAATGTAACTTCATTTTCAGTTGCTTCAGGACCTCCCATTGTTTCTTAAATAGACTTACCCTGGATAAATAGGCTCTGACATCAGTCCCGATGGTTAAGGGTCTTGTGTTAAAAAAAAATCGTTCTAGAGCACTAGCTCCTCATTTGAATTCATTTTATGTAAGTTCAGAATGGTGGTATAACTGCTGGTCCAGGGAATACAGGAAAAGCAGGTTTTGTTCAGTAATACCTTTCCTTGGACCAGTTATATAATTGATGTTAGACAGGTTTTTGGGCGCACACTGCCCTTGGAAAAAAACAGTTACAGCCTAAGCTGAATACCAACTAATACAATTGCTTTTTGTTTAACTCCATTATGTAAAAGAAAATAATCACTTGGCAATAGGGCAAAGGGTAGTAAACTTCTGGAACAAAAAAAATTAAAGATTCATAAATTTCATCTGCCTTTTACTTGTTTTCCAGGAATCTGATGATGATTCCTCCACAGGTTTACTCCCCTCTTTCCCTCCTTCAAGTGACTCTTCATTTGCATAATGAAGTTAATTGTTTTAACTCATATTTAGCTTAGGCTATAATTGCTTTTTCCTCAGACCTTAAGTAGGGTACTTTGCGCACCAGAGTTTACAAGTTCTCTTTTTTCAACTACAGGATGCAAAAAAAAGAACTGAAAAAATCTGGTTTAGGTTTCATTGATCCATCATCTGTTTTGCTGATGTATATGCCTTTGTCTTAGTTGAAAGCAAAACAGGTAAAATGTTCCAGAAAATGTTTGGAGTATTCAAACCTCTGTATAGCAGCTAACCTCTACACAGAAGCCTCTCATGTACCCTGTTCAATAACTGTTAAAAACATCATATTTTTTCACTTAAAAAAGAATCTTTAACAGTTGATGATTGTACATTGAAAAAAAGGCACTGGCAATCAAACTGTCAAATGGAATATAATAGAACAAAAAAGGAGATCAGATTGGCTTGGGTGTAGGGGCAGAAGGCTAAAGGTGCAAAATAGAAAAATATCTTTTTGAATACAGTAGATTAGGTTGGCAACCTTTTACTAATGGCAGCTCACAGCTTGTGACCTAGCCATCCCTGCAGGTTGCAGATCCTCTGCTGTTGTTCCAGCCATCCTGGCTCTGTGGAAAGAGCTGCTCTTTCACCCTCTCCCAATGCAGCTTCCACCAAAGTGTGCTGCTAAAAGCATGGTAAGCAACAATTCAGAACAGCTGATTCGCCAGTGATGGTAAACTCGGACTGCAGGGTGGGATGGGGAAGCAGTAGGGGATTGGCATGCCATTGTAAAACACTGGCTTGTTGCTAACACTTGTGGAAGCGAATGCTGCTGTTAATGTATTTGTGATTAATTTCTTCCTGTTAATGAATTCATCCATGAGGAGGATAAGGGAAAGATCTAGGTCCATCTCACTGATGCAATAGAGTGCCTTGTCTGTTAATTCCCAGTAATGCTAATGTGAATGAGTAAGTCAACTATTTTAAATTGAAGAAGGAATTTACGTATGCACTGTCTAGAACAGCGTAGACCTGTAGATAACAGATATTTGGGAGAAGGCCAGGGAAACTGGTTCGTGGATTACAATGGGGCAGGCAGTTATTTCTGATGGAGGGCCACTGATTAAGTTTTGGCAAGCTGTTGAAGGCTGCATTTCCCTCTCTGGTGCTGTGATGTAGGAACAGCCCCATGGTCCCATATTCCGCAGGCCCCCCCCCCCGGATTAGAAGACTACCACATGCCTTAGTAGCAGTTCTCAATCTTTCTGGGCATGCTAGGCTGGCCACACCTTCCTAAATCCAGTTCCATGTTGTGCTGGATCAGGCCTCAGCCCTGCACATACCTGTCTGCATTCTTAAAAATCAACTTCTTTAAAGTCTTTCTTTAAAAAGCGCCCTTCATTTAAATAAAATAAAATATTAAACATTAAAATAAATAGGATTTTAATATTTGGGTTCTTGGTGCAACTTACGTAAACCTGAGTACCAACATTTAAGGTAGAAATCTCTTCAAAATTAAGTGTAGTGTATTAGAAAGTTAGCAAATCTTCTCAGACATTTTTGAACAGTTTATAATCGGGGCAAGAAATGAATATGCTTATGTTTCAGAGCTAAAAATTCTTAAGTTTTACAACTTTAACGCTGTTAAGATTTCAAGAGTTAAATGTGACCCATTGTAAAATAAACTTGAATTTGTGTACTCAAAAACTACGTAATATTGTGTAATATGGCCAGCTTGCGGGAAAGCTAAGGGAGGAAGGAAAGGGGCAAGAGAGAGAGAGTCAGCAGGGCCAGATGAGTGTTACCCTGGGCTACTGAAGAAACTGGCAGAGGAGATCTCAGCCCCTGGCAATGATCTTCATGAAGTTGTGGGAGATGGGCCAGGTACCAGAGGACTAGAGAATGACCAACACAGTGCCCCTCATTAAAAAAGGAGGACCCAGGAAACTAAAGACCAGTTTGTGTCACCTCACCTAGAAAGTTACTAGAGCGTAACCTAAGGAAAGCTATTCACAAGCAGCCAGCAGGGATTTATGAAAAACAAACAGTATCAAACTTAATCTGCTTCTTTAACTTGGGTGAATGAAGAAACTAGTACAAGGTGGACAGATAACTGGCTCAACAGCTGCAAGCGAAGGATAATTATTAATGGGTCTGAGACAGAGGCAGGTTTCAAGTGGAGTCCCAGAGATATTTGTCCTGGGCCTGGTTCTGTTCAATATGTTAATTAATGATTTGTGTAATATTTATTCAGATAATCTTTATTAAGTGTGTGGCTGCAGCTTAATTTTTTTGTGAAGGCTGAGGCAAAGTAGCTGTTGAGTAGATCTCCCTTCTTTGTACCTTCAGTTAGGAGTTTTCCTTGGCTTGTTAACACAGGACCCACAGCTTCCTTGGTCCTGCTTTTGTGGCTATTATAAAATTTCTTCTTACTGTCCTTGACCTTTAGTCAGGTGCAGCTTGTTCTTTCTCTCTGCCTTCTATTTTGTCCCTGCAAGTTCTGGCTATTTCCTGGTACACTTCCTTGGTGACCTGCCTGTTCTTCCGTTGCCGGTATGCTTTCCTCTTGTATTTGAGACATTTTAGAAGTTCCTTGTGCAGCCACATTGGTCTGTTGCCATTCTCGTGCTTCCATTGTGTAGGACAGTTTTTTTTGTTGGGCTTCTAATGCATTGCCCATTAGAAGCTCCCAGCATTCCTGGGCATCTTTATCTCCTTCAGTCTGTCATCTCATGACACTATACCTATTAACTCTTTGAGCTGGATATAATCCACCTTTTTGAAACCTAGCATCCTAATTTTGATGACCTTATGCTTTCCCTGCCTCAGGATCTGGAATTCTATTGTCATGATCACTTCCTCCCAAGTTATCCATCACCTTCACATTCTTCACCAGTTCTTTCCTCTTGATCAGGATGAGATCCAAGATAGATGATTCCTAATTGATTTTTGCAATTTCAGAACATTTTAGTGTTTAATTTCACATTAAATTTTGCTTTTGGACTTTTAGCTTTCTTTCTTTTTTTTTTAAGTATGGGATGTCTGTACTGTTTAAATGTTTTTGCTTCTGTCTTGAAAAGCCCCCATGTACCATGGGAAGATAAAGTTAGACAACCAACTTTGTAATATACATGTGCAAAAATATGGAACTTTAGTTCATAAGGTCTTTATTTCCAAGTTTTTCTTTATGCAATGAAAGTTATCTACCAAGGACAGAAAACAAGTTAGTTGCATTACATGTCAGTTTATCAGAACATAAGGTTTTTTCACATACCTCAGATAAAAAGGCTAGTTATGCTTAGTTTTGATATCAAGTGTAGAAAAATTTAGCTGAAAGGAATCTTCTTAAAAAAAAATTACCTCTTTGATTTCCTCAGGAAGTTGGGATGGTTTATTTTAATTCTTTGTTATTGGCAGGTTGATGCCAATAGGTTCTGTAATGGACCTGTCAGATTATCTAACTTGACATTAAAATCTTGTAATTAATTAGATTACGTTTGTAATGATTTTGTGTACTTGACTAATAAAATAAAACATGCAGCCTCTGTTATCCAGAAAACTAAAGATATTTAAAATATGCATCAGTGTCACAATGGGAAAAGAGGCAAAGATATGAAATATCCCTTGCAATATTCTCAGCAGTTTGTCAGAGTTTAAAGTAGAATATGTATCTCTGTAGACTCATTGTCCAAGTTATTAGCCATTTACGACATCACTTTTCTACTCATTGGCCTCTTAAATGTCTTTGTTCCTGCTTTTATAGTTCAGAATATTTATCCTGCCTGAGGACTTAAGGATAAGGATGGTAGAGAAAAATAGGAAAACATCTCCTTTTTCCGAGGCACTACAGCAGGCAAAGCAGAATTTATATTTTTTAGTGCAGCTGTATTACAGTATTTAGCAAGATGCTGGTTAACAGAATAGTTTGAGGGACCATCTTGCTTACTTTTCTGGTAGTATCTGAGCTTGTTGTAATATAATAATCTGTAATATACCATGGTTTTGAGCACAAAGAATGAGTGCCTACTTGGTATTTATGGTCCCTAGTGTGATAACTTTTAACTAAATGCACAGTAGCTTTTCAACTGCAATGCAGAGGGAAAGCTATCTTACTTTGTCTTCACCTTTGGTTTAGTAACCATCTAAAAGCTTTTAGGGGAACTAATGTTAAATTGTAATTATTATTCTTCCAGTTTGTGGTGACAGGGAGGGAGATCTATGTAAAACTGCTGGTTCATTGGCAGAATGGGCAGGCTTGCTTCTGTATTGTTACTGACTAGGCTTCCTTATCTACTCCAGGCAGCTCTAAACTGGAATCCTAACTAGAGGAAAATAAATATGGCTGTTCAAACGAAAGCAGGCTGTTAAGGATAAAATAAAATGGCTTTGCTTCATTCTCTATCTGTCTCCCAGTCCCCTTGTGTGAATGCTGTTGATGATCTCGCCGAGTGTTCCATTTGACTACCGTTCTGTTGTGCCTGTTTGTTCCCAAAAGGAAACACCTGGGCAAATGGTGGTAAATTCCTGGGAGTTCAGGAAGTTCTTAGTTGTGGATTTAATTTTCTGTCAAAGATAATATCTGGCCAGATTTTCATGAAGTGAAAAAGATGCCTGCCTTATTTGTAGGATTTTCAACAAAATGAGTTGTTTTGACAAGGAGTGACTCGGAATAAAAATGGTAGCTGGAATAAAAGCAGGTATAACTTCTTACCTAGCACCAGCCATCACACTTGATTAAAATATCTTATGAAGCAGTCTACACATTAATATCCTTTTCACAAGCTCTCAGTTTTCCAGAATATGAGAGTCCTTTGAGCTGGACTTCATAGTTTCTAGGGTCGAAAGGGACCTGAGTAGATCATTGAGTCCGACCCCCTGCCATGACAGGAAAGAGTACTGGGGTCAAACGACCCCAGCAAGGTGTATATCTAGCTTCGTTTTAAAGAACCCCAGGGTAGGAGCCAGCACCACTTCTCTTGGAAGTTGGTTCCAGATCCTAGCTGCCCTGACAGTGAAGTAGCGCCTCCTGATATCTAGCCTAAACCTACCCTCTGCCAGCTTGTGACCGTTATTCCTGGTCACCTCGGTAGTGCTCGGGGGAACAGGGACTTCCCCAGTGCCTGCTGGTCCCCTGTGACCAGGTTGTAACAGGCCACTAGATCACCCCTCAGCCTTCTCTTGTGGAGGCTGAACAGGTTCAGGTCCCGTAGCTTCTCCTCATCATAGCTGCCCCCCGATCATGCGAGTGGCCCTCCTCTAGGCCCTCTCCATGTTTTCTGCATCCCTCTTGAAGTGCGGTGCCCAGAACTGGACACAGTACTCCAGCTGTGGCCTGACCAGTGCTGCATAGAGGGTAAGTATCACCTCCTCGGACCTGCTCGAGATGCATCTGTGGATGCATGGCAAGGTGTGGTTGGCTTTCCTGACTGTATCCTGACACTGCTGGCCCATGTTCATCTTGGCATCAGTGATGACTTCAAGATCCTTTTCTGCCTCTATACTAACAAGAAGGGAGTTCCCCAAACTGTAGGTATGGTGCCTACAGGACTTCTCTGTGTTTGGTCTCCAGAAAGTGAATTGGTTAAGGGAAGTTTGAGCAGAATACTTTGTCTTCCTGGCTCATAGCATTTTAGTAATTTTATCACTGGAGAAACATTTAAACCTAAGAATATTGTGCCAAGATTTTTGTATTACCAAGATTTTTTTATTATTATTATTTCAAAGAGACTTTTGTTGCTATTTTCCTGCTGTAGTTGTTTCTGGATTAGGGAGGTAATAGTTAAGATATTCTTTATGATGGATTTAGTTGGTAAATCAAACGGAAGAAAACATGAAGTAGTGGTGAAAGTTGTATTTTCAAGCAGTTTCTCAGAGGAACTAAGCAAACTTCATGGAATATGGTCTGCCATCATTTTAGAGAAATGATGAAAATTTCAGAGGTACTTAAACTCTTCCGTCTAATTCCTGTTTAGAGTACCACTTAAGCTGTTAATGCAGTATCACATATAGGAAGGTAAAGGAATTACTATTTAAAACTGCATGGTGTTATGATCCAGCTGACTGTTTTTCTAATCTTTCATAGTTTTAAAACACCTGTCAAATTCAGTTTAGCTCAGATATATTTTTGGTAAAAAGGGAGAAAAGGGAGGATACGCAGTTAAGCTGCCGTGAGGTTAGCATGTAAATCTAATGAAAAAATAAATCAACTTTTGTAAATTTGTAGCATATCACTGGAAATGGTAAAAACATAGTAAAACTGCCAGGAACTGAAAAATCATTTTGGATATGCATTCTTAAATTTGAAGAGATCCAATATTGTTAAAAATAGCTACTAACATTTTAAAGTTTGACTCATTACTTTTGTAATGTTTATAGCTAAAGTATTCCACTCTCGGCCACACCTCAACTGGAGACTCAAAAGTTGTTTGCATTCAAAGCTCCACTGTTGGTTCCCAAAGATCATGGATTGTGTGTAACAGAATACAAAAAATCAAAGAAATGTCTTAAATTTGAACGATGAAAGACTTGTGTGACATGATTTCAAAGCATGTGACCTCAGATTTTCAGGACAGTTAGCTGGTACATCGAATGTAAAAAAATTTAAAATTTTTAAAAAATTCAAACAATTATTCTACCCAGAGTGAGGTTTTTTGCATACTGCCCTCTAAATCAAAAGTAGATGTTCTGAAACACTGAACAGTCTTCATAGAAACCAGAGTATGTTTGGTATTATGGCCATTACAGGGTTTTTTTTTGGCGGGGGGAGTGTTATTTTTTTAATGACTAATTTCAGGAGGAGGTGCTTTGGACAAGTATTTAAGTCACTGTACTTCATGCTATTAATTTGAATGGCCTGAGTTTTCAGTTATCATTCAGGACAGTAATCGGTTTTACAGTAAAGTCTTGTATTAGGTATATTACAACTAGCTTGCTACAGAATTGTAAAACTAATTCTAGAAGCTGAAGGAATATTTTTAATGCTGAACAAAATTCATTACATTTAATTTATAGATTACTAAGAGTTATTGCAGTTTTAAATATTGGCTCTTACTGAACATTTAGCTTTCATTGGCTGTATTTTGGTATGGTATTATCCCTGTAATGGAGTTTATGTAGAAAGTTTTAAATCATGCGCTTGGGGAAAGTAGGTTGCACAAATGTGTTTTTGTGTGGGGGGAGAGTTGTGTTTCACTGTAAAGTCCAGTATTGTTTTAAGTGACTCATTTTGGGAGTTATTTCCATTGACTCTTAGTGTCTGGTAGGGGCATGTTGATGAAGTAAGGTGAGGATTCCCAAAGTGTTGACCCTTGGGTCCCTTGGAGCTTGCAAAGAGGTATTTTAAGGGTGGCTGCAGCATGCCCATAGCTATTGCTGGCCAAGTTTGCTGGCGACACCAAACTTTGGGGTAAAGCGTCCATACCTGAGGACAGGAGGGTAATCCAGGCTGACCTTGACAGGCTCAGGAAGTGGGCAGATGAGAGAACCTGATGGTGTTTAACACTGAAAAATGCAAAGTTCTCCACCTTGGGAAGAAAAACCCTCAGTGTGTTTATAAGTTTGGCAGTGCTACTCTGGCTAACACTACAGATGAAAGAAACTTGGGGGTCATGATTGACCACAAGATGAACACAAGCCATCAGTGTGATGCTGTGGCTAGTAAAGGGAGCAAAATGCTGGCTTGCATCCACCCAAATCCCAGGATGTCATTCTCCTATTGTACTTGGCCTTGGTGAGGTCGCACCTTGAGTACTGCATCCAGTTTTGGGCTGCACAATTCAAAAAGAAGGTGGCGAAGCTTGAGAGAGTCCAGAAGAGAGCCACACGCATAATCAGAAGTCAGGAAAACAGACCTTACGATGAGAGGCTGAGAGCCATGGGACTCTTCAGCCTGGAAAAGTGCAGGCTTGGGTGATCTGGTGGCTGCCTAGAACCTTATAAGGAGTGCTCACCAGTTTCAGGGGGAACATCTGTTCACCAGAGCGCCCCAAGGGATGACACGGTCAAACGGTCACAGATTCCTCCAAGACTGTTTTAGGCTGGACATAAGGAAGAACTTCTTTACTGTCTGAGCCCCCAAGGTCTGGAATAGACTGCCGCTCGAGATGGTTTAAGCACCTATTTTGAATGCCTTCAAGAGACATTTGGATGTTTATCTTGCTGGGATCCTATGACCCCTGCTGACTTCCTGCCCCTGGGGCAGGGGTCTGGATTTGAAGATCTTCCGAGGTCCTTTCCAGCCCTAATGTCTATGGAATCTATGAAATTGACTGATTTTTATGAACAAATTTTAGCAGCAGCCATGTTACCCGTTGTTGAGAATAACTGATACTTTTTGTAATGGTCATAGTAAACTGGCAACAAACATCACTTGGTACTAGCTACTGGGGATGACCTAATCGGGGACCTAGAGACTGTTGGGAAGCTGGCTGATAGCAATCATGAGCTGATCACCTACACCATCTGCCATAAAGCTGACAAGTCAGTCAGCAACACTGAAGTCCTCGACTTCAGGAAAGCAGACTTTGACAAGCTCAGGAGGCTTGTCAGTGAGGCCCTAAGGGACCACAACCCCAGGGGGAAGGGAGTTCAGGATGAGTGGTTGCTCCTTAAGGGAGCAATCCTTGATGCACAAGCTAATTCTATTCCATCTCGGAAGAAAGGCAGCAAGAGGGCACAGCAGTCCCCCTGGCTCTCCAAGGATCTGGCACACCACCTGAGGCTAAAAAGAAAGGTCTACAAAGGATGGAGGATGGGATTCACCTCCAAGGAGGAATATTCTGCGCTGATTCGGTCCTGCAGGGAGCAAACCAGGAAAGCCAAGGCTGCAACTGAATTCCAACTAGCTTCAAGCATCAAGGACAATAAAAAGTCCTTTTTCAGATATGTGGGGAGCTGGAGGAAAAGCAAGGGCAACATTGGACCCCTGCTGAACCA
>NW_017728947.1:33276369-33331409 GCF_001723895.1 Crocodylus porosus
GGCTCTGTTCTTAGACCCATATTGTTCAACATCTTCATTAATGATGTGGACATTGGAGTCAGAAGCGGACTGGCCAAGTTCTCCGATGACACCAAACTTTGGGGCAAAGCATCCACTCCAGAAGACAGGCGGACGATCCAGCCTGACCTGGACAGGCTCAGCAAATGGGCGGACGAGCGCCTGATGGTGTTTAACACCAAAAAATGCCAGGTTCTCTATCTTGGGAGGAAAAAACCTGCAACATCCTAATAGTGCTAGCCAATGCAGCACTGGCAAGTCTAAGGAAGAAAGAGACTTGGGGATCCTCATTGATCACAAGATGAACATGAGCCTGCAGTGCGATGCTACGGCTAGTAAAGTGACCAAAATGCTGGCTTGCATCCATAGACGCTTCTGAAGCAAATCCTGGGACGTCATTCTCCCCTTGTACTCGGCCTTGGTGAGGCTGCAGCTGGAGTAGCGTGTCTAGTTTTGGGCCCCACAATTCAAAAAGGATGTGGAGAAGCTTGAGAGAGTCCAGAGAAGAGCCACGCGCATGATCAGAGGTTCAGGAGAACAGATTTTACGATGACAGGCTGAGAGCCATCAAGCTCTCTAGCCTGGAAAAGCACAGGCTCGGGGTGACCTGATGGCCACCTATAAGTTTATCGGGTGACCACCAGTATGTGGGGGAATGTTTGTTCACCAGAGCACCCCAAGGGATAATGAGGTCAAACTACTCCAAGACCATTTCAGGCTGGACATAAAGAAGAATTTCTTTACTGTCCGAGCCCCCAAGGTCTGGAAGAGCCTGCCATCGGAGGTGGTTCAACCACCTACATTGAACACCTTCAAGAGTAAATTGGATGCTTATCTTGCTGGGGTCCGATGACACAAGCTGATTTCCTGCCCTTCGGGCAGGCAGCTGGACTCAATGATCTTCTGAGGTCCCTTCCAGCCCTAATGTCTATGAAATAACCTCCCACCCTGCATAAGGATACCAATATATTGAGCGGTGCTCAATTACATGAGCTGGCTGCCTGATGAATTTACACAGCTGACTTTCCTTGCTGTTAAAATACTACTTAAACTTGAATTAAGCAATGGGTACTGCTTTATGTACTTTACACATGCAACATTCTATGTGTTGAACATAAAGTATTCGCATTGCATATTAATTCTTTTATGCAGCCACCAGTGCAGTATCCCAACCATTAAGTGACCTTCCATGAACAAAGATTTGGGAGCCCCTGGACTAGTTTAATAATCCCTGGGTTTGGTTTGGGACCTGGATATCATATCTTAATTGTCATAGTATATATGTTGTGGTGCATCTTGATGTGTCTATGTTAAATTGAACTATTTTTCAGAAGAGCTATTATTTGAAGAGCACATCTGTTAATAATCTGATGGCCATTAAGTTATCTATTTACATGCCCAAGAGATGTCAAGATTCTGGGACCATGGAAGGAGAGGCCTAAAAAAACCTGTAAAAATGAATACACTTTATTTAAAAATGCCAGAGCTGCCAAGTAGCAAATGTAATCTATCAAATTGTTTACAAAAGCCAAGTACTTAAGGAAACAATGTTAAAAGCCTCATCTGTTTCTTTGCTCATAATTTAAACACCTTTGCCTAAGTCTTGAAGGCTTTGGTGGCTGTTCTATGCCATGGGCCCATGGAGTCATATGATCCAACTCCTGGGTTGCTGGACTGTCCCCACATGCTGCATTCAGTGTGCGGGCTGGACCCAGCACTGGGTGCCTAGTGCATAGTGTGGGGGTAGTCGGTTCAGGGTGCATACTGCATGTGTGACCTGCTGCCAAGCCTTGCGCTCTGGGTTCAGGGTTGGTCCGAATCGGGCCGTGCCAATGCACAGAGCTGGATCGGTGGGGCACCACATGCAATGTACACCCTATTTCAGTCCCCTTTGTTGCATGCAATGCTCACAATCTGTCCAGCTCAACATGACACAAGCAGTATTGCTGGCCTTGGGACTCTTTGTGCATGAAGCAGGGAGGGCACAGGATGTGCACTGCCTGTGTTGTCGGCTATACCTAGCACTATATAGCACGGGCTGTGGGGCATGGGCTCCATGCAGTGTTTTGGACTGACCCTCGGTGCTGCATAGGGGGTCAGTCCTGTTCTAGCCCACAAACTGGCCTGGTGGCCTTCACCCATCCCACAGTTCATTTTTGTCTGCTGTACTGGTAGGCCACTGTTGCACTAACTCTGTCTTTACATCTGTTTCCTGGTGTGTAGTTTTGGACTAATAAATACAAAGCATAAATCTTGGCACTGATCTAAAATATTACCTTATTGGTTAACTCATAATGTTACATATGAAAAATAAAAAAAGATTACATGTGCCAACTGGGACAAGTTTTGTCTGTATATGCAATTCTTTTTTTTTTTTTTTTTTTAATGTCATCAGTTGTATTTAGTATTTGTAGGAAATAGTGGAATACTTGATTTAGTATCTTTGTAAGTGTTCTGAACAGGATGAAAAGAAAGCATTTCAGTACTAAACTTACAATAAAAGTAATTTTTAACAGGCTGGGGTTAGTGTCATAGTGTCCATCTGTGGGCTGGATCCTCTACAGGGTTGGGAAGTGGGGTTGGTCCACTGGCCAGATGGTACGCGATGGATTTGGCCATGTGCTGGCCTGATCTGGTGCACAGGGCCATGTTATCTGGCCACCAGGGCTCCCCACAGATTCAGAAATTTGGCATCAGGGGCACAGCAATTAATGCTGTCATTGTTCCCTGCTGCCAAATTTCCAGACCTGTGGGGAGCTGTGTAATTGGATAATGCAGTTCCACAGGCCGGATCTGCCCCGTGGGCTGGGGGTTGAGCACCACTGCCTTAATAGAGTCTTGTATTGATTGTCAACTTCCTGAAGTAACTCTTAGAATGAGCTAGTGTGGATAACCTGAACTTTTTCTGTTTGTGTTTACGTGAAAAACTCAGATCACATCTGTTCTGGGAAACAAAGTTTTGACAGGCCTGAATTCTTTATCCTGTCTCCCTTTTAACCTGTTCAGTAGGGATTCTTCTTTTTTCTATTTAAAAAAATCACCAATTTTAGGTTTTAAAAAGTAACCTCATTCCTGTTTTTCCATGTATCAAAAAATAGTTACCTGTATTAGTTTGAAGTCAGGCAGAAGGTAGAGCAAGGAAACATCTTAGAGATTCGGCTTGTTCAGAAAGTCATTGGCTTTCATAAGTGACAGCCTACTTCATCAGATGCTATGAATGAGGTAGGCTTTCCTCTGCAAAAGCTTGTGCATTTGTGAGACAGTCTCTGAAGTGCTACCCTGCCCTGCATTTTGCTTCATAACTTGTGTAATTGTGTAATCTTCTAGAAGATATAAGATCCAAGTTTTTTTCATGTGACAAGTGGAAAATTTTCAGGTTACCTTTAGGCACCATGACAGTAAAAAGGATGTGAATTGAGGGCCCCTTCCCCGGTCACCTTCAACACTGCAAGTAACTTTCTGTGAACTGTAGTGTTCGGTAAGAAGCATATTATAGTCACCTGAAAAAATGAGATTAAAATATTAATCCCTTACAGAAGTGTATTTTTAATACTAGAAGGTGAGTTTTTCATACAAAATAAATAATTTCACCTTTTAAGCACCTTGAGTTGTACTGTAACTTTATATAAAGTATGCAGTGGGACTAACTCAGGAAAGTAATAATATATATTAAATTTAGTTTTAAGTTATTTAAATCTTTAGGATTTGTACTATGAAAACATTAAAGTATTTTTCCTGCTCCAGGGTAAACTTGATGATTACCAGGAACGAATGAACAAGGGAGAGCGCCTTAATCAAGATCAACTGGTAATTTTTTTTAACTTCATTACATTTCTTCTTTAAGCCATGTCGTACTTTCTTTTAAACCTAAAGAAATTTTTCTAATTGAGCTTCAGCTCTACTATTGATGGCAGAGTAGACAAGTGCCTAAGCTGCAAGGATACAATATATGTTTGATTGGGCTTGGCTGGGTGTAAATTACTAATGCATTGCAGTGAAAACTGACTGAAATGTGTAACACTATGGTACTGAAATTTAATTATGATTGTGCTATCATTCAGGTTTTGTTTCAAATTGTGAGAGCCATGCATTCAAAATATTCAGTTCATATGCTTGGCACAAAGCTCTGATTTTTTTGCAAGTGGGAGGATTTCAAGAAAATTGTTTTGAATCTGTTAGAATTCAGCTTATTTTATCAGAAAATTGATAGCTAGCTTCACTTATGAAGGAAGCTAGCAAGATGTTTATTTCAAACACTGACAAAACTCATCAAAATTGGGAGTGGAGAGAGGCAGTTGAACAGTTTTATGAAGAGTATTATCTTTGATTACAACAGTGACTTAGTAGAGGTCTTACTCTTTGTTGAGTTTTTGCTTTGAAGATAGAGTGGGATTTTTAAAGGTGGTCTTGCTACTAAGTTGATTAAAGGTTTTTTTTGTTTGTTTGTTTTTTTTTAAAGCATCTGTTTTTAAAAAATAAAGCAAAGGAAAATGATGTATGTGGGATCCTAATCAGTTAAGGTTTTTCTAATACCCTTAACAGTTCCTAAAGCAAAGGAATTGAAGGCTAAGGCAGCCATAATTTTATGTATTGTTTCACCCTTATTTCTAGTATAACCCCTGTTTAGCAAGAGTATACCATCATTATCACTAGCACCACAGGGATGTCAGCCTCCTGGCACCTTCTTCCCCAGCTTGTGTACATTCTCTTGGAATTATGCAGATATTGGGATGGGATCTGCCTATTTTTGGTGTTGCAAGAATGAAATATTAATATGGAGTGAAAAAGCAGAATGTAGACTAATATTTGCAGTCTTTTACAAAGAGAAATTTATACTTTTTTTAGGCTGCATTAATCTGTACATCAGCCCAAATCTGGTATGAAAATTAGTTTAATTTTCAAATCTTGAGCTCATGTGCAAGCTCAAAATTGTGTACAACTTCCTGAGACAAAGTTGATACAAACTGAAGTTTCCCCTACTCTTTATTTGACTCTTCAAATGTTTAACTTGGATTTTTCAGTAGTACTACTCCTGCTTTTCATTAGTAGTACTATTGTTTAATGTTTTGATTATTTTCCAAGAAAAGTAGAGCTTTATGCATAATGTTTTAGTTGAAAACATGCATCTGTTATGTAGTAAGTGTTGCTTTTATTTTGTCAAGGATGCTGTGTCTAAGTACCAAGAAGTCACGAATAATCTGGAATTTGCAAAAGAACTTCAGAGGAGCTTCATGGCCCTGAGCCAAGATGTAAGTAAAGGGCATGTGGTCCATTACAGGCCAACAGCTGAAGCAGAAAGCACTAAAGTCTTTAAACTTCCTGCTGTACAATGGGTTCTACTGTTTCATTAACAGTAGAGGATGCTCAATAGCTTTTTCTAGAAAAGGCCTAATGCACACTATCATATGACTTAAATTGCACTATGTTAAAGCAAAGAGCTAACCAGCATAAGCTAGGTAGGTTATCTTGAAAATATATATTTAAACTTTTCAGTCATTGAGCTTTTTTGAATGTACTGCAACAATATGCTGAATAATTTGTAGTTGTAGATGATGATCAGTTCTTTTCAGTACCTTTTTCGTACCACTGTACGTCAAAAAGTATATAGACAAGAATGAACGTATTACTTTTTCTTTGAATTCTTTGAGCACTTGGCAGAACTTAACCAAAACTTAGAAAATAGAGTATGGTACAGCATTGACCTGCATACTGTATCATTTCAGTAGATCCCCTTAAAACAAAATATTAGAAAAAGAAAAGAAAACTAGAAGATAATGTCATAGGTGTACTTAGGCTTGTATATGAACACAAACATTTTATTACTTTATATTTCAGTAGGATGTAAAGTCCTAGTCAGCTGGTAGACCATATGTCTTAGTCAGTAATAGTCCCTGCTCTACAGACCTTTGGGTGAACTCTTGCTGTTCTGGTGCAATACAGAACTTAATAAGTACATGAAATTTTCTCAGGTCAGATAAGGCTACAATAAAGAAAGTTAATTGCATGCGAGTGTAGTGTGGGGTCCTAATTCAGATGATAACTATATAGGTGAAAGGTACTATATTTATTATGCTCACTGATAATACTTGCATTAACTTATGAAAATGAATCCTAATTTTTTTAATTGACAACTTTAATTCCAGTCCTCTGACCTTGTACCTTTTGCTTCCTTTGCCAAGTGCTTCAGCCACTAAATATGGTTACTCTTCAGTTGCACTGTATGGAATAAAGCTTAATGGGTGTTCCAGAATTAACAGGTCTGGAGCACTGAAATTTTTAAAAAACTTTATAGCAGTATACTTAAGACTGGCAAATTGTGGGAAGAGAAGTGACCTAGAATTTGTTGTCTGGTCAGTATTGGTGAAACCCTTATATCTAGAAAACCTGGCAGCACATCTAGTTTGCAGGTTTAGTGGTGCTTCTAAAGCGGTGATTTTCCAACCAAAGTTCCACAGCACCCTGAGGTACTCGAAGAGTTTTTCAAGAGTGCCATTCCGTATTAGCGGTTAGGTATGCAGACATCTGTATGCAATTCACAAGATAAACAGAGATTTCAAACTGGAATCTGCAGTGTCAAAACCATTCTGAGCCATCGTGATTTTTCTGAATTTTTTGCAACAAAAGAATTTCTCTCTTATTTTGCTGTAGTAAAAAAAAAAAAGAAAAGAAAAGAAAAAGAGAGTAGTGAAAACTAAGAGCAGGCATTTTCCAGTGGGTGTCTGGAATCTATTGAGGTTGAGAACCGGTGTTTTAGACAGCTTAAGTATACTTTCCAATACTGTCAGCTTGGGTATGTAAATGGAAGTCATCCGGACTGTTTAGCCAGTTCCTAGTTACCTTCACTGTATGAGGGCTTTACCTTCCTGTGTATAAAGCTCAACAACTTTTCATCCCCTGATAGGCATATTCTGTATTTATTTGGCATTCCTAATCAGTTGGCTGGCAGAGATCAGTGAACACTGGAATAACAAATTTGACTTCCTTTTCTTGCTCATTAATTAAGATTAGGTTTTATATCTTTTTTAAATAGTTAAATTTTTTTGGTATTGGACCTTTTTTTGTTGCAGTCTTTGGGTGAATTGAGGCTTGAGGAAGCAATGCCTTGGCAGAGGTGGCAGAAGGTACATTAGGGGCTGCCTTTATTGTATATACACAATTTGCAATTTCAGAGACTGGTGTAATTTTGTATTTTTGCCTAAAAGGCAAAAAAATATCTTCTACACTAAATTGCTAAAGCTACCATTGTCCTATTGTTCATCATGATTTCTAGCCTATAGTAAAATTATTTGTTAGCTGTATTTCCTTAGTAGTAGAGAGAAAGACAAGAGTGACCGAAGATTAGAGGGGCAAAACACAATAAGGAATGTGCTATGAAGCTACTGTATCTATAGCCACACAGCTGCTGTTTGGCTGAATGGTCCTGGTCTATCATAAATCAGGCAAAATATGAAAGTTTTTGGAAGGTTTGTCTCCTTGCATGGGTGAGATCCTATGGATGGAATATATTCCAGGTCTGTCTTGACATTTAACTTCAGTTTTAAAAGGTTGTATTTTCCAGGTACAACCGATTGTGTTCTCTTTGTTAACAGGTTGAAATCTTAAGTTTATTTGGTATGCAAAAATAGTGATACTATTGTAAGATGTCTAGTTCACCTGCTCTTGCTTTAGGATCTTTTACTGCCAAATAGAAGGTTGAAAGATTTGTGCAAACTACAAGACATCTAGTGAGGATGATTAATTACAGTAGTTTCTTGGTATCCCACAAGGATTTAAGGCCACTTTATGCTTGATATTGCCACAGAGATCTTTCAGTCTAAACAGCTGAGAAAGGAAAGAGGCATATATGTGAAGTGATTAGTCCACAATTGTCATGATGGGAGTAGTCTCCTGAGTTTCAGTGGAGTACCTACTGCTGAATCAAATGGCCTCTCAAATTTGGATATATATCCCCTTGACTTTCTTTTTAGGAACGGTTTCTTCTGTTGACAGGGAAAAGAATCTACTCTGGCAAGTAAGTGCTGTTGGAGATGATTTGAAATGGCCATGCCATTAATACAAGATTTTTCTGTCTGTAAGAATCCTGCTTATGGTGTTTTGTGTTTGAGAGTTTAGAATCTTTTGACTAATGTCAGCTGATCTAGGCCTGTAATCTGTTATGTCCCTGTGTCTTCCACCTCTCCTTCCCCTCCATAACCAAGGATACAGGGCAAAATAGCTATGACCACATCTCTATACTCTCTGACTTGTGAGGCCAAACATAACAGCGTCTCCCTTGTTTCCATTTCATCAAGTCCCATTTAAAATATATAAAGTTGCTTTAGGATCATCTTTGTCATGTCAGACTTAGATTTGTTTAAATTATTTTCTTTCAAACTTTTTGGCACATTGAAACCTTCCTGGTTAATGGCTGACCCTAAACTTTTCATCTGCATGCTGTTTCTGTCATGTGAACTTAATCCAGTATATTTTTTTCTGTTTCTTGAGAACCACTTTAGGAACTGTTTCTCCCTATGGAGGTTCATCTCCAGTAGGTCTTGTTGCTTGAATTATACCCAGATAAAATTTCATTTGTTAATGCAGTCTGGAACAAGCCTAAAAAAGAACTTCCTTGGACTCCAGAAAGACTTCTTGAGATTGCACTCTTCCAGTACCTGTTTAAAGAGGATAACATTGCCAGTAATGACAGCGTTTTCATTTGGCTATATTCAGTCCTTCAGAGTGAGGTTACTTGTGGGAAGCATGGCACTGAATCCCTGTCTTTTCACTCAGGGCATATCTAATCTTCATTCTGGGGGTGACTCGTAGTGCTCATTTTCATTCCTCAAATGGGGGAGAGTAAAGAAATTAGTCAGAGGTCTTCCGACTTGTCAGTTGTGAAAGCACAGGATGGGTTTGATAGCATATATAGCATTCTGTGAAGATAACCTTTCACAGCAAATTGGTAGATGCAGCTAAACAAGTATATGTGCTTCTGGGAAGAGTCTTCATTCCATATCTCTGTGTTAGAATGTCATATGGTCAAATAAGGTTGCAAACTATTTTTACCGCTTAAAGGAATGGTATTACAGGTCTTGACAGAAAATGCCTTTGTAGTGTATTAGCAAGTGGGGTTATACCTGCTTTCTCTTCTGTCAGGAAGCATTTATGTTGTTCACAGGATAACAGCAGTTACCTTTCATGTACCCAGAACAGTCTAGCACAGGGGTGTCCAACCTTTTTGAATGTGGGGCCAGATCACAAACTTTTTATCACCCAGTGGGCTGGCGAGCCATATTCAAAGACCTCACAGGAAGTGGTATCACATCAGGAAGTGATGTCACGTGATCTTTGACACCAATGAAGTTATAGGAAGTGACAGTGAAATGGGTCTGGAAATGTGCCTAGGGAGGTTGTGGTTTTCAGAAAGTATGTATGTTTGGTATGGCTTACGAACAGGACATCGTTTTTCTGTGCAGGGGGTTGGACTAGATTAGGGCTGCCCAGCTGACTATCTGCAGGCCACATGTGACCCACAAAGGGCCAGGATGTTGCCCACAGTCTACATAGGGTCTGCAAGCAGTTAATATATAGGGCATGGGCCTGGGCAGCCACCTCTCTCACTGCTGTGCAAGGGGGAAAGGCCTGTGAGGTGGGCAGGAGTGGTCCATGTCCTGCAAGTGTACCCTGCATGACTGAGGATGGGAGTCTGCATGCTGCTGGAGCAGGCCGTGCAGTGATGGGGTCCTAGGGACCCACCCCCACAGCGTGCAGCCTGTGCAACACATGCTGGTGTCATCTGGGGCCCACACCCTCACCAGATCTGAACAGCCCTGGACTAACTTATCCTTGAGATCCTTTACTAACTTGATCATGGTCATTGTGGTTAATTAAATAGAAATTGTAGGCATATACTTCAGAGACATGGAAGAGATCTCAAGGATAAGCTAGTTCAGGGCAGCAGCAGCAGGACCCGGCTCACTTATGAGCCCGGCCCCACAGGTGTAAGCAGCTCCCCTCCCCTCGCTGCCAGCTGGGGCCTGTGGGCCTCACCTCTCCTCGCTGCGGTGGCTCCACTGCACTCCACAGCAGTGCTGCTGCGGGCCACATAAAATGGCTTGGCAGGCCACATGGCAACCTATGGACTGTATTTTGGACAAGCCTGGTCTAGCAGCTTAACTCAGGAAACCTTTTTCATCTTTGTAGAGTAACAAAGTTCTTCAGCAATAGCACAGGTGGAGTTTTCCAAAGGTAGGCATGTTACTAGTAACACACAGCCCTGTTTTCCATGCTAAAGTACTAGACCAGGGTCCTTGCAAGATGCTGTCTCCATTTTTCATAGTTTTTTTTTTTTCTTTTCATACCTGTGCTAGCCAGGGTCACGGGGAGGATCAGGACAGTACAATTCACAGGACAGAGAATTGGCTCTTAGTGAATCTGTCTATATATCAACTGATCTTCCTAATCTGTCAGATTTACTCTCCACCCCACGTCTCTGCTTTTTTGATTTCTTGGAAGTTGTCTGGCTAAGCTCAGCAGATAGTGATTGTTCCATAAAGGTGGAAGAGACCGATATAGAGCAAAGGGCCCCTTATGGAATTGGTATGCTGATCAAAGTGGAAGAAGTTTTGTCCATTTGTGCTTCACCATTGCGAGCTTCTGTTTGCAAGATTATATTCTCCATCTCCGTATATTGAGCCTCACCATTAATTAATGTTTTTATATATTATTTAGCTGAAGCTGCAGCTTGGAAGTCTCAATTAAAACACAAACTATATTCCTTCATATCACATGTCCATTAAGGAGCCTTCACAATGCTGGGGCCTTATTGTAGTTTTACACATCTGGTGGAACCCTCATTTGAACCTTTATGTTTATGCTCTTTTTTTCTACCTCATTCAGAGCCATCTTCCTGTTGCTATTCCTGGTTTCTGGAAGATTAGCAGATTTAAAAAGCTAATGATAAACATTCTTTATACTTATCTGTATGAACAACAGAGTGCTAAGATAACACCCTGATTAGTGTGGTATCTCTCCATTTAAAGCAGTCAATCAGATTCTCTACTTTATTGAACCACACTTGGACATGAGATAAACCAAATGCCATACTACAGATATTTCCACAGCTTTTACTGTTAATTAGGCCATAGTTTTTGACACAGACGTTATGCAAATTGATAAATTTGAAGGAAGCCTATGATTATTACAATGCAGTGTGCTGCTTGGGTAGAGGGGAAAATGCACAGAATCATGGGAAGTGGAATTGAGGGCATTACGCCTCCGGTCTGTTACCCTGCTGAAGCAGTGTTCCGCAGTAGGGAAAGATGAGGGTATTGTTTAGCTATTGTAATTGTATAGGGTAAATGTATTTTATTTACCCTTTGTTTCTTGAAGAATATTAGATATTGGAGCAGTTAGCTAACATACAGATAAATCTTAGCTACTACATGCTTCTCAGATTTTTTGCACTTTGAAGTGATGCCCTATTTCTTTATCCTGCTGCTCGTGATAAAGCGAGTGTTGCTGCACTCGTATATTGGAAGCATGAGAGCCAGAAGGCCGGCAACAGGTAGAACAGTCAGTCCCAGTAAGCTCGAAGGATGAGCTGTAAGCATGGCCAGCCATCTGAACTTGAGCACCACATCTACAGCCAGCATTGTTGGAGATGCTCCAAGAGTGCATGTTCACCCTTACACCATCCAATTCCCGTTCTGAGACGGTTAAGAGCAATCCAGGCTCTGCAGGGCAGCTGCCATCTGGCATGGCAGAAGCTGGTGTTGGGGATGAAGCTCTTTAGCTTCAGTTCTTGTGCTGCAGACTGCTTGTTCCACTGATGGGAGGTGACATGCTATCTGTAGACTGGATGAGCTTACTGGAGAAAAGGTTCTGAGACTTCAGGCAGTGTAGTTGGTTTTGTGGCTACTAGGCTGGAGTGCAAAGAATGGTCCGGATCTTGGGCTTTGAGGCTTAGGGCCAGGGTAGCAGCTTGTTTCCAGATATTTTGGGGAGGGCGGGATGGTAAAGACTGGTAAGCAGTCAACTGGAGTTGGCATAAGGCATCTGGTAATAGTCCTCATGATGTTGTTGAGGCTGGAATCCACTAACTTGGTGTGCGTGCTTGCGCCCCATACTGGTGCCCAGTACCCAGTAGGAGCATACACAAGTGCTAAAGTGGAGATGTGAAGTGTTTGGAAACTTGCACCCCAGGTGGTGCCAGCAAGGTGATGGATAAGAGCTCTTCTGCTGTTAACCTTTACTTTGGATCCTTTCCAGATGCTGATAGTGTCCCATTTGACTCCTAAATAAATGACAGTGTAACAATAGTCAAGTGTCTGGTTGCCAGTCTTTACTTTACTTTTCTTTCTTTCTTCGCTTGGTGGTTACTTAGGTGGAAGGCTGTGCCACTGTTTTACTACTGTTGCTTCTGCAGTCCCATTTATATGCGGAATGGAGGGGTGTTGACCTTTTTGTACAAATGTGGAAAGCACTCTGTAAGAAAGTTAGATAAAAGTACTTTCACAGTGAATTGAATCTTGTAGTAATGTGCTATGAATTAACAGGTATTCTAGCTCCTGAAGGTATGTTAGTATATTTGGTTAGTCCTAAGGACAATTTCTGGGAATGTCTTTGGAATGTCTCAGTTTTGGAAAGAAGTGGAATTACTATATGGAGTACAGCTTACTGCATTATTTTATTAGGCCTGATAAACTGTTGTACTATTTGGAATGTTTCTGCAATCACTTAAATATCTTTATTCGTACTTCTCTAGGAGTGTTTTTTGCTGCTTGACTTTTCCAAGATTAAGGGTATGTAAAGGCAGATACTGAGAAGTTTTTTGGAACTGGAGTTGAGAGATTTGCATTCTGTATTGATCTTTCTGCTGAATTCTTTAAGCGGTGAAGGAACTGAGTTGGGGAAGTAAAGCCTCCTTATATATAATTTCATCTGCAATTTCCCATGTCTTAGAATGTGATGTCTTAAAGACAGTTAGAGCTTTCAAGAGGTTTGGACTGTTTGATCACATCCTAATCTGCGAATATTCACTGAATCTGCTTATAGGTAAAATTTGATTAACTTTCCATCTTATCAGGTCGTTATGTATTTTTAGAGCTTGTCTGCATGGAAAAGTTTAACAAAAAATCTAAGGTGTGGAAAAAATAAATAAAAATGGCTCTTCCATTATCTTATTTGGCTGGGGGGATTGGGTTTTTTTGTGGTGGTTGCAGAACTTAATGTTGGATGTTGAAGATCCTAACCACCATATTTACTCATGTTACCATGCTCTCACCTTGGGTGTGTCTGCACATGACACTGTGTCGCTGTAGTAATGCACTATGGCGATGTGTCTGAGGGCAAAAACTGTAACGCTGCCGCTACAACGATGTTGGAGCTAAAACTAACTGCACTGCCAGCACAGTGCAGTATGGGCTGTTGGTGCACGGTAACAATGGTGCCTTAGGGGCATGTGTAAAAGTGCCCCTTTTTTCTAAAATTAGTCCTCCAAAATTGCAGTGTGTGTCTTGAGGGAGGAAGCTGATTTTCTGCCCAGAATTGGAGCATGGAGATGCTGTAAAATTGCTGCCATTATCTTTACTTCTGTTCCATTCAGCAGCTGCATGACAGAAGGCCAGGTTTAGGTGTGGGTGCAGTAGTGTGGGTCATATTCCTTTTTGATTCCTGCTCCACCTGAAGTTTTAAACCTACTGTCCTGTAGCATCAATGACACTTCTGTTCAGGAAGCACTGATGAAGCTTGAACGATTTGATTTCATGGCTCATTATAACCTACCTGATTCTAGCTAATTGCTCTTCACTCCAAGGGTGTTTAAGTTCTCTCTTTTGGTGGTCTTGATGTTCCATTAATCAAGCTATCCTTTATTTGACAGTTTTACTGCATTCTAGCTATGCCTGGTTTTTATTCTCTTATCTCTCAGCCCTGCAGACTTTCTTTAGCTCTTTTTCAGAATCCTATATCCATCTGTTGAGTTCAGGCTTCAACAGTGGCTATAGTTTCAGCTTTTGGCTCAGCAGGAAAGGGAGGGGGAGTGATCTGAAGATTAGGCTCTGTCCCTGCTCCATGTGGCCATAACTCTGGAAAAATATTGCGTTCTTCATTCTGTCTACCTAAAAACAAAGTGTGTCTTTTTTTGGAGGCATGTCATATATAAGAAAATATGGTAATAAGTCGGTACCTGGAAATTGGAATTACTTCCAAAATTGTATTTGTTTGTTTGCTGTTTACAAAACAAAATGTAAATCCCATGCTTTTAGGGTTAACAAACACTGTGTGTGTATGTGTGGTGGCTTTTCAGAGGGATGTGCATCCAAGCCGTTCCAAAACTGTGATATAATTAGGATGGGTTGCCATTGGGGTTTGGCTCTTCAGCTGTATTATCTGCAAGGTACAGAGTTGGCAGTCCCAATTTAAGGCTGTTTTCACTTTGTTCAGCAGATCACTAACCAGAAGATTTACTCTATATCATTAGTATGTATACAGACATGCTCCCATTCCTATGATGCTTCTTTTTTTCCTGCAACATGGTTCCTATACCATTCAGCTCCAGCCTTTGATGTGTCTGATTTAAATTCTGTATATACAAGTGGGCTTACTTTATAATCCCACAATAGATATGTAAGGATATTCGATAATGTTGGTAAATATTGTTTTTCCTTCATATATTATATGAAGAATTACTTTTTGGGTAGAATGTCAAAACTCTAGATTATCTAACTGTATCCAGTGCAAAATCTGGCTTACATAGTTTAAAATTTCCCTTTGCTTATGAGCAGATCCAGAAAACAATAAAGAAGACAGCTCGCAGGGAACAGCTGATGCGAGAAGAAGCTGAACAGAAACGTTTAAAGACTGTACTTGAGCTGCAGTTTATTTTGGACAAATTAGGTGATGAAGAAGTGCGCAGTGACCTGAAACAAGGATCAAATGGAGTGCCAGTACTAACAGAGGAGGAATTGACAATGCTGGATGATTTTTACAAGCTAGTTGACCCTGAACGAGACATGAATATGAGGTAGATATATTAAGTAACTTCTCTACAGTTCATATTCAGCATTTAATTTATTCTGGTTATCTGAATTTTGATACTTACTAAGAAACTTATTTATGCTTCTATTAATAAACATCTTTGAAGGTTGAATGAACAATATGAGCAAGCATCCATTCATCTGTGGGACTTACTGGAAGGCAAGGAAAAACCTGTTTGTGGAACCACCTGTAAGTATGTACTGCCTGTTATAGATTAGAGCTTTGAACACCAGAAGAAATTCGTAGTAAATATATGAATAAATATTGCGTTACAATCAGTTGCCTTCGGTAGAGTTTTAACAGTCAGAATTGTTCTTCTCTTCAGATCAGTTCCAGTTATGCTGTAACTGAATAATTAAATGAAATATTAATTTACCACATACTGCATTTGGTACTGAAACAACCTTCCTCAGCATTTACCTGAGTCCCTTCTTCCTGTTCCTTCAGCAATATTTTGGCAGTGATAGTGCTGATCAACAATTTTTTTTTTCTTTCAAGAGAACTGTGGATTGGACAACAAAAGTGTTTTGGTTTTTTTTAATAGAATGTAGTAAATTAGTAAAGGCTGTAGGAATGACTGCATCTTGTGTCTGTTTTTGCAACAGCTTCATTGATGGTCTACCTTTTGCAACTGTTAAAATTAGATTTAATTAATTGTGACTTTTTAGAGCACACTGAGGTTTTTTGGTTTTTGTTTTGTATATTATTATTCCCTCCTGCTCCCTTCAAATGCTGAGCTGCTGCACAGCCAGGGGGAAGTCTGTGCACATACCTCAGCGTGCCCTGCAGGCTCCCCATTCTGCCTGGTGACAGATGACAGTAGTGCACAGGCAGCTGTGATTGGCTGACCCAAACTGCCTGCAGCATGCTGTGAGGATTGTGAGAAGGGCTCTGTGCTTGGCTGGAGCAGTAGAGTCCCAGCCAAGTGACATGCTGTCTCCCTGGACTGGCGGAGGGAGTTGGGAGTAAAGTTGGGAGCAGATACTCTCATGGTGTATTTTTACAAACATCGTTGTGGGAAGAAACTTAGTTTTAGAATAGCTGTGTTTTTGTACATAAAACAAGGCAATGGCAAGGAAATCAATCTTGGCATATACTTTTATCCACAGTTGCTACTTACCTACAGTTAAAATTTGTTCTCCATACTTTCTTCATAGCAAATAGATGTGGTGTTATTGCAGTTGGGACAATTGTTCCTAATGTTCATGCACACTTCTTAATACTATCCAGGTAACACAGAAATTATTTCTAGTAATAGTAGAAACAGTATTCTAAAGGACAGCTGGATGCTGTGCTTTTCTGCAGTGGCCTGGGAGATGGAAACGTTCTTTCAGAGCTTTTTGGATATGAAAGCACCAGTTTGAAGCTGCTTATTTGATTCTTTCATTGTTTCATATACAAGAGGGAGAAGCCTCTAGTATGCACAAAAAAATAGTATCCTCCCAAATGTTTGCACTCAGTACCTGGAGCAGCAAGCCTCTGAAGAGTAATTAGTTTGACACAAGTCATTCAAAAGAATCTTAAGATGTTTAAATACTCCGGTTTTTTTCTTCACTCTGGATGAACAGCAGAATAATACTTTCAGATTTTCCTTCCAGTTAAAATTTAACTGAAATCTTAACTAAGGTTTTAATTGAAGAGATGAGTTTATAATTCACCATAGTTTTGTTATAGGTTACAGAATATTTCAGGTTAGGAGTTGTTTAATTCACGTGCAGAGTTCATTATGACAGCAGAGGTATCTGAAATTATCACCATTCCTTTTTACATAACTTGTATGCAACAAATCTCTTAGTTGTAATAAATCAATAGAATAAAAATATGTCAAGAGTATATTGCAAGATTACTAGGCCCAGCTGGCCCTGATCATTGGTTTTCTGGCATTACAGTAATGTAGTCATTAGTACTTGAAAGACTTACTGGAACTACTGAATTGAGTTAACTGCCCTAAGGCAATACTGCCTTAGCATAGAAATCTTGGCCTTCTAGATCAAGCTGTAATAGTGCTCCTCAGTCCTGTTTTCACTAACACTGCCTGTTATACTAATGAACAAATTAAGGGCCAAATTAACCACTACGCTTTAGTTGTCTTTTAAATTTACATTAACTAGTTCTTTCATTGTGCTGTTTTGTAAACTGGTGTATCAGTGAATGTCTTCATAAGCTAAAATTTTTAAAGAGATAATATTTTATTCTGACTATTGTTAAATTACTGGAAATATCATGGGGTGGCATACTTTGACATTTTTAAATGATATATATATGCTAATACTGAGTAAAAACCAAAGAAACAAAAAAATGAGTTAAGCTTAAGAGTATACATAAGTAATTGACAGGGATGAGGTATTAAAGGGTAAATTTACAACTCCATGGAATTCGAGTGAAGTTTACACTTACTTGAATACAAAGAGGTGTGGGATTTTTCCATGTACATACCCAAATAGCCTTAATTCTGTTCTGTAGTAATGCTGGACAATGAAGGGGAATATCTTTTTATAAATGTCCCTTCTTAAAAAAGTTGGCTCACTGTAATCTGGAACTGCAAATGCTAAAATGTTTAGTTATTATGGCATCACTCCAAGGTAGAACAGAATTTGGTAACTACTATATCCTGTTAACCTCGGTTGCATGATAATATCCGTTAGGCCTGTGCAAAGCTTTGGTTGCTGGTTTGATTTGGCAGAGATTGGGTTACATTTTACTGCCAAATCTCTGAATCTGAATCGAATCGGGAGACCCTTTAATGTGTCTGATTTGATTCGGAGAGATTCGACGATTTGGACATAGACACAGCTTTATATGTTTTTGTACATACCTCAGGGTAACAGGCTTTGTGAGCGCTGAGATAGTGGAGTGGATGGATTGTCCCAGAGGAGTTTGGGGGGTGGGGAGGTCCCCTGTGCTTGGCAGTGGACCTGGAAGTGGACCAGAAGCACTTCTGGTCCATTTCCGGGTCTGCTGCAGAGCACGCGGGGGACTCCCCTGGTTTGGTGACTGGTGCCTCCTGCGGGGGGGCAACCGAGGTCCCCCTGTAGTATATTGGGGGGGGGGGGGGTTCCCTACATGCTCCACAGCAGACCTGGAAGTGAACTGGAAGTACTTTCAGTCTACTTCCGGGCCTGCCACCGAGTACGCAGGGGGTCCCCCTGTGGGATGCTCCATCTGCCCCACCATCTAGCTTTCATGAGCTGTGCCTGGTACTTCGAGGTACGTAGAAAAAATATTTAAAGCTGTGTTTGTGACTGAATCGCTGATTCTCCAAATCAGCATTGAATCTTCGATTCGGATTTGGCTGAATCGGGTTGGGACAGCAATCTGAATTAGCAAGTCGAATCGCTGTCCCCTGAATTGGGCCGAATCTGAATCGAATATGGCCCACTTCGCACACCCCTAATATCCATTATTCGGAGTAATATACCATGCTAAGCTTAAATACAGAGGTACGTACGGTTGTAGTTTAATAGATATGTTGCATGTTAAAAAATCTTTTAGAAAAGTTGAAGGTGGAAATTTGTAGGTCAGGTTTTCCAAACTACTGTAACCCTATCTAGCTCAAGTCTTCATACTGGGAATATTTTTATTACCCTTCAGCCTAGTACATTCTAGCACACTTCCACATTAAGTATGCTGATTCAGACCATGAAAATCAGCACTTAGCTACCATACATGGATCATCAGTCTTCTTTGATTGTCCTTTTAAAAGCCTAATTTGCCAGTAATGCTGCCTTGTTAGCCTCTTCAGAAGTAGTGGACATCTTTTGTTGTGGTTAGGTGGTCACAACTTTAATTTCAGGTCTCCTCTATGCTTGTACTTAAAACTGAATCTGTCTTGAACCACTTTTAGAGAAGTTAAAATCTTAAAATGGTTTGTAAAATGCTTCTGTTACATATTTAGTTTGTCATCATTAAGTAGTTGACTTAAACTGTCAGGACCTGTGGATTTGAGTAATTTACTAATACCATGCTAATAATTTTGCTCAATCCTCTGCAGTCTTAAAACTCAAAATTAATTAGCTGGACTTTTAAAAATCTTTTTCTTTCATAATGCACAGGTTGTTGATGAAAATTTAAAGAGAACTTGTTTCACTAATTAAATTTATATGGGTTTTGGTATAGGAAGCAAGAAAACTAAAGTGATCTTCAGTCTATACTTGATGAGTTCTTTTTATCTTGCAGACAAAGCTCTAAAGGATATCGTTGAACGTATTCTTCAAACTAATTATTTTGATAGTACCCACAACCATCAGAACGGATTGTGTGAGGAGGAAGAGGCAACTCCTGTACCTGCAGTAGAAGATCCTGTAGTAGAAGCTGGTAAGTATATAAAGCTCCGATTGGTTTGTCAGCTGTGATCATTATTCTCTGGGACCCATAAAAGCAAAGGAAAAATTATAAATATGGAAACAGCTTAAGCACTTATTCATTTGAGAGAGCCAGGAGATATACATATACATATACATATACGTAAAAGATGAATATAAAGTGCAGAAATAATGTGATTGGTTACGTACCAGCAGTTAAACTGCCAATGTGTAGCAGCAGCTGGGTAAGGCGTAGCCATAATGGAACCTGCATTGGGTAGGCAAATGTAAGAAGGATATCCTTCGGATAAACTAACTAAAACAAGCTACAGAACAGGGAATCCATGGTGACTTAAAGAATTTATGTGAATGTTTATGTTGGCTAAAAATTTATAGTCAGCTCATCCTTTCTTTTCTTGTCTTTGCTAAAGCAAGACATTTTAAAAAGTTGCAATTCTAAAATCAGAAAGATAAAGTAAATATTTATTTACCAAAGGAGGGAGGGTATTGGGTATCCGCGGACTACTTTTTCTCTTCTGATTTTAGTTTTTCACCCATTCAGCGCCCAAGCCAAAGAGGTCTATAACTTGCTCAATACGATGGATCTAAAATGGTCTCTCTTTCTCTTAGAACCTGATCCAGTGGAAGAATACACTGAACCAACTGAAGTTGAATCAACTGAGGTATTAAATCAGTAGAAAAATTGTGGTCACTTTCTATACTTTTATGCTACTTTCCTTTTACTTTTTATGCCCTTTCTCATTTTTATTTTAGTATGTAAACAGACAATTCATGGCAGAGACTCAGTTCAGCAGTAGTGAGAAGGAACAGGTAGATGAGTGGACAGTTGAAACGGTTGAGGTAAGAGATTTTGTGTTGCAGGTAAAATTGCAATCCCTGTTTCAAATGACTCTCAGATCTTTCAGCGTTCTCTTAAGAGGCTGTAACACAAAGATTATGGTTTTTAAACTTTTGCTGACTATATTCACATTTTCTTAAATTCTGTGCGAAGCTGGATGGCATCTAAAAATTAGCAGTAATTCTCAACCAGGGTACCCACGGATGCCTCAGGATACTTTGAAATGTGGCACGGGGTGTGAAGGGATAAGTGAAGGATCAGGCTTAGTCCCTGCATAGGCATTATTATCTCCACTCCCCGCTCAGCCCTTCTGCAGGGGGTCCAACTGTAATAAATGTTGAAAGGAAGTGTTGCTCAATTTACAAAAGTTATGGAGGAATGCCTACAAAGGTTGAAAACCACTGAATTGGACTGCAGTATACAGCTAGACGTCAGTGAGGAAGTTTATTTTAACAGTTCAGGAGCAGCTTGGAGAAGCAGGGTTTCAGAAATAGAAGGGATATTAAGAAATTTTAAAATTGATTTTGGGATCGAGTCTATGTAGAATTTCCATGCTGTTACACAGATGCTGGTGGCAGCACTGTGGAGTTGAGTTGTATTATGCTGTTTTATGAGGGGAAGAAGAAAATTCCACACAACCCAACCGTATCTCATTGCCTGACCCACAGGTTATACTTGGCCCCAAAATCGATGTGTCCGTTTACTGCACGTATTTTTATTCCTATTCAGCTTTTTAAAGGGAAATACTTAAAAGAAGTGTTCAGCTCTTCAAAGAAGTTGTTGTAAAGTAAAGTTAAGGACATATTTATTTTTGCCAGTGTCTTTCGCAGCACTTTCTCTGATTGTTAGGGTTTTTTAGATATTCTAATTCTTCACATATGTAAGGAATCTACTGCTATATTGTATGGGAACTTGCGTGAAAAATGTGTAGTTATATACTGTCTCCTCCTTCATAACTGCTCAATTTCTGAGTTGGAATTGACTTGAGTAATCCATTTGAAAAAAAAATGAACCAAGGTGGTGAATCTCATGGTTCATCTTGACTTCCTTCAGAAGCAAGTTCCAGACTAAATTTGTTTCCTCTTACTTCCATGTTGTGTCTTTAGGCTCTTTAAGCCCTGAGGTAATACCTATTACCCTTACAGGTTTTTGAGAGCAGGAGAGCAGCTGTTCAAATTCTGCATCTAAAGACTAACTGACATTTGTGGTTTTGAAGGCCGCCACTAAATTTCATGAATACTTAAAAGTTTCACATCCATTCTATCTATAGCTATTTTCTGTAGGCATTGCCAGTACTGATTTTGCCATGTCATAGCACTTAAACACTATTCCCCAACTATAAAATCATTCAAATATTAGGTTGAATTATTTAGGAAAAAAAATTATTTAAAGGATATTAGAAGTGCATCTAAGAAGAGTTATAAACCCAGGTCATTAAGACTTAAGATTATATTTTAAGACACCAGATATTGATTTATTGGAACACACAGTTGAGTACTCAGAGAACACTGAATTGTACTTATGCTGTGCAACAACTATATAAATATAATACATGAATTTAAGTTTGTATATCCATATTGATCTATTATCCACAGATATTAGAAATATCAAACTGATATTCTTAGAGGCATTCTTCTTCATATTTCTTTTTCTTTGTGTGTCATTAGTGGCCATAAGAAACTATGCCCTGGTTTCTCCCTCCCTCACAAATAAATATCCCAGTAATGTTGATAACTGTGGTTACTTCTTGTTCAGCTGCTGGTGAAGATGTTTACATTATAAATAATTAAAGAAAAAAGATGAATATTAATACTAAAGTCTCTTCAAAGGCTATGTGTTACACAAGATGTTTTCAAGATTTCTCTAAAATTAAGTGGCTTAAAAACAAAAATGCATGGTCTAATGTTTATGAAGACCAGAAAAAAAGTTTGAGTTAGGTGCTTCATTGCTTTGAAGAACCAAATTTTTAAGAATAATTCAAACTAATGAATGTATTGGTAAATTCTCAGGAAATGTACTGTGTTTCCAAAGGGCAAATGCTATAATTTGGGGGGAGAATTTTTCTTCTCCCCATTTGTACATTTCCAAATAGCTGGATTCTTACTTTGCATATAAAATAAGATCAATATAAATTGTACAACTCTGACTGGCACCTCCACAAGGGTAACAGGTGCTTTAAAAATACAGCATGACACCTAAGATATCTATGGATAAAGGTGGGCAGCTATTTCGATTATATAAATGGCATTAGTTGTTTGCTAAATCCTATTTCAATAGGAACTGGAAGGTTTAACCACGCACGTTCAATGTTTGGCAATTTAATTACCAATTTAATTGCAGTCATATGGCTTAGTCTTTACTTACTAGGCTTCTGACCATGGTGTATTACAAGTATAAAAAAAGTTAGATGGAGTAATATAAATTGATATGGGCGGGTTTTTGAGCAAGGAATAACATTTGAGTAGTTTGAGTAATTTGTTATGTTCTAAAGTTAGCAATCTTTTGCATTTGACCCAGGCAGTCTCCACTGAGTTTCAAAAAGATCGTTCAAGGTCACCCTGTCAGTTCTATCTGATCTTTGCCACCTAACCCACTCTTCATACCTAATGAAATATGTGCCTTGGGGTGCCAGAATGGAGGCAGGGTGGGGGAGGCTTGGACTTCTGACTGAAGCTATGCAGACCAGAGCCAGGGGCAGGATGGTGCTGCAAGAGCATGTGTCATTGCCAAAAGCCAGGTTAAACACTTCCCTGGCCCCACAACTACTGCAGATTGACATGGCAAGTGAGGATCCACAGATATTAGAAATAACTTTTTCTCTAGAAGGGTAGTAAAACACTACAGAAAGGATGTGGTTGTGGACTCTCCATCCTTGGAGGTTAAGACCTGGGTAGACAAAGCCTTGGCTGGGATCTAGTTGGGGATGGTCCTGCTTTGAGCAGGGGGTTTGACTAGATGACCTCCTGAAGTCCCTTCCAGCCCTAATTTTCTATGATTCTGTGATGGTGGCTGCAGAGCCAGGGATGACCATGATGCCTGACACTACTTGCATCAGGGGTGTGCCCTATGCTCTGCTTTCAGCCTCCATTCTGCCACCTACCCTTACCAAGTGCCCAGGGTTTGTATGCTGCATAGTAGCTGCTTTGTAGCATGTGTGCTGCGGGTTGGTCCATCTCTGTCAAAATTCAAAAATAGTATTGTGAGGCAGGTGTGTCAGAGATGCAGTCTGTGAGCTAAATTCAACTCATGCAGTCACATTTGGTCCTAGCTCTTGAGTTGACCCATGACACACCAGCCCAGCCCTGAGTGTGTGGGGCCCAGGACATGCACCATATGTGTCTTTTCTAGGACCTGTGCTGCATGTGGTACCCACATGGGACTAGTCCTGTCTGTTCTGTTCCCCACCCCCTCCACCCTCTCCTCTTTCAAGCAGCATGTCAGGTCTAGCACCTGCTCCAACCTGTCCAAGGCAGGTGCCAACTTGCAGCACAGGTCCTGGACTGGCTTAAGCAGGCACTGGATCTGGCATGTGGAGGTGGGGATGGGTATGTGGGTTCCTTTCATACTGGATCCAGTGTCCATGCTGGCCAGTCCAGAACTGGTGCCTGTATAGGTGATCTGCGATTCACACTGAACATTGCACCTGCTCTAAACTGGCTAGAGTGGATACTGCGCGGCTTGCATCCTGATCTAGCTAGAGCAGGTGCCACATATGGTGCAGAAACAGACTGGCTGAAGCAAATGCTGGGGTGCTGCTCACCAGATGAGTTTGACACCCTTGTTTATAGTATGCATGCATAAGGAGACAGAATTTTGCTGCGTGTTCAGCTTTGCCATTGAACTTACTGATGTTTTCTGTCTAAATTGAATATTTGACTAACTTCCTTTTCATGCAGGGGAAAAAACCTGTCAAATTATCTCTCAGATCACTTCAGTTGGCTGTAGTCTGTTCCAAATCTTGATGTATTAGACTTATTAACTGCATAATTTGCTTACAGAGTTTTTTTTAAGTTCATAGAGAAAATCAGTTCTTGTCAAAGCTTTAATATTGTTAAGGGAGATGTATTTGCATTCTGAATAATTCTTCAAAATGTGTTTGTGTTTAATATCCTCTCACCAAACAGCATTGCAATCTTTGTTACGTTTTACACAGAATTAGCAGCAAATAAGAATTGGACTTTAATACATATTTCCTTTTTGCCTTTTAAGGAGATCCCAGTAACTGGGGTGCCTGACGTAGCAACCTGGCCACACATCCATTCAATTAATGGCGTGATAAAATGAGGAATAAGCCACAAAAGTATTATACATGTGTAATAACTTTGTAGCTGGTTCCTATCATGCCTTTGATTGAACATGTAGCCAGTATTCCCAGTCTCTGGAGCACACTGGAGCCCTTTAAGATTCCTGTGTGCTTCAGAGACTAGGAATGCTGGTCAGCTAATTGGAGTTCTCAGCTGGGGGAGGACGTAGATGTACACCTTGCTGGGGGTCATTTGACCCCAGTACTCTTTCCTGCCATGGCAGGGGGTCAGACTAGATGATCTGCTCGGGTCCTTTCCGACCGTAGAAACTATACAGCCATGCTCTTCCATTTATCAGTGTCATATTCCCCTCCACCCTTTGGTCCAGGTTTTCTTGTGATGTGAAGAAATTTTGGTACTCTAAGTTTCCCCCTGAGGACAATACAACCTCACAAAACTGGTGACAAGTTTGTTAGGGGGAGGTAGAATTTGGTCATTGGCTTTAAAGTATATTAAAACACTTTTCATGTTTTGTGCGCACATGTTGCAGAACAAGTTTTTGATAGGAATACTTGTTTACTGTACAGAAGTATCTAAAAGTTTAGCAATGTCTGAATAGCTATTTTGAGTTCTAGGAATGCCTAGGCAGTTGCTGAATGTATGTGAATTACTAGTTTCAAACAGGTAGTAATTTTTTATTTTTTTTTTAAGCTAGTGACTTTTTAAAAAAAAATTTATTTATTTTTCAAACTACCGGATTTACCTGAATCCAAGATGACTTGGAATTTAAGGTAACCCCCTACCACCTACTCTCCTGGCCAGATAATTAGATTCTGAACATGGAACATTTATTAACTTGTTTATAGTCTTCCATGTCTAGAATTTATTTTTGGAAAGTTGTTTTAAATTTGGTCTCCCCATACCTTTGCAGTGGTGGTGGCTGGAGAAGGGTGGGGGGTGGCAAGAGGAAGGCAGTGAAGTGGCCTGATTCCTGCCTGTCCTGGTGACTAGCCCCTCCCACCACCATTCTTTCCCCACCCTCTTTCTGCTTGCCTCCCTACCTGTACCTTGCCTTCTGCCTCTCCTCCATACTTTCATGCCTCCTAACTACCCCTTCCCTCATGCCTGTGCCCCAACACCTGCCCTTCCCATCACTTGTAGCGCCTCCACCCACCATGCCACCACTTACTTTTCCCTTGTAGCTCTGACTCAGCTGAGTCCCTGCTCTGGGCTGGGGTAGGGAGCTTGGAGCAAATGCTATATTCAGCCCCAGCCTGCTGTAGCTATTGAAGCAGTAGCAGCTGCTGCTGTGAAGCCAGGACCAGAGCTGCTGTTGCCACTGTGTGGCCAGGCTGGGTCTAGAGGCAGCACATGCTCCCTGCCTTGGTCCAGAGTAGGGCCCAAGCCAGAGCTATAACTGAAAGTTAAATGGTGGTGGGGGGAAGCTATGGTGGAGAGATGGTGGTGGTGGCAGGGGAGTAGAGGCTGTGGGGAGGGCAGGTGGAGTGGGAGGGTGGCAGTAAGGATCAGAACCTGTTGGGGATATGTGGCAGGGGGAGGCCCTTTGCTTATAACTGAATCCAGAATGAAGGTTTTCTCCCCATATTGAATGGGGGTGGGGAACATTGCCTTGGTTTTGAGTACATACGATATTTGGGGGAGCTAAACCATCAGATTTGAGTAGGAAAAACGAAGCCCAAATGACAGACTCAGAGATTTAACATTGTTAGTATAGAATTGAATTCCCTCTGTCCCTTAAGCTTGATTCAGTGACAAAAAATCTTTGTCTTATACACCTACTTTGCAAGTATGATTGTGTATTCTTCTTCTGTCGGCAACATTTTCTTGGAAGTCATTTAAATGCAGATTCTGGATAGGTTGGCAACAGAATATATCCCCAGTGGATCTGTGAAGGGCTTGTTATTGCATTTTGCACCTTTGTGAAAGGCTGTAGTCTAGAAATGTCCTGAAGATCAGACTTCTTAGCCTCTGCTGTTTGCCGCCACCACCACCAACTTGACTGGTTTCAGGATGAATGTAATCAATGCAACCTGCTTTGATACTGTGACCCCACAAATTGCTGAACACCTGATACACAGTGCATCCAACCATTTCTACTTATTTTTCCTTTCCTTTCTTATTGGACTATCTCTGGTAAATCCTGCCTGTCACTTTCCATGTATGGTGGAGATACCGTCATTGTATGCATTGTTTGTTTTGGCTGCACAGCAGATTTGAACCTGTTTCTTGACCATTGTAACTTGAATCTTGAAACTTAAATGGCTTAACTGCATCTCTGTTCCATTCTCAAAATATTTTGGTGTCTGTTCAGAGACTGGAAATCTCTTGATGTAAATCAAATCGAAGAGGTTTTTCATCACTTGTAAATTCATCGGAGTAGCTATTCCAGAGTAGTTATTGTGGAATTGCTCCTTGGATTGCTACTGCTATTCCAAAATTGAATGTTAATTTCTGATTTAGTGAATTAATTAACTTTGGAAGAAAACACAGAAAAAGGTGCCTATAGAGAAAGTGATTGTGGAATAATTATTCAAGAATGGCTATTTTTAGTGAATTTTAGTCCGTTCACAAGTGTAGACAAGCCCTCTAAGTCTGTTTGACAAACAAATAATATAAACAATGTCTTGCATCTAGTCTGCCAGAAAAGCAGTATAATCTCATGGCAGTACTGGATAATCTTTAAAGTTACTAAAGCTTTTGTCACTATCATTATTTGTAAATGGTTGTCTGATTAGACTAATGGAAATGTTCAACAAAGTGTAGTTTAATCACCAGTGCAGGCAATCTATAAGTAATAGGAGCTCCATTGCTAGCGTGATCGTAGAAGGATACAGAATGACTCTCCACCAAGTCTTTATTAGTATGTACCAGTCCTTTATCAATAAGTTGTCAATATTTTACTAATTTTTATGTGATATTGTTTCAACCTGTGTGTAGCTGTAACTGAGTTGATCCTTGTTTCTCTTGCTAGGTTGTAAATTCACTCCAACAACAAACACAGGCTACTTCACCTCCTGTTCCTGAACCCCATACACTTGCTTCTGTGGCTCAAGCAGACCCTATTGTTAGGAGACAACGAGTACAGGATCTCATGGCACAGATGCAAGGCCCATATAACTTCATGCAGGTGTGTAGTTGCTCCATGATGTCAGTTAGTTTAAGAAACAATTAACATAATTATTTAAATTACTAAGACATGCAGAAAAATTTGTTTTATAATTAACTGAGCCAAATAGTAAGGTACAGATGAGCTGCTTCCATTTTGCTCTTCATTTAGTTTGGCAGCATTCAGCTGCTCAGTGACATATGCCTTATATTTGTGAGCTAAAATCTGTAATTTTGGGGTTATGCTGCAGGAATTTTTCATACCTTAATTAAATTTAAATATTTTGTAAAAGTCTAGCAGTCTTAATTTTGGACCTAATCTTGCTCACAGATCTATAGCTTATGTACTCAGAAATGTATTAAAAGCTTGAATTTTGTTTTATTCTTGTAGGACTCCATGCTGGAGTTTGAGAATCAGGCTCTTGATCCTGCCATTGTATCAGCACAGCCCATGAATCCAGCACAAAATTTGGACATGCCGCAAATAGTTTGCCCTCCAGGTTTGTAATGGTAAATCATAAAACTGCATGTTGGGGGAGGCTTGCAAAATGTAAACTAGAAATGCCTCAACTCTTGTTGTCTGTAAAATTTAAAATTTGTGGGGGATGGGACAGTAGGTTTTGCCTTAGCTTTGTTCTCTGAAACAACAGGTTCAATTTTCTAAAGTAACTTAGACTCAGACATATGCACAGCAAGGAAAATATCTAACTAACTGTTTAAATTAAAGTTGTAAGAACAGGAAGACAGTGTCATCAAATATTAGGTGTCAGGCAGCTTAATTGGTAGGGTGGTACACTGCTTTATTAATACTGTATAGGATCTCTCTGAAACACTAATTTATGTAATCAAATCACTATACTTGCAGTTCATGCTGAATCAAGACTTGCCCAGCCTACCCAGGTTCCTGTGCAGCCAGAAGCTACGCAGGTAAGAATAGCCTCAGTAAATATTCGCTACATCTTCAGTTGGATTTGTTTCCTTTAATTGTTGAGTATTGGGTTGTAAGAAGTTTATCAGAAATCTTCTGTTCTTCCATTTTAAGACTTTTATTACATTACAAGTGTCTTGGCTACTCCTTCAGTTTTGGTGTGTCTAAACTAGATTAGGGCTGAACAAAAAAGAAAGTTTTTCTATTGGCAGGGGCAGGCTGTGGATGCAGCGGTAATTGCAGTGGCTCTCAGAGCAGCAGCAATTAGCAGTGAGACCACTCCATGTCCCCTCTTCCCCATACCATATTTTCTACCATACAAGTAGAGAGCCCTTTTCCTGTGTATAATGCTCACCCCAGTTTTCCCCACCTGTTTTTCAAGGGAAATGTACAAGTTTAAATGGGATAAATTACAGCATTATTGGATTTCTTAACGAGGTATGAATCACATCAGTTAGTGCAGATGTAGTTAGGGATCTTCTGGAAGGGCTAGACATTTTTAAATCTGCAGGTCCAGATGCCTTCCACCCAAGGGTGTTGAGGGAGCTGGCAGGGGTCATCGCGGAGCCCTTGGCCCAGCTGTATGAGCATTCGTGGTCATCTGGCCAGGTGCCGGGGGAAACTGGGAGGAGGACCCGGGTAACTATAGGCCTATAAGCCTCACCTCAGTGCTCAGGAAGGTCTTGGAGAGAATCATCAAAGAGCACATCTGTGGGGGGGCAGCAGGGGAGATCATGCTCAGGGGCAATCAGCATGGGTTCATCAAAGGCAGGTCCTGCCTGACCAACCTGGTTGCTTTTTATGACCAGGTAACTAAATCCTTGGATGATGGTGTCACTGTGGACTATGGTCTTTCTAGACCTGAAGAAGGCCTCTGACACCATCTCTCACCCCATCAATAAATTAAACGACTGTGGCATTGATACCTATACAGTTGGATGGGTAAAAAATTGGCTGACGGGGCGCATCCAGAGAGTAGTGGTGAATGGGTTGTACTCAACCTGGTGAGAGGTGAGCAGTGGGGTACCCCAGGGCTCGGTCCTTGGGCCTGCGCTGTTTAACCACTACATCAGTGACTTGGAGTAGGGGGTGGAAAGCACGCTGTCCAAGTGTGCTGATGACACTAAGATGTGGGGCGAGGTGGACGCACTTGAAGGGAGAGAGAGGCTGCAACTAGATTTAGACAGACTATAAAAGTGGGCAGATGAGAATAAGATGGGGTTGAATGTGGACAAATGAAGAGTGCTACACCTTGGGAGAAGGAATCCACAGCATACATACAGGCTGGGGAGTTCCCCTCTTGAAAGCACAGAGGTGGAATGGGATCTTGGAGTCATTTATTGACTCCAAGATGAACATGAGCCACCAATGCCAGACCGCAGCCAGCAAGGCCTGCCATACCTTGTCATGTATCCAAAGATGCATCTCAGGCCGGTCCAGAGAGGTGATACTCCCCCTGTATGTGACATTGGTCTGGCCTCAATTGGAGTACAGTGTCCAGTACTGGGCACTGCACTTTAATAGGGATGTGGCCAGCCTGGAGAGGGTTCAGAGGAGGGCCACCCACTTGGTGACAGGGCAGCAGGACAGGCCCTATGAGGAGAGACTGAGGGACCTGAACTTGTTCACCCTCAGCAAGAGGAGGCTGAGGGGGGACCTGGTGGCTGCCTACAAACTCATCAGGGGAGATCAACAGCAAATAGGTAGAGCCCTTTTCTTCCCAGCACCACCTGGGGTGATGAGGAACAGTGGTAATAAGCTGATGGAAAATAGGTTTAGGTTAGAAGTCAGAAAGCAGTTTTTTAGTTAGGGTGGTTAGAATCTGGAACCAACTTCCAGGGAAGTGGTCCTCTCCCCTACCTTGGGCAAATAGGAGGTTGGATGATCAATACAGACAAGTGCAGGGTGCTGCACTAAGGCAGTAGAAACCAGCAGCACACTTATAGAATGGGAAACTCCCTTCTTGAGAGCACGGAGGCAGAAAGGGATCTTGGAGTCATTATTGACTCCAAGATGAACATGGGCCGAGGTCATGGTTGGTAGGGCTAACCGGACCTTGTCGTGCATCCCCAGGTGCATCTCAAGTAGAGCCAAGGAAGTGATCCTCCCCCTCTATGTGACGCTGGTCAGGCCACAGCTGGAGTACTGCGTCCAGTTCTGTGTGCCCCATTTCAGGAGGGATGTGGACAACATTGAAAGGGTCCAGTGGAGGGCAACCTGCGTGATCCGGAGACAAGAGTCCCAGACTGCGGGACCTAAATCTGTTCAGCCTTCACAAGAGAAGGCTGAGGGGGGACCTGGTGACTGTCTATAAACTCACTAGGGGGGACCAGAAGAGTTTGGGGGAGACACTGGTTCCCGTAGCGCCCTCTGGGATAACAAGGAATAATGGACACAAATTATTGGAGAGTAGGTTTAGATTAGACATCCGCAAGAACTACTTCACAGTTAGGGCGGCTAGGAGCTGGAACCAACTTCCTAGGGAAGTGGTGCTGGCTCCTACCCTGGGGATCTTTAAGAAGAGGCTTGATGCCTACCTGGCTGGACTCAAATGAGTCCAGTTTTTCTCCCGGCCAGGCTGGGGGTTGGACTTGAAAATCTACAAGCTCCCTTCCAACCCTCCTTCTATGATTCTATGATCACCTGTTGGGTCTTGTGAACCCAGCATTCAATCCTGCCTGTGGCAGGGTCCCTCCTGACCCTAGCTACTGTGAAACAAGCGCAAGTTCTGCCTGGTTGTGTGCATTTAGTGAAACTTGAAGGAACTTGCGCTATATTTTTTCTTTCTTTTTTTTTTTTTTCCTGGTAGGTTCCTTTGGTTTCTTCAACAAGTGAGGGCTACACAGCATCCCAGCCCATGTATCAGCCTTCTCATACAACAGAGCAGCGGCCACAGAAAGAATCAATTGACCAACTTCAGGCAAGTTGCATGATTTCATCTTGCTTTGGAAACCCTGAACTAGCTCAGTCTTCAGGTCTGGAAAAGGCTAGTGTTTATCCCTTTTGAAGACAGTTTCATAATTTTAAAATACTAATTTAGGTATCAAATGACAGGGGCTCTTCATTTGACCCTGTTTATGGTTTCAGTCATTTTTTGGTCAGGTATTGATATTAAACTGGGTTATCTATTAGCTGAGGGATGGTAATTGTTGTCAGTCTACCACCTTGTGGAAAAACAAATTAGCTCATGAACGTGTATGCTTTGAAGAAGAAAGAACATGTTATTGACCTTGTCTAGTGCATGTCAGATGAGCTTGCTTTTAATTTTGTTCAGTCTCTTTTGTCCTTGTGTGTTATAGATATTGGTAGTAGCTCAGTTAAAGTAGGAGTCATCTGTTTATCAGTAGAAGCAGTTTTCAGACCCCACCTGTAATTTGTACCAGGGTAACGTGACATTATCAAATGCTTTGTATCTGTATTAGTCAAGAGTTGCTAAGATGTACTTTATTTCCATTGATAGGCTTCAATGTCTTTAAGTGCAGACCAGACACCAGCATCTTCATCACTTCCCACTGTATCCCAGCCTCAAGTATTCCAGACTGGGTCTAGCAAACCTTTGCATAGCAGTGGAATTAATGTTAATGCAGCTCCATTCCAATCCATGCAAACAGTAAGTACCAAAACTTAATACTGAATCCATTTGCTCTTGGTTAAAACATCTTTTGGTTGCCATTATAACTGGAATTGGTTATGTAATTGCTTCATCATACTTGGTACACTGGGTCTTTCTTATATGAGGGTTGTATTCCAAAAAAACCTCACATAAAGTTAATTTGCATAAAGGGAATCCATTATTACATGTAATTAATAGGGATACATACCAGCCTCACTCTACTGTTTGCCCCACCCCCAACCCATTACAAATTCAAACAGTAATCACACAATACAATAAGTGTTGTGCAGAAAGGCTGCAAGCTCTACACCGCAAGCAGCAGCACATGCAGGGGGTGCACCGCCAGGGCAGTACAGGGCGGGCTTGAGAGGCACCAAGAGGAGGGAAGCAGGTTGGCAGGGAATGCCAGGTGCTTGCCTCTCCTGGCTCTGCCCTGCTTCCTTTCCCTGCGTGCCTCTCCAGCCCAGTGACCATGACTCAGTGTGGCTGGCAACAGTGGAGCTGCACAGAGACTATAAGCTCCCTGCTGCACCGGGTCATGCCCACTGGGCTGTAGAGGCACCCAGGGCAGGGAACAGAAGGGCCACGTGGAGAAGATGCTCATTTCACGCTGACTTGGCAGTGTGCCTGCTGTACAAGCTGCTGCTTTTAGCATGGGGCGAGCACCTTCTCCACCCAGCCCCGCTGTTCCCTGCTTCCCTGCCCCGAACCTCCATAGCCCAGCAAGCATGACCCAGTGCAGCAGGGAGCTTATAGCCTCTTCATGCAGCCCTGCTGTTTCCAGTTGTGCCAAGTCATGCCCACAGGGCTGGAGAGGCACCTGGAGCAGTGCAGCAGGGAATTGGTGTACCTACTTGTCCTGTGCTGCCCTAGGGGCATGCCTCCTGTGCCTGCTGCTCTTTGAGTGGCATAGTCCTGCGCCACGGGAGGCATGTGGCCAGGGCAGTGGGGTGCAGGGTGCTGGGACCAGGGAGGGAGAGGAGCCAAGCCAGGCCCAGGTTTGGGGCCATGGTCTACTGTGCCCATGCATCCACCCCTTTCGTTTGGAAGGGTGCAGCGGGGAGCTGGCCCTCCTCTGAGCCACTGGAGGGTCTGCCCTGGCTCTGCCCAAGCACCCCCTGGCTGGACAACATTCCCATCCCTGCCCCACTTGCTCCCTGCAGGGACCTTAATCCTCCTCTTCCCCACCACTTACCTGCTGGAGTTGCCCTCGAGGCTACTTGGGGCCACGTGCATGTACTGTACGTGCACATGGTGTCCTCTGTCTCATCGCCTTCCTTCCACTTGCTCCCAGCTCCCTGCAGGCTGGAACTCTGCCAGCCTGCAGGGAGCTCATTGCCAGCTGACTTTGCATAAGATTGGATTTTTCTCACACAATGCAAATTTCTGGCATAAATAAGGTTGTCACATATAAGTGAATTTGCCCAGAATAAATTTGCAGAAGAGTCCTGAGTGTACCTGGTCTTTTATTACATGCGCATGGTAAGTAAGAATTGTGGGAATTTTTAAAAAGGCAGAATTGGACCAGCCAGCTATTTTTTGTTGGTTTGTTTGTTTGTTTTTTTTGATTTTTGTTCCTCTAACGCTATAGGTGTTCAATATGAATGCACCTGTTCCTCCTGTCAATGAGCCAGAAACCCTTAAACAACAAAATCAGTACCAGGCCAGTTACAACCAGAGTTTCTCCAATCAGCCTCACCAAGTAGAACAATCAGAGCTACAGCAAGAACAGCTCCAGACAGGTAAACTTACTTTAGATAAAGCTGTTAGACAAAAAGTAAGGTGTTAAGTGGGAGATTATAATGTATCAAATACCTACCAAGGGTCTTCAGGCTCTAAACTGAAAAGTGTTTGTGTCTATGACTCTTAGCGACTTCTTAGGTAGAATCTGAAAGCATTTTAAGAATATGTGCACTTCTCTCAATCTATGCTGTGCCCTTAAAACTTTGCAGCAAATATACTAAAATGCTAGTTCAATTGTATTTATTGTTGGTAATACACAGGTGCTTTAAAATTCATGTGTTTGCTTGAATTGTTCTGTATTTTGTTCTGGAAAGAGAGGGATTTACTTTATCCAAATGTTAGATATTCTTCAAGAAATAGGTCTCCCTTTTCCCCCAAAAAGGAAGGCAGGCTTCATAGATTCTATGAAAATTTTGTGTGCACATTGTAAGTCTGCATCATGATCTGATTATTCACTTACTGATCTGTTAGCCCAGCCAGTAGATGACATGTAGGTCCCTTTTGGGGAAACAAAATTGAAGTAATTCTGAGTTGAAAAGGTTAAGCTAGTTTAAACTGATGCAGAATGTTCATGCGTCAGAAATGTCATTACTTACACGGACGCTTTAGGCATTTATTATGAAAACTACATTTAGCAGAAATCTAAACTGTAGACGATCCTGATGATTTTTTTAGGAAAACAGTTTGTATACAGCATATACTTTACAAGGCACTCAAAGAAACAAAATACCCATGCAAATATTTTCTGGCAACCAGAAATAAGGAGAAGGGCTTAGGTTGACATTGATTTATGGGAAGAGCTAGCTTTTTGAGGTGGTTGGATGTGGGGAAAGGAAGTGTATAGCATTATGTTGCGTGGAAAAAGAGGGGAGAATTGGATGTAAAGGAGAGTTTTGATCCACACTTTATTTTCCTGTGTACATTAATAGGCTTTCTTTTCTGCCCAAATGACCTGAGATCTGAGGGCATCCTGGTGATAATGCAGGCTTAAACCCATACAAACCAGTAAATACAAATTCAAGGTCCATGCCTCTGCCTTACTGGTGGAAGGAGGTTTGTTTGAAGTTGGGACATGGCTGAAAAGGTCTGATAAGAAGGATGTGTAGAAAAATATGTGATGGGACACAAGTCTAGTGTACTGTTAAGCAGTCTAATCAAGAATTCATGCGACTGTGCTGTAAGCTGGTCCCTCCTAGTGTCTTTATTCAGCACCAGAAGGTACCAGACTCCAAAAAGTAACTTATTACATGCTAATGACCAAGTGTAACAACCGTTTTGGGTTGTGCACTAAAATGGCCCAGTTTGAGTCAGAGGAAGGCAGACATTAGGATCCAGTCACAAACGTTTCTTTGTGGATTGTTCCTGTGGCTGCTGCTGCTTCTCTGCTTGGCAGCATGAGGAGAGCTCCTAATGCCAAAGCCCCTCACTGTGCAAAGCCCGACACCCCCGCTTTCCTACAGAGGGGCTATGGCTACCTCCTCACCACCACCCCACCCTCCCAGTGAAAACATACCTACTGCCTTCCCCTCCCCCCAACATTAAATAAAAAAAACCCTTAAAAGAAGTGAAAGAGCCTCCTTTCCCTCCTCAAATTGCCACTGAAGGACAATGTTAAAGAGATGGGCAGTGCTTAGTGTTGCCCTTTGGCAGTATCTCAGGATGGTGCCTGGCTGAGGAGGCCTGCTGGCTGGCTGGGTCCTTCTCCTGTCATCTTGGCTGCCAAGATGACAGTACCTTGGTTAGAAACAACCTCCACCCTTCCCTGCTCCCCAGCAATCACCAGCAATCAGTCTTACATACCACCTCATTTCTGATCGCTCCTGGCAAGGTTTGTTTATATGACACACAGCCTATAGGATTCAGCACTGAAATTGAGGTCTATTGGATCTAAGGGTAGATAGGCATGTGTGGTAGTGGGGCTCAGTCTCATCCATGGGGGCAGAATTCTCCAGACCTTTACATATCGCAATTGTAGCTCTACTAACGTGTTTCCTGTAATTCTTCTATCACTCAGTATAGCTACACCTGAGATCTGTCATTCGCTTCTTAAGTAGTAACCCAGCCACGCCTTCAAGGAATTAATGGCACAACAAAATGTGAAATCATCCACAAAATTTTTCTGTAAAATATGTATAATAATTTTATGGCTCATTTCCATTGCAACTTAAATTGAATGTGTGGCAGGGTCCACTCCCATGAAGCCTGATGCCAGCTGTATAGTGGGGCTTGGTTGACAGCTCTCCAGGACCACACTGGTTTCTCCAGCTGGCTCTGTTGCAGTCCCAGGGCTGGGATGATTGTATGTCCCAGTCCCAGGACTGAACTGGCTCATGAGACACATGACTTTTAACATGCCAGTGCAGGGGAAGCTTACAGTCATAATCCTGGGTTCTCCCTGAACTGGCAAGTAGTAGTGACATGATTTGGATGTGATCCCTGATTACAGAATCATGCATCCTGCCATGCATACGTGGCAGGAAGCATGTTTATTAGGGTCAGGGAACAGGTCCCATTGCACCGTTAAATGAATGTCTGCTAAGGGCCTAACATAGGCTGCTAACATGCATTCAAATACTGTATTTATTTAAATATACGACCCCCCCAGTAATTAGATTCTGTAAATGCATACATTCTAATATAAAAGCCTAGGTCTGTCTGTCTGTAACGTTTGATTCACCCTCAAGACAGGCAATCAGCGTGCACTGGACAGACAGTGGTGCACTGCAATGACTGGGGGGCCGGAGGGGAGGGGGTCAAGGCCAGCTGGGCTGGCCTCATCCCCCTCCCCTGCTCCTTGCAGGCAGAGGGGGATGACAGGGACCGGAGCATGCTGGCTTTGCTCCCCCCGGGCTGCTCCTTGGAATCAGGGGCTGGTGCCCCCCAACAGCTGGGGGGGACAGGGAAGGTAGTGGAGCAGGAAGGGCGGTTACTAGCAGCTGTGCCACACTGCTACCACGAATGCTGCAATGGTCATGGGCCCTGGCCCAAAGCAGTGGCAGGAGGCAGGGAGCAGTCCTGGTTCTGGTCTGAAGCAATGCGGGGGGGAGCAGCCCAGGCCCCAGCCCTGGCCCAAGGCAGGTGGGAGAAGGGGCTTAGGCCTCTGTTCCCCTCCCTCCCCCCCTCCAGTCATTCTTGATGGGCAGTTGGCTAGTAAGTATAGAATCTAATGTTTTGAGGTTTGTCTTCAATTTGTCAACCTTCCACTGCTACACTAGGCAAAACAAATCTGGGAGGTCAGGTAGCCCCTTTGCTGCGCTCCCCTGTGCCTCAACTTCTTTCCCTACCCTTCTTTCTATCAGGCCCTGCTCTCCCTGAGCACATATAAGTGAGGAACAAATGTGAAAAAACTGATTTTAAAATAAATATAGCTGTAGCAATTTGCATGTAGTATCTCTAGACTTAGTTCACCCAGAAATGATGCATTTTACCTTTTTTGAAACACCTGCAAACTTTGGCACAGGTACTCTATAAACAGACTTTTAAGCAGAATTTTAGCACCTACTTAATACAGTCTATGCATGATATAGTCCAAAACCAAAAGACTTGTGGTTTACCATGTACTGTATTTCACAGTGTATAAGTTGGGTTTTGAAGCTTGATTTTGGGGTCTTAAAAATCAAACTCGACTTCTACACGGTGCCACATAAAAAAAATCAGGTATGGGGCTGGGCTCAGTGCTCAGCTGGTGTGGCCCCATTCCTTGCAAGCAGTGCTCTCTGGACTATACCACTGCCGCTCACATGGGATAAGGCAGCACCAGCTGAGTCCAGCCCATTTGGCTTGGCATTTGGCAGCGCAGCTCAAGGCAGGCCAGGCCAGGCTCTGCCTGGGTGGCACAGCTCCATCCCCTGGAAGCCAGGTGCCACTCGCACCTGGCTTGCAGGGGATGGGGTCGGACTTGGCGCTCAGCTGGTGTGGCCCCATCCCCTGTGAGTGGCACTGGATGTAGCCCAGGCAGTGCCACTTGCAGAGGTTGCAGCCCTGCCAGCTGAGCCCAGCCCCATCTCCATCTGCTGTGAGCAGCACCAAGCTCAGCACTGCTCTTGGGACAGAGCTGGACTCAGCTGGGGATGCGCCGCTTGCAGGAGATGGAGACATGAATAGGGATAGGCTCCAGGTAGGAAAGCAATGGGGGTGGAGGGGGAGCTGCAGCTAGGCAGGAGTGTGGGGCTGGGGCTGGCAGCAGCACGCAGCCTGTACCCCAGGCAGAGGCCAGTGAGCTACAGCAGCACAGAGCTCTGGTGGGCAGGGACCCCACCCCCCATTGCGCACAGCTCTGGCTGGTGGCAGCAGCAGGCATTCCAGTCAGTGCTGCACATAGGGGTAAGGGGTACAGCCCAGCTGGAATGCCTCTCTTACCGCCCTGCATGTGCAGCCCCTGTGTTTGTGTGGCACCAGAGCAGAGATGTGGGGTAGAACATTTTCAGGAAAATCGTGTTTTTCAGGTGATTCTCCCTAGGAAGTGTGGGAGAGAGTACATATCTGTTTTATTCATTTGTAAACAGGAGGGTAAATACATTCACCAAACCAAAAATCAAGTTACGAATTCACCCAATTGGCTGTGCATATCAAATCAAAACCAAAGCTAAAATTCTTATTAAATCTCCAAACTGCAAGTGAAAGCATAACCAAAACTAAAACTGTGATTAATTTTTGTTTCACGTTCAGTTCAGCAAACTCACAGACCAGTGTCTCATTTCTTTTCTTGAGTTGGAGAAATTGGAAGTGTTTGCATAATATCTGTTGTTTTTTTAGTGCTTTTAGTTTCAAGTAGTCATAATAATGCCTAATCAGAAAAAACTAGCGTGTGGCATCATTATAGTGAAATTCAAGCCACTGAAGGAAGGAGGAAAGTTGGTAGATGTAAATATTGTGGGCAGGAGTATGCTAACAACGCAACAAGAATGAAGATGAATTTAATAGTATTTAGAAACTGTCTTGAAAGAGTACAAGCCAAGAGAAAGCTAATACAACCAAGTGGTGGAATAACATCGTCTGAGAAAAGTCTACTTCAGGAATACTGTGTAAGTAAACAAATGAATATGTCAAACAACATGCAGACTAGCATAGTCTAGACTACCATCTATATTGTTTTAAAACATAATTTTAAAAGTTGTTAATGAAACTCTGGACTGTTAGTTAATTAGTTAGCCATTTAAAATATTTGTATCCTGCTTTTCTGTTTGTACTAAGCACCCAAAGTGCCTTAGGTTTAACAATACTTTAAAAAAATATATAATAGATAAGTAGTTAATTATTTCAACCCAGCAGAATGAGCTTAGTCTGGCCTCGGCCAGAGGAATATACTTCCCTTTAGTTCTGCAGTTCCAAGGCAACTGAGCAGCAAGTTGAGCAGCAGAGTGTTTTTTCTGGCAGGGGGTGGGGGTAAGCTCCCTGCCACTTCTCCTTCTGATGGATGAGACCAGACTAGAATAGGCTAAAATAAAAATCATTTCCCCCTTTTGTTGCAGGAACTTGGTAGCTTGAGTGAAATAGATCTGCAAAAAATGAAAATGTTGAGCTTCCAGGTCTGGAGGAAGAAGCAGGATCCTTGCTTTGAAGATCACTGTCACCAGATATGCGATCTGCCATGAGTACCTGTTCAAGACAGGCTTTTTATCAAGCTTTGTGGACAAAATGTCAAAAGAAGATCAGGAAAAGCAGATGAGACATTAGCTCGAGCTATATTTGCAAGTGGTAAATCTCTTTCCATAACTGAAAATCAATACTGGAAGGAACATTACAAACTAATTTGCCCATCGTATAAGTTACTGTCATGTTGTTGCTTATCCCATTGTCTCTTGGAGAGTATGAAAAAGTTCAAAGAATGGCTATTCAAAGGATTGGTCAAGCACAGTCACTAACTCCGATGTCAGATTAATGGACTGATATACAAGGCTATCTTTTATTGAACATTGTTAGCAACACCTGAACCAATATTCCTGAAAGGAACTGTTACCAAATCTTTTCGTCATACAGGTGAATAAATAGCCAAATTACTGAGTGAAGATGCTGAAAGTGCAGGTCCCTCCAGGGTACAAGCCCTTGTAACTGATAATGTAACACGAAAACTGCATGGCAAATATTAAAGGCAAAGTATCCTCATTTAATAGTATTTGGTTGTCTTGCTCATGGGTTGAATCTTTTGGCAAAGGACATAGTAAGTGTGAATACAGGGAAGACGGTATTGGCAAACTGCAAAGTGATTGTGAAGGTATTCAGTAATCATCATGTTGCTAATCAGACTTGGAAGAAATTACAGAACGAGAAGCAGGGGAAGGAAAGTGCACTTTTATTGCCAGGAGAAACTAGGTGGGGTTCAGCTACGAAGTGTTTACATAGTTTGCCGTGCACAAAGAACTGTTTGCAGTGTGCTTCAATAGATGACACAGTATCCCAGATTATTCCCGTGAACATTTGGAAGCATATTCTCCACAACTGTGTTCTGGGTTCAAGTTCAAGGAACATTCAATTTCCTACCACCAGTTTCAGTGGCTATCAAGAAACTTGAAGGAGATGCACTAAGCCTTTCAGATATTTCAGAGATATTCAGACAACTGAATGAAAATCTAATTAAGCTTTTGCCTTTCTCATCCCTATCCAAAAAAATAGTAAAACAGATGTTTACTAAGAGATCTGAGTTTTGCTCTCATCCAGTTCATCTGGCAGCAAACATTTTGGATCTTCAACACAGAGAACAACATTTATCAGAAGATTAATTATCTATATTGCTCTTGATACAATTATGGAAGTAGTTAAGAAGGTCCCCAACATCGACAACATAGCCGTGATGACAGACATTACCGAGTACTGCCCAAAAGAAAAACTTTGGAGAAAAGACATTGTTTGGTAGGCAGCAGAGAATGTCTCCTCTCACATGGTGGAAGGCATACTGTAACACCCAACTGTTGTCCAGGATTGCTCTATGGATCCTAAGCATTCCACCAACACAACTTGTGAATGGAACTGGAAGGCTTTCAGCTCAATCAAGATAGAAAAGAGGACTAGCCTAACAAAGGAATGCACCGCTAAGCTTGTTTTTATTTCTCAAAATCTCTTGCTTCTGGAGAATCAGTGCGAAGCACAATTAATACAGACAATAAGTTGTGCAGTGTGACAATAAGTTGTGCTTGCCCATAGACTCATTGGTAAAAACCATCCTTTAGTGAAAGACAATGTGGTTCAGGTAGTTCTGAATCAGATTTGCCTCAATCTGATTCTGAAATGGAACTAATAAGTAGCGAAGGTGATTCTAAGGATAGTGACAGTGGAACTGGAGACACTGCAATGACGTCAGTGGAAGAGAGTTAAACTCCGTTGAAGTAGATGAGGGGACACCTGCAGCATATGATTGCACACTTCTTTGGATGTGCTAGAATTAGTGTGTCAACAGTTTTCGGTGCCTTCATTTTTTTTCTTAAATTTAAACAAGCAATGTAAGGGAAGTACATGTTATTGTGTATTGTATTTACATTTTTACAAGTTTTCCAATAAAAATAATTTCTTTCCATATAAAGGTTTGAATTTGTTTGAGTATAACATTTAAACCACATTAAGTGTGCTGTATCTAATTTTTTCCTAATCAAATATTTCAATTCAAATACTTGTGACTATTGGGACATAAAATTAACATGGGGTACTTTTTTAGATTTGTTTACTAAATATAAGCCCAATAAACATGCTAAATCAGATCACGCTCTATTTATGACATTGGAAAATTTTCCAGAGAAAAAAATTTTGACTCAAACACTTGCATGGCACTGGAGGGAAGCACCATGTGCAGGAGCCCACTGCCTTCTCCACGGAGTTGTACAACCTATGCAGCAGGGCATGGGGAAGGCAGTGGGGCACAGCACGTGGGGCTTCCTTCTGGTGCCACACAAGTGTGGGGGCTGCATGGCGGGGAGTGCCAGCAATAGAGGTGATTGTTGCCGTGATGTGCAGCACTGGCCAGAGCCAGAATCCCGAGCACTCGTTGCCTGTTGCTGCTGTGCCATGTGGGGACGAGACTGGGGAGGTGGAGATTTTCCCTTACACCTAGTGTTCTGCATTTTCGGTTTTTACCAAATTTCACCAATGAATTGCCTGATATTCCCCCCCCCCCCAAGTTACTTGGTTTTTACTGGTTTACACCCATTTTTCAGTTGACTCAATAATATTTTACCAGGTAAAGTAAAATCCCTGTCAACCAGCATGTTGGGAATGTGGGGGTGTGGTAAAGTAAAAGTGCTGGTTACCTGAGGCACAGGTTTCTGGCAGGGGAGGGGGAGGGAGAAGTGGTGGCCATATGGGTGCCGGGGGAGGGTAGCTGGAGCTGCTGCCTGGGGATGCCGAGTCCCCAGCTGTGTGACCCTGGGAGGGGCTGCAGGAATGGCTCCCAGGGTGGACAGGTCCCAGCTGCACCCTGGCAGCTCTGGCTGTGGCCCTGTCCCAGGTGTTGGGAGCTACAAGCCCTGCTGGGGGAGCAGGTAGGAGAGCCCAGCCTCACTCCCTGTGGTGGGCGCTGCACCCAGCTGCTCTGCACAGGTCCACAGGGCTCCCAGCTCTGACCTCGGGTGGGGTGACGTGCTGGTGCCAGGGTTGGGTTCCCACCCCCACATCCGGCTGCGCACCACTCCCTCCTCCCCCCAGACACCAGGGCAGCCTGGCAGCAAGTGCTGCAGCAGCGGAGAGGGGTATGAATGCATCTAGGGAAGAATGTGGTGGGGTCTGATGCCATGTGACGGGGTCCAGTGCTGTGTGCCAGGAAGAACTTAGTGCCACCGTGGGCCCCAGCCTGCAGTGGCAGCCTGCTCTCATCCTGCACATGGATCCAGGGCTGTGCACCCCCTGGGAAGAGCCTGGTGCAGCCCTCCCAGTGTGTGTGTAACAGCAAGAGCCGTGCTCCCCCCGCCCTGCATCCTCTGACGCTTTCCCCTGCTTTGATTCCTGTCGCAGCCCCAGGAGCGGCTGACAGGCTGTGCCATACTCCTACCCCTTCCCTAGTTCCAGCCTTAGTCCCTCCCTACCACAGAAACGTATTTTTATTTTCCCCGATATAAATTTATTTTTCCCTTTTTCTTCCTTTTATCCAGATTTCAACCCAGTTTTTATGTTTGGAAGATTAAACCCCGAAAAATTCCTGGAATTTTTTTAAATAAAACCTGAAAATGCAGAACACTACTTGTACCCCACACACCCACACTATACGTCCACACTCCCCCACATATACATATACCACAAACATAACCTTTATTGCCCCTCCACATAGCCATACCCCCTCACGAATCCCCCACACCTTTCACCGTACACACATATGCCCCCCCCACACAACATACAAGACTAAAAATTTATGTTTGAGTGGCTATGCAATCGTCTCTATATACAGTACCTGAATACAAATCATGACAACAATATTTTCTGTAATAGAATTTAAAATACTTTCTGCTAGGTGTTTTGACCTTTAGTGTATGATTCGGTTTTTTTCTGGTTCTAAGATGGGAACCACACTCTGCTAAAAGGAGTATTTCTAGAGGGCAAGGAGAGGGACTTCTGGTGACAAAGGTTAGGGGTTAGGGGCAGGACTTCTGGTCCCAAGATGGCGACCAGGGGGCAGGACTACCCATGCAGCCCTTGAAAACTCACCAAACCTTGTTAAGCGGCCTTCCACCTGAAATAATTGCCCACCCTTGCTCTAGATAGATAAGCAGCAAACACTACTTGATAGTACTTGAAGTAGTGTACTTTGCATTAGATTGGTATTCTTTTGAGTCTTTGGGGAACATGCTCTTGTTGATGCTTCCATTTTTGTTTCTTTATAGTGGTTGGCACCTACCACAGTTCCCCAGACCAGTCTCATCAAGTGGCAGGTAATCACCAGCAGCCTCCACAACAGAATACTGGATTCCCACGTAACAGTCAGCCTTATTATAACAGCCGGGGAGTGTCTCGTGGTGGATCACGTGGTGCTAGAGGCTTAATGAATGGATACAGAGGACCGGCCAATGGGTTTCGAGGTAAATAAATAAGTACACTTTTTGAGACTCCATCATTCCCCTTCCCTCCCCTCAGCCCCCCCCCCCCGTAGTACAGGATACTAAGGATCTTTAGCACCAACATCCTATATCATTTAATAGATTAGGCCCATGCAGCACTTGCCTGGTTTGCGTGCAGTGTGGGCCTGGTGGTCTTGCAGCCCCCAGCCACTTGGAAGTTGTACAGACCTGATTAAAATGATAATACCTTGCAAGATACCTACTTCTATCATTTCCTGGTCATGATAATACATTTGTAAAATACCAAATGAAGTGTTAAGTATTTCAGTAATAACCCAAAAGGGCTGGGCATTTTACAAATGTAGGAAGTTCAGAGTTTTTCCCTGAGGAATTACAAGTGCACAAAAAATAATAGTAGACCTACTCAACACCACAGCTTTCAGTATGAACCCTAGAAGATTAACTCTTTGATTTTTTTTTTTTTTTTTTTTTCCTTTTTAGTCTGGTTGTGAGAAAAATGTTTATGCTTGCATTTGATTTGAGCCATGTTTACTAAAGAATGTTGGAGAAAGTATTATATGCCATCTTTCCAGATGTCTTAATGAGATTATGTAAGGCACTTGTGTTGCTATTAATACAAATGTTTGCGATATCTACGGATCTGAGAAACTTTTAAATATTCTGGATACTGAATAAATCCCATTAGTGGGTTTATGTGTACTCAAAAAAGGCAGTTTCCCCTTTATTAACTATTTGTATTGTATTTCTTAGGAGGTTACGATGGCTATCGCCCTTCATTCTCCAACACTCCAAACAGTGGTTACACACAGCCCCAGTTCAACACTCCACGGGACTATCCCAACTACCAGAGGGTAAGCCAATATTGAGCTGAAATTCTAGGACTGAAAAAATTGCTTAATTTAATGAAGACAGGTTTTTGTGCTCGCTCTCTCTGTCTTCAAAGAGCCTGTCAATCATGTCTTCAGCATAATTAGATGAACTATTATCTTGACATGTTATCAAAAAGATAACTAAAAATGTCCAGCCACAGATTGCAACCAGTGAAACAAAAATTCACCCTTACCTTCCAGACTGACGGTATTAAATTCATACTGGGATTTGAACATAAAGGTGTTGTGTCCACCACTGTACCTCATGAGCTTCAAAAAATTACCAGTTTAGTTTATTTACCCAGGGGCAAGCCTTGAGAGCAGTGCAGCAGTAGGAAATTATTCTCACTGTGTGCTGAAAACAATTGATTTTTCTTCCTCACAAGACCAGGATTTCCTGAAAAGCTATATGTTGATGGTGCCCAAACTCGTCACTTCATCAAAATATGATTAGATTATTTGTAATGCTCTTTAATATTTAATAAATGTTAATATTTTTACTAGTAAATATATACCTTCCTGAAGAATAACAAAAGAGTTCATCTTGATGAGACCTTAATTTACTTTCCTGCACTTTCTTTAGGATGGATATCAACAGAATTTCAAACGTGGCTCTGGACAGAATGGACCTCGGGGAGCCCCTCGAGGTAATTCTCAAGTGATGATGTGTTCTTAACTCTGCTGAATTGGGTTTTCTAATTCACTGTCTAGATAGTTGTGGATTTTTAAAAATAATAGTGTTCAATGAACAGGCTGCAGTTCAACAATGTATTTAAACTTCCTCAGACCTTTGTTAGAAGGAGTTAGTTTGTTGGCTGTTGGACAGAATATTCTTCAGCAGACCAATGTCTTTTCAACAGAAATATTCAGTTGCCATTGTTTTTACGAAGCACTGAAAACATATATTTTTGGAAAGCTTTATGTTAACCGTTCTAGTGCTATAAACTTGAAGTATTAGTTCTGGCAGACAGGATTTGCTAGAATTTTGACACCAGGCTCTTTTTCTGCTTTTGAAATTTCCTGTGACTTCTGAATGTATATGTTGCTATTTCTTTTTGAGTTTCAATAAAAATACTTTGCATTATTTGCATCCTATTGCAGAGTTGGTTTTTTGATCTTCATAAACTCTGCTTGTCATTCTATTCCTAGATCCTGTGGAAAAATTAATAGATTATTTAATACTTCAAAAGTAAAGATGCATATTTTCTCCCCTCTATAAAAATCTATTTAATGACTCTGTCCCCGTCTTTCTAGTTGCCCACTGTGAGGTTCTTTTGGGTCTGAGCTAAAAAATAGTAACGCATTGGAGTTGCTTGTTTATATGTGAGCTTAAATTATTATCGAGTAACTGAAATTGAACTTAAACTGATTTTTATTTTTTTCTGCCTTCGAATTTTAATGGCATTCCCAGTGTTTTCATAATTTTTTTCAATCGTCTTTGGGTAATAGCTGTTTTGTTTACTTTTTCTGCTGCTTAAATTTAATTATGCAAATATCTGTATGTTTCATAGTTTCATAGTGAAACTATGTGTTGTCATAAGGAAGCCTAATAAATTCTTTTGGGAGTGGGAACTGAGATAGTGTTAGATTGTCATGGAGTTTGAACATTACATACATATGGAAGATACAGCTATAAAAGTAGGAATGTTGGGGCTCAGAAAAACGACAGTAAGTATCTAGTTGTAAGGTGGATTGACTTAGAATAGACATAGAGGTACTCCTCACTTAACATTGCCCTGATTAACAGTGTTTCATTATTATGTCACTGATCTATTAGAGAACATACTTGTTTAAAGTTGCACATTGTTTGGTTATAACACTATTTGGCCACTGCCTGTGATGTAATTGGATTTGCTTAACATGGTTTTGCTTAGTCACGTTTTTCAAGAACATAACTAAAACGTTAAGTGAGGAGTAGCTGTACTAACTTTAAAAATATATATCTCTAAATGAACAGTACATTCTGATCAATTTTTTTTCAGACTGCTGTTGAGACTTCCACGTAGCTTGCGGTGCATGAACAGGAAAGTGAGAGCGAAGTTACTAGCTGGCTGGTTGGTATTTATAAGAAGGAATCCGAGTTTAATTGTTTTAAGCCTGGAATTCCTCTAAAATACTAACCAACAGCTAGTAATGTAGCTTAACTTTAATTAATGTTGGATTTATTTTCCTGTTAATATGGGGGTGAGTGACGCTTTATCGATTGTCGTTTGTTACTTGAATATTGAATTGATTGGGGGGAAACATTTCACTGGAATCTAATTTATTTAGCAAAGTTCTGAGTAACGCCATGAAAAACTGTCAAGGCAGACATCCTAAGAATTTACATTAGAAGATTCATTAGTTGCATATGCATCTGTTTCGGATGGATAAGGATATTGAACATGCAATGATATTAAAAGGCATACATTAATATTAATGTGGACATTTAAGCATGCATTAATGTTAATGTAAATTCCAAACAAAGTTCTTGAAACTGATCCCTTTGAGTTCTAAACCTGTTCGGCTTGATCCAAAATTAAGTGCTCTCTTTATTTTCTAGGTCGTGGAGGGCCTCCAAGACCCAGCAGAGGAATGCCTCAAATGAATGCTCAGCAAGTGAATTAAAATAATTCACAGGATTACATTAAACGCCAAAAACACACTGGCCAGTGTACCATACATGTTACCAGAAGAGTTATTATCTATTTGTTCTCCCTTGCAGGAAGTTCATTGTAAAGGGACTATTTTCATTACCCATAATGACAGGACTACAATTGTCAGCTTTATATTACCTGGATATGGAAAGAAACAACGTTTACTCTGCATGTTCTGTCCTAAGCATCATCTTGAGCCTTGCACATGAGATTCAGATTCCTCACCCTTGCTATGAGTAAAGCAAAAAGGCAATTTCAGGGTGATTAAATATCCATCGTTAACTGAAGTGGCAGGAAAAAGCAAGACTGACTCACTTCTGAAATTCAATAGTAATGGAACAAATTTGGATAAAATCTGAAAAATTCTAAAGATTTTACTCTGATGGCAGTTGGCAAAATTAAACTTTCCCATGAAAGGCGGATGGAAGAAGTGAAGTGTGGTTTGGCTGAGCAACTGCATTTCATCTTTTTCTTGTTAAATTGAAGCACTGAACAGTTTGCATAATGGTGCAGAAATCCCTAACTAGAAAATAAGCTGACATCCAGCTTTTGATTAAACAAACAAGAAACTCCCTTAGCTACAGCACTCTCCAGTTGATCCAGTTTACTTTGGCTAAGGATATATAAATTGCTTGTGTAACTGCTGATAGAATTGTGTAAACGTTTCTTTGTTTAAAAAAAAAAAAAAAAAAATCAAAAAACCAACACCCCCCCCCGCCCCCCAAAGAAACGATTAGCTTTGATTGGCATTTCAAAACATTTTTGCAACAAATATGGGATATAATCTGGATGGCCACCTGTATATTTGATGTGAAGTATTTAGGTATCTTTTTTGGGACACATTTTAAGTTTATTTTGATAGCAATGACTTTTGTAAGGATTGGTATACTATATCATTCCTTATGACTTGCACATTGTCTGTCACTAATACTTGACCTCGCTGTATTATCACCTAAATAACTGATACCGGTACCAATGGAAGTCGCTAATGGATAATCATAACACTTTTGGTCACATGTCCTTTTGTCTTTCCTGCAGCCTTGAAGGTTTTAAGAAATCTCAAACGCCCGCTGCTGCTGCCCTTTTAATTGCTATCTTTTGAAAAGCACCAGTATGTGTTTGGATTGATTTCCCCTTTTAAGGGAAATGACAGCCAGCAGTTACAAATCTAATGGTATAAGCAAGACAAATAAAACATGTTTATAAAAATTGTATCCTGGAACACTAGTTTTCAGTGACTGATGTAAACTTAATACACTGGGGTTGGACATTTCATAAGCTTTTTTTCTGATAAAACTTACAGGTTTATGTAGGCCTTCTTGCTACTGAATTTTTCCAGTAGTTCTGGTTCTCTCATTTAATACACATTAATTGGGTTACTTGGGATTTTTTTTCTTATCTGTGGCAACTTTTCTGTTCATCAAGGCAACATCATTTGGAAGACTTAGCAGAGGACTGGGAGTTTGAAAATCCTAAATGGTATTCCAGTTTTACTGCAAAATGTAGATGCATTCTTGGGGAAGTCACTAATCTCTGTGCCTGTTTCCCTATTTGAAATGGGGAGAATACATAAATATCTACCTCTATAGAGGAGGTGTTACTACTGATACATTCTGTAGCACATTGAAGCTGTAGAGTGCCATGTTAAATATTGTTCATCAAGTAATCAATTTATGTTGGAAGAAGGGGTCAGAATAAGGAGCAACCACAAATGTAAGAGGCGTTGTTTAATCATGTAGTGTAGTGGTACAGGATTTCCTGTATCAAACTGAAAATATTGCTTTCACTCAATGTGGCTTATACTTGTATCATGACTGAACTGCCAGAACCCATTTTCCATCATACTTTAGTTTATTGTGAGATGTGGTCCCAAGCTTATTTGTATGAGAATTTTACCTTGCTGTGACCCATGTATGAAGGGCATAAATTAATTACATCATAGCGTTATTGCAAGAAACAATAAGTTTGTGGGAACAGTAAACATTTATCACCTTGCTAAAGCACTAGTACTTGGGACAGCAGTTTTTTGGTCAAAGGCCTAGAACCTGGTAATTTTCCCTAGTAATTTAATGGTAGAAACTGCAGTCTAGTAACAAGTCCCTATTCTATGATTTATATAGCAAAATGCTACCAGGGTAGCTCCAGTTGTCTGTTGTCTTTTTAAAAAGTTGAACAACTAAAAAAGCATTTTTTGATGTTGAATAGATCTAGGAAAATGGGGTGGATTTGTGATTTTTTTTTTTTCTCCTTTGCATCTATTTAATGAATATTTGTTAGGCAGTTAGCTCTTTCCGTTTTTTTCTATTGCATACCAATTGACTCTTTAATAGCTAAGTAGTTTCAGACTAACTTTGCAGCATAGTGAATTGAAAACCAATGAATGGATCAAAATATTCCGCTTGGAAAATTGAGTTCATTTCTTTTCAAAACAACTTTAATGTACTAATAAAATATGGGTAGTTGTTAGGCTTCTTACTTGAGGTGTTATCTTGTGAGCTTTTATGTATCAAATGACCTCTTAGGTAGTGTAGCCCTGCTACTGGATGGTGCTGCATGATATAAACATGCTACAATCATGTCCAGGACTAAAGCAAGCATGTAGGGGGGACAGGCTGGCCATTAATTTTAAGAGATGTTGGGTAAACCCTTTGAAAATTTGCCTTCATCTAAATTGGGCTTAGATCCAGTAATTGGTCTTGTACTCTGCACAGCAAAAGAACAGGCATAGCTGACAGAACTCTCTCCTGCCTTAGTGCAGGAAGGGCAGCTGGAACGCATGTTTGCTACGCAGCTTAAACATGAGATCAAATTCAGATTAAACATGCATAAGAATTTTAGAACCTTTTAAGCATTTCGAGCCTTTGCAGTTAGTTCCTAATGTGACTCCACATCTAAATCTCTGACCAGATTAGAAGCATATCCAATGTTTTCTTTTTCCCCAAGGGACACTGGGAACAACATCACAATAGATGGTAGCTTGCTGAGAATGCTTGGACAGTCCTGCCCTTGGATGTCTTATGGGATACCAAGTGGGAGGCATCAAGGACATGGATGTTTTTTCCTTTCCACCTCAATACTATGATTGCAAAATGCCTTAGCTGCTGCTCAGTTCTGATGATGAGACAGCAGGTGAATTTCACATTACTACATCTCTGTTTTGATTGCATTGGAAAATCTGATTACTTTGCCTGTCAAGCAGTGCCAATAAGGAGTATATTTCTACCAGTAGTGCTACCACCGAGTTAAATGGAGGAGCTGTTCCTATTTCATTTAGGATTAAACATGTCTTTGAGGCCTTACTCAACCCCAGATGTTATCTTCCTGCTGGACATGATTAACATGATAAAAACAGTCTGTAGCATGTCCTCCAGGCTTTTAGATTTCCTGGCTGGACCCACCGCCTGATCTTAATGCTTGAGGATTCAGCGAGTCCAAATCCTTCCTAATCAGCCATAGCCTTTCGTAGCTCCTTAATCAGGGGTTCTCAAACTTAGCGATACTGTGACCCCGAATGCTGGATGGCGGCAGTGGGAGATGAGGAGCTCACACGTGGCAGTAATCACAGTGCGCTGCTTCCCTGAGCCACCGTGCATGCCCCATGGAAAGTTTGCAGCCCTCTTAAGTTGCTCACAACCCCCTGCAAGGTCACAACCCACAGTTTGAGAAACCCTGCCTTAAATGATTAAGACAACCGTTCTTCCATGCTGGAAACTGTGAAAGTGTAATACATATTAGTAGTTGAAGACTAACAAATTCCTGATGGATGTTACTATAGTGGACCAGAGTGGATGCATCTACATGTGCCACTACGTCACTGCAGCGATGAACTACAGTGATGTAGCTTGTCACTAAGACGACATGTTGGTGGGCACTAACTGTGATGATGCTGCTACTGTGCAATAGCAACGAGCTACTGTTCTTCACTTCTTAACTATTCTTCACTGCAGCTGTGCTGCATTTTCATTGGGAAACTACACCATGGTTCATGGTTATATTCAGTTAAATAAAACAACCGTGTTCCATTGTAGCCTCTTGAATTAAATATTTTGAGAGCTCTGGACAAATTTCTGGCAGCCTTAGAGGGGCAGGGGGAACTGCTTCCAGGGGTCTGTAGCAGTTGTTATACTGTAACTTACCTGTGCAGGAACCTGTAGCCCTACAAGCTGCCTGTCACTTAGGAAGCAAAAACGACTCCATTTTTAACTTCATTTCCGTTGTATATACAGGCTTATGCTCACAACATCTGTATACTCCCAATCCCTGACCCCCTCTTCAAGCTGCTACAAATGTAGCTTCCTCCACACTCAAATGCGAGGTTTGTTAATGAGGACGAATTCATTTTTTAAATGGCTTTCCTAGGAAAGGAGATGCAACTAGTATGCATCCTGGTTCTTGAAGCAGTAAGTAGATACGGCAATTAAAAATCCTATTTTCGGGGGGACTAGTGGGCGTAGCAGAAACTGATTTGCTTACATGAAGTTTTCCTCAAGAATCTAGGTTCATATATCCAACCCAACCTGTATTGGTTTGAATGTAAATTGGGTGTCACCAGTTTAGTGTTAGTTGCTTTTCTTTTCTTTTTTTTTTTCTTTAAAGCATCGTTTCACTTTCAAGGGTAACTACCTGACTGGAAGTTTTAAAATCGAGCAGGGTTTCTAGATGGATATAATGAGCCCAGCTCCACCACTGTGGCCAGTTTCTACAGTATAAGCTGGAAGAAGGGATGAATTTTATTTTGTGAGAATTTACTAGTTTGATCCCACTGGACTATCACCAGATTGTAATGAACTTGTCTTGAAAATTAATTGCCAAATTAACAAGAAACTTAAAAGTTTCTCGAGATGTGCAGAAACTTGAATGTAAAAGAAATTTAAGATTGTACAGATACTAAGTTGCAGTGAGTTTATAAAACAAACTTTCAGGGTGGAGGTTCAGTTTACTGAACAGCCTAAGATACCTACATTTACATCTTTATAATTCTTCAGCTCTGTTAAAAGGAATGTGCTTTATGTCCTTCCCTTCTATGTACACCTCTCCCATACATTGTAAAGGACTGTCTTATTTTTCTGCAATCTGTTGGTCTTGTCTCGGTAATTCAGTTCATCTGCTCACAGAACTCTGTAGGCTTTCTATTAGCAACTTTTACTACAGTCCTTTATCTAAGGATCATGTTATGTTACAATCCAAGTATTTGGGGCTAAAATACCTAACTTTGCTCGTGGAAGTTGGATTTAAATAAATCCTTTCCTGTGGAATGATATTAGCATGGTTGTAAATTACATCATTATTCAAGAAATTTAGATTTCTTGGAAATATTGAAAGCCAGGAATGAGTTAAATACAGACAAAAGTTGGTATTACAGGTTTGAATTTGACATCAAAATTTGCTAAAATAACAGGATTTAGAATATGCCAGTGCTTGCTGCAGTCTATTCCTAGAACTGGTAGCCTGAGAGTTCAATTTGATAAATTCTTTTCCTATCATGGCTTCAGTAATGTTTCATTTAAAATTTTTGCATAAAAAAACTTGACAGCTAGGATGTTATTAAACAACAGAGCTTAAATAATGTAAGTTAGTTTTACTGAGAAGACTGCCACTGTCTTTTGCAATTTCATAATTCAGTAACCTTACCCAGTCTTACATATTTTCCAAAATTTAAATTCTACCTTGTTTATGCCAGCACAGATTTATTGACGTCTGGGAGTGCAGAATATGTGGAGATGATGTAAGCTCTGCATTTTGCTTCACATCTCCAATAAATTTCATAACAGCATTTGACAGAGTTGAAAGGTTTCAATGATAACAATTAATAGGACTAGCAAAGCCACAGATTTCCAGCAATGAGATTGCAGGGAGTGGGGCATTGTTTTGTTGTGGTTTTGTTTTTTTTCTGTTTTACTGCCAGGCAAGCTTGACCTGTTAGGATAGTGAAGCTATTCTCAGGGGAGTGAAAGATTTCATGCAACTGGATTCATTGGGTGTGTGTTAAAGTTCTATACGCACCTTAAGGTTGCATATGGAAGTGACTGAATCGGCCAGTAACTTTCAGTGGATAAATGACTCAGGCTTCCTGCAATCAAGCTTAAATTGTAACATTCAGCCTATCCAAATAAGCTTTTTTTTTCCCTAGTAGTACAAAATCAGTCTTACAAAGGGAATGTCGATACCAAGACTGCAGAATCCTGATGTCCTCCTGAAATTACTAGGTATACTGTGTTCAGTAATGGAGGGGCGGTGGAATTCAGGAATTGTTTAGAACAAAAGACTTGGAAATAGTATCAATGTTGCCACTTGTATTTAAAAGTTTGGTTTACACAGTTTCTTGTGATTGGAGAACAACAGTCTCAAACTTGAAGAAAGCTACCAGAATTAAAGTTATATGTGAGTTTATAATTGCAGTCATTAAATGGTATGTATACTGTTTACGGGTTTCAGTGAAACGGCTGGTCACAAGATGTACGGGTACTAAATTGCATTGATACCTAAAGTATGTAAATAGTACATTTTTAAAAATGGTGGCCATGGGTATCAAAACTGATGGGCAAGAAGATCCACTGTCTAAAAAAAATTTAGCCATTAATCCATTCATTTGTTTTGTGCTTTTGAGCATTTTAAGGAACTGATGATTGTTAGATTGAGTTGCAGTGTCAGATTTCAGGTCTTCAGTTCTAGGACAGTCATGTCGGTGATGTTTGCCACTCTGTCCTCCTGAAATACGATCCAAATAGTGAACAGTATGACTCAAGAAAATCTGGAGCTGGATGTGACTTTTTCTTTCTACAAGCAGACGGTCATTAGCTCTTGAAGCAAATAAAAATATTTGGAGTCTAGTTTATCCAGCTTCAAGTCTAGATAAACTTTGAAGGGCTAAAGCTGGTTCAGGAAGGAAGTTCCCACCTTAGGGCTTCATGATGAGACCTACTTCCCTACCAGACCAAACAAGCAGATATTGCTGAAACTTGATAAGGAACCAGCACTGACACTCCAGCATTGTTTTCCAATTCAGCTGGCTGAACCCATCCTACTCAGCACTGTGTCCTTTTCCAGAGGGAACTGGTACCAACTAGCAATCCAACTCCAAAGATCTTTTCAAGTTGGTTGAACTGGAATTCCATGCCCTGATTCCCATGCGCTCTCTGGTACAGGTGTCCCAATACCTTTTCAAGCATCTTCTGGAACCAGTCTCTGCTTCTCATTGATCCTTCATTGGCAATGCAAGCAAGCTCTCACTAGTGTTCCCTCATGCCACCCTTGAATAGAAGAAAATCAACTCTAGTTAAGTTGTAAAATGGGGCGACCTAACACTTGTTTGGTAAGGCTTGTAGTAATGGTAACAAGCAGGAGGAACTCACCCTCCTGCTGGCTGACACCAGCCTGGACATAGTGGGGATCACGGAAACGTAGTGGGACTCAACGCATAATTGGGCAGTGAATGTCAAGGGCTATAGGCTGTACAGGAGGGACAGGATAGGAAAGAGGTGGGGGCGTGGCACTCTACATTAAGGAGGAATACACATCCTTGTCAATTAGCAAGGAGCCAGGGGAGGGGTACTCTGAAGTGCTTTGGGTTAGAGTACAAGGCAGTCAAGGGGAAAGAGACTTAATGGTGGGAGTCTACTACAGACCTCCCAACCAGGGAGAAGAGCTTGACCAGGAATTCTTGGGTCAGCTCACAGAGGTAGTGAAGGCT
>NW_017728947.1:33331509-33335426 GCF_001723895.1 Crocodylus porosus
ATGGGTCGCCAACTGGCTGGAGGGCCGCACCCAGAGGGTGGTAGTGGATGGGTCCTTCTCAACCTGGAAGGACGTGGGCACTGGGGTTCCACAGGTCTCGGGCCCGCACTGTTCAACATCTTCATCAGTGATTTGGATGAGGGGGTAAAAAGCACCCTGTTTAAATTTTCTGATGACACTAAGATGTGGGCACACTAGAAGGAAGTAACAGGCTACAAACAGACCTAGACAGGTGTCGTGCCCCGATGACCGGTGCACCCTTGACCTGCGAGCCTGGGTCGGCATGACCGGTTTGGCGCGAGGAGGGATTTATGACCGGTCAGGTAGGTGTTAACGGCGAGCAGGAGTCTGATGATTTAAAGCGTGATGGTTACACAGAAAGTTTATTTTACTTACGCTACTGATGTAGTGCAGCGTAGGCAGAGGAGTTGATTACTTAAGTCACAGCATGCAGATGCTCTGTGACCCAGCGATTACAGTGAGTTGCAAACTTGCTGAATACAGGTTTCAAGCAGTTCACACAAATTACTACAGTCTGCAGATTACCGAGAGCTCTTGATGAGAAAGACGGACAATGAAGATAAGACGAGTTGGCAGAAATGGGGTTACGCCAAAAGAAAATAAACCAGGGCGGGGAGATGTCTGTAACTGATCAGATTACAGATTGTGTCTCCTGGGAATGCTCCGAGATCTCTGCTTTGGGTGGAAGTTCTTTCAAAGTTATACTAGGCAGGGTAGCCAATTACTACACGCCAGGCATGAATAATTAACAGGTTGGCACTTATGCTTTCTTTGTTTGCTCAAGTTTCATGCTGGCAGCCCATCCTTCAAGAAAGGGGGGGCCTTTCTTTTAGTTTAGGTGGTACTGAGCCTGTTTGGTCACAAGAGGGTAAGCATGACACATTATTCTGATCTTACAGTTTCATTAAAGTCAGCTAATCTTATTACTATAGGTACTTTATCTTTCGTGCTGGGCTGTCAAGGTTAGTTTTTCTCTCGTATGAGAAGCTCAAGTGATTTGAAATGTGGCACAGACAGGGGTGTGTATATGCAGCACTGTTAATACAGAGGGATAGACTACAATTGCAGAGTTTGTTGTGTTAGCCTCTGACCTTTTGCCTCTAACCTTTGCCATTGGCATCTGAAATCAAATACTTTGATCTTTGACAACGGGTTACGAGGGTGGGCGGATGAGAATAGGACGGATTCAACACAGACAAGTGCAAGGTGATACACCTGGGGAGGCACAACCAGCACCATACCTACAAGTTAGGGAACTCCCCTCTTGTCAGTACGGAGGCGGAAAAGGATCTTGGAGTCATAATTGACTCCAAGATGAACATGGGCCGGCAGTGTGGGGAGGCAGTTAGGAAGGCCAACTGCACCTTGTCATGCATCCACAGATGCATCTTGAGCAGGTCCAAAGAGGTGATTTATTTTACTTACGCTACTGATGTAGTGCAGCATAGGCAGAGGAGTTGATTACTTGGTTACAGCATGCAGATGCTCTGTCACCCAGCGATTACAGTGGGTTGCAGACTTGCTGAATACAGGTTTCAAGCAGTTCACACAAATTACTACGGTCTGCAGATTACTGAGAGCTCTTGATGAGAAAGACGGACGACAAAGATAAGACGAGTCAGCAGAAATGGGGTTACGCCAAAAGAAAACATGCAGCACTGGTCAGGCCCTCTATGCAGCACTGGTCAGGCTACAGTTGGAGTACTGCGTCCATTTCTGGGCGCCACACTTCAAGGGGGATGTGGACAGCATGGAAAGGGTCCAGAGGAGGGCCACTCGCATGATCACGGGACAACAGGCAGGCCCTATGAGGAGAGGCTATGGAACCTGAACCTGTTCAGCCTCCAAAAGAGAAGGCTGAGGGGGTATCTCGTGGCAGGGTGTCGGATTAGATCTGCTCAGGTCCCTTCCAGCCCTAGAAACTATGAAGCCACTGCGTATATACAATGTGGCACTTTTTGAGCTATGGTACAGCTAAGGAACTGAGGCAGGTTTTATATCTTGTCTAAACATTATAAGGTTGTTGGTTGAATTTGGGGCTGTAAACTTTCTTTTTCTATATTATTAGCCACATGTTGATATTTAGGCTAAGATTTTATAGGAAATGGTGACCTAAAGTTGAAGCCAAAATCAAAAAAATGTACAGTTATTTGCAAAGGGGGGGGGTCCTCTATAAGCAGGTTTTGGTTATCTATCCCTTGCAGGCTAGAACAGCAGAGAGAGTATTTTGGCATTTAAATACTGAACTGACTTGAATCCAAGACAACTCCCCTCCCCCCTCCCCCATTGTTAGAATCTATATATTGGAAAGTTATAACTTTGGTATAATTTTCCATGTATAGAATCTAATTATTGAGAGGTTGTCTTAAATTCATCTCCCCTCAAATGCTGCAGTGGGGGAAGTTAGTGGTATGGACTTAGGTGATAAAGGGGGGGTCAAGCAGCCCAATCGCCTCCCCTTGCTTCCTGTCCCCTGCCCCCATTATTTACCCCTGCTACCTGTCCCTCCTTGCTACCTGTCCCTGTCTCTTCCCCTACTGCGCCAGCCCCATTTCAGCCTGGTTGTTCCAGCCCAGTCTGGTAGCAGTGGTAGCAGCTCTGACCTGAGTTCTGGGACCCATCCAGAGCTACCACCACTGCAACAGCTGTTACCAAGTGGGCTAGGGCTGGAGCAAGCATGTGCTGTGTGCCCCAGGCTCTGGAGTGGGACCAGGGCCATGCCAGTATTGGAGTGAGAGTAAGTGGTTGTGGGGATAGACAGCATCAGCAGCTTCTGTCTACACTATGGCCAAGTAGGTGGTGGGGAGAAGCAGTAACAATGTTCAGGTCCTCATGCCAGCCTGTCTCAGACCCAAGATGGATCATTCCAGCCCATCACCAAAAAAAATTGCTTATTGCTGGTTTTATAAGATGGTTCCTGGAATATGATTTTAGCCCAAGGATGGCAAATCGCAATGTGAATACTGTTTTGCTTAAATGTTACTAACTAGTGGTGGCACATTTAATTCCCCTGCCATTCTTGGTCCCTCTACATGTTCAAAAGGCTTGATGGGATCTGTGTGATCCACACAATCGCATCTCCTTCCATGCCACCCATTGCATGGCAGGAGGCATGACTGAAATTGTGAATTTGATCCCATCATGCCTTATTGCTGGTAGAGGGGGAGCCCAATCATGGGCTGCATGGGCAAGACACAAGTTCCTGCTGCTGTGATCTACCAGCCACAGGGAGGCACCACACATCCCTGTGGCTGGGAGCCCTTTCAGCTGATGGGGCTCCCAGGCTGTGGGTTCTCTTGGTCCCCCACAGCTGGGAGCTTTGATCACCTGGTGGGGCTCCCAGCCACAGGCTACATGTCAAAATTAAATCTGGATAGAAACCAGCTATTAAGTTATTGCTTGAAAATGTGTAATAAGTTAATAACTTTATAGCTGGTTGGATCTTTTTCAGGCACCATAGTTGACTTGCATGTGTTAATTAATTGTGTAATGCATCTAACATGTAAAGGGGGGGCCTCAGTTTTCCAATTTCTGTTGCCTGCAGCAGAATGGTGGTAGCAATCTGGCACTGGAAGAAGCAGGAGCAGGGGGTTCAGAAGTGCCAAGCTGCCTTATTATTTCCGCCTGCCACTAGAGAAGTTTGCCACCTCCTGACCTAAATTACCATAAAGCCTAGAAACTGGTTGGGAAAGTCTGCTTGTTCATAACTGTGTGAATCAAGTCTTCTCTAAGGTGCCTACCCTTCCCTGCCTTCTGTGCAACTGCACACTAACGCATCTAACTGTGGTCAGACCCAGAGGGTTGTAATTGATGGCAGTCACTCATCTTGGTGCCCTGTAACCAGTGGGGTCCCTCAAGGCTCTGTCCTGGGACCCATACTGTTCAACATCTTCATT
>NW_017728947.1:33337918-33344861 GCF_001723895.1 Crocodylus porosus
GTCCTGGGCGGCCGCGAGGACGCCGAGAGCAGCCCCCGCCGGGAGCCCCAGTCCCGCCTGCGCCGCAGCCCCCGCCCTTGCGGCAGCCCTGGGCCGGCAGCGCGAAGCGGAACTCTCCTTCCGCACGTACCCGCTTCGCCATCGCTCGGCGCCCGCTGCCGGACCGTCCCCGCCACGGATCCTCGGGCAGGCGGTTGGCTGGGGCAGCCCGGAAGGGTCCTTCTCCCGGGGCGCGCAGACCACGTGGCTGCTGGGAGGCCCACGTGGGCGCGCTGTGGTCGGGGCCGCTGGGCTGGGTAAGGAGACGGCTGCTGCGGGCAGAGCGGGGTCTCGGTCTGCCTTTCTCTGACACCCTACCTCGTTTTAAGCAGGTAGCGTGGGCTCGGGGAGGCTGCGTGGTGCCTGATCCGTCCCTCCGCTGCTTGGATATAGTAGCATCTAGCAGGGTCTGGAAGCCTGGCGCTGTGGCCGGGGGTAACACCCTAGCAGAGCAGTTGTGTCTCAATTGATTCTCACTCAGTGCTGCTTTTCATTGAAGGCTGTAGGTTGTAGCCGTGCTGGTCTGAGGATACAGGCAGACAAGGTTCTTTGGGTAGGTGTGGTATCTTTTATTAGACCTACTAAATTCGGGTATTGTATCTACTCAACGATCCTTGTGTGCTTTTGATCTTAGTTGTTCCCTTGGAGCTCTGGTCCATGATTTAGATTCCCATAGCATAAATTAATAATAATAATAATAAAGTTACTTGGCTTCAGTCAAAAGTTCTTTGGGTAGGTGGGATCTCTTTGATTAGGCCAGCTACATTTAGCGAGTGTAATAAAAGAGAGCCCATCTACCAAAAAGCCTTGTCTGCTTTTTATTGAAGGTGTGCCTTGAGCGCAGAGAAGTCTGGTGGCTTGGAATGGAGGTGTGGCATCCTGTAGACCTCAATAGCAGGCAGTCCTGAGTTGTGTTTGTGACTGCTGGTCAAGCATGAAGCGACTGTGACATTAGACTGATAGTTATTATAGCTGGTCTTGGACATACCTTCTAAAAGTACTGCTAAGCCTAGTACTGATAACAAGGGCTGCATGACACTTGGTAGCAGCTGGCAGCACCAGGCTTTATTTGCTTTACATCTTGGTAGACTGCAAAGTATTGAAACCTGAAAAAACTTTTTGGAAAGTTGAAAAGAATAAATGGAGTATTTGGGCAGCTACACTCTTGAGAGCCTTTTTAAAAACCATCTCAAACATTCCTTTCCCTAACAGTGACTAGTTAGTTTGCTTATAGTCAGATGCCACTCTCTACTCGCAGTTAAAATTATCTCATTGTTTCTTAGGTGGACAGGTTTCTTTGGATAGAAGTAATATCTTCTATTAGACCAACTAAATAGCTGGGAAATTGGTCTTTGCAAGCTTTTGGGTACAAACACCCTTTTCCAGGCATAGGGAGAGTATGTTGGTGTTATGTTCTCATTGTTTCTTTGTTTTCACTTATTTTTGAGAGGTCATATTTTCTACTGTGTTAGATTGGAACTTCTTTGGGGGCAGAGGCTGTTGTTTTGGTTTACATTTATATACTACCAGATGCAACTGAGTCTTGGTCCATGATTTGGATTATCATAAAATAAATGAATAATAAAGTTTCATGACTTCTGTAATGTTCAAGTAATACTACATATAGAATCATTCAGCTTAGAATTGGGTATTTGGAAGAAAGAAACTGCTGTCTTGCTATTTAAAGGTAATAAATGTTACCTGTAAGAGAGCAGTTTGATCAGCCAGGTATTTGTTAGTTGTCTAATGCCTTTTCATTGTATACCTGGCTCCGAGTTGTTATAATGGGCATGTTGATAAATAGTAAGCTTCTGTAAATTAATTTTGGAAGTAAAAGTCATTCTGAGAAACTGTCATATTGCTCCCTTAAAAACAAAACTACCCTTATGAGGTAGTGTTACACTGAGAGAGGCTAACAATTCCTGATGTAAAGATCTTGAACATCTTAAAAGCTTTCGACAGATGATGTGCATAGAGTTGTCTGTTAAAATAAAGTATATCCTGAACTGAAACGTGTTCATATAAGTCTGGCGTTATCTGACTTCTTTAAAAACTTTTCAGCCATTTTAACTAGCCATGCAGCGCAAGAAGGTTGACAATCGTATCCGTGTGCTAATTGAAAATGGAGTGGCTGAACGACACAGGACACTCTTTGTTTTGGTTGGAGACCATGGGAAGGATCAGGTAACTATATAAGCCCAGGAGCAATTTTTTCAGGGACCTTCTTGCTTTAATGTATGTACCTGAAAATACATTGCTAGCTTTGTAAGGAAGAGCTGGTTTATAAATATATTTGAAACCAGTAGAGCTGAGGATTGCAGAAGTGATCCAGTCTGTTGTTATATTTACAGCAAAAGTTAGATGCCAGTGTGCAAAATACGAAGCTTTGCACCTAATATTTGCACAAAATATAGAGGGTTACTAAACGTGATGTCAATGTTAAGACAGTATGATGTCAAAACTTAGGGCAGTGTCAACACTGATTCAGAGGGCTTAAAGTATTATTTGCTATTTTTTAAAAATGTACAAACAATGAGAAAGTCAGATGGACAAATTGGAAACTTGTTTTCAAAAACGGGGAAAAAGACCTATTTCCTTCCAAAGCTAGCAAGAACATTTTTTAATTCTAATTGTATATGCATTTTTTCTTGCGGGTTTTTTTTTTTTTAATTCCATAAAAAAACCCAAAAAACCAACAAACAAAAACCAACCCAGTAAAAGACCTGCAACTTCTACAAATTGTCATTGTGGAACTTAAGTCAGATACTGCTTAGTCACCTACCTTTGGTCACCATGGTAGTCTTTGACTGGAGTAATTTGAAGCATGAGGTGGAGAAACTTAATTTCCAATATGCCTTTATAAAAATCATCAGGGAATATATGGAAATGCAGATGCTTTCTCCCATATTGAATGGTGCTGCCTCTGAAGTATTTTCAGTCTTTAAAAGACTGGGGGAAAGCTATCTTTGTTTAAAAGGCTGCCTGCCTTTTTAATGGACAGTGCCCACTTGAAGGCCTGGTCTAAACTGTACTGCTTTACCCAACTGTCACAGGTAGTAGATACAGTCCACCCTGCTGTGGATACACTGCTAGTCTAGGTGTTGCTTGTATGGGTATTGTTTATTCACATACTTGAAGGGGAATTAATGATATAAGTATAGGGCACTTCCTAGTGATAGAACCCTTTGGTGCAGATGTGGTATTGCATGTATAACTAGAGTAAAAAATGGCACCTTTAACTGTGTTAGGTGCATCATAATAGAAATTTAATGTGGATCAGGTCTAAACCAGTTGTTAGAGGTGAACTACTTGGAAGGAAACACCTGTTTGTCTTGTCATCCCATATTCCCTGCTTTATGCTGTGTGTACTACATTATTCAGCAAGCATATGGGCCTTGTGGCGCTTAAGATTTTTTTGCTCTAGGAGTGGTCTGTCCAGACTTCAGAAGGGATCCTCCCTTCCAGCAATTCTGTTGTAGGTAAAACCTGTAAGATGGCATAAGAGAGGTTTGGGCTCTGATGTTTTGGGGAAAATGTCAAATCTGCTACCATCTTACCTCTGCCTTTGTAGCGTACGTGTTAAGTCATAGAGAAGTAGGGCTGGAAGGGACCTCCAGAGGTCATCTAGTCCAACCCCCTCCCTGAGGCAGGATCATCCCTATCCAAACCATCATCTAAACTCTACATAAGACTACCTTCAACCCTGCCACAACATAGATCTAACACCCTAACCTGCCACAGGTAAAGCAGGGGAACCATGGCAGCCAATGTCCTGCTTCTATAAAATTTTGTCAGTGCACACTCAGGAGGTCCTAGGTAGAGGGTCATGCCTCCCACTACAGAGGAATGCAAAAACCCCCAGAGTCCAATTTGACCAAATTTGGGTAAAATTCCTTCCTGACCCTAAATATGGCAATTGGTCTGACCCTGAGTGGAGGGGCAAGACTGTCTATCCAGTTTTGGTCCCAGCAGGAGAATTGGCACACCCCAGCTGAGGTCCCCAGCCTTATTGTAGCTAACACCCAATGTCTCTGATGGGGCTTAAAAACACCCTGACACACATGGCAGAAAAAAGGGGAGGTCGGAGGGAGGAGCAGGAGCAACAAGCAAAGCCCAGAAGCTTGAGAAATACCTCAGGTAGAAAATAGACATGGCTATGTCTAGATCATCCCTGACCAGTGCCTGTCCAACCTCTTCTTGAACACCTCCAGCGATGGAGAGTCCGCAGCTTCCCTGGGCGGTCTGTTCCACTGGCTCACTGTTCTAACAGTGAAGAAGTTTTTCTGGATATCCAATCTAAACTTACTTTGCTGCAACCTCAAGAAATTGGTCTGTGTCCTCCTCTGTGCAGCAAGAGATAAAAGGTGCTTTCCCTCCTCTTGATGGCACCCCTTCAGGTATTTGAAGACTGCTATCATGCCCCCTCTTAAGTGCCTTTTCTGCAAGCTGAACATGCCTAGCTCCTTCAGCCTTGCCAAGCCCTTGCCTTCCAAGTCCATGATTATGTTTCTTGCCCACCTCTGGACCCTCTTTAACTTCTCCATGTTCTTTTTAAAATGTAGAGCCCAGAACTGCGCACACTACTCCGGGTGATGCCTAACCAGTGCCAAGTAGAGAGGTGCTGTCGCCTTCCTTGTCTTGCACCTAATGCTTCTCTCGATTCAGCCCAAAACTGCATTGGCCCTTTATGTATCTGCATCCACTGCAGTTTAGTATTATGTGTTCAGTGTAATGTAACTCTAAAATCTGATACTTTTTATCTGAGATCTAAAAATGTTTTGCTTCAGGATGTTTGAATTCAGAATCAAAGGGAGCATATTTTTCTCACTCACTCCTGATCATCTCCTGTGAATACAACAACCTGTTAATGTGTCTATGTTTTGGCAGGTGGTTATACTCCATCACATGTTATCTAAAGCAACTGTAAAAGCCAGACCTTCAGTCTTGTGGTGTTACAAAAAGGAGCTGGGCTTTAGCAGGTAAACCAAGTATTGTTCTTTACTATTTGGTGGCAGGCAAACTGCACTGGGTCATCTCAGGTTAGAAATTTTTTTCCCAGTTGTATGCTGGTCATGCTGTGCCTTAATTTTTTTTTTTAGTGACGCTAGATCAAATCCTAGACTGCAGAAGATTCAGTCTAATGGAATCATCCATTTTAACATGAATAATACAGCCAGAACGCAGCTTTGGGAATCAGGGGCTCCTGATTTCCAGTGGTGGCTTTAACACTGACACTATGGTCTTAGGCCAGACTCCATATCTCCTTGCATTTCCTTACTTGTTTATGGCTTTGCTAATGAACAGACCTCAGTAGAAAGCAGGCCCTAATGGCAGAAATTTCTGGGTTTTACCACGCTGTGTAAGATTTCAGTATTTGGATCTGAATCCATGTGCTCAGTATGGGTTCAAAATCAGAAGGGAGCGTATTTTTCCTGAACAAACTCAGATCTGAATGAGGGTTTTTTTGTTTGTTTTTTTTCCTGCTGTTTGGGGATGGCATTTCATAGGAAACATTAACAATGGCAGCATGTGTAGTCCAGACTTTTTCCTTGATTTATGTTTGAGCCTGAATTCGCAGCCTCCATGTAAGTTGAACCCAGATCTGAACAACATGTCCTCTGCTGTCTTCCCATTATTATTTCCAAATATTCCTATCTTGGTTTCTTCCAGCCATCGTAAGAAGAGAATGCGACAACTACAGAAGAAGATTAAAAGTGGAACTTTAAACATAAAAGATGATGACCCTTTTGAGTTGTTTGTAGCTGCTACAAACATTCGCTACTGCTATTACAATGAAACCCACAAAATTCTTGGCAACACTTTTGGCATGTGTGTACTCCAGGTAACAAATTAAATTTTGTTACTTTTTAAAATAACAAGGATACTGCCCAAGAATACAGTTCTTGTTCCAGTGGACCCGGTGCTACCCTTCCAGTACTTTAAGTGCCTAAAGAGAAATATTTCTATTTTATGTGCGCTTTAGTGAGGATGCCTGTAAGTGTTACCTACATATAGCTATGCAATATTGTTGATAAAATTCTGTTTGAAAGCAGAATAATGTGAATGTTGCATAAAGTTTGTCTTTGTGAAACGACCTGGTATCTACTACCAGGAACAGAATTGCTTAAAACAGTTAATTCTCAGAGTTGTGGTGACCCAGAAATTCTGCTTATTGCTACCTTCTGCTTCTAGGATTTTGAGGCCTTAACTCCAAACCTGCTGGCTAGAACTGTTGAAACAGTGGAAGGGGGTGGAATAGTGGCAGTTCTCCTGAGAACGATGAACTCACTGAAGCAGCTTTATACAATGACCATGGTATGTTTGATTCAGTATGTCTGGCTTATGTTAATGGAACCTTCTTTTTTTCCTCAGACAATTGGGATCCAGTGCATTTTTCTTAAGCTTATGTAATGTGTTAGGATCTTCATATAAGCTTTCTCTCCCACAACATGGTTTTCTGTATTTTTATGCCATTACATTTGCATTTACCATTACGCAGTTCTGTTCAGCTATGAATTTGAATTCCTTCTAAATAAGAAAGGTTTCTCACTTAAAAAAAAAAAATTACCTTTTTTTTCTGACCTCAGTGTTGTATAACTTGTGCTATAAGTTGGCTAGGGTTGGTGTGCTGGGAAGAGTAAATGGTTACTGAGTTTTAAAAAGAATACATAGAATATGCAGAGTTTGCATGGCTGAAAAGGGAAGTTCTAGGTAGGGGTGCACCAATAACGATTTTTTTGACTGGTATCAATGGCTGATTATTAAACAGCCACATGGGCTGATACCAGTCTGATAGCCAGTATGCAGCCTGGCAGCTTGGAGACCAGCATCTGGCTGGTAAGTCTGTGGTGGGGGGAAGGGGCATGAGGGAGGGAAAGGGTGTGAGGGGCAGATCAAGACACCC
>NW_017728947.1:33344961-33360813 GCF_001723895.1 Crocodylus porosus
AGCCTGGGCAGGGTGGAGCATGGGATAAAGCTGTGGGGGTGGCAGAGGGAGTGTTGGCTCCCACTGCTGTGCGCATCCCTGGGAAGGCAGGGGTGGGGCACGTGACCCCCTCCCCCCCATTTGTGCATAGGGCTAGGGTGGGCTGTCCACTGCAGGCTCAGGGCCAGGGGCTGTGCCGGCCTCATCCCAGAGCAGGGCTGGGCTTTGGCTGTGCTCAAGGCAGCAGGGGTGGGAGGGGGGGTTATGGGGTGGGAGGGCCCTACGGTGAATATGCTGCAATGCCTTCACATTGAGAAGGAAGCCCTGAGAGGCTTTATATATATGCTCTTTGCTTTGCTGTTTCAGGATGTACATTCCCGCTACAGAACAGAGGCACACCAGGATGTAGTAGGAAGGTTTAATGAGAGGTGCGTTACTAACAGTTTGAAAACCTTTGCTGATGAGTCTCTATGTGGAAGAAAGGCTTCCAGTGTTTTGACTTAGGCTTGGCAGCGTGTGTTCTGCTAAAATATGAACACATATTTGAATCGTGTTTCTGCACAGCCTTGGCAAGATGTTATGTACTATAATAAAACTGGCTAGTTTTTGTGGTGGAGAAATCATGTAGATAAAACTCATGTATGCTGTATGTGGGGCATTGTGAAGTCACTTAGGTAAATGCTTCTGAAGTGCTTTGAAATCATTGGTTGAAGGACCCTGTAGAAGTACAAATATTAGAGTGATGTTTGCCCAGACTAATGTTGGGTTGATGAGAATTGGATGTTAATGGCTCAGATCATGAACCTCTTGGCATTCAGCTCCCTGTTGTGGCATCATATCAGTTCCTTGTAATGCAGACTTTTTCTGGGCTGAGTGAACTTCATTGTTCTTGTGGTACATACTGGCTTTCTCCATGGGAAGAATGTAGCTAGAAAATGGTAGTTGTGTAGTCTGGTGGGTGAAGCAGAACAAAGGACCAGCTGTAGCTAGACACTTCAGTGGTGGGTGCATAAAAACAAAAAAAAGGCTCTCTTGGCTTCAAGGCTTGTCACATTTAAGTAGGCATTTTCAAATTAACGAACAGAAATTACTGTGAGGCTTTTTTGGAAATCAGTTTATAATTTGGTGGTTGCAGCTTGAAGGGGAGGAGACCCCTCTTTGGAGGAATTGTAGGATGTGGCTATATCTGCTTCATAGAACAGCTTAGCAATACTAAGTATATATGTATGCTGAGTCAATGACCCTGGGATGGAGCCGAACTGTAAAACTGGGAACAAGCATTTCTCCCCTTCATCTCCCCCCGCTATTCCATCTGGAAGGGAGTCAGGATAAGTAAGTTACCTTCATGCTTTGGTGCCATCAGTGCTGTTACTGAATTGGCTTTGTTTGATTGTGCAGGTTCCTTCTGTCTCTGGCTTCTTGCAAGAATTGCATAGTAATTGATGATCAGCTCAACATCCTGCCGGTCTCTAGTCACATGGCAAACATAACACCTGTGCCACCACAATCTCAAGTAAGTGCATCTTGCCTATTTGCACCTGTTCTTGGGAAAAAATGTTTGCTGTTCTTAAAGCTGGATAAAGATGATCATTAACTGTTGACTAAAGAGAGAAGGAGCCAAATTCAAATGATGGTCTCTTGGATTTAGCTGTTTGTATCTGGCAAGAATTACCCATTTGGATTCTGTAGGAGGTAATGCAAGTAATTCTGCTGGGTAGGCTGCGCTTTGAAAAAATCATGCACTAGAAAAATCACTATAGGAAGTGTGCTGCTGTCAGTGCTTTCAGTCTGAACTGTGGATTTGTTCTGACAGCTAAGCATCTTTTGGTGTGCTTTTCAAAAGCATGATGGATTAGCTCACAGACTGAAATACTTCTGGATAGTATAACTGTATTCTGCTGACCAGAGTTCCTGGCAGTGTGCTGGATGTTTTTGCTTAGTGTCTGTCTTACACAGGGCAGTCCAGTATTGCTGCTATGCCCTTGCATTATTCATCAGTGAAATGAAGCGTCTCTGTATAATCTGCAGTTCTTGGGATCCTGTGAAATGGACAGTGCTTTAAGTATGCACATCGCTGTTGGCACTTCGAGTGAGTTGTTGGTTGGGTCCCAAGAAGTTGGATCCATGGTATTAAGTGATACCATAATGCTGGCGGATATGCTAAGCTGCAGGAATTGCTTCTCTTGTTCTTTAACAGTGAAGTTTGCAGGGCCAGCATTGCCTCAGTGACAATGTCACTGCCCTGTGCTCTGTATAGATGAGTGTCCATCATAACTGGCCTAACTTTTTCCTTGTTTGGAAATAGCTTCATGTTACCTTGCCTGCTTGCCAGTTCCATTAAGTTGGGCGTCTCTTATTTATGCCAGTAGTTGTGCTGTTGCAATCATAGAAAATCAGGGCTGGAAGGGACATAAGGAGGTCATCTAGTCCAACCCCCTGCTCAGACCAGGACCAGCCCCAACTAGATCATCCCAGCCAAGGCTTTGTCTAGCTGGGTCTTAAGAACCTCCAAGGATGGAGAGTCCACAACCTCCCTGGGTAACCTGTTTGAGTACTTCACTACCCTCCCAGTGAGGAATCTTTTCCTAATATCTAACGTAGACTTCCCTTGCTGCAACTTGAGACAGTTGCTTCTTGTTTTGTCATCTGCCAGCACTAAGCTCCATCCTCTTCGTTATTAAATCCTCCCTCAGTCTTCTTTCTCTTCTCCAGACTAAATAAGCCCAGTTCCCTCAGCTTTTCCACATAGGTCATGTTCCTCAGCCCTCTAACCATTTTCATTCTCTACCTAGTCCTCTAACCATTTTTGTTCCAAGCAGTGATTCTGCCTTCAATGTACCTGAAGTTATGCTGAGTTGGAGATTAAACGACCAAAAACACATACTGGAATGGGTGTGGTGTCTGAGATATTAAAAAAACAACTAGGAAATATAGATGCATTTTCTATTTAAGGCTAGTGTGAATTGTGTATGCAAATGCACTCGGCTTTGAAAAATCTCAACTTCAATGGGAACGAGAAAATGTAGCCACAGAAAGAGAAGATGATTATGTCACTGAAAACGTATAGCCCCGCCTCTGTAATTGAGTATTGTTGACAGTGCAGATGTCTCAACAGTGGGTGATTCCTGCATCCTTTGAATTGCAGTATCTAATCATAGGAGGTGGAGCAGGAGGGGGCTGAGAGTTATAGCTTTGAATTTCCTTGTATATTGGAGCCTAATGTAATGGTTTGACTTGCTTTTATAATTTGGTATGCTGCATCAATAGCAAGATTTGTGGAGGTGTTGACCTCAGTAACTCAGAGGTGTGATAAGTTTCTTTAATAGGGGGAGAGAGAGATAATATGCAGTTTTCTAAAGAAGTGCCACAGTAATTGTGTAGGTCGGGGGTGTCCAACCTTTTTGAATGTGGGGCCGGATCATGAACTTTTTATCACCCAGTGGGCTGGCGAGCCATATTCAAACACCCTCTGTCCTGGCCAGAGAGACCCTGCCTGTGTAGCCCTACTGCACCTGCCTGTTACTGCAAGGTTCACGGTAGCTGCTGGTGGGCAGGGGCAGGAGAGACCGATTCTGCGTCCAGCCAGCTACTGCCCCAGAGACTGAAGGAGAGAAATAAACAGCTCCACATCTCCATCCCCCGAGCAGCGTAGCCCCATGAGCCAGTGCTGCCTGAGGGGGGCTGGAGTGAGGTGGCCACTGCACTGCAGCCCCTCACCCGCCCACCCGCACATGGTGCCTGGCCACCCTTACATGCAGCCCTGGTGGCCTCAGTGCTGCGAGCCCGGAGCGCGGGGTCCGGCAGACACTGGCTCCTACTGCCTTGCCCCACAGAGGTCGTGCCAGGACCCCGCCTGCTGAGGCCCCCCCAGTGCTGATGTCCCACGTGCTGCTGGGGACGGAAGGAGGCCGGCAGGTCGGCACCTGCCAGCAGAAGCAGCAGCAGAGCCGTGTGCTGCTTGGGACTGACCGGTGCAGGCAGGGGAAAATGCAGCTGAGCCCCTGCCACTCCAACCGGGCTTATCCCATCCCGAGTGGCACACAGCTCCATCACCGCTTCTGCTGGCTGGTACAGACCCAGCCGGGCTCCTCCCGTCCCCAGCAGCTTGTGGGAAGCCGGCTTCAGCCACGTGCTGTTCCGGATGGGATGGACACAGGCCAGGAAAAGCAGCATGCAGCTGAAGCCGGGTTCCCACGTGCTGCTGGGGACAGGAGGAGCTCGGCTGGGTCTGCAGAAGCAGCAGTGGAGCCATGTGCTGCTCAGAACGGGACGGGACAAGCCTGGCCGGAGCAGCAGGGGCTGAGCTGCATTTTCCCTCTGCCTGCACCAGTCAGTCCCAAGGGGCACACAGTTCTGCCACCACTTCTGCTGGCTGGTACTGACTTGGCCGGCCTCCTCCCACATGCTGCTGGGGATGGGAATCTGGCTTCAGCTGCGTGCTGCTCCAGACCTGCCCGGGTCGGCACCAGCCAGCAGAGGCAGCGGCGGAGCCATGTGTCACTTGGGACTGACTGGCGCAGGTAGGGGGAAAGTGCAGCTGAGCCTCTGCTGCTCCGGCTGGGCTCATCCTGTCCAGAGCGGCACATAGCTACTCCTCTTCCCACACACACCACATCGGCAACGTCAAGCTGACGCAGCACGTGTGGGAACCTTGTCCCTTCCCCAGCCCTTCAGCAGCCATTAGAAGGCTGCTGAGGGACAAGGGGTGGGAACGAAAGTAAATGGTGTTTATTTTCATTTCCCGTGGCACACTGCGGGCCTCAGAAAATGCCTTGGCGGGCCATGTGGACAAGCCTGGTGTAGGTAGACAGGTACTCGAGAAAATAAGATTTAATAGTGACTTGCCTGCAAGACAGAAATGATAGTGTATGTTCTGAACAGTAAACATTACAAGGTGTAGCCCAGAAGAGACCTCCTGAGTTGGATGCTCTCTCCTAGACCATGGGAAACATGCCTTCCTCTAGCAAGGCAGTAACTCTTGTAAGGACCTCTGCTTGAATGCTAGGCAAATAGTTATTGGCAGTAGGGGAACTCTGTGCAATATGATTGCCTATTTTGTTTCCTATTTGAGTAGTAAGCAGTAGATGATTGATTAGTACTGAATCCATTTCCCCAATAACATATATATATATATGCATGAAATGAAGGGAGTCAGGATAATTAAGTTACCCTCACGCTATACAGAATGACATGTTTGCGTGCATCAGCCAGTAGCGATCACTTTCTTTGCACAAGCACCTTTGAAGATTAAGTGTACACCATTTAGAGGAATACTGATAAAGACTTTTTTGGCTGATACTGATGGCTGATTTATTAACCAGCCATTTCAGCCAATACTGATCCGATAGCCAAGATGCAGCCCAGGAGCTTAGAGAGCAATATCTGGCTGGTAAGACTGGAGGGGGAGAAGGGGTGTGGAGGGGAACACATCAAGGCGCCTGCGGTGAGGGAGGCAGGGGCAGGCGTTGCTGGGGCAGAGCGCGGGAGAAAGTCGTGTGTGTGTGTGGTGGGGAGGGAGCACCCCGGGGGGGGGCATGTGCCCTTTGGATTTGTGCATAGGGCGAGGACAAGCTGCCTGCTGTAGGCTTGGGGCCTGGGGCTGTGCTGGCCTCTTCCTGATCGGTGGGGGGGGCTGGGCTGGGGCTGCAGGTAGGAGTGGGGTGGGCAGCTGCAGCACTGGGGGAGCTATGGGGTGGGCTACAGCCCCTCAAAGTTTGCCATAGCCTGTCCTTATTGCAGCTCCAGCTGAGCCCCTGTGCCAGGAAGATACTGTTGGCCCCAAGCCCACAGCAGGCAGCTCGCCTTCGCCCTGCACACAAATCCAGGGGGCACATGCCCCCATGCCTCTCCCAGGAGTGTGGGAGCCAAACCCTGGACAAGCCACCCGTGGCTCCATGCTATGACTCACCTCACCCTGGCTGGGCAGCTCCTGCCCCTGCCTCTTCCCCATTCTGTCCTTCAGCATGGGGGGGTCTTAATCTGCACCCCCATGCCCCTTCCCCCCAACATACCTCCCCCCATAGACTTACCAGTGAGACACTGCTTTCCAAGCTCCTGGGATACATGTCTGTGCACATGGCATGTGACATCAGTGACATTATCGGGAACATCGGCCAAAAAAAGTCAGTTGCCAATAATGTCAATTTTTTCCTTTTATTGGTGCCAATATGATATGGCACAATATATCAGTGTACCTCTGACACCATTAGCTGTCCTTTCATTATTCAGATTTGTTGTGAAACAGTTTCAAAGTATATTCAGATAATGCTAAATGTCTGACTTCTGGATTAGAGCAGGGGCTGGAAAACCAGGACCCTGAATCCCATTCCTGATGCCTAGCAGATTGCTCTACCTCTATCCTTATTTCGGTTTTCCTCTCTCAAATATGCAGTGTTTATCACTTCATGAGATATTGTCTGGCTTGACTAGTATTTGTGAAGTGGTTGGCAGTATTTTGTATTCTGAGTAAAGTAGAACGCTAAGGCTTTTACAACCTCCTGCACTAACCTAGTTGTCTAGGGGCAAACTGTCTGTTGTTTGCTGTGCCCTTCAGACTGCAATAATACGTAGCAGTCTGGGTTGGTCTAAAATGCCGTGTCAGCACGATTCTTTATGTGCCTTGGTGGGTATGCCTTACTTGCAGTTTTACTTTCTTGTAATTTGTAGCTTATTTTTCTTTCAGTAGTCTAAAGATGTGTTTAAAAAATATGCTTCCAAGATGCAGATATCACCATAATATCTCCTTCCAGTTAATACATTACTATTAGTTTTCTGTAACCTAGAACTGAGGATGGAAAATGTTCTAAGTACAGAGGTGACAGGCTCCCCATCACTTACTTATCCCTTATTTTGACAGATGGAAGACCCAAATTTGTATTTATCCCATACAAGTCTGAATCCTGTGCCACTGATTCAGTTTGCAATAGCACTTCCTTTCAGTTATCTTTACCTGGCAGAGAACTGCATGATGCCTGGGGAAGGCGCAGCTATGTTGACTAGGCCCTTATTAATCTTGTTGTGGTAATATCTCTTTCTCTCAGGAGGATAGCCTCAGCCCTCAGGAGCTGGAGCTGAGGGAGTTGAAGGACAGCCTGCAGGATACCCAACCTGTTGGCGTGCTGGTGGAGAGCTGTAAAACTCTGGATCAGGTGAGCATATAGTTAAATTGGGGGTGTTGCTGTGACAGATGCACATCATTCACTGGTGATATTTAAAAGCCTGTGCACCAGTGCTGCCTCCGACAGGAGATAAACTCTGTCTTGGGCTGCTTGACTTGAGAGCCCTGGGAAGCCACTTCAAGTGATTTCATTAATGAAAGGAAGAATTAGAATGGTGAGAGGCAGGAAACTTGTGCGAGCAAGTCCACACGAAGGACTGACGTGGAGGGAATGGCTCTGTGCCCTTTAAGCATTAGGTGTTCCAGTAGCTCGGCAATTCAGACAGAAGTTTGATTGACTGATCTTCCTTATAGGATGGAAAAAGAGAACTTGCTAAATGCAAGACCCACCTACAGTAATTCAGATGACAGGTCCAGATTACCAAAGCTTGTTTGTGCAAGGCTTTGTTCTAATGCCAAGGCCTTTCTGTTCCCTTTGTTATGTGGAGTTCCAGCAGAAGGTTGACCATGAGAATTAGCTCTACATACTCATTTCATAGCCTTGTAGAATTAAAAAAGGGGGCTCCTTTGGCCCAGCAGAAAGTAGCTTCTGTGGACTACTTCCTTGGTATGGCCTGTTCATGGCTTTTGTCAGGAAGTGAGCATTAGTGGGTAGAATTGGGCCTGGGACTAGCAACTCTTCCTCTTGGCTTACTGTATGTCTTTGTTGTATGACCTGCTGCGTTACTCCCTAAACCTTGTTGTGGCTCTGTACAACAGCATCTGTACAATGGGTCAAATGTCACACTACCTCTTGGTGGTGTTGGGCACATACATAGGAGTTATGTATCTAATTGTCATTTATTCCTTTGAAAATCTTCCTCTGCAAAATTTCTTGAAGTTATGTAGTAAAAAGTCTTGTAGTAGTCCCCCAGTATCATCATTCTTATTGTACTCTGTCCTGTCCTGCCCTGGCCCTGCCCAAGGGTTCTGGTAAGCTCAGTATCAAAGCTCAGTATCAAGCAGCAAAACTAAGTTGTTTGGCTGGTTTCAGCCTCTGCCACTCATTCCTTACTTTCCTACATCCAAGAAAGGAATAGGCCACTAGCAATAGTGTTTCTGCACATGGCTTTAATACTGTGATAGACCCAACTTCTGTGTGTGCTTCTGGTTCCACAGGCAAAAGCAGTTTTGAAATTTATTGAAGCCATTTCTGAGAAGACCCTGAGGAGCACTGTGACCTTAACTGCTGCCCGGGGGCGCGGTAAATCTGCTGCCTTGGGACTGGCTATAGCTGGAGCTGTGGCCTTTGGGTGAGTTTCGCTTCTAGCTTTCCAGGCTTTATTTGTAACTGTCAACTGTAAGGAAGCTGTGAAGGATTTGTGAGGTTTAGTCCCTTCTAGTCCTATGTCCCTCTTCCTGCAGAGGCTTTTTACTTATTTGGATGCATGTTTATGCTGACTTCTGAATTTTTGTAATGTCATAGTGTAACAGAAAATGCTAAATCTTTAAAATGTAGAATAACTTCATATTTAAAAAAATTGTGTAAGTAACAAGGATTTAGCAATTACCACGCTTACCCAAGTCCAAGACTACTTTGAAGCTAAGATGACCTCTCAATAATTAGATTCTGTACATGGAAAATTAAAAATTCTAAATCTAATTACTGAAGGATCATCTTAAATTCATACTCCTTCCCCACTCCCCCCAGTGCGGGAACAGGAAAGCAATGGCAGGGAAGCAAGTGGCTTGACCATACCATGCCTCCCCTTGCTCTCCCATGCTTGCATCCCTGCTGCCTACCCTGGCACCTGCCCCCCACCCTTTTCCCTTCCTTTGTGCTGCTATCCCCAACTAATCTGGGTTCAAGTGGAGCTCCAGGTCCATCCTACAGGGAAATCCCCTTGTCTTTCCCTGTGGCTAGGAGCAGGCACTGAAAGAAGACGCCTGCACATTCCTGTTGCTATTCCTGGCTGATCTGAGCTACCTGCATAGCTGCTTCATGCAGTGTAGGGCAGGAGTGGGTCAAGTGCAGCTCTGGGGCTCCCCCTGCACCCATATTAGGTAAGGACACCAGTGTTCCCCACAGTTCCTGTCTGGAGTAATCCCATACTTGATTCTGAGATGAGGCATTGTCTCCCCTATGTTGTGGGAGTGGGGGAAGGATAGTGCTCATCTTGGAATTGAGTAAATATGGTCATCCTGTAGTAGATCCAATGGCTAATATTAGCTGAGCATAACAGTGGGTGCATCTACACATGCAGTTAAGTGTATTAAACTGTTCCTAGGTACACATCTATACGTGCACCTGTATTGGAAGCAAATTGAGCCCAACCGGTATAGCCTAGTCCAGGATTGCTCCTGCCCTGTTGTGCCCCTCTGCAGCAGCCAAGGGGAGGTCCAGGCTCCCCTAGGTGCTAGTTCCAGGCTGGCAGGGGAATGGGCGGGAGCTGTCAGACCTCTCCCAGGAGAAACCATGAGTGTACGGATGTTCAGGGTTTTTCTTCAAATGACAAAAACAGCCATTCTGGGAGAAAAATAAACTGGAAGCAACCAGGGTTAAATGGCTCATATGAGTTTCTCCTGAGAGAGTGAATGTCTGTATAATTTTCTGAGAGAAGAGACAGCATAGTTTTCCAGCATCCCAGGATGCTTTGCTGATCAGGGCTGTCCTATGCATTGCTGCTGTTCTGTCTCTGTTCGGACTGGGGGAGCCTGCAGAGCATGCTGAGATGTGTGCACCAGGCCCCTTGGCTGCACAGCACTGCATGCTCTCTGGGGCTCAGCATTCAAATGTCTATTCAGGCATCTTCAGGTATGTTTTTCTACCAAGAGAACACACTTGGGAGAATTATCCCAGATCATTTGGAAATGTGTGCACAGCCTACATGTTTGCAGAATCCAAATTCACATAGGAAGACAATATACCTATTATTTGATATTGTGTCCAGAGAATGGAAGGCTCAGAGTTCCAGTTAACATTTTTGTGCTGGTACATATAGCATGTCGTGGGAGGGCCTTCAAGGGAAATTCCACAGGAAAACTTCTTTGTAGGATTACTGTTTGTAGGCAACTTGGAGCAAGTGAGTGTTGAATGTGTGAAATTAAGTTTGGGCTGCTGGATGTTGTGGTATAGTAGTGTCTACAGTAGGCCCTCCCACAACATCCTATATGTACCAGCCCAAAAATGTTAACTGGAACTCTGAGCCCTCCATTTTCTGGACACAATATCAAATAATAGGTGTTTGGTATAATACTATTTTTGGTATAATACATTTTATATAATTTTAGATGTACTTTCTTTGTAAAAGACCATGTATCCTGCAGTGTTTAACATGCCACGTATATAGCAAGCTATTCATGTTTCTTCCTATGGAGGGGTTTAAAGCCATGTTTGCTTTCCTTTCCAGGTACTCTAATATCTTTGTCACGTCTCCTAGTCCAGATAACCTTCACACACTGTTTGAGTTTGTGTTTAAAGGCTTTGATGCACTGCAGTACCAGGTGAGGAGGGCAGATTATTTATTGTAAGAAAAGCATCACTTTTCAGTAGGGATTTAGAATTGCATCTGTAATTTGGGTACTACATGGTTATCTAGAGGTGATGGTTTTTAGCTTTGGGATGTTTGTTCCTAAGAATCTTTTATTATACTCTGTAGAGATCTGTAGGGAATCACTGTGACTTGATGTTTTACATTTAACATTTGTAAATCTGAGAAATAGATTTATTGGTGTGTGAAAAGGGATCCTGGTTTTACCACACGCTTTCCAATTGTGGGCCCTCTGTTTCAGACTGAGGCCTTCATTACAGATTTATCCACAGGCTCATGATTTGTGACAGATTCTGAATTGGAAAGGTTTATAAATATGAATTGGCGAGGTGCGCATGGAGGGGGAATGCGACACTTGCCTGGCCTCCCCCACCCTGCTTTGCTGACCTGTTGTTCTGTTGCCTCATGGCAGTTCATGTTGCGTCTTTTTCAGGAGCATTTGGACTATGAAATTATTCAGTCTTTGAACCCTGAATTTAACAAAGCAGTTGTCAGAGTGAACGTGTTCAAGGAACACAGACAGACCATCCAGGTAATTAGTCTCCCATCTTTGTTTCTTGCTTGTGGCCTTCGGCATTATGGTACCCCACCAGCGTTCTAATCTTAAGTGTGTTTGTTCTACCTAAAGCATAACAGTATTACTCATCACTGTCCGTACAAGGAATTTTTACCTTTAAACAACTGTTTTCCTGATCAGTAGCTTCCACAAAGGAAATCTGCCAGTCTCTGTGGAGGTCCTGTCTGTTGAGGACCCTTAGGTGGGTCTTGCAGGTCATTTCTTTTTCCCTTGGGCACAAATGTTCAGCTAAGGGTCATGAAGGAGAACGGATTTATAGCAGTCAAGAAAAATAACGGAAAATTAATATGATATAGTCAGGCATGCACTTGATTTACTTCGATGAAACCTTCTTTCAGCTACTCTGACAGTGCTTGTACTCCATTTCCCTTCAAACAAAGACAGGGACTTCAGAAGATAACTGCTCACATAGGGCTGCAACTGTCTATCTTTTGGAGTTGCCTCAGTTCCCAGATAGCTGCTGGGTCAGCGATTACCTTCAGTAAAATGCTGCTTCGCTCCTTGCAGTACATACACCCTGCAGATGCTGTGAAACTGGGCCAGGCTGAACTCGTGGTGATTGATGAAGCTGCTGCCATCCCTCTCCCCCTGGTAAAAAACCTGCTGGGCCCTTACCTTGTTTTCATGGCTTCCACGATTAATGGGTAAGAGATTCATGGGGAGACTCCTTGTCGTTACCTGCTTGTCTAACTCCTTATGCCTGACAGCCCCTTCTGAAACTGTCACTTTAATTCTCTTTCATGTATCATTTATTGGTATGGACTTGCATATATTGTCTGTGTCTGGCATGAGGAAATGCTCTGTCCTGTCTTTGCTTAAGGAGCATATATATGAGAGAAATGCTGAAGCGTTTTTCAGGGAAGGGCATATACACTGTTGGTGGAGAACTGCATTCTTCCTTCGCTGTAGGGGAGGACTGACCTTTCCAGCACAGGTCATTCCAGTCTGCCTGCCTGAAGTCCCCCTCTCTTTCTTCTGGGCGCTGAACCCTCCCTTCCTGCTGAGCTGCAGGGCACTGCTGTAGAAAAGCTGCTCTCTTGCTCTGCCAATGTCTGCCCTTCAGCAGTGGGTGAGGTGATTTGTGTGGGCATAAAGGAAAGTCCTGGAGCAGTCATCAGTATTTTCACATTATAAAAGTGGCTGTCTGTCTGTCTGTCATGCTTTATTCACATTCTGATTGGCTGACCTGAAACAACCAATCAGAGTGCAAATACAGTGTTGGGACAGGAGGTGGTGGCACGGCAGAGCTCTGCCATAGTGGCGGGGATGCAGGGGATGGAGGCGGTGCCAGCAGGAACCAGCAATGGTGGAGTGGACAGGGTGGGGCGAGGCCATCAGAGTTGGCCTTGTCCCTCCCCGTGTCCACCCCCCCCCATGCCCCTTGGAGGTGGCGGCAGCAGCTCGGTGTGGGGGAGTGGGGTCAGGATGCTGCAGGGGTTGCGAGGCTGCCAGTGCTGGCCTCGGCCTGCGCTTCTCCCGTTCTGTTGTCACAGCCTGCCCGGCTGATGTGGCAGCAGTGGGGGGAAGCAGCGGGCGTGCCATGGTGTCGGGAGGCAAAGAGTGTGCCCAGGGGAGGGGAGGGGAGGAGAAGTGGAGCAGGCCCGAGGTGAGGAGAAGCCAGCATGCCATGGGGGTGGGGGAGCAGGCCTCCCCCTCTCCTCCCATGCCCCCCACCTCTGCCATCACCACTTCTGTATCAGCCTAGGCCAGCTGCTTCCCCCCCACCACAGCAAGCTGACTTTTCCCCACGCTTGGGCCCACTCCCCCCCCCGCTGCCATGGGGAACAGGGGAGCGGGCCCGGACTACAAGCGGCAGGAGGGAAGAGGGGAGTGGGCCTGGACCTGCCCCCCATGTCATTCTTGACAGCCAATTGGCTAGTAGGTACATAGTAGCATAAAACATCTTGGCTGGGCTTTCCCTCCCCCTTGTTACTACATTTTGGTGCCTCTGTGCATCTCATGGGTACAGCAAGGCCACAAGAAACATAGTAATAGCACCAGAACAGAGGTAATGCCATAAGTTTTTGGATTGGCACCTTCCCCCCACAGTTCAGAGGGGAGGGAGGGAGGCAAGAGGGTTGTAGCTGGGGGTTTGGGTCACACTCCTCTCACCTGCTGCTTGTTGATGTAATTGCTTAGGTATGAAGGCACTGGTCGATCATTATCCCTGAAGCTGATTCAGCAGCTGCGGCAGCAGAGTGCACAAGCCCAAGTCAGCATGACAGCAGAGAACAAATCAACAGCTACAACTAAACTTGCCTCAGGTACCATGCAAGGCTGACATCGCTGAGGACGAATATTTAACTCAAAATACCAGTACCTCTTTTATTAATACATCTTGTAAAAGATTACTCCCTGCCTGTATATTTGAACTTTTGCAGCTACAGGCTGGGAGGGGGTGGAGAGTAGCAAGAGACTTGTTCTGTAACTGGGCTCTTGGGCTAACCTCACCAAAACACCTTGCTGCCTGCATATTTCTTGTGCAGTCATGGCTGCAACAACACTCCACCCCTATTAAATCAAATGTGGAAGTAGGCTAAGCAGCTCCCTTTTGAGAGGAAGTGTTTGGTTGTCCCTGCAGAGACTGTCATGGTTTCTTTTCCTCTTCTTTTCTTTTTTTTTTTTCCTGAGCAGGTGTTACTTCTGATCTCTTCCAGCTCCAGGCGTTGAAGGGTCTTGATTGTGTCTGATTCCTTTATCAGCCATCACTTCAACTTCAAAACTGCTTGTTATTTTTCTTTTAAATCTCTCTTTGCAGCTCGTACATTGCATGAGGTCTCGCTGCATGAGTCCATCAGATATGCCCCTGGAGACCCTGTGGAAAAATGGCTTAATGACTTGCTATGTTTGGATTGTCTCAGTATCACGAGGATCATTTCTGGCTGTCCATTACCTGAAACCTGTGACTTGTATCCTTGCTGAAATCAATGCCCTTTATTATTAAATGGCTTATTCCTAATTATGGCAGGGTGAGCAAGAGGTTAATAGTGGCTGACCAGACTGTTGCTGAGAGGTTGGGTCCCTCTGGATTCTTGTTTCCCCCTAATGCAGTTTATAATTCAGCTTCGTTGTACTGGTCTGTGGCACAGTTGACTCTCTCTCTCTCTCTCCTTTTTATACCAGAATAAGAGCTAACCACAGCCTAGTCTAGGTGATGGAGACCTGATGAAAAAGTCCGTTGCAGTGAATGGAAGGCTTTTTTCTATTAACTGTAATGCCTTTGTTTTAGTCAGTATTCTCTAAGTAGAGAGGAGCATGCATTTAACCACTTCAACTTTTTTCATACTTTTAACTAAAAATTGAAGTTCTCACTTAGTGCTGACTGTGCTGTGTGGGTTCAGTGAGCACAAGGAGGCTGAAGCCTAAAGAATAAGGCATCTGCCCTTCCTGCTGGGAAGATGCCAACGGAATATAAGGGCACTTAGTTCATATTGTAAAGGCATAGGGAGAATTGCTTTCAGGTTCTGATAAAAAAATCTCTGGCTGCTTCCTTCCTTGACCACTATACATAGATATTATGTAAATAGAGACACCCTCTTCTGTTACCACAAGGCATCAGAAATTTTTCTTCAGCGGCTGATGGCCCTCTACGTAGCTTCACATTACAAGGTAATATTGTTGCCATGTTGGTCAGCACTGTCAATCTGTGGTTTTTAGAAAGGTCTAGTTGTCTTGAGTATGCTGTTACCATAGGTTGTTAAGGCACTGAAAAGTTATCTCCATTCCCTGCTTTCTACAGTACTGTTTTTGTTCTGTCCTCTTACAGCTTACAGTCATACTTTGCCCATAAAAGCATAAGGTTCTGGAGTAAACCTTCCTGGTTGTGAAACCTTCCAGACTGATTATGTCTGTGCAGCTTCTAGACTAGAGCAAGCCCAGGTCCACTGTCTCCTCTCTTCTGCCTGCAGTTTCAAATTAAGTAGTATTTTGGTCCAGAAGGTGTCTGAGCTGTTGGCCTGACTCTCCATATCTAGAGAGTCTAGAAGCAGTGCTAGGGGTGTGGGCTCGGGGCTGCTGCTTGAGCCATTCAGCCCTACTCTTGAGTCTTCTATGAATTCTGACTTGGAGGTGTCAAGGCATGAGGTTTATTTCTTGCAGGTGGCCCTGGGTTCACTCTAGATACTCAGTATAATGTTAGATATGGTCATTATCTTTGCACAGAGCTTGATAGCTAAATTGGATGTAACTGATGAGCTCTTTTCAGTAGGTGTTACTGCAGTAATAAGAACTGGATTTTTGGAACAGTTTTCTGTTAATTTTGAGAGTCATAGTGATAACCCACAAAATATGTTACAATTGGGGGAGGAATTGAATTCAGTACTTAGTAGTAGTCATTGATTTGTTTTCCAAAGTCAGAAAGTATCATAGCAAAACAGTATTATGCAGAACGGTTCTTAATGTTTTTTTTATGTATACTGGGGAGAACATGCAAAATAATATACAGGCAGTCCTCAGACTTACAGCACAGCTGGTTCCTGAAAACTGTCTTGAGTCAAAACGTTGTAACTTGGAACCAATTTTCTCATAAGAACAATGTTATAAGTGGAGGATTGGTTCCTGAACCAAGGCCGCATACCCTATTTTCACCAAAAGTACCCCAGAATTTTGTACTTGATCAATTTATAGATGAGTAATATAGCTACATTAAT
>NW_017728947.1:33360968-33364146 GCF_001723895.1 Crocodylus porosus
TCTTGGCTGTAGTCTTCTCAGGAGTCTTGGCTGCAGGTTTTCTGGAGTCTTGTGTGCTTTCTTAAAGAAAGTATCCAAGGAAGTTTGGACAGATTTTCTCCAGGGAGGTGAGCAATGCAGCAAACTTGTTTGCTAGCATGGCATTGCATCGGATCAAGCATTGTAAGTCAAAACGGGCATTGTAAAGTTGAAATGGTGTCAATTTATAAAGGTTGTGAGTGTGAAACGTTGTAACTTGAATCGTTCTAAGTCGGACTGTCTGTAATCTGGGAATAATAGCCTTGAATTGTCTTGATTGCCATTGATGTGTTTCCAATTGCATATGCTTTACTAAACCCTGAATTGCAGGAGAGAGGCAGGATTTAGAGAACGTATAACTTAAAACTGAACATAGTTTTGGTGGAAGAACTTTTGAAACTCTTCTCAAAGTAAGAATTGATTGTATAATTTGGTGTTTATGTTGCTCCAGAATTCTCCCAACGACCTCCAGATGCTTTCAGATGCTCCTGCCCATCATCTATTTTGCCTTTTACCCCCTGTTCCACCTACCCAGAATTCTCTGCCAGAAGTACTTGCCATTGTTCAGGTAGGTGACAAAGCTGAGTGTATGAAATGAAGCTGTAAAGCTGCTTGTTAAGGAACAGGTGACAGGATGTTTAACCATGATGTATAAGATTACCGTTCTGCACATGCACCCTGGCGTTACATTAATCCAACAGGTCTTAACCAGGACCCTTTTGTACTAGATGCTATGCAGCTACACAAGGACACCTTTCTCGCTGAGCTTGTTTTCTAAGGAACCTCCTTTTTGTTACAAGGCCTGCTGAAGGAAGAAATAGGTAGCAAGTTGTGGTTGCTCCTGCTTACTGGTGCAGACAGTTCCAGGTCTAGAATGTCCCAAAATCATTATTAGACCATTCTCCTATGCTTATCTGCTTAAGATGATTGTTTTATCCGTCATTGCCTTTTTGTAGGAAGCAGTTCTTTTGGGACCAGGTTCTGTTATTTGCAGTACTTAATGGTTGTACAGCATTCAACAAATGCAGCTCTGATGTGCTTGAGAGTTTTAGTAGTTACCACAGCATAAAAGATGGATGATAGGGTATACGGCTGAATAAGTCTTTGCTATCTGCTTCTGCTGTGGGTGGTGATAGTACAAGATCAGAAAGTTTTCTCTGTTCCCAGCCTCTTTCCTTTTCCTGGCAGGTGTGTCTGGAGGGAGAGATCTCTCGCCAATCTATCCTGAACAGTCTGTCTAGGGGGAAGAAGGCTTCTGGAGACCTTATTCCGTGGACTATCTCAGAGCAGGTAAATAATTTGGTGTGTTTGCTTTTCTTCAGGATTATATATTATATTTCATATGGAGAATGCTTAACTATGTTCTTTAATCTGTGTGTGTCATATGTAGTTCCAGGATCCAGACTTTGGGAGCCTTTCTGGTGGGCGTGTTGTTCGTATTGCAGTTCATCCCGATTATCAAGGGGTAACGTATACAGTGTCCAGTGATGTGATTTATAAGGTGCAAGCAGTGATTACCATCTCAACTGCTCTTGCACGATCAGCAGAAGGGAGCCAGATCAGTATTTGAGTGGGAGACACTAAGAAAAGGTCAGGTGCTGCAGCAAGTGTAGGTGAATTGCTCTGGTGTGCATTGCTTTCGTATGGTGATTTCAGCGAGTCGCTAACATGTTAGCTGTAGGACAGGCCCCTAAGTCGCTTCTGTAGTGTCACTCTCCTTCCTACAAACTGTTATGTAGCTTGAATAGCTCTTGTATTGTGGCTGTGTGATACCATTATAGAAATCTGTAAATTGCTTTGGTCCTTCTCAGAAGAGGAAGGTGTGGTGGTGGTGGTGGTTTTTTGTTTTTTTTTTTCCCAATCAATTTTAAGAATTTCATATTGCTGCTTCACTGTTTGTAAACTTCCTTCCTTCTTCACAGATGGGTTATGGCAGCAGAGCTCTTAACTTGTTGCAAATGTATTATGAGGGCAAATTCCCTTGTCTGGAAGAAAAAGTTACTCCAAAACCCAAAGAAATTGCCACCATAAGCAGTGAGGTATGAAGCTCTATACATCTGGTGTTTTCCTGTTATATTAGGCTATTAAATTTGCCTTGGGATATATGGCTGAAACTTAGTGTTGGTCTCGTGCAGCTTTCCATATAAGTGAGTGGGGGGGGCGTGTAAGTGAACATTTAATGTAAATATAAAAATATATGTTCCCTTACTTACCTAGTGAATAAGCCTGTGAATCACAGTGAAAAAGAACCTTTTTCTGTTAACTCGTCTGCTCTTCTCCCCCAGGCAGTTAGTTTGTTAGAAGAGGTTTTGACCCCTCGGAAAGATTTGCCTCCTTTACTTCTCAAACTGAGTGAGAGACAAGCTGAGAACCTGGATTATCTGGGAGTATCCTATGGTTTGACACCACGGCTGCTCAAGTAAGAGTTTTAACCATATTTGTCTACTTCAAAGTAGATTTGATTTAAATCAAATTGATTTAAATCACTGGTCAGGAAGGTGCGGTTTGGTCATTGTTTTCTACAAAAAGTGCATTCTTCATTCATTTAACTTCTTGAAACTTTGCACTTTCAGAGAAAGGTAAGGACTTGACTCTGTACATAAACTTGCAGAGAGATAATAGGGCTAATGGGTAGGTAATAATCAGGTCTGTTATCACTTATCTCCATATACTGCTGTTAACAAGGATGTTATCTCTGGAGAAAACAAACTCTCCCAGTGCCTGAAGATGGGTGTTTTGCTCCTGAAAACCTGCAGAGAATTTTTGCAGCTATTTAGTTGGTCTAATAAAAGATATCACATCTACCCAAAGAACCTTGTGTGCCTATGATCTCTGGAGACACAAATCCACAGTTTGAGAACTGAAACTAAGCATCACAGAGATGCTTAATGGGATCTTCTAGACTGAATACTGAGCCCATTGGGTAGAGTCCTTTTCTTTAATCTTTACTAGTCTATAGAGGAGCCTCTGGGAACCCTGTAAGAGTGGGCCCCTAATATAGTCCACAGCCTGTTTGACCTATTTATAAAACTTCTAAAAAGGTTACATGAATATATTGTCTCAAATAAAATATAATTAGAAGTTATAATCCCTATTCCATGATGATATCTCTGAGCTTAAGATATGTTAAAGTAAAACTATCTTTATATACATTTATTTT
>NW_017728947.1:33369296-33390025 GCF_001723895.1 Crocodylus porosus
CGGACTAGATGATCTGCTCAGGTCCCTTCCGACCCTAGAAACTATGAAACTATGAATTTCATTTTGGTCCTCATCTCCTCTACTCAGGCTTCCATTATTCTTTCATAAATTCTTCCCTTTTATCTTTGATAAATCTGTCAGCAGTTGCAAGTTCCTACTCTTGTGCACGCTGTCCTTGTAATTCAGGTGGGCTCTGTCCAGAATAATAGACAGCCCAGGAACAAACTATCCAAGTGTGCTTCTTGAATGGCACAGCTATCAGGCTGGTCCACACTTATTGTATAAACCAGTGGTTCTCAACCTTTTTTGTACCAGGACTCACTTGTAAACATCAATGGCTAGTCCCGACTCAGTGCCCCTCACCCCAGGCCCCCAGTGTGTAGGGCAGGAGAGGCTCCAGGCAGCCCCTTGCAGGCTGGAACTTTGCCAGCCTGCAAGGGAAAAGCCACAGTTTCCCCCACTTTTCTCCTTTTAAAAGAGAATCCATTTTTAAAGTTTGTTGATCCATTGTTTTAAAGTTTGTTCGTGACCCTTTCATATATTCTCGCGACCCACCGGTTGAGAAACACTGGTATAAAGGATCTGGAGAGCTCTTAATACCAGGAGTGTCCCGTTTGATGTGTATGGTGTGTAATGCATGGGTCCAGGAAGCTCAAGGTGTTTAGCTGTGGCTTATTTAGTTCTCATGTAAATCCATACACAGTTTGGCAGCTACTGCTTGGGTGTATGAAGGAGAATGAAAAATATTTAATGGATCAAATCATACCTGACTGTTCACATGCACAAAATATTGTTGAATTTTGGTAAAAACTTAGGCATGTTCTCTTTTCAAAGTCAAGGTATTGGTTAATGTCTCTTTTATCTTTAACTTGGCTGTTGCTTTTTGTGATTATTCTTGCTTTAAACAGGACAAATAGGGGAAGGAAAAGAAATGGGTTATTGAAAAGCAGCGGAAACCTAGCTTCCTGTTGAAATTCACCATTTCCAGTGTAGCTGCAAGTTGTCATCCTGTGCTTTAGGGAGGCAGGTTCCCATGACAGGTGTTGCTATGGGGGCTGGCTTAACTCTATAGTCCAGAACACCATCTGGTTGGTCTCAGCAGGTGTCTCTTTCACTCATCTGGTCCATCATCTGGTTATGCTCAAATTATATGGTACAGTCAGTCACAGGCTCTGGTCAGGAGAGAGCAGAGCAACTGGAAGGGAGAACAGGGCAGGATCTTGTGCAGATCGATTTGGGATTCTCTCTGGTCCAGCAGGTGCTGTTGCTGATGCACTGAGGCCTAGATGTTGTTGAGCCAAGGGACCCTTAAGTTGTGCTAATGAAAGATGGAGCCTCTGAAATAAAGCAGGGGCCTTTAGGGCTTTCCTGAGGGAATCCTTCAGAAGTCTGTGCTTTTGCTCATCAAAATCTATTTTTATAAGGTCCCAAAAGTATGGCCTGTGGCAGGCCATCCTCTTACTGTCATGTGTACCAGTTATTCCTGACACGCACATTGTGTACATCTTCTTATGACCTAATCTTTTTGTTTGGTTATTGTCTCAGTATGTCTGTGAGTCATATCTGTATCCTGTCTGTCAGTGGTCATTGTTAGAAGTCACTATGATATTTTAGGGCCTTTTTAATTTACTTGGCAGTCAGTGGCATCTGCTAATCACCAAATCTTACAATTTCAACCATAAAATTTACTATTATGTGGTTTCTGCTACATTTTTCTTATTTTCTTTCCCTAGATTTTGGAAGCGCGCTGGATTTGTACCAGTTTATCTAAGGCAGACTCCAGTAAGTATCGTACTGCTTCAAGAACCTGATCCATCTCCTGTTCAAGTCAGTGGAAGGGTTTGTTAACTCTTGATGAGATCTGACATAGACAATAAGTTTTTGTTTTGTTTTTGTTTTTGTTTTTTTTTGAGGATGTCAGGAGTTTGTTGAGTTTATGGTTTACAGTAGCAGGACTAGCCTGTCTTAGGGATCAGAAGAGTTGTGGTGATGATCAGTAGTATGTTCTAGTATGTTTAGATTCAGAAACCCTGGGCCTTAGCTGTAAGTGCTTAGGTCAGTACGTGTAATTGGTGTCGGTGCATGCAAATGATCTAACCTACTGTCAAGGTCACTTTTTGACCCAGACTGGATCTGGACTGTGGGGGGCCCTTGTGGGCTAGATCTGGATCGCAGCACGAGGAAGCTGTGGCAACAGTTACTAGAGCACACAGCAGCAACTCCTGCCCGAACTGTGGGCTCCAGCTGCCTGCATGCCAAAGCTGGAGCTGCTGTTGCATGCCCCACGCTTCCATGGCAGTTCCAGTTCTGACTCCAGCACAGGGCATGCTGCAGGAGCTAGCATTCATAGTTCCATAGTTTCTAGGGTCGGAAGGGACCTGAGCAGATCATCTAGTCCGACCCCCTGCCATGGCAGGAAACAATACTGGGGTCAAACAACCCCAGCAAGATGTTCATCCAACCTCCTCTTAAAAACCCCTAGGGTAGGAGGAGGCAGGACCACCTCTCTTGGAAGTTGGTTCCAGATCCTAGCCGCCCTGACCATGAAGTAGTGCTTCTGATATCTAGCCTAAACATGCCCTCTGCCAGCTTGTGACCGTTATTCCTGGTCACTCCTGGCAGTGCTCGGGGGATCAGTGACTCCCCCAATGCCCGCTAATCCCCCCTGACTAGTTTATAACAGGCCACTAGATCCCCTCTCAGCCTTCTCTTTTGGAGGCTGTGAACAGGTTCAGGTCCTGTAGCGTCTTCTCATAGGGCTTGCCCTGCTGTCCCCTGATCATGTGAGTGGCCCTCCTCTGGACCCTCTCCATGCTGTCCACATCCCTCTTGAAGTACGGCACCCAGAACTGGACGCAGTACTGCAGTTGCGGCCTAACCAGTGCCGCATACAGGGGGAGGATCACCTCTTTGGACCTGCTTGAGATGCATCTGTGGATGCATGACAAGTTACGGTTGGCCTTCCTGACTGCCTCTCCACACTGCCGGCCCATGTTCATCTTGGAGTCAGTGATGACTCCAAGATCCTTTTCCACGTCCGTGCTGACAAGAAGGGAGTTCCGCAACCTGTAAGTATGGTGTAGATTTTTCCTCCCCAGGTGCATCACCTTGCACTTGTCTGTGTTGAATTCAGGAAGGTGTGGATGGGCAAAGTGGCCAGAGAGCTGCCGGAACTGTTAGCCCTTACTGTCTCTCCTGCTGCCAATTGCCATGTCCACTGGGGCCTGAGAATCCTGGATTCTACAGCAGGCTATTTCCCCCAGTCAAGCTGCTAGTTTAGTGGTTGTGCTTTGAGTGTCACTGCAGCATCTCCCATTTGTTTTCCTTTAGTGTAGCTAGGATTTCAAGTATTATTGGTTTAATTAGGTAGCTCATCAGTAATAACAGTGCTTTGCCCTTTTGTGGAGTTGATCAAATACCTAAAGCTGATAGGATGACAATTCAGTAACAGTAGTCATTGACTTTTAATACAGCTTGTGTCAACACAAGAGACTGAGTAAGAGAGACTTTTGGATTTTACCCTAGGTAAAAAGGACCTAAGCATGTTTCCTGTTTCACTACCTGTCTTTTTGTCTTTACCAGTTGAATGCATAATGCAGAGGGTGGTGACAGGGGTGATGAGAATCTTTCTATGTTCCTAGAATGACCTGACTGGTGAGCACTCATGTATTATGCTGAAGACCCTGAGTGAAGAGGAGAGTGAGCAGGAGCACTGGCTCTCTGCCTTCTGGAAAGGTAACTGGGCCGGTTGTAGCTGAGTGAGAGGAAGCCTCAGTGTCCGCCTTGCACAGTGGTAGAGTAACCATTATTGTCTTGTCTTCTGCAGATTTCAGGAGGCGGTTCCTGTCTCTGCTCTCATATCAATTCAGCACTTTTTCCCCTTCATTAGCACTGAACATTCTACAGAACAAGAATATCAAGCAGCCGTTGCAGCCCCGTGAGTGCTCAGGCTTCTAGTGCTGACTTTGGGGATTTAAACTCTTTGCATGGCTTATCACAGGGTTCTTTAAAACTCCAGGCACGATGCAGAATTGGTAGCAGACTGAATAGTGTTTGCCTCCTATATCCAAAAATAGACTTGTGTTCCTAAGTGAAAACTTTGTCCTTGCTTAGTTCAGAGGTTCTATATAATCAAAGTTGTATCCGATTTCCAAAAAAAAGAGCTCTCTAATGTAGCCGAGACAGAAATAGCAAGATCCAGGGCTGGAAGCTGAAGCTGGACACATTCAAACTGTGGGATGAAAGCACTTCCTCTCAGCAACGCAGGTCCTAAACTACCAGAACAGCTTACCTTAGACTATGGTGGGAGCCCTGCCACTTGAAATTTGTAAATTGGAATGGGATGCCTTTCTAAAAAAAGAGGCTCTAGTTCAAGCGCGAGTTATTTGTTTTGATGTAGCTGTGACCTGTTTTATACAGAAAGTCAGACTAGATTATTATACTATTCTCCTTTGGTCTTAAAATCTGTTGAAATCACACTGCTGTTTCTTGAATGTAACCAGCTCCAAAGAAACCTCTCAAGAGAGCTCAGTAATTGCTCTGTTTCAGTTTCTGTTTTTTGTGGCTTCCCCTAAATAGTGGGTGAAAGGTGCCAGGCTGCCTCTGCCAGCAGGACTGGTGCAAAAATCTCTGCCAGCAGGACTGGTGCAGTGTAGGAAGAGCCATTTCAGGCTTTCTTCTCCTGGCTCTTGTTCTTTAACCCTTTTACTAGGGTTAGGGAAATGCCAGACTTCTTGACCCATTTGATTGTATTTATGGGTGTGAGTCTTGATATAGGAATTCTTGTTCCATGGGAGAGATTTGAAACCCCAAATTAGTTAGTTACAGTTTTAATCCTGGCATTTTTTATCTATAAATTCATTTGGGAAGCAATTGTGTGGGGCAGCTGCTGGCACATGTTAAAAGTGAGCTGTTAATTGCCAGAATCCTGAAGAACTATGAAATGCAATTTTACTATTCTTTTTGGCTTGCTCAGTCATCGGCCGTGCTGAACTGGACAATATCTTCATTCCATATGACCTCAAGCGGTTAGAGATGTACTCTCGAAACATGGTGGACTATCACCTCATCATGGACATGATTCCCACTATCTCCAGGATGTACTTTCTTAACCAGCTGGGAGACATCTCTCTCTCTGCTGTACAGTCGGTATGAACCACCTGCCTTTAATTACCCCCTCCTTCTTTTCCTAGCCCTTTAGTATTTTTCCATCTACTGAGTACTCTTAAAGATTCAGCCCCTGCTCATGGCTTGTTTCTTATTTCCCACTTCCATGTCGTGTTGTAACTGGGAGCTGATCATCTTGCCTTCTATTCTACTTTTATGCTGTCTTTTATTTGAAATAATCTCCCGTTTCATGCACCACATCTGTCAAATCTCCAGTTCTAAGACCTACAGTTTCAGATGAATTGCATCCTCAGAATTCCCTTCTGTGTTTTCCCTTGTCTGTGCTTCCCTTCTCATGCTTCATATTTGTTTCTGCATCTAGTAATTCAGATCCTCTTCTCTTGCATGTTCTGCAGAGTATCGTGTACCCATCTAGTACTAGTCAAACAGTAGCCAAAGCCTTTTGCATCAGGAAGCATTTCTGTTTTCAGCAGGGAGCTCTGACTATTAAAGGTAGAGCAGTTTGGCAGAGTTGTAATAGTTTTGAACAAAACTCAGATCTGTATGCTTTGTAGAGATGTGGGGCAGAGTGTGTGTGTGCGTGTACATGTATATATACATACTGCATTTAAAAAATCTTGCCACGTAGGCCCTTCTCCTAGGGATTGGTCTACAACACAAATCTTTGGACCAGCTGGAAAAGGAGCTAGAACTACCCAGCAGTCAGCTGATGGGTCTCTTCAACAGGATTATCCGCAAAGTGGTCCAGGTAATTGCATCTTCATCCAGCTTTGGCTTATGGAGTTGTCAGACTCAATTCTAGGCCTACGCTTTGTAGTGTTACGAATCTAGATCAGTATCCTGTAACCTCAGTCTCTGTTAAGGAATACATAGGCTCTTTGTGAATGAAGGCTTCTGACAGACAGAAAAAACAAAACAAAACACATTTTACCAGAAAAACAATGCATTACTTCAGTCTGGCTCCCTGGTATCTGTCTAGATTTCACACTTCAGAAGGGCTTTTTGGTACCTTTATCTACTAGCTGATTCAATAAACTAGTAGATAAAAGTGCCAAAAAAGCCCCACTGAAGCACTAGATCTGTATAGACATTGGGTGAGCCAAGTCTGTCTAATGCAGTGCTTCTTCTGGGCATGCACTGGACTCAGCACAGGGGTACCCCAAGTTTAAAGTAAAGTGCTGGTTTTTTGTTTGTTTGTTTTTTTACGTCTGTAAGCAGCAGAAATGTCTTGGTGGAAAAAGGAGGTGACTAGCAGTGGTGTCAGCTGTACACATCTTCCATACAGTTTGGATGGCTTAAAATGATAAATGGTGCTGACCGGAGGTGTTCTCTAGTGACCTTTGATTGCAGCAAATTATACAGGCTTCCTCTCCACTGTGTCAGTGATGCATCTTGCCTTAGAATGGCCCTCTCCAGAGAGGGTTACATAGGGGCAGACTTGAAGCCAGTGGAAAAGCTTTGGTTCAGGCCTTCAGTCTCCCTGGCATTGCTGGTGAGACTGAGTGAGGGTGCCAGTTGTGGTGGATGGTGCTACAAGGAACCTGACTTTTAGTGCTCATTACACGGATCACTTCTCAGATGGCTGTGAATTTGTCCCATGCTATTATGAGGTAAAGAACAGACTGATGACACAAAAATAAGACTCCCCTGTCCGTTCCAGTCCTGTAACCAGTCTGTTCTCTCCTAGTTCTCAAAGTTAGCCTTTGACTTCACAGGCAGAGCTTCTTTATCTTTAATTACAAGTCACCCACTGTTCAGCTGTTTTGTCCAGCATGGAATCCTATTTAGGTGACTAGATAGAAATAATATAAAAGAAAGGAAATCTGTAGGTTTTTACCTGTAATAGTGAATGTATTGCCTGGGGTTGTCAATGAAGAACTCCTTTTCATATGCAAGCAATAACTCCTGAATGAGTCATTAAGATGTCTTTATTTTCTCCATCAAGAGATGGGCCTTTGCCCTTCATGGTTTTTGCAGTCTAAGGACTGCAGACATTTCACTGGGGTAGCCAACATACTTTTAATTTGCTTTTCAAGCACCTAGCTGATAAAACAGCACTAAGCCTGTCACATGCTAATTTACTCCTTTATTCTCAGATGTACAGCACTATCCAGGAGAAGGCTGTAGAGGAGCAGATGGCAGCAACGAAGGACATTGTAATGGAGCCAACTCTGAAGTCTTTAAACGATGACTTGGTAATGTTGATCCTACCATTAAAACTTCAAATACGTGTGTCAGACCCCTCCAACGGGTTTTCTCTAACATAAGAGCTGTTTGAATGGTGTCTGTGCTTGTGTAGGAAGTCCTGTGTGTCCTATTTTGTTCTTTTATGGTAATTATGGAACTTTGCAAGCTTTAACAGTGCATTAATATTGTGCTAATGTAGTGTAAAGATCCTCCCACAGTCATCTTTAATATTTATATTAAAATGAAGGTACTACAAATAACTAAAATGTGTGATTGTCTTTCATACCCAGTTCAGAGTGTGGAAGGTTTCTTTGTAAGGTGAACTGCCTTTGGGGGATAGGAAAAGAATAAGGCATTGTAATTTCTGACGTAGTAGACACGCCGTGTGATGTTTTGCCACTGCTCTACTTAAAAGTTAACATTTCTCTGGGATTTTTTGTTTGCAGGAAGAAGCAGCACAGGAATTTCAGGAAAAACACAAACAAGAAATGGGGAAGCTGAAGGAAATGGACTTTTCACAGTAAGAATTGTTCCACGTTATTTGCACAGCAAATGTTTTCAGGCATCTGGTTTGAACACACTGTCTAGGAGCAGCACATCTGTGCAGTGCATGGGGGTTTGGAGTGGGAATATTCGATAGGTTGTACTCAGCATAGCAGATGTCTGAAGCATATTGTCAGGCTGAAACTTGAGCCTTGTGCACCTTGGAGCCCAAGTGAATGAAGTCAATGTGATCAGACTTATTCTGCAATATCTAATAAAACCTGCTAGCTAGCAATTTCTTTTTCCTGAGACTACTAATCACCAACCATTCTTAGTCTTTATTGGCTCTGCTGGCAACTTGTTTATTTTATATTCGAGCCAAATTGCAATTTTAAATTTTGGTTTCAGTAGTAAAATGTCTGCTTGCTGGCATTAATCATCTTTTGAGCAGTGTGTCATAAGAATGAATGTGCTGGTTTCAGTCTTCAGTTTTGTGTTGTTTATTTGCTGTTACAAGTTCTGCCTGTGCAAACTTGAGCCATCTCCATTCTCTCTTTGTTTTTTACTTACTGGTCCCTCCTGTTGAGATGATAACCTCTTCAAGGTAGACTGCTCTTGCTGCGTGTCTTGCCTTGATCTCAGTTTGGGCTTCCTCAGAGTGTCATGTAATACAGATAATGCCTGTGGGCCATTCTTAATTCTTGGAAGCTTCCCGTGCTTCAAAGAGCAATCATTAGCTTTCCTTAAACTATAGATATGGTCCTAGTGCTACTCAAACCAACTTAAGACTCCCATCTCCTGCTCAACTAGTCTCTTATTTCGAAGCAGACACTAGAATGAGAGCATTCTTGTCTAACAAGCTCAGTCGTTCTTTATCTAATTTGTGCTTGTTAACTGTTGCGTCATACCTCAAGTTGCTTGAAATTTCCTGTAGAAGGTGTCAGTTCAACACGGACACTTTTAGATCATTGCAGAGCTAGTCAACTTAGAGGTTACTGAACTGCTGAAGCAGCAGGTTGCTCAGGATGAAGAAACATCTGCTGGAGCTTTAACAGGCACTCCATGAACTGCTTTGCTTTCCTCCCTGCTCTTTCCTCCATTCTGCCAAAACAAAAAATCCTTTTGATAATATTGGCATAGTAATGTTTGCTTTGGCAACCTCTACCAAATCTAAGAGAAGTAAAACATTTTAAAATGCTCTGGCTACTTTGTTTCCATGTGACTCATGGGCATTTGTATTTGTTAGATCACCTACTATTGGATATCATTAGCCCACTTTCCTATTGAATATTCTTATTGGATATTTTTGAAAGCTGGTTACAGAACTCTTGTGGAGGAGACAAAGTTGTTTGAAATGTAATGTTTTTATCTGGTGTCACTTGACCTTACTAGTAGAGACTGTTCTACACTGAGACTCTAGAAGCTCCTGGCAAGAAAGAAGCCACTGCAATTTTTGCTCTACAGTTACTTTGCTTAGTTAAGCTGCATGTTATATCTGAGTTATTTGGATACTGTGATGACGGGGACAGTATATGAGCCTGAATCAAACAGAATTTGCCTCTGATCAATAGAAACATTGAAGCCATTGGGTTTCCTTGAAACAGTGCAGAAAGCATGGGTAACTGGTGCCACTTCAGTTGTTGGGGCACACGCGTGCTTTCTACCCCACCCCAGCAACCAGTCAGCGCTGGGACGGGGGTTCCCCTGTAGCCAATCTCACTAACTGGGGTGCTTCCAGGAGTGCTGCTTCCTGGCTGGCACTAGCACTCCTGCCTGCCCCCCCCCGCCCACCACCTAAGCGGTGAGCACAGTCAGTCAGGGGTATACCGGTGCTCTCAGCACCCCCATGCACCCCCTACATGTTGCCACTGGCAGAAAGGCTGTACCACGTTGGACTCTCCTCTTAACTTTTGTCTGTGCCGTTGTAGTCTTTCAGAATAGAGAATATTGATCTGGTGGTTGCCAGATTGAAAGCCAAAGAGACTGACTTTTTGTATCTGTAGAAAGGTGGTTAAGATGGAGCATGGTGAAATGCACATAGGAGACTTGCAAGGGTCATTGTAGTCTTGACCAGATGCTGGAAGGGGATAAATATATCTGTGCCTGCTGCCCTTTCAGCTACCAGCCTTTGTGACGAGGCTACCATATTGGAGCAGTTGGGTGATAACGTCCATTATAACGGGAGATAAAAGAACTACATTTGTCACTGAAGGGTTTTGGTTGGTGGGAATTTTTGATTACTGCCAACCTAATTTGCATTCAAATGACTGACACGGCCATGGCAGGCAGACTGTGCCTTGTTGCCTATGCTCGTCCTGCTTTGAACCAGCTCTTGCTCACTTGCACTGTGTCTGAATGCATCTCCGTTTGAATGCTAACACAAACTTTGGCTTTGTTTGCAGGCTAACTGTTGTCTGACAGAAGTGTGATTAACTGTATTTCCTCTCCTTTGAATAGGTCATTTCTGATTGTTTTTTATCTCCCTTGTTCAGATATGTAATCCGGGGTGATGATGAAGAATGGGATGAGGTGCTGACTAAAGCTGGAAAAGACGCATCCATTGTCAGCCTGAAAAGGTTAGGGAAATAAAAATCCAACAGATCCAGGCCTTCCCATAGGCCTTATTATATGCAGTGAAATTGAGGAGTTTCAGGACCTGAATATCTTGTTGCTCTTAGTGGGTTTCTAGCAAAGATCTGGGAGGATAACTAGCCTGAAGATTGTTTTTCCCCACTTTTATCTCTTTGCAGTGGGGGAGATAGGACTGTCCCTTGGCTCATATAATTGAACCCTTTAATTAGTTAATACAGTAGGTTTCTCAGTCTGGCCACACATGTAATTTGTCCCCTGATTTCCCCTTTGTGGGTAATTCTGCTAGGATTAAAATCCTTGTTCTATTTTGTCTGTCTTCCTCCTTGACACAAGTAGGAACCTATGAAAATTCCCACAGGAAAAATGCATCCCCAGGATGAGTGAATGAGTCTCTTGTGTCTCTGAGTCTAATCCTTGTGGGACTCTTGGGACTCCCTCAGTCAAGTTCCTAATTGAAAACATCAGTTTCCCTTATGATGACTTTCATCCACTTTCCTCCTTTCAGCTCCCACGCATCTCAACACAGTACCTTTCTGGATTTCTTCCTCTGTGGATTTATGGATGGGGACTTCCATGAATGCAGCTTTCCCCACCCTTCCTCCCCACTTGCCTCAGTTCCTTCAGGCAGAATTATTTGTCCTTTTTTGCATCTGTCTTCTGCCTTTTGTGCCCACACACATTGTTTCTGTAAATGCTGGCAGCTGTGAATGAGTCCCTGCCCAACTTATGGCAATAGGAAATGGTCCGAAAAGCTGTTGAAATAATTGGGGGATTTCTCAGGTGGGTCATATGGGTCATGTTTGGCCTATCCATTCCCAGACTGACCTGAGTGCTTGGATTGCTTGCTAGGTACTTGCAAATGTAGTCATATAGTTTTTTTTTTAATTAAGTCTGGGTGCCCCAGTTTGAGGTGTCTTTCTGGATCCTGCCTTTAAGAAGCTGTATAGTATGTACTGTCTAAAGAGTGGGCTCTTTATGGCAATTCAGACTGGGGGCCAGAGTCGCAGGATGCTGGAAAATATAGGTTGTATTGTTGGTGCATTCTGTAATTTTGCTTTAAATGACACAGCAAATGAGAGCGGGTTTCATCCTAGCTTCTTTGCTTCAGGCTTTGCATAGAAAGGTTTCTGTGCAAGCCTTCACTTCGGTAACAAACATTCCCTGCTGAATAGGAATCCGATGTCTCTCTAACCAGTGTCTGTTCCTGTTTCTCAGTGCAAAGAAGAGAAAAGTAGAAATGGAAAAAGGACCAAAGCAACAGAAGAAATTTAAGAAGAACAAAGATATGAAGCAGAAGTGGAAGAAATGACATTAAATCTAATCAGTGAACTCGTAATAAACCAGCTCCTGTTCAGGAAGTCCCATTTCCTTCCAAAGCAAAGGACATTTGCTTCTGAAGAAGCAGTGACTGGAAGGAAAAGCCTTTGGAGGCATTTTTACAGTTCATAAAAAGGAAAAGTACAGTGACATTGCTGAGAGACTCTCTCCTTGGGGATTTTTATACTGAGGGATTAGAGAGGCTCAACAGCTGGGAAACTTCAATTCACACATGGCTGAGGCATCTGTAAACAACTTTGTTGCATCTTAGTGCCTGGTGTGTTTTTAATTTTTTCCCACTTTTAGGAGGCCCTGGGGAGGTGAGATTGTGGTGCCGCATTGCAACATTTTAACGCATCTTAATGTGCTTAGCTATTTGCTGTACTTCTTCAGTGTTGGGGGTGTTGCTCTGCAGCTTGGCAGTGCTCACAGTGAACTATGAGCTTCACTTGGGGCTGGGCTGTTCATGGTCATCAGCCACATGATTAGCACTGATAAATGGCCATGGTTTCTGTCCAAAGAAGCTTGCACTGTACAAAAAATCTTTCTGTTCTAAAAAAAAAAAAAAAGCCGACAGCTTGTGCTCACAGCTCTCCATAGCTCTACACAAGGTTCCTCAGCTTCTTTCATTGCTGCTTTCAAGCCAAGCTACACTTGGTTGTCTCTCCTTTCCTGCATCCTGTTGGTAGTCCTGTTATTTCCTTACTCCATAAGCTTGTTGTGAACATGGGAAGCTGTTCCTGCTGCTTTGGATCTCCTTGTGCCTGTTTAGCTCTAGATATCACATTGGCACACTGTTTCTCATAAAATCAGCACAGTCCTCTCCACCTCCCTCTCAGCAGCTGCTCCAGAGCACAGAAGACTCACCGGTATGCTCACCGGGTGGCAGGACAATTGTTATTCTTGTTTCTCTTCATGGTGGCTTAGGATTTTCTGTTGTTCAGGTTCGCTTCTGTCCTGCTGTGGGCTTTCTGTGATTGAGCTGCTTCCTTCTGTGTGCAGATCTTGGGAGCAATTCTCTGTGACACAGTCAGCCCCCCTATTCCTTGTCTAGATATAGCTTCCTGGTTATCCTAGCTCTCCTTCCCCTGCTTCCTGGCATGCACACTTGGACAAGTAGAGTGCATTGAAAGCATGAGGCTTTGTATGGGTGAGAGCTCCCAAGACCTTGTAGATCCAGACCTACCCTTCCCACTTGCTCCTAAAAAGAGAACTCATTTTCCCCAAGAACAATTGTTGACCCAGGAATATGCTGTTGTCTTCTCCAGTATAGACATGTGAAGCCAGTAAACAGAAAAGAAGGATTAGTAGAGTACAGGTTATACCTTGCTTAAGTCTGTTTGCCCACTGAAGTATAAGGGAAGTTTTGTTGCTCCTTCAGTTTGCCTCTGTGAGTGCATGGGGTGTATGCATCCCACATGGCAGCAGCCAGGGAAGAGTTAAGGAAAGCCCTCATTACCTGTCTCCCAGCTGTGACCCACCAGTCAGTTAGAAACAGCTCCCCTAGAGAGAAGCAGACAGAGGCTGTGTAGGCTGCTCTGGAGGGTCCCAGAAGTACAGGCAAAGAGACTTTTTTGTGGAAAGAGCAGTGTGGAAAGGAAGACTTGCCAACCTGGCATGGTCAGAAGCAGCCCAGGGGAGTGATGAGAAGCAGGAAGGAATCCAGAAGAGAGGGTGGGCTTGGGTTTGCTGACCTTCCCTCCTCAGCAAAACCTGGAAGTTAAGGCTGTGGAGATGGGCAGGCCACAGAACAGCATGGCCCAGGTAAGGGACAGATGTGAGGTTGGGCTTGCAGTATGCTTTCAGTCTTTCCACTGGGGCTTGCCCCTCAGACCAAGTGTAACGAAAGTACTACTTCACCAGACATGGTTGCACAAGCATGCTGTGACTGGCCATTTCACCTATCCCTGACACTAGTAAATGGAAAAGCTGTTCCTGTGGATGTTCTGTGCTCCCTCGGCAAGTGAAAGCCCCTGTGTTGTTCTTCAGTGTTCATCTTGGCTGACTGAAGATTTGACTCCAGGCAGCAGGGCCTGCCATGGATACATTTAATCCTCTAAACTTTGGGAGGACTAGGGAAATTCACTAAAAGGGAAAGGAATTGTCTTGCTGTTAAACGCTGAGTTGGATCTTTGGTGCCTGTCTTTTTTGCCTGCTCCATGTGAAATAAGTCCAGCATTGTGATCTCTCAGACTATGAGTCTCATAGCCAAAGATACTTGAGGTCCAGGTGAGTGGATGCTCCTTTTACAGCGCTTAGAGCTGAAAACAGATGGAAGCTGTGTTAATTATTTCAGGATAAACCCTTTGACCCAGCACACTGTTGGGACTTATTCACACACATGTTGGTGTTTGCCCACCTACATCTTATTGACTATTAAGCCAGCAGGGGGCTTTTTCTGTTGCACATCCCTGCCTAAGGCAAGGCACTGTGTGACAATCACTGTTTGAGAAGACTCATTTAGTTCTGGTTTCAGTGCTAGAACATTTAAGACAAGACTCATTTTGGGACCACCTTCTGCTGTGTGGCAGAGAGACATGTATGTTAAGGGCTGAAGAACAGAAAGAGGCTAAGGGACAACTAAGGAAAGTTAATATTTTATTGTGTTCTTCAGTGTTCTATTAAAATTTCCATTAAGATGTGGATGATGCAGACTGGGGTCTGCTTATAAGGTAGCTATCACAGCCTAGCCCTAAACCTGACCAAGGCCTCTGGCTCCTATCGTCAATATAATGGGAAATTGTGGTCTTATACACAGCCTCTCAGGGAAACAGGAGTGGGCAGTTTATCATTGCTTTTGTCCTTGTTGTCCTTTGCATTTCAAGGCAAGTCACTTAATTTCTCTGCAGATTGGTTTGTTGGCAGAGGCAGGAAGAAAGCTGAGCCTCAACACTGCTGCGCTTAATTAATGATTGTAAGATACTTTGAGATTCTCTGGTGGAAAATGTAGTAGATTATTCATTGGAAGTAAAGGGGGAAATGGAGCTTGCTAAATTGTGTATTTCAAACACGTGGCAGTGTATTGCTTCATAGTAACGCCTTGGAGAATAATGCTTAAAATGACAAGCTCCCCACCTAGTTTTCAAATAATCTCGAATTCCGAATTCCGACCCTACTGTGACTGTCTAATGAAAAGATCGTTACCTGGGCAACATTTTTTGCAGCATGCTCTGTGTGTGTCTGTGTGTGTGTGTGTGTGTGTCTGAGAGAGAGAGAGAGACGTAGGTATGGAAAATGTAGATTTTTATGGAGAAATAAAAAGTGGATTTCAGTCGTTTTCTCAGATCCTGAGTGGGTAGGATTAAAACCAGCAAATGGTAACACATCAAATGCTCTTCATTTGATGCTTTCCTTAAGCTTCATCTGTTGTTCTCCAGCTGTAGATCGTTATTCCTGTTCTGTTGAATTTGCCTTGGTTGCATTGTTTGAGCTGCCTGAGTATGCATTGCTCATGATCTTGAGATGTTAAGTGACCACTTTCCTCCACTGCTGAGAGAGGGTCCTATTTAAGCAGAATATTGTTGCTTCTACAGAGAGGGAAGATGTTCACAGTTGAGCCATGCTGTGTCTCTGTGTATACTTCATGATGGCTAACTGCCTTTGGATTCTGCCTCCTGTTCATCAGTTGTTCTTTGAACTGGAAAATGAAACCCTGAAATACCAGAAAAAATGACAGAAGTTTTTCATAAGTCTGGCTGGACCACATTTTCCCATCTGTGCTTTACATCAGTCAAGCTGGCCTAAAATTGCAGCTTAAAATACGGTGCGTTGAACCTCATCCAACAATCAAGCAGGAGTGTGTGGCTGTTCCTGTAGCTGGGCCAGAAAGTATTTTTAAAAAGTCACCTTGGCCCTCCTAGCTGTAGATACCAACCTAACCTTTTTTCCACGGCTCTTTATCCTGCTGTTCTTTGTGAGTGAAGTTGGAATAAGTGCAAATACTCCTAGGCGGAATTAATGTCCCAGTGTTTTATCAGACTTTGCTACGTTCTATGAATTGAGAGTCGTCATAATGAAAATTGGTATGTATGTTACTGCCAGTCTAAAAGCAAAGTGTCTCTTGGGCTGAGCCAAGGTTTCACTGAACTCCTAGCTGTTGAACTCCTAGCTCTTCCCCAATTTGATAGGAATTAATTTTAAAATCTTCAGAGTTCTACAAGTATAAATAGTCATCCAGCTAGCCACTGTTGTTGTCTGTGGCTGCATGCAAGGGTATGTGATGTTCATAGGTACCCTCTGCTAGTGTCACTGCACTGAATCGAGTGCAACTGTATATACTACAATACTAGAACCAGGAGTTTTTACTAATCTGATATCTGTTGTGCAATACCACGGCCTTTTGGCACTTCTTAATTATAGTATCTCTCACCACTGACCTTCATGGTGCAACATCTGTTAAGAAGCTTCTTTTCATTATCTGGCAGCTTCAGCAAGTCAATTGCCCGTGACCCAGAGTTCTCTCTATAACCTATTGCTCTTTGACTTGCAGCTTTCTCTTTGTCAGCATGTGTCCATTATACCCTGCCCTGCTCTTGCTTCTTTATGTAGTTCCTTCCCATGCTCATTTCCAGGCTTACTGATCTGACAGTAAATCAGGATCTGTCTCTGTGTTGTTCTTAAATGAAGTGAAGTTCCTTCTCTGAAGAAACACTCCTTTTTGTACACACATTCACCAACACAGAGCTCCAGGTAAGCCCAAAAGGAGCAGGCTGGTCTCTGCAGAAGGCCAGTTCAGGTAGCATGACTCTTGGCTAGGATTGCTTCTCCAATAGCTGCAGTGATCAATTCCCTCCTATTCAATACTGCCAGTTCCTTAAATGGAGTTGATAGGAGGGCTGTCGGACAGTGTCTCTAATCCCATGTTGAATCTTTATGGTCAGTCTTTCTACGGCTCTGAGCTGCTATCTTATAGGTATCTCTCCATGCATTCTCCTGCATACAGCAGTGACCATGTCTGCCTACTGTGAGCAAGCAAATGACTTGGCTAATTGGAGTGAAAATGGCAAAACCATGTAGGAAGAGAGCAGTGCTCCCAGCAGGTGGTGGGTTGATGTGACCTGGTTGTCAATGGAATCAGCCTGCTTTCTTGGACATCTCTGAGTTATTGTGACAGCTAAGGAGAGAGTTATCTGACCTTTGAAGAAGAGCTGAGGTAGAGAGGAGGAAATGTAACTGGTGTCCCTGCAGGTGGGGGGTGAAGTTTATAGAGCTCACTTGACCTGTTCTCCACCTGCAAGAGATGGGTCCCCAAGGCCTTGAAGTCTGAAATGTCAGTGAAACTGAGAAACTGAAGAAGGGTAAGATATGAAAAGGAGGGTAAAGTAATTGTCATCCTAGTCAGCTCTGGCTGTAGCTGCCTTGCAGGGAGTTCGTTATGTGCTGCTTCATGTAGGTTGTTTGATAAATAGTGAAGTTCCCCAGAATGAGAGCTGTGTGGTATTAGGGCCCAAAATGTATTTCCCCAGGATGCATGTGGCTTGTAAACCTGGCTTTATGGTAATAGTAATAGTAAAGCGGACAAGCTGAGAAAAGCAGACACATAATGGCCTCCTGAGTGGGTTGGCCTGTCCATTCATATAACCTGATGGAAGTAGGCTATTGCAGCGAGTCTGTGCCCAACTTCAGGCTAATGCAATTACCCACCTCTCTGATAGCAGCCTCCTGTGGCCAGGTAAAGCTGAGCTTACAGTGAGGTGACAGTTCAGAAAGGCTAAATCTCCCTCGCTGGGTTGCAGAGCCTGAGTAAAGGAGTAGGAGTGAACTCATTCAGCATAACCTGCCACTTGAAATTAGCATTTACTTGGGGCAGTGGGGTCTGAGTGGTCTGTAAAGAAGGCCAGCATGCCAGCTGAGGGGTTCTAAACTGGCCAGTTACGTGGTTATTTATCGGTAGGGAGAGCTGTCCCAGCCAAAATGATGCCTGAAGGCTTGTCTGATTATCTCTCCCAGTGATGCAGTTGGTCCAGTAAAACATTGTGGAAAAAACTTGCCTCTCCAGCTAGAGTTGTTCTAACATATCCAGTGCAGAACACATCATCTTGTTCCTTTTTGCTGCAGGTGATGGCCCTGTGTTACATCATTGTGATTGCTGTTGCGTAACAGGTGCCCGTGCTATGCATCCCATGTGTTCCAAATACAGACACCACCATTACCTGTGTAAAGGGCCTGTACTGTTTTGTTAATTCAAGAATTACCGGACCCTTTGCGCCACAGTATCAAGTATTTCGGCCTGCTGTATTGAACAGCAGCATGATTTGTACGGAAGCCCTTGACTGACTGCAAGCCCCTGACACTTAGCAAGTGTGTTCATGGTCAAGGGTGCGTGAGCTCCACTTCCCAATTAGATGCAAGTCTGTTTATTGAGGTTTAATTCTAATCCAGGGGTATATCTCTCTTGCTGTAGCTTCTTGCCAGAGAGTGTCATGTGGCTGTTGCCTCTATCTTGTGGGTTGGTATATACCAGGGGTGGGCAAAATACGGCCCACAGGCTGGATCCGGCTTATGAGGCCATTCTATCCGTCCTGCAGGGCCCTCCAAAAATGTAGAAAATTAATATTTCTCTGCCCTTGGTTCCTTTCAAAAATGACCAAGGGCAGTAGGATGCAGGGGAAGCGCGGCAGGTTCCAACAACAGTGGGGCCACCCAGCCCTGCCCCCAGCCTGATCTTCTTGCCTGGGAGCACGTGGCTGCCCCGCACTGGGTAAAGGGGTGGGAGGGGAGGAAGGGCGGGGGGATCCTGTGCAGGGAAGGAGCTGGGGGATGGAAGCAGCCCCTTCCACATCCTGTGGCCAGTGCCCCATGCTGCAGCTGCTCACGGCCTGCGTGGGATGGGCTGCAAGCAGCTACAGCAGGGAGTGCCAGCCATGGGGGGGGGGGGAGGGGCCACTTTTCCCCATGCTCAGCACCAGGTTTTTCCCTGCTGGCAAGCAGGGGGTGCTGCCCCCCGCCTGTACTGCAGAGCTGGGGGGACACTGGGTATAAGCAGGCAGGGAGCCAGTGGGAGCACAGGGTGGTGCCCCAGGTCAGTACCGGTGGGGCCCAAAGCAGGGTGGCAGGAGTTCGGGGTCCAGCTGGCAGGGGCTCTGTAGAGCCAGGCCAGCTCACCCCTCTCCCTGCTGGTGCAGCCCAACCCAGCTCCATGGACCCCTGCCAGCCTGCGCCCTGCTTTGGGCCCCACCGGTGCTGGCCCTGGGACATTGGTCCCAAGATGGTGACCAGTGGGCGGGGCTACCCATGTGGCCCTTGACAGCCTGCCAAAACTGGGTAAGTGGCCCTCTGCCCAAAATAATTGCCTGCCCCTGGTATATGTAGAACAGGCACAGAGTGGTGAGGTCATGTAGCAGTACCCTCAAGATACCCTGCCAGGGTCTGTGGACAGCACTTGCTTGGCACAGAATAGAACAGTCTCCTTTTTAAGAAGTGCCTTGAGGAGAATCTGTCCCTTCTCATCTTTGACTTTTGCTTCCTATCCCTTAATTCCTAAGAGCAGGGCGGCATTTAGATTGATGGATTTCCAGGCATCCCACTGACCCATGGTGTAGAATCATCGAAAATCAGGGTTGGGAGAGATCTCAAGAGGTCATCTAGTCCTACCCCCTGCTCAAAGCAGAACCAGACGCAACTAAATCATCCCAGCCAAGGCTTTGTCTAGCCAGGTCTTAAAAACCTTCAAGGATGGAGAGTCCACAGTAACCTGTTCCAGTGCTTTACTACCCTCCCAGTGGGAGAGTTTTTCCTAGTATCTAATATAAACTTCCCTTGCTGCAACTTGGGGCCCATTGCTCTTTGTTCTGTCATCTGTCACCACTGAAAACAGTCTAGCTCCATCCTCTTTATAAACCCCCTTCATGTAGTTGAAGGCTGCTGTTAAATCCCCCCTCAGTCTTTTCTCCAGACAAAATAAGCCCAGTTCCCTCAGCCTCTCCTCAGAAGTCATGTACCGTAGCCTCCTAACCATTTTCTTTGCCCTCCACTGGACTCTCCAATTTATCTACATCCTTTCTGTAGCAGGGCAGGGGAGGGGACCTGGACACAGTACTCCAGATGTGGTGTCATGAGTGCCAAGCAAGAGCACATACTCAAAGCTGGAGAGCTGCTCATAAAGCTACTTTACAATATAGATCCTGAATTCAGAGCCTGACACACTTCACAGGTATCCCAATGATCTACTTGGCTCCCTGGCAGAAAGGGTGAATAGGGTAAATAGCGGTGAAGAAATGTCCAACAATTGAATAGGCCTGTCACTCTGTAGGATCTTCTCTGATGAAATGCACTGAGCAGGTTAAGGATTTGAGGTTAGATCTAAAAAAAACTTTGAGCTCTAGACTGTGATGGGGAGCAAGGTTTGATGTTGGAGGCTGATGCTAGAAAAAGTGGTCATGGGCTGGTCAAGTATCAAAATGTTGTATTGGGGTCATAGGCTTGCAACATCCCAGGGCGCTTAAGGAGAGTTTGTGTTTTGAAGGGATGCTTCAGTTTAGGGAATTCTATGGTTTTGTGGGTGCAGCTCAGCTCAGTAATGGTGACTGAGCTGGGTGGGACAGCCCCTTTCTGGGATAGATTTCTTTTCCTTACTTGTTCCTCTTCTTGAATTGTTAATATGCTTGTTGTGGTGCATTGTAATCTTCAGGGCTTTAGACGGTCACCTGGCAGTGCCAAAAATAAATTCCCCACCCTTACATCCATTACTTTAGGGCCAGGTGGGTATTCTTTATCTGAAGTCTTGGACTTTGGCTGCAGCTAAAAGCTCAAGATCAAACGAGTTGAGTTGTTTCCCAATGGTTCAAAGAAACCTCTGAGATGCCTAGCTGGTGTATTTTGCTTGCATACTCTGGGTCAAATCAATTGCCAGATAGATCACGGGTCAGGAAGCAATCCTTCCTTCTCCAGGGTCTGACTGGCAGGGACTGTTTTGGGCTTCTTGTCTTCCTGCATCTTTCATAGATTTCATAGACATCAGGGCTGGAAGGGACCTCGGGAGATCATCGAGTCCAGCCCCCTGCCCAAAGGGCAGGAAGTCAGCT
>NW_017728947.1:33390036-33419320 GCF_001723895.1 Crocodylus porosus
GATGAGTGACTGCCATCAATTACAACCCTCTGGGTCTGACCACGGAGCCAATTTCCCAGCCAGCGGATCATGGTGGAGCCAAGGCCGCAACTGGCCAGTTTGGCCAGGAGGTGATCATGGGGCCCACTTTCTGTGATCATCTGGGCAGATGCTATATAACAGGTTCCCAACAACTGTGGCAATGCAGAGCATTAGTGATGCTCTTTTTTTCTGTCTTCTTTTGTGGGGGTGCTCAATGTTTTATTAGTAAAGGCCTTGTTTTGTTTACGGGGTGCTATGAGCTGTCTTGTGGCCGTTGCACATGGCGGGGGAAATGGAATGGATGCTCTTGTGAATCCTCCTGGATTTAACATTGTTACATAGGTATCTTTGAGTGAGGACCCTTCTAGTCCATGTTTCTTCAGTCTAAAACTTGAATCCTCAAAACCCCTATGTAGCTGAAGTTCCCCAGGATCTACGTTCACACAAGACATCCTAAATGTGGTGTTGTCTAACTTCTTAGGGGTCTTGCTGTCTGAAGGAATCCACAGCTCTGAGAGAGAGAGACACTGTGCATGAGGAAAGCTGGGTACCTGGGAATAGAAGCCATGGGAGGAAGGAGCACATGCAAGGAGCCCCTTTCTTGGCCCTGCACATGCTGGATCAGTCCTGCCACCCAGGTCTTGTTCATAGGCCCTGTCTGGCACATGGGGCCAATCATCTGGCTGTAGGGGAGAGGTGGCAGTGTTAATTGCCACCATTTCCAACAGCACCAAATTTTCAACCCCCCGAGAAGCCCTGTGGGCTAGATGATAGTTGAGCAGGCCAGAGGTTGAGCACCACTGCTCCAAAGGAACAGTCAGTTCTTGTATGCAATGTGGGATGTTTCCAGTAAAAACCATTGAAAGTTCCCTTTCCTGACTGCCATGGGTTGCTGCTTAGGGTAGTTGTAGGGTGCTGGGAATCCAGCTCCTCCAGACAAATGAGGAATTTGAACTCTGAGATCTCTCGCATCTTGGGCAAATGCTGTAACCAGACAGGAAGTTGGTAACCTTGGTCCTGTTTTCTTCTTCCTGGTTCTGAGAGAAAGTGCTGGCTTAAATACCTAACTCCAGGAGAGAGTTCCTGGCTCCAGAATCCTGAATTGAGGAGTGTCAAGAACCACTTGAGTCCCTAAAGCAGTGTGCAATAGGGTAGAAGAGTAGGGCTCTCATTAAGAAAGTAGCTCTGGACGCTTTAGCTTTTCTATGCTTGATGTAGAAAAGCTATGTTAAGTGCCCTTTTCATAGATCCTTTCCTGGGAGGGTGCTAGAAAGATGCCTCTGATCTGAGAGTTGATTTAAGTAGTTGCAGGGTTAATCATGGTGCTCTTTCTTCTGCTATATTAATTCAATATACTTGGGAAGTTTGGCAGTAGAATCTTATTTCATCAAGCAGTTGTCCTTGCAGCCTGGCTGTCTCTCCCCATGTGCACAGTGCTGTTCATCCTTGCAGCCTTCTAGTCTGTGCCGATAGGTTATGACTTTTAATACAACTGTATAAGCAGAGGTAAGGGGTGAAAAAGGACTACCACCAAGCCAGGACATCAGCTGCCTAATCAGTATTATCTTAATCGATTCCAATTTTCTCTCCTTTGCCACTCACAGTTTGTGAACGTCTCCTATGGAGACCTGAGGAACAAATAGTTCTCAGTAGGAACATATCTCCTATTGTATTACCTTACAGAAAAGCTGTGGAAGCCTACCCCGACCTCCCTCATTTGTCCTGCTTCACACCTGCTGGCTGCTCAGAGCCTGCCTGAACCTCTTAGTGACGGGCATGACCTGTGCCCTGCCACAAATGCCCCATCAGCTGGTGGATAACCCTACAGAGGGGACAGACTAGGGTCTAGGCATGTCGACAGACACTGTGGCCCAAGGGGTATAAGGCCCAGGAGCACCAATGAGGGGACAGGGTGAAAGCTAGAGGCTGCACAGAGTAGGGCCTGAAGGACTGTGCATAGGCTGGCTGGTGTAGTGGCCCCAGTGAGGGGGCATAAAGGCCAGGGTACATTTGAGGACACCTGGGGCCAGTTGTGGGCTGAAAGCTGTGTGTGGCCCAGCAAAGCGGGTGAGGGAGTTGGAAGTCATCTTTGGATGCCATCTGTGAGGCATGGGACATGGTGTTGAGGTGGTTTGGAGCCATGTATTACACCATTGGCAGTCCACCTAGGAACAACTATTCAATTCCAACGAAGGCATGGCAGGAGAGTCAGGTGGACAGGTCAAGGACTGAACTGACCTTCAGACTGTGCCCTGTCACGGCATTAAAGAAGGGATGATCTACATTTATCAGTTTATGGTAATACACTCAAACTGCTGGTGTGGACAAGGCAGTCCTTCAGAACTAGGGCTGTTCAAGATTTTAAGTACTGATTCCGCAATACCATTTTACCCCATGGTAAATAGCCAGTGTTAAATACCGTTTTTCCTCTACAAACATTCAGGCATGCATAATATGCATGCATATTCCTTCAGACGCACCTAACCATGCATAGAATTACCCCCTACTAAAACAGCTGTATAAATACACAAGCCATAACTGTTAAAGTTATGTTGTTAATAAAATCCTGGTACATTTACATAAATGACAACAGTAATGTACAGTTAAAAGAGCAGGCAATATTACAGCAACAAAACAGAACCTATGCTTTTGTACAGAGAGCTGGAGCAGCTTTTTTGAAAATATTTTCCCGCATACATCTTTTTGCAGTATTTTCCAAGCAGGCCAGTGATAATTCTTGAACCACCTCTATGGCTTTCAGAGAATAAATAGGGCTATTGAAAGCTGGTGCTTTTTCAAAGCATGTGTATGCAAGTAAAAAACAGAAAACAGAAAACTAGTGTGTGCTTACAGGCGAATTCTGATTAATAGTTTTGTCTATCAATCAGATCACTGATCCTTAACTAACTAAAGCCCTCTCTTGTCACATGCAGTCTGCCTGAGATTTGAAATCCTTGGGGAGGAAGGTGGGTTCTCAGGTTTTGACTGATTAGCTAGACATGCTGCAGTCTGCCCTTCCTTTCTCCTCCTCCATGATTCTGCTTTTCAGCTGAGGCTGTGGCCAAGCTGAGCTGCTGCCCATCACTGGATCTAGGATTTCAGTGTTCAGATTTCCAAGAAACACTGACTCTACATTGGAAGCTTTTCCTTCCCCTCTGCGGGCTATAACGAATGGAAGCATTTCAGCCAATGCTTTCAGTATGTGCCAACACAGACCAGCAAGGAATGTCTGAAGGGTTTGTGCATGGTGTTTTCTTTCTTTTGGGTTTGTTGTTGTTGTTGTTGTTATTTTTAAGATAACGGTTATAGTAGGATAAGTGGAAGTCACTTGCCTTCCTCAAACTTTGCTTCCAAGTCTGCTTGCAAAAAATCCCTACACATCCACCCTGCATCCCTTCTGAAACTTTACAATACACTTTGAATTGCAAAAAACACTCTGTCTTATGTGCATCTCCCCATTATTCAGATAAACAAAGGCTCAGAAGGAGCCTGCTCTAAAAGAATCTTCCCATTTGTGCCAAGAGAAATAGGGTACATTTTGGGCATTTGGGTTGAGACATCTAGCTTTAAATCCTATAGCCCAAATGTTTCGTATAAGTAGAGGGCAAAGCTAAAAGTTAGCATGTTCAGGCACTGTGCACTAAAGATGGTCCTCTCTGTAATGTAAGTGAGGGGAAGAAATAACCCCATTCTGCAGGTGGGGATATGGAAGCATGGTCATGACTCGCTTAAGGCCACAAGTTAAAAGTCAGGGCTGGGATAAGAACTCAGAACTACTGAGTGGGTATGTTTTTCTACTACCAGAAAGAGAGAACAAAGCATCCAGGAGCTCTAAGCAAGGGGTCTACTGTCTAAGTACTACCCATATTATTGGACTAGGCCTCTTAATGCTGCAATACATTTTATTATACCACCTGGTACAGCATTAAAACAAACATTTCCTGTCATGGCATCAGTCCTCAACTTCACAGGTGACATTCACAGGCTGTTTTTAAAAGGTGGGTTTATGTAGCAATAGAAGACATTCTAGCAAACCGTTACTGGGTAGGGGCAGGCTCTCCTTTCAAACTGGATCAAATCATAATGACTATTGGCAAGGGCTGAACGCAGCTAAAACAGAATGAAACCTGGCTAAGTTCTCCACATCAGGTTCTACCATAAGTGAATAATTTCAGTGCTCTATATTAGTCTCTTTCACCTCTACTCAGCTTGGGGGTTTACAAAGAGAATGTGTCTTAAGGTGCAAACATCTCTGGGAATATTATGATAAGAGTTTTTTTGCCCTATATAAAGCTGGTGTTAATTTCTATAACTAAGTAAGTAGTCTGTGTGCACCAGTCTTTGTGTGTCCGGTCCAGTGACCTGAATGAGTAGTGGTCCATGGGATTAAAGGACTCCCTATATGTAGCCTTTTACAAGTATAACACATGTACATGTATCAGTAAGCTGGCATTTGTGGTGTGCAAATAGATGAGCTTAGATTAGCATGTTAGAAAGATTCCCAGTGTTAGGCCCAGTTATGACACTTCCAAATTCTTCATTGCCCAAGAAGCTTTTGCATTGTGCTTGTTAAAATGGCAACATGGATCTACTCTTCTGGCCAGGTTCTTCAGTTGCCACCTCTATTTTCTGTTCACACTGTACCAGTGTTGCTCTGATGCTGGGCAGCACAGAGAAAAGCCACTTCCCTTCCTTCTCAGAATAGTTACAGCATCCTAACACACATGCTCCCCAGGGAAAATTGCTGCCCTTGGGGGATCTGCTTGTAAGGGACTTTCAGCACATGCTGGTGGCTCCATAAGGTAGACAGAGAAGCCCCAGCTGCATAAGGTCCCATGCCAGTGCAGTTTGACCCGATGCTTCTGCCACTGGTTGCTTGTCTCACACTCTGGAGGTGATGTAAACAGAATGCAGCCGGCTGGCCAGTGCTGCCTGGAGGTCCCGGAGAGGGTCCAGCCCCTGCACCTTGCTGTTCCTGCCATAGATGAGCTGTTTAAATGAGTCCTGGTCCAGCAGAGAGCTCATGTGTTTGAGGAAGAAGCCTTCACAAAACAAGGCCAGTTCAGGTGCACTGTGAATCTGTAACACACAACAGGATTCATCAGCTTTCTCCCCAAGTCCTGCAGATTCAAGCACATTTCTGCCATTGCTACTTACAGAGTCATTTCCTTGACTTTTTCATTGAATGGAACTTGTCTGTAAAGCTAGGGAAGATATGCTTTAACATTGTTGCTGATAAATGGTGATGGAGAAGGTGTCTATGCTGGTGACCCCTTTCCCTGCTCTGTATGAGCATGTCTGTGTGTGAGCGGAAAGAGGAGCTCATCCTAATATGATACCTGTCGGGGGTTAAAGTACCTTTTCATTTCTAACCCTTTGATCTCCTGCTGTTGGCTGAGCCACAGTCCAGCAATCCTTAAAGGAGAAGAGCAGCTGGTTGGCGAAATGTCCAAGGTACCCATTTTGTTGTGCAAGTGGAATCCATGCTTTGCATCATGTTAAAACAATGAGACTAACCAGATGGTACATAGCAGTAGTGGCCATGGGAATACACTGCATATGATATGAGGTTCAGTCTTGGAACAAGGGGGTGAATAAAGGTGGCAAAATCTACTCTAATCAAATGCCTGTGAATATGTCACATTGCTCCTTTTGGCTCGACAGCTCCTGAAGAATCTTTTATTGTCCCAGTAATAACTTATGTTGTTGCCTCTGTGCCAGTATCGCTGTAACTGAGCCTGCTTTAACCCGGAGAATGAATGTGATGCCAACATTAAGAAACAAAGCCCCACAAAAGTTTGGGGAACTTTAATAGCAATAGAAATATCTTTATGAAAAATGACCTAAAGGCCCCCTCCCCCACCACCACGGTCTTCCTTTTTAATTGTTTCCTTTTGGCTAAAGAGAATACAAAAAGCAGAATGGAACAGATCAGCCCAGTATCATTGCATATAATGCAGAAAGGAAACAAGTGGGAAGAAAAACAACATTGAGTGTTTCAAAGTTCCTTCTGCTCCAAGTTTCCCTTATCAGTCTAATCTCCTGCTGGATTCCAAGAATGCTGGATTGTTTTTCCATATTATTACTGGTAATGCAGGTTAGATCTGTTATTTTAAATATGAACTCAGCAGATCACAGTTTATTGTCCTTTTCAAACTAGAACTGCCTGAACTTCTGTAAATAGGAACCTGATACAGAATCTCACCGTGTTGGCAAATTTAGTGTAGAGTTGGCCCACCCAGCATGTCTTATATCCCTAGCGCGTCTTCTTCCAAGACTAATGCCCACAACAGCAGACCGCAGAAAACAGGTGAAGTATTTCAGTTCCCATGAGTGTCAGTGTTGCTTAAATATAGCCTGGCTTTTACCTTTGCATATTTATAGATGTTAACAGAGTTATCCATACTGATGGTCTGGGCACACAGGATCTCGCAGTGTCTTTGGAGGCCATCCAGTTGAAACAGGCTGGCAGCTGACAACAGCTATTGGGAAAAGAAAGCAGCTACTCAAGGACAAAGGCAAAAGGAAACCAATGACCTCTTCCCCACGGCATCTTGTAACTACTTCTCTTTTAGCAGTTCCCAAATTGACAGATTGCACACCACCAATTAAAAATGATACAACCTTAAGGTACCACCAGCAATTTGTTCAGTTCACCCTTAAGTACCACTAGCAGATTTTTGTCATATAAAGTAATTGTAATAAATCTGTTAACGCATACTACATATTGGGAACTGCTGGGTTAGGCCTTCCTGTGAGATCGACAAGTACAGCACTGACTGAAGGAAGGAAGCAAAGCCTCCCTCTATTCTTGAGTCTGTGCTCCTCCTGAAGCATCAGACAGGAGAGAGACACTTACTCCACAGTCTGTCACCTGATTTCATCTTCCTCTTGGCTGGTCCATGATTTAGGTGACACACTATGGAGTCTTCATGCTAGGCTGCTGGTTTTTAATGCAGCCCAAGTGATGGCTGACTAAATGACGTTGCTGTTTGATGGTTTGTGTATAATACGTAGGCAGCCTAAGTGCAGTTTTGCTGTACTTCACAGAAGCAGCGCCAGAAGTGGTACTATGGTAGCAGTCTGTCTTGTACCCATGGCCTGTCGCTATATCATCGTGTCAGCACTGAGCCTCACTGGCAGAGCACGGCAACTGCATCTGTTCTATGTCTGAACGCTTGAGTTTGCTTAACATATATGGATGCCAGAGGGAAATCTCTCCCTCATGTCCTGTGTTCTGTTACACATTCCAAGAGGCCTGTTTTCTAAGAGCAGGAGGGGTTCATATACAGAGCTTCTATCTGTGTTCATATGAGCTAAATCCCCCTCAGCTCTCACAACCACAGGCTGATTTGGTGGGTGGAGGGGTGGTGATCTAACGCAGCCGATAAACCTGACAGCACCTCGAAGACTAATTGCTTGCTGGGGAACCGTACAGGTGCTGAGTATCCCTTTAGTCCTTATAAGTAATGCTTATGATTGATTTTCCTAACCCAAAAAAACGAACTTTTTGAAAACCATAAAAAATCATGAAAGGTGAATATGCTTTTGATCTCCTAAAGAAAAATGCTGGATGGTGGAGAGCTCACTGGAGATTTTTAACACAGTTGTCTGTGGGCTTAAAGCAGCCACTGTATACTGGTCTTTGTATCAGTGAGAACCTGTGTAAAAATATCAGTAGCTGCTCTTAGCGCCTAGCAATTTCTTGTCAAGCAACATTGACGGTATGTGCTTCCTACACTAAGGGTTCATATGTTCCTGTTGGATTTTCCCTTCCAAACCTTGTCGTGCCGCAATGCATTTGGCAGAAAGTGGAAGCAAACATTCTCACCTCTAAGATATCGGCTGTGGGAATTTCCATGGATTCTGTTCCTCCATAATATAAATACTGCATCAGCATCTGAAACAGGAAGAAGGCCAGGCATGAAGCTGTTGTCACTCAGGATGCAGAGGATTTTGAATATCCATGATGCCCTTGCTGAGCAAACAGAAATCCTTGCTTCTACTTCCCATGGCACCCTGGCTCTTGGCAACAGCTCTGGCATTTTCTAACACTCCAAGTGTGCTGCTTTCCAACGCTGTTTTCTTTCTTCTGGCTTTGAAAGGGCTGTGTCAAGGAGTTTAGGCCAAAGGTTCACCATGTGTCTCTGAGCAACATGAATGTCCCTGTTTAAAACACTGCGTGGGTCCTGTTTTTTGTAAAGCCTTGCAGGCTGGCCACACAAAGAGCAACCTGTCAGCTGAGCCAGTGAAAGCATCTGCGGGCAAGCTGAGTATATGTGTGCCATGCTAAGCCTGTCACATGTTGATGGTTTCCTTTCCCACACCAGCAGGTAACCCCAGGAGCTGGGAAGGAAAAAGGATTCATATGGCTGAGAACAGATAGATAAGGCTTACCCCTATCTCTCTCTTCCTGCCATGCACCCCTCCTTACTGCTCATCACAGAATCAAACCATTGTCCCCTCAAACTCTTTTCCTTTCCCATAAAAAGGTAGCTCATTTTTTTCACTTCAATGGAGACTGTGTTTGGAGTCCCATTATTCTAAGTCAGTGCTTCCCAAATTTGGTTGGGGCTGTGCACACCTTTATAACTGTGTGAAACAGCTATAAAAGAAATTAACATTTTCCACTACAACTACGCTGTAACCTCCCTAGCAATCAGAGAGAGTTAAGAGCTATTCCTCCTTTCTCTTCCTTTCCATCTATTTATAATTCCCCTTTCCTAGTTCTTCTAGTGTACCCTCTAAGAATTGGCTGCACACTCCAGCTTGGGAAACGCTCCTAGATGCTGTAAAGATATGAGGGATCCCAGTGATCCAAGTACTGCTTTTTCTACTGATACCTAGCTTTCAATTCACTCCTTCTCAGTATCCTGGGGCTCAGAGAGGCAAAGTGACTTGACCAAGATCCTTCAGTAGGGCAGTGTCAGAGCCAGGAATAAGACTACAGGTCCAGTGCTGTAACTAGCTCGCTATGCTGCCATTCCTAAATGCCGTAAAAATAACAAATTTATCAGCCCCCAAATCACCCCAAGTTAGTGACCACTATTTTGCACCCCTCTCCTTTACTAGAAAAGCCTGTTTTGTTTAGAATTTGAGTCTTTCTCCCTTGAGCGGTGACTGTTTATAGGTTTCACTGTATTTTTTTCAATCTACTGCTCCCTTCCCAAGAGGAAAACTCCTATCTTCGCGTCCCCCACCCCCCGCACCCTGGTTTCCTGCAGGCACCACAGCATGAAAATCACATCCAAGAACTATAAAATTTCTCTGAAAAAAAGACCTTGTTTTTCCTTGGTTACAGAGACTTATTACACTTACTTTCTTCAGTGACGGACCCAAGTTGCAGAGTTTAGATGCACACACTGAAATTGCTATTCAATAGGAATTCAAAACACAGGAAACCCAGTTCTGATAAAGCAGGAGAGATGTTTTAAGTGATCAGATTACTCCCATTGCATGCACAGATACTCTGCTGATGACCACAATGCATAGAAACATTCTGAGAGCACGCCAAGATGAGTCCTAAACACTTTGAAAGTCTGTAGAACTATTTCACTAACTGTTTTGTGCTTTCAAATATTCCCTCTTCTGCACATTTCTTCTTAATTTGAAATGCAGATCTGGAAAGCTGGAACAACTCCTAACTATTGGATTTCACTGACCCGCTTTTTAAAAAAATATATACCTACCCTTTTTTCATCATGAATGAATCTCCCTTAGGTCACTTAAATATGGAAAAGTCAACAGAAGTAAAAGTGGAATTCTCAACTTTAGGTCTTTAAAGGGAGCTTCACAGATTTCTGATTGTCTGATTTGAATTAATATGAAGCCTGGCAGTTCTCCGGCTCTAACCAGGCTTATTTTTTTGCTTAACACAGCATGAAAATTGCGCCTGGGAACCTCCAGAACTACAAAACTCCATTCAGTACAAGACCTTGTTTGTCTTCCTCTGTGGAGGAGATCAGCTGCATAAAAGCAATCCAATTGCGCTCTTTTCAGAGCTAGGTCCAAGCTGAAAAAGTTTGGATGCAGATCAGAATATGCAGAGATGTCTGAATCAGACCCTTCTCTGTAATTAGCATTTATCTCTGGCTAAACCACTGACATTCTTAACTTGACAGTAAACTCCGGAGGAGATGAAGAATAATAATAAAAAGGGTGTTTATAATCTACATACCTTGAAAATATTATACTTCATATCACTAATTTCCACTGTCTTACTGCCTTGGCTGTCTTGTTCTGTTTTATTGGTCATCAGGGTCTTAAACCTGAGAGAATAGAGGCAAACATTTGTTTTAATAGATTTTTATTGCTCCATATCCCTGTGGTTTAGATCAGCTGTAGGAGGCAAAGAGAAAAGGGATACGAATTAAAACCATCTGACTTATCCTTATATTTTCAAAACAATGAATGCATTTCCAATGTCTTAGGGCTTTTTCATATGTGCAAGTGCCGCAGCGCCAGACACTTTGAAAAGCGCCCAGCGCTGCAATGCAAGTAGTTGTATAAGTGGTGAAACGTGCGTCAGCAGGCAGAAAATGGCAGTGGTGCACTTTTGAACTAAAGCACCTCGGAGGTGCTTTAGTTCAAAAGCGCATCAGTGCCATTTTCTGTGCACTGACACGCATTTCGCCACTTATACAACTGCATGTGGCGCAGACTCGATTAATCGAGTCTGCTCCAAAGTGGCGAATCCCCAGCAGGTTGTGGGACAGAAAGGTATGCCCCCAGAGAGCAGATGAGGACATTTACGACAGCTCTATTTTAGAAACCCACAATCTGACCCTCGCCTGTGTGATTCTTGTTAAAACTGCTGAAGAACCATTTAAAATCAATGGCATTTAAACTTATTGAAAATGAGTGAGAAGGAGGTGACTCAGGCCCCTTGATGCTGTACATTACACCAGTGTATATCAAAGCAAATCACTTACAAAATCATTGAACAGTGGAGAATCCTGGAGAATATTTTGTAAAAATCTAGACATGGAGTACAAAGGGGACAGATTTGTTATTCCTCTTTGCACTGCAGCAAAAGGGCCACATTCTGGCTGTGATTCCTTTGAAAATTTCTAGGGAGCTCTGAGGAGGAGCATAGCACTGTTATGAGCATGGAGCATCATTCTCACCACAGCCATCCAGCAGTGCTTAACTAACTGGCCGTTCTTTGGTGAAAGTTGCGAGCCAGCTGCACTTCCTCAGGTTGCTCTAATCTGCACTGGGGTTGGAGAGAAAAATCTCTAATGCTGCAAAGAATCTGGTACTAGAAATCTTTTGGCTTGAACATGCAAACCCTAATACACAAAATTAGTCCCTACTCATCCTGGCAGCCCCACTTGCAGCTACTGGTGATTAACGCCTGGTCATATGAGTAAGGGACTACAGGACAGGTCCCTCTAATACCCATCCATACTTACCTGTGAGCAACACAGCTTCAGGGAGTACATATAGCTCATAGAGAATGACTCTTACCTGTTGGAAGCAGTAACCAGTAGAACTTTATGTGCATAAAACAGTTTTCCTTCCACTAGAAACGTTACATCAGACATTTCTTTATTGTTTAGAAAGTGGGGATCTATTGGAAAAAGAGAAGGGGGGAATGGGGGAAGAATTAGAAAAAGTGTGTCATGTCAAAAAGAAAAACCACCAGGGACAAAGTCTCAAAACAGGTCATGATCATCTCACCTAACCGCGCTGGGAGCGTCTTTCGGATTTCAGGAATGCTGGGGATAGGACCACTCCCATAGCAGTGGACAAAGATGGTGGCAAGCTGCTGGTTAATCGAGTCATTCTGCAAGGAAGACAAAATACATACCGTTAGTGCTTCAGGATAAGCTGGTCCCACGGGATTGCTGCTTGCAGCATGAGACAATCTTTCCTTGATGCCTTTACTAATTGTAGAGAATGTTTTGTCTAAAAGGGAACCTAAGCACAAGGTGAATTTCACCCTGACTGACTGACCTCAGCAGCAGTATCTAGCAAACATCTGCCACAAAGAAAGATTTAATCATTTGATCCTTCACTCCTTACCTAGCAAGCTCCCCTAACTCCAGTACAATCAAGCCAACAGTCTTTTTTTTAACCATCTGGAAACACAATTCCTAGCACATCTGTTTGTTTCTTGGACTTTTGAAGCTCAAAACTTGAATTACATTTTAGCCACTCAGTGCAGTGATACAGGCCTGGCCATGCACAGGTTGATTTCAACAGGAGCAACAACACTCCGATTTTTCATTAAAAGAAGGAACAGAAGGACATTCTGTTATTGAACAACAACAGTATTTATAACATTCTAAGGTAGTAGATAAGAGCCTGTGTTCCTCAGCATTTTCAGGTAATCCTTTCCTTTACAGTGAACCTACTTAATCCTAAAAGCCAATCACTAAATTGGGGTTTAGAGCATGATTGCCATTTCCATTCAAATGAGTGCCTTTGCTATAGAGGAAGCATGTATATATAATCCCTGTCGTCTTGATCCTTGGTCATTCAGTATTATAGAAGCTTGGGTAAACACAGCCAGGGCTCTCTTTACATCCATAATTCATGGGGGCTCTCACAGAGATTTACATTGGTTCTGGTTGTACAAACAGTAGTAGAATAATTGCAAAACTCTTGGCTCCAACGATTTGAACTTCATATTCAGAAAAGAAGAACGATTACCTTGCTGGTTTTGAGGATATCAAACATGAGCTGCAGCCCTTCGTTAACCAACTCTTCATTATAGTCTTCTTCCTTAATAGTGACAAACTCCCGTAAGAGGGTCTGGACGACTGAATAACGAGACTGGTAGAAGGTCGTCCGTAATGATTCAATCCATACATGGAGCTTCCACGGGACTCCTGTAGCCAAACACAAACACCAAACAGAGTGTGATTTAAGTGCTGAAAGATCTGCGAGTGGATATTTCCTTCCCTAATGGTAGTTATTAACAGCTGCACCTTTTACATACTGCAACCAATTTAGCTCTACAATACACATGGCTGGCAGATAAAGATGGGGAAACGGAGTTAAAAACAAAAGTAGCTTTTTGAGGAAATACTCAAGGCCACGGAGAAAATCGGCGTAGAACTGAAGATTAAACCTTGGGAATTCCTGTTTCTTACCAATCCAACTGTATTTTTTACCATCCTTTTTATGCCCTGTTTTTATCCACAGTCAGAGCAACAATATCAAATCAAAGTAACTTCTGAAACTTAGCTGTATCATTACAGCATATTCAAGAGCCAATCCTATATAATAAATTCACTGCAAGACCTTTAATTCAGTAAGACAGTTCTTTTGTTCGGATAAGCTAAAAAAGCACATTCAAAGTCATCACTCTCCTACCTTAAAGGCAGGGGAATGGGTGCAAGCGACTTTGATCGGGTCCATCTTTAAAAGCCTGACTTGGGGCATTTCAAACAGAGCCAGAGTTTTCAGAGAGTCTGGACACCCCGCACACTGCTGGACTTCAAACAGAAAACTTAGCAGCTCTGACCCTTAGGCAACTCCAGATGGCCAGCCGGGAACTGGGACCTGCTAAATCAGTGAGCCCTTGTGAAACTGTGGGTGTCAGTGACCAGTAAGAGGTTTGCTATTTAAATGAGGCAATTTTGAACCTAAAACTTGTGGCAGTTCTGAAACTGATGGTGCCAGTCTTCCAATTAATACATGGTCTCTGTACTGGCCGTGAGACAAGCTATTAGGCTTCCTTAACCTTTGGGGTTCTTTGAACCTGTGGTAAAGAACTTGCCTTACCGAGTGCCCTGAGCTCCATGGTGATGTCAACGTAGCCGTGTTCGGCACTGTAATACATGGCCTCCTGCAGAGCCTTCATCCTGGTCTTACAGAGTCTGACCTGCCCCTCATTGGAGCTGCCTTGACTGGAGGTGTCACTTTCCACGCCCTCCGCCAAAATTTCTTCCAGCGAGAGCACATCTCCCTTCAGCTGCTGGGGCTGGGTCAGGAGTTTGCGGAGCACATTTCTGCACAGAAAAAATAGTAGTATTGACTCCTAACAAACAACTAACCAGTCAGGCTGAGGCATGGCAATCTGGGCTCAAAAAAAAAAAAAGGCTTAGTAAGTAATTTATTTCAAGAAACAAACTCTCCCTTTTCCCTGAGAGAGAGATTTGGTTCTCTCTAATGACTGGATCTTCAAACACTAACATACTGGTTTGTGTCCAGTTCCTCTGTCAGAAAATCTAAGCCATGAATATGGCTTTGTGCCATCAAATAGTGTGAGACTTATGGTATTTGAGCGTCCCCCCCACCCTCCCCCACACACACACACACACAACAGCACTAGACTTTACAGGATCCTCTTTGGAATACCTCCCTTTAGACATGAGGAGCAATGGAGGACAGAGATATGCTATCCCAGGTCATGTGCCAGCATTCAGCTCTTGCACTGAACTGCCACTAGCTGGTGCTCTCTGTGCATAGACAACACAGTGTGACTTGTTCTGCCTGAATAGATCCTGCTTAATTTCATGCTTTAGGATTATCCTGTCTCACAAATATCCAGAAATGGGCCATTTAACTTTTCTGTTTGCAGTCAGATGATACTGCAGAAAGAAGGGGATAAAAACCAGTCCCAAAACAGATCTAAAAGTGTAGTGCTTCTCAGTAGAGAAGAGCACTGTGAGTTCCACATCTGCTCTCTCTTAGGTAATGTTTGTATTAACACAGTTTTCTTGGGGGGGGAGGGGAGGCCTAATGTACCTGATCAGGCAGGAGAATGTGCACCTCCGGAGGTACATTAGGCCTTACCTTGGTGCTAAGGCTTAATGCAGACATATGGCACCAATGTAAAGCAGGGTTGATGCAGGGTGACTTAATTTTGTAAGTAACCAGTGTTGTGCTGCGTGGGTGTAAGCTACACTGGCCATCGCTGCAGCCCATCTGCATTAGGGGTTTGAACTGTTGTAACTACATTGGTGTGGTTAAACCAATGCTAATTTCCCTAATGGAGACAAGGCTGAAAGGGCTTGCAGATCAGTTTACAAGTAATAAGATGTTATTTCTAAGTAACAACCCTCCAAGCTCAGTCTGGGATGGAAATGCCAAACTGGCTTTTCACTGACTTACAAAACATCACAAGCAATAGAAGGTTCCCCAGGCTGATGGTTACCTTTGAAGCCCGGTTGTGATTCAATCCTGTCTCGAGACACACCCATCTGACCTGCTCTCCTCAGAAGTTTGCCCTGCAGTTCCAACTTAATTAGCAATTCCACTGATGCATGACCCAGAGCAAAACCCAGCTCACTCTAAGCTTAGCTGTGCTGGCTCTGCAGTGCAGACAAGCAGAAAAATGTTATTTGCTGACTTTTGTGGCTAAAATAGAAGAGGCAGATCCTATTCCACCTGGTAGGCAAAGTGGATTTAGGTGGTGTCACGTGCCCCTATTTGACCCTGCTCAGGGCCCTGAAAAACAGAGAAGGTGGATGGGTTTCTCTGCTGCTCTTTGATTCTTGGTGACTCAGGGCCTTGTTGCACAGTAATTTTGGGTGACTTCTGGAATTCTTAACCCGTGGACTGCCCGCACATTAACACCTGAAACTGGATTTAAGCACTCCTTTGGTAGCTCAAAGATCTGCCACTCCAGGGCTGGATCATCTCTGATCCCTGTACTCAGCTTGTGTTACAGTGAGATGTAGGCACTGTAGGCCAGAGGGTCCCAACCCCAGTGGTACCAGGCTGCAAAGAGTTGGCTGCCAGTCCACGGGAGGGTTGGCTGCCAGACAGGAAGTTTGGAAGCGACTGGCATACTGCGGACCAGCAACCAACCCTTTTTTATACTCAGTATATGTGGTGGAAGTTTTTTATACACATATATGTTATGTGCTGGAAGTGACCAGCATACTGTGGACTGACAGCCAACCCTTTTTTATACTGGGTATAAAAAAAAGGGTTGGCTGCCAGTCCACAGTATGCTGGTCACTTCGGGTCTGCAGTATGCTGGTCCACAATCTAAAAAGGTTGGGAACCAATGCTCTGGGCTACACCTTAATATAAACACTCTGCCTGCTCCCCCTTTCTCCTGCCCAAAAAGACCCACTGCCCCCCACCCCACCCCACCTCTCCCCAGCACCCTAGATCCCCACTCACTGCTTCCAGCACCCCTTGGTTACTTGTATACTTATGGCTGCCCATGCTGGTTGTCCCAGGGAAGCAGGCAGGGCTCAGCCAGGGGAAGAGCAGCAGCAGCAGCAGCAGCAGCAGCAGCAGCTGGGTAATGGTGGTGATGGCCTGGCAGGCAGATTAACCATACCCTGCCTGCTCACCTGGGACAGACAGTGAGGGCAGCCACAAGTTAAGTGGGGTGGGATAGGAGGGGAGAAGCCCCAGGGATGGGGGAGCAGAAGGGAAGCCTGGCATAGGAGGAGGGGATGATTCTTACCTTCCAGTCCTCCAGGCCCCTGCTGGCCTGAACATCTGACTGCTCCAGATTTGAGCTAGCACTAACACTGATCAACTTTTGTGCGGCTCACACTGTAAGGTGTAACAGGGCCCTCAGTCTTAGGACAGAAATAATTGTGTGTTATAAAACCAGGCGCGTTAGTGTTCTTCAGGGTGGAATAGGATCTTGCTTAGATACCTAAATTCAGCTAGGTGCCTAATAGAGCCTGGCCCTAATTCTACAAATGCAAAAGGACCACACACAAGGCACAAATCCCAGTCATTTTGCTATAAGGATTATAGAAATCATAGAGAAGTCGGGCTGGAAGGTACTGCAAGAGGTCATCTAGTCCAATGCCCTGCCTGAGGCAGGACTGGTCTTTCAGATACTTTGTATTGTACCCCTTCAAAAACAAAGGAAGGGACCATGCATACTAGAATCAGAGCAGTGCCAGGACACTCCATTGGATTTCAAAGGTGGCTCTTGCCAGAAAGGTGCTTGCACCATTTTCTAGACCAGAGCAGATTGGGATTTTTGGTCAGGGAACTGTTGCAAATCTGCTACAGATTTGGTGGGGTGGAAGTAGCTTAACAGCACTATTCTCCAGTAAAAACAAAACAGAACAACCACCTCTGCAGTGAATTTTTACAGTAAACATATTTAAAATGCATCATGCATAAGGTTTTTTAAACAAGACTGAGCAAGGACAGAGGTTTACCTGTGCCCATGGGCAGCCGAGTGGCTAAAGCAGTTCATGTCTTCATGTAGTGATGAGGACATCCCATTGACTTCCAGCATACTCAAGAGGGGATCTGCACCCCGGCTCAATAACAAACTGACCAGTTCATAGTTCCCTAGAGAAGGAATCAAGAAAAAAGGTGATGGTAATTCCATTTGAGGGGAATTCTTTAAAAGGCCTAATATAGAAATGCTGTCGTCCTGTTCATGTTGGATACTCCTGTAGCAAACTCCTGCTGAGGATCTTAAAGCATTCCAAAAACATTCATTAGACTTCACAACACCCCCCAAGAGATAAGTAAAAGATCCCCACTTGCACATGGTAGAAACCAATACAGAAAGAAGCTGTTCAGTGTCACACAGCTAGGTAGACATAGATTTGAGAAGGCATGTCTCCTCTCCCATTCTGTATATATAAATAACCGGTACATATTGAAACTTTAAAAACCATCAAATTTCCCTAACGTACTATATATATCACCTTGAAACCAGACTAGTTACTGGCAGATGTACATGCATCTGGTTTCAGTAGGGACAGATTCTCAGCTGAGTTTCTCTCCTGCTGAGTACAGCTGAAGGGAGTGGCCAAAAGGCAGCCTGGCCGCTGCCCTCAGCCCAGGAATCATCTTGTAGCCAAATACAGCTGGAGCAGTATGCACTGATGGGCCATGTCCTTTGTCTGCCCGATTCAGCAGAGGTTGGAGAGAATGGTGGTGAGGAGCCAGCTACAATGTACTGCTTGGAGACTACATGTTTATACCCCTGGGGTGGCACAAAAGAAGTGGAGCAGGCCAGAGAATCCACACCATTGTAGTTAGGCTCTACCATATACCAATTATGACACAAAAGAGAGAAAGAAAACTCAAATGTTAGAATATATGTGGTGGAAAGTGATGACGATGATATTGAAACTAATATAAGCTTGCTTGTATTTGATGAAAAGCTGTGGCATGGCACCTGGATGGGTAATACCTTCAGAATTCTAGTCTTTTGACAGCAAATAAGATAATAGAAATTTCTTCATATAACTGAGGGAAAAACTGCTTTGAAAGAGAAAGAGAGGACTTGCACATCAACTGTTTTAGTTCTTCTATTATGACTGGATTCTCCTGAATGAAACAGCTATAAACAGTTTTGCTGGGATATTTTATTTGGGCATAACTTAATACCAATATAAATTATTAATATAAAATTTAAATATATTAATACCAATATAACTGCTAGGTCTATCCCTATTTTTTTTTTTTTATCAGTGGGAATCTAGAGTCGGTGAAACATACCCAAGATAAATGGCTGTGTTAAGTTTCATGACAATACTATGTGAATCCTTTAAAAGATTAGAGGGTATCTCAGTCCTTTTCCTTGGTTTCCCTGTTGAAGCCAATGCCAGGAGGTGATAATTGATGCCAGCTGCATATGTGGTCATTTGTCCAGTGGCCAAAAACTCATCAGCTCCTTCCATATGGTAACAGCTTGTGGTCCCTGCTAACCTGGGCTGAATGCCCACATGTTATTTAGGCATGGAAATATGCTGTCCTTTATTATGCCACCCCATGAGCTACTGAGTCCCACACCCACCCAAAATCTCCACTTGCTCTTTTTTTTGTGTTGAAGACCAGTGCACAGTCTAGATCTTGACATGGCCTATATCCAAGCTTGTGCCATGCTTTTTCTGTGGGCTCAGGAGACAGACAGAGGAGGGGGCAAGAAGAGAGAGAGTGTAAGCACTGTATATGACTCACCTGCAGCTGAAGCTAGTTGAAGTGGGGTCTCGGCATAGTTGTCCTCTCCACTATTAACAGCAGAGCCCTCAACATGAGCACCAGCATCCAACAGCAGCTGCAAAAGGCACAGCAGAGAACAGTAGCTCAGAACAAAGCAATTCACAAAGTCACAACAGAAGAGCCTCTGTACTGGAAAGAAAACCCATTAGGTCCATAGCACAGGAGGAAAGGACACAAAGAGAGCTTAGCAATGGTTAAGTAGCTATCATAAGGCAAGGCCATTTCTCATATTCATCCCTTTGTCATCTAAGTCTGTGACTAAAACCTAGAGACTTATAGCTAACATCTCTTTAGGGATTTATTTCTTCCTATTGCTTAACTGTACTTTATTGATAGTGAATTAAGTTGTGTTGACAAGTGCCAGACTGACAGGCCAGAGACCAAAGTCTATTTATTTTATAACTGGAATGATCCCATTCACACTAATCTGATTTCCAGACTCCAAAGACTTCTGTCATCAGAACTGCCCCACAGTCCCTGAGAAAAGTGAAAGTCCGTCTCATTTAGTCCATGCTGGAGAAGGTTGCCTAAGGGAATTAGCTCCAGAGTCCCGAGACAGGTACCTCCCAACTCTTCAGACCCGGTGGATTCTGGATAAGGGGCCTTTCTGGCTGTCAGAGCATGCACAACTGCATCTTTCCTTTTCCTTGGGAGTTCACTCCTATCCACCAGAAGGAAAGCACTTAGCAGATTTTCTGGCAGTAAGCCAGTGCTAACGGGCCATGCTAAAGAGGGGACTATATCCTTTTGAATACCTTAGGTACCAAAATACATTAATGAAGTGCAAACAGACAGTTAAATGGAGTGAGGTCAGACGGGCAGGAATCCTTCTTTTATAAATGCTTCAAAACAGGCTCCATCAGGTGTCTTTCCAGCCAAGGAGAGGTACCCAATTGACTGCTTACATGCAACAACTTCTGAGACGAGCTCTGCTCCTCTGCAGGTTAGAATAAGAACCATCCAGCTATGTGTCCTAGCGTCTATATTGCTGGCAGCCGACAGAGCTCTGCCCACTGAGCAGAAGGATCTCGGTTCTATTCTGCTTGATACTATGCACTTTGGAGTATCCACATTATGCTAGAGTAACAGTGCTCAGTATTGGCACAGATTGGACACACAATGACTGGGCCCAGTAAGTCGCATTTAACTTTTCATCATAAATACTGGTGGTGACTTTTTCCATGTAGTAGTCTATTTCTTTCTCAAGTTGTGAGATAAACCTGGTAAATGCCTAGCTATGGATTTTAGTGGGCGAGGTAATTCCATTGGGTTCACCAAGTTTAGAGAGAGTAGAACTATGACCCTTTTAATAGTAACCATTAAAGAGAAGGTTTTGACTTCAGTATGAAAAGTTTAAACACTAAAACCAAAACATTGAAGTGAATAAGCTCTTCTTGTGGGGAACATAATACAACCCAGGGGAAAAGAGAAGGAGATTCAGTCCAAGGGGCCCTGTTGATGTAATTCTCAGCAGCGTCTCCTGAGAGAATCACATTTATTATCTCATGTGTAAATTAAGGTTGCCCAACCTTTGCAATACCAGTGTGAGCTGGCAACTTGCCAGAACATGAGAGCAAGATCTAATTTGCATAAGTATTTGCATGCATTTGTAAATCAAAAATGAATGCACACAACCCACATTTGCTTGCAGTTGTATCTTCATTCAGAGCTGAATAGAAATTACTGCTTCACTAGCAACTGAAAAGCTGTTATCAGCTTTGAACTTATTCTGAATTATAGAGAAAGTAGCTACATTTCAGGGCTTCATTCAGAAACCCTAAACCCCAATTCTGCATGCCTCTTTAAACACATCAGCTAGAAGGGAGTGTGTGAAGGGCTTTGCCAGAAGCTCCTGATAGACCAGTGAGCACAGGAGTGACTGAAAGTTACTGTCATTGGTCATTTTGGGTCTGACCATGCAACTTGAAGGGACTGTATAGGGACTGAGGGACCTCTGCCTCTCCCAGGAGCAGGTTCCCTAGGAGGAGTGGGCAGGGGCTCAAATCTAATGTGTTCAAGAATCATCTTGACTAAGTGATATGTATACACTTGCAAATCCTTCTCTGGTAAGACTATTCACCAGCCCCACGCTCAGAGGCCAATTCATAAAGTTTTGAGACAAAAAAACTGGCTTAAGAAATTCATATTAAAGTGAAAAAAATAAGAATTTGTAACATTTAATTATCAAAGCCCTTCCAGAGATCCTCAAATCCACACAGCCCCCTGTGAGGAAGGTAATTTGCATTCTCAGTTGACAGCTATTTACTGGTTTTAGAAGTCTTGTCCAAATCCACAGTCAGTGTCCAAACCAAATTTTATAAGCCACAAGAGTGTGGGTCTGTCCCATGATCAGAATATTATGCCACATCCCAGTCTTTCACTGGCTGTGTTTGGAGATTCCTGACAACCATGAATCTCCTCTGCTTACCTGAACTACAGAGATGTGTCCATGTAGTACAGCAAAGGTAAGCGCAGTCCAGTGCCGGCTGTCAGGATGGACTGAAGGATATCGGGGAGAGCTACTGGGGACCTGGGAAAAAGAAAAGGGCAGTTATGAACTGTTGAAATCTCTGTCCCCATCCCATAATTATTAGATTCTCCTGTAATTTTTCCTGGTAAATGACAGCCCCTGGGAGTGACAGGCTGACACCATTCACAGAGCACTGCCAGTACTAATCATTGGGTTCCATCCCCTGGGCTTGTCTAACGGGCTGACTGGTTTCCTTTACTGGCAGCTCTTTCAGAAGGGAGGCCCTTTTACTCCCTCCGTCCCCATTACCTTTGCCAATGTCAATCAATATTTAAGGCCTTGAGTGCTCAAAGAGGCTTTAAGCTTTATTTCTCCCAAGTCCTTGAAACAATGGCTTCTGAAAAGAAAGCCTTTCTTTGAATCTGTTGTACAAGCTCCAGAAGCAGAAGTCTTCAGTTGCTAGGCGAGATTTTATAACTGCTCTCGCAAAGCCTCATGCATTTTTCTTGGGTTTGGCTTTTACTTACTGGTATGTCCAAATTTGCTCCAGCATCTATCAGCATCTGGACCATGGCTTCATCTCCAGCAGCACAGGCATACATTAGTGGGGTCATTCCCTTCAGGAAGGAGACAAAGAGTTAGGTTTTATCTCTACATCTAACAGAACAAACTCCATTTGCCATTGAGGCTTTGAGTTTGGATCTTATTTGAATGAATCTGTCCCTGCAATATGTGTGCATGCATGCAGTATACCTATACACACCATTTGTGTGATTTCTGTGTCATGACGGAAAATCCAGTCACTGAAATGACAAAGTGATATGCCCTAAGACAGTGGTTCTCAATCTTTTTGGACTCAAGGCATCTCTCACTGGACTCAATGGACCCCTCCATCACTTTGGTGAATTGAGTGGTACCCAATTTCAAAAACTAATTTATAGATTAAAGTGCTTACTTCCTTGCAGAGAAGCCTGGCAGTGCGGATAGGGGATCATTCAGACGGGGAAAAATCTAAGCCTGCATTTATCTGCTTGACTTATCTGCAAATTGCCAAACACCTCCTTTATCCCATCATACCTCAGGGCACCCTTCAAAAGATCTGGACACATCCCAGGTTGCCCCAGGACCCTGGGTGAGAATCACTGCCCTAAGATGTGGGGTTAAAGTGTTTTACTTGCTGGTTAGAGTATAAAACCAAATAAACATGAGAAGAACTTGCAATAGTTTTCAAAGAATCATTTAAAAATCTTAATCTTTGTAATGCCCACAAGCCTTGAGCCTTGCTTTAGAGAGACACCCATTCCTGAGGTACAGAAAAGACATACTGGTACGAGTCTTTCACTGTCTGATAGTTTGTGGATACTTGATAGCCAGATGCTCAAAAAGCAGAAATTAATACAAACACAGATGAGTTTACTTGGCAAATGCTGAGTATACTGCTATAGTGCTGTTTGTTAACGCAGACAGTGACAGGATAGTCCTACTCCATAAATCTGTCTCCCACATTTTCTCTGTTTAAACAGTAAGCCATGAATAGTCAGAGATTAATTATGAGAGAGATGGGCTCTATGTACTGGTATAAAAAGATTACTCCAGGAATAGCCAAGCCCAGGAGTGAAATAGTCAAAATGTTTCCATGATGAATTGCCTTGTGCTCACATCTCAGACTTGCTCCCTTTTTTTATACTGTTTTTCTAAAGATTTCAGTTCTTTGAATTTTTCATGGGTAGCACTTCTGCCACTAAGTGTAGATACTCTAGGCTCATCATTAGAAAGAGACCTAATTCGTATCTTGAACTGGTACCCCAGATAGGGATTTTAGATCTGCCTGAGCTTTTTTCTGAATATGTCAGGCTGCCTGCACATGTGCTCGCTCACGTTCTAATCCGAATGCAACGGAGCAGACTTGATGAAGTGCTCAGATTAGAGTGCTCCAGCATCGCTGGGGCGTAGATAAAGCATCCTGTGGCCATTTTCAAATGTGCAGAGGTTTAACACACATGACGGCGAAACATTTTAATTAGAGCGGCTGACCAGAAACCGTGCTAATTAAAATGCGCCCCTCCCTTCCCCACCCTTGAGCACATGTATAGACAGCCTTAAGGGTCTAAGTGCTCTCTGATCTGGGTCTGAGTTTTTTGTGTTTCACAGGGTATGTTTGCAGCTGGGATTTGTTTTTGGCTTAGGCCCCCTGCAGAGGTGTTGAACTCACTTGTGGATTTAGGAGTGTAAAAGTGCAGAGTAGGTTTAGGCCTCTCTGTGCTTCTAAGACACTGCCAAATGCAAGACTGTAATACTGGACTATTCACACAAACTAACCTTTCTATTTATGTTTGCTGTCCTGCAAGTTTTACTCTGTATCTAAAGTCTAGACAGTCACCAAAAACTCCAAACAAGACTCAGATGAAACCACTGAGTTTTGTCTGTTTTTTCACAAACCCACTTGAAACCACTGAGTGATGCATAATGATACCAGAAATCAGCTCAGGGCTGTTCCCTGACCTCCTAGAAGACTTGTTTTGAGCATTGGTTCTGCAACTAGAAACTGCTCTGAGAAAACAGCTCAGATCCCAAACAGCTTTAAACTCTGGGGTTGATCAAAATATGAACCTGGATCTGAAGCTGGGCCTTAACTTAGTCTTAAGGGCTCCATCTCTTTGGCGGGATTTACCATAAAATTCTGCCCAGCTTGTGTGTGCCCAGCTGTGTCTTATCACACCTGCCTGTCACGGCTCAGAACCCTGCTTGATGTGCAGCATTTTAAGAAAGATCAATCTTAGCTATAGGAAATTAAATGAAACAGATCAACTGGCTCCTACCCTGGGGGTCTTTAAGACAAGGCTAGATGAACACCTTGCTGGGGTAGTTTGACCCCAGTAGCCTTTCCTGCCATGGCAGGGGGTCGGACTTGATGATCTGCTCAGGTCCCTTCTGACCCTACTAACTATGAAATTGGGTTTGCCAGTTGGCTGTGGTTAGCATTCCACTGTTGTAAAGTAGATTTGGGTTCTGTTTCCAGGCTAAGCCAGTTTTCTATATCTCCTATTATAAAAAAAAAAGAGGCACCAACCACTTGTATACCCAAGGTTTTGATTCCCTGCCCTCCCCTCCCCTGCTCCTTTTGCTGGCAATGCAACAGAAGCAGGAGTCCTCAGCACCAGTGGGGGTGGGAAAGTAACTAATCCCAAAACAGCGCTTTTTTTCCTTAGGTAAACTCCTCCAGTCCTCCGAGGCCAGTGAAAACACCAGAATGCTGGACTGGAGGAGAACAGGGACCAATGAGTGCACAAAGTAAACACGAGCACAGGGTTACATACACGCATCAGTCTTGTTTAATGACATCCTCAAACAGGATTGTCAACATTATGACATCAAAAGGTTGATAACGAGACTGTAAATAAGTGACAGCAAAAAGTCTTAAACCTCGATTTGTCAGCAGAACCTTTCAAAGCACGGAGCCTGGCTGAAAAACAACCCCCAGCCCTCTGACTGGCTGAAGGGCAAAGAAAAAACCTCAGTCAAGAGCAGTAGGACTGGGCTATGATTTCTTTGGTGCGAGGATACACATTTCAGCAGGTCGCTGAACAAAATATGAGAGGCAACAATATCAAAGATCTGCTCTGAAAGAACAAAAGTCTTCTAGGCTTCATGCCCTGCAACCACAAAAATGTAAGGAAAAAAACAAGTGGCAGATCTTGTGAAACAAAACATACTGGAGCCATCTGTACAGCTTTAATAGGGGCATTCATCATCTTCCAGACTGTTCCACAAGAGTAAGCCTATTGCCACTTTACCCATAAGATCCTTTGTATTTGCATATGTGCATCAGATAATTGCACACCTAATAGACTGGCTCTGTCCAGCCAATTTGCATGGATATGCTTGCTTGTACAAAATTTTTTTAAGACCAATGGGGGTGTGAGTGTTTTTGAAGCTGCATCAATATCATAATTTAGTCCACCATACAGTAATCATCCCTATAGACACTCTGCAATATATTAAAAAACCTTCTCTGCTTCTATGAGTTATCCTACAGTCTTTGACCAGTGGCAGCTCCAACTCACTGCCTCAACTGCTATATTGCCATCTGAAAGAACTACTTAAAATTACAAAGGCAAGGATTACTTAGGGCGATATCCTTTAATGGACCAACTATGTACTTGGAATAAAGGTAGACAAGCTTATGAATGTAAGGTACTATTCATGAGGCCTCCTGACAAATAGAGGTGGTCTCCTGATGACGAATGCCTTGGATTCGAAACCTCATCTAATGCTATCCCAAATACATAGTTGGTCCAATAAGAGATGTCACCCCAACAAGTCCTTCCTTGCCTCTTTCATGATTTCATGACCATCATGCCTCCAACATGATCTCCCGAGGTCCCTTCCAGCCCTAATGTCTATGAAACATCATTCTTAAAATTACAAAGGAATTCCATGCAAGGGAAAATACCCTGGAGAAGGAAGCCCATACAAGGGACAGAGGCAGCTGGAGCAGTAGTAGTAAAAGTCTTCCCAAATTATCTGATCTAAATGCAGCTGTCCAGATCTGTTATAGCTTCCAACAAAGTCATTATCTGTGATGTGCAAGACCACTGGGAACTAAACTGAGAGCATCCCACTAAGAACATACAGACCACCTGAAAGCTATCAGATGACAGTGCCTTTTGGTCATTCATCACTGACCTGGATTGGATTTGTGCTGTACCAACAGGACACGGGCAGTGCCCTCAGTCTCCTGCTTTGTTAGGTTAGGGTGTTCTTGCTGCTTTGAGGCATTGTGCCCGGTCATTGCATGAGGGTTGTTCGAACAGGTTAGATAAGCGCCATATAGGATGATTTAGATAAACACGATTTTGCCTTGAGCAGGGGATTGAACTAGGACACTGTTTCTGAATCCATGGGGCGCAACCCAAAAGTGTGTGGCAAGAATATATGAAAGGGTTGTGAACAAAATTTAAAAATGGATTAACAAACTTTAAAAACTGGATTCTCTTGTAAAGGAAAATATGGGAAACTGTGGCTTTTCCCTTGCAGGCTGGCAGTTGCAGCCTGCAAGGGGCTGCTTGGGGCCTCCCCTGCCCCACATACTCACCCCCTGCCTCACACACTGAGGGGCTGGGGCCTGGGGGTGGGAGGCAGTGGCTTGGGAGTGAAGGGCACTGGGTCAGGGCTGGCCACTGATGTTTACAAATGGGTCCTGGTACAAAAAAGGTTGAGAACCATTGAACTAGTAGACCATCTGAAGTCCCTTCCACCCCTACTTTTCTATGATTCTAAGGGAAGGTCACTGACAGAAAACACTTAGGGATGTTTACACTCAAGTACTTAGGTGCAAGACAAAATCTAGCCTTCCTGTCATTATGCAGTATTAATCAGTCCTCCATGTCTGCCTGAGACATGTCATAAAGGGGATGAAAACTGCATCCCAAATGATACATATCAATTCACCCACTTTGCTGGGTCTTCTGCCATACCTGATCATCCATTGTGTTAACCCCATCAGGCCCCAGAGCTACTATAGCTTGGTTGATGAGATCCGTCCTTCCACAGTTTAACATTCGGAAACCCAGGTCCTGCTGGAATTTTTCAGTGGCAGCCTTAGCATCCAATCTTCGGAAGGAACTAAAACAGCATTCAGGCCTGTAGAAGACAAAGGCCACAAGGTGCAACCATAGGTTTTGAAGTATTTAGATTTAACATAAGTAATTAGTGATATTACAGCATTTCAATATGACTTTCCATATCATTATTTAGATTTTCTATTTTACTCTTCCAGAAGTGTTTTTTCTTGATATATAATTATAGTGTATCCGATTATTATGAAATCACATTCAGAGGAAGACAGAAAGAGGAGGCAGAAACAACACAGATATAACTCTTTGACTATAGCTCTTTGACTAAAAATCATTATGGTTCTATGTAAGATCATAGCTTTTATTCCCGAGGAAGAATTTGCCTATGATGCAGGGTGTTCATCACCTTATCCCCATAAATTTTTTAGCCTCCATTATAATGTATATATCCCATATCCTCTTTTAGGTGATACAATATTTTCTAGTTCACTTCAATAAAACATACCAAGGGGATCTATATTCTTAAGAGCTTCCTTTCTTTTCATTCTCATTCTCTTGATGGCTGCCAAAATGGTCCTATTTTATTTAGAAGGAGCCCAGAATTTATTGTAAATCCTTTGCTTGTCTTTTGAGAGACATCTGGATTCTGAACCTGTAAGTGTCTCTCCTGCGCTGAAGAAGCAATGCCAAGTTGTAGGCATTTCCCTTCTCAGTTGGGCTTTGACACAGTCACCCCCACTTTGTTATTTCAGAATGAATTTGCTGCCTTTTTTACTGGCAGACCAGCTTAACATGGGCTCTTGTGCAAACTCCCAGCTGGTGCAGTACACGGCTGCCAAGTTCCTTTGAAAAATGAGACTCTTCCAACATATTAACCTCCTCTGAAAACTCCGTGTGGCCTGCTGGATAAGCAATACACTCATCACTTTACTTAGGTGGCTCTGCATGGAACTCACTCAAGGTATCCAACTTGTATAGTCACTTTTTATGCTTGTGACCTTGCAATGGGCTTACCTAAGGTTGATGACAAATGGTGACCAGATGTCACAGCAGACTTGCCCAGTTAGCAAAATGTCCCTACAGTCTGGTGGCCAATCTCACTGGGAGGCCAACGCAGCATCACAGCCAACTATCAGACAAGGACTTTCATGACTGACAAGCAGGAGGTAAGCCGATGAGGAATCAAATAGGAACAAAACAGGGAGACTATTATGATTTAAGACAGGATGCCTTCAAAAGCTGCCTGAGACAACACAGTAGTTAGATCAGTGGTTCTCAGCCTTTTTCATACTCAAGACACTCCTTGATAAAATCAAGGCATCCCTCATTAGATTTTAGGTACCTCTCGTGAGACATAAGGCACCCCTTGGAAAATGCCAACTCTTACCTTTCATTCATTTTTGACTATGGAAAAAATGAGTGAGAAATGTTTCTGTTGCAAAGAACTCAGAAAACCCACAACAGGTCAGAAAGTTTTTGACCCTCTGGATTCCTATTTTAAATCTCTGGTTTTACCTTGTGAATCATGAGCAAGTATTTGCACACCTAACAATGTTAATATTGTGTGGCACCCCATGGTACCCTTTAAAGGATCTCACTACCCTGGCTGACAATTACTAGTTACAGTAATCTTAGGTATTTGGTGCAGTATTTAAGTGAATGGTATCCCTTTAAATCTTTAGCAGAGCTCTACTCGCAGTCACAGGCCTACTCAATCTCTCTCTGTTTATGTCCATGCTTAGCAGGTAAGGTCAGGCAGAGTGGTGAAGATGTTTACAGATCAGTTTAAAATAATACTCTGAGAGCACTAGATCAAAAATGCTTAGCCACTGTCACACCCAGTGAGATCTCTAAAGGGCTGTTTGTCTAAGGATTTTTTATCGAGGTAAATAAATAAGTCTGAGCTTCATGACAAAATACTTTGCCCTTCAGAACTGCCTTTCATCCAAGGATCTGAACAAACACTAGCTGACACTGTGAAATGGGACCGTCATCTACCTTTGCAAATTAGGCAATGTGACAGAGCAGTTGTAACTTGCTAGAGCTCACAGAGAGGTAAGGATAGATTTGGGAACCGCACCCAAGAGTTATGGGTTCCTCCCTGCCATTTGCTCTAACCTAACAATAGTTAGACTGCAGCTCTTCAGCTTAACATCACCGTTTTTTTTACAGTATGTATTGGGTACATTTTTTTCTGTACTAATGAATATGATTTCATAGATTTCATAGACATTAGGGCTGGAAGGGACCTCGGGAGATCATCGAGTCCAGCCCCCTGCCGACAGTAAAGAAATTCTTCCTTATGTCCACCCTGAAA
>NW_017728947.1:33420318-33517306 GCF_001723895.1 Crocodylus porosus
TACCCACAACAAACCCGTGCTGGCTGTCCCTTAGAATGTTAGCCTGGGCCAGTCCCTCAAGGATGGCCTCCTTAATAAACTTTTCTAAGATCCAATGGTTGTGGTCTCTCTCTCAATGTTAACTAATGTAGCAAAGGTTTTTTTTGAACTGGAGTGTTTGCCACAGTTCATGCAGGGCCATATATGTTGCAGTTCTTTAGTTCACACTGACTGCACATGTTGCTCCTGAGCCAAAGTTGGGATTGGATGTCCCTGCTGTAACCAATAGGTCCAATTGCCGGCTTTTAATGAGAAAGGAGCAGCGTAAAAGGCACATTTCTTTGTAATTCTTTTGTTTTGTTTTGTTAAATCTTTCCTGCAGCAGAGAATATGTCCGGCTTGAGAAAACCCCATCCTGGTAAATCTTTAGGTCTCTGCGAATAAAGCTTTACAACAGGGGATTGGGACAGTTTCTGAAGCTCGCATCTGTTTCATGAGTTCTGTCTTGTATTGCAAACACCATGCGCTTTACTTTAAAGCATAGGGTGCCTTGGTTATATAGAATGATTTATAGTGCATCACCTAAGCCCTTGTGGGCTGGGCTGGCATGGCCGCTAAGGTGCAGGCTTAACAGCCCAGAGTTTACAAGTTCAAGGCTATAGCACAGAGATGGGCAGTTATTTGGGGTGGAGGGCCATTTAAGATATTTTGGTGGGCTGGGTTGGGGGACAGACAATTGATCCCATCCGGCCCTGGCCTGTCCACCCTGCACCCACCGCTGGGGGTGCTGGATGGAGCGTGCAGGTGAGTGGGCAGGGTCTCCACGGAGAGAGGCCTAAGACCCCTGTGAGCAGGGTGTGCTCAGCTGGGTGGATGGGATGGTACTGCGGGTGGGCTGGGAGCAGCATCCAGGGGCAGGGGATTGGGGCTGGGATCATGGGACAGTGGCAGTGCATGGCCAGGGTCTGGGGTACAGCTGCAATCCATTTCCCGCAAGTCCCTACCTGTGGAACTGGCACTTGTCACAGGGACGTGTGGGGAGCAGATTGTGGCTTTAACCCCACCCCACAATCCCAGCCCCTGACAGTCCCACCTGCCTACCCTGCTTCCTGCCTGCAGTCCCATCCCATCCACCCAGCTAAGCATGCCTTGCCTGCAGGGGTCCTGGCCAGTCTCCATAGAGACCCTGCCTGCCTACTCCATCTGGTCTCCCCAGCAGGGGTTGTGGGGTGGGCAGGCCAGGGTGCCTGGGCTGCGGGGACAGGTCTCGCAGCTCCAGCAACTGGAAGGAGCTGCCACTGTTGGGGCTGCCAAGAAGCTGAGTCTGGCTGCTGCATTGCCCCAGTCCTGCTGTGCGCCCGGGGGCAGCAGGACCGGTTGCATGTGCCAGAGCTCAGGCTGTCCCCTGCACCTGCACCAGCGAGCTGAATAAAATCCCTTGGTGGGCTGGATCCAGCCCATGAGCTGTATTTTGCCCATCCGTGTCATAGCAGAAGCACTCATGGCATGGTCCTGTCAGATTCTACTAAACCTGCAAATTCTGCAAAATATCTTGTCATGAGGACATGAGAAGAGGAAAGCAAAGATGTAATCCTTGCATAGGACAGGTTTGGTAAAGGGCAGGGGAGTATAAGTGGGTGTGAAAAGGAAGAGTGCCAGGTTTTTCTTGCAGATTTTTCTTTTCCCCAGTAGTAAGAACAGTCTGGATAGGGAATTCCATCAGGTGCCTTCTCATGTCTTCAGTTCTGAAGCATCCTTCTTAACAAACAATCTAAAGGGATTACATTCCTGCTGCGGCGGAAACCCTGGGTCCTCTTCTTTCAATTCATATTTAATCTTCTTTGAATTGCCTGGGTTTCTAATGATGAGTTTGTTTGATAATTACAATGTTAAGGCTTTTAACCTTAAATTATTAGTGTAAAGTTGCAGTCTTAACTCCATCTCCACAAAGTTTTTTATCCAGGAATCTCCCTTTAATTTATTTCAACTGAATTCTTTATAGAACCTGAAAACAGGCTTTCCTCTTTTTGTTAAATATAATCTAGAAATTAAGGAACCATCTGTGTCCCACATACTAATCCCCAAATCACAAAAAACAGAGTGGAGATTAAGAGTGTACAGAGTGGCTTTGAAGTGGGAGGTCTTGGACAGAGCTTTCAACATTACGCTCAATCCAGAAGAAAGATTGAAAGGAAATCCATGAAACTTGCCAGAGAAAATGACAATAATTTGCCCTTCTGCAGTGCAGTCCATCTGGGAATAAAAAAAAAGCCTTTTCCAGATATTATTTAGTCCAGGTTTGCATTATATTTTAAGGTTGCTAAATATTAACTTCTAATTTAAAAATGGGGAAACTGAGTCATGACTTCTCCAAGACCCCAGGGAAAACCTGTGGAAAGAGTCCAGGAAAGAACCTAGTTGTCACTTAAAGCACTGCACCCCCCACCCTGAACTGCAATACTTCCCTTCTCCACACACAAAATCCCTACAAGAAACAACTCCTTACAGACTACGTTAAAATATTACGTATTATCTATGGCTACTAATGTGCCCATTGCAAACTCAGAGGTAATTAAATGGGTCAATCTGAGGAGGAACTAGTCAGCTTGTGCTTATATGAAGATTTCTAGCTAGGGCTTGTGGTATCCAAAAAACAGCTGCACAGTATCAGAATCAGTGAACCTAGCAGAACAGGAACAAGGAGTGAAGCAGGAGGGAGTGCTAGCAAACCTCGTTACATCTCCAGGCAGTCCCTGCAAGGGGATGGCTCTGTATCTTTAGAAGGTATTTATAAGGCTCATCACTAGGATAGCTTAAGAAATGAAGAATGATGCGTGCTTGTGCCCATGAGACAGGATGCTTGTATTCCAAGCCTGTCTGCTATAGATTTCATGGGTAACCTAAGGAAAGTCACAGTCTCTTTGTGCCTCATCTGTAAAAATCAAGCTAAACCTTCTTTAGCTCAAAGGTCTCAATGATATTTATAAAGCACTTTGAAGTCCTCCTAGGATGCAAGGTGTTACAGAAAGCCAAAGTGTCCCTAGTGTTAAAACTGACTAATAATGTGCCCACGTACTTTAGCTGCCGTGGCTCGCAGTCCAATCCCGGTAAGAGCAGCCTGGCTGTCTGCCTGATGTCATCACTGTCCACAGTTAGACTGCGCCGGTGCTCAGCATAGGTGATGGCCACACGCATCCACTCCATCAGCGGGGGCAGAAGCATGAAGGGCCTGTGCAAAGAGTGAAGAAACCCATTACAGTTAACACCAGCTTGTAATCTTGTACTGCAGGGGAAAAATATACTTCATAGTTTCCTGGACACAAAGGCTGGGAAACAGTCCAGGAGAACACTCCTCCTTCAGAGGCATACTCTGTCTGATTAGCTGAGCCAGACTGACCAATAGTTCGACAGGCAGAAGGAACTGCAGGTGGGATGTTAGCTTTGACAGCTCAACCCTGCTAACCTGAACTACTATTTTATTCAAATGGAAATATGTTGCGAGTGATTGTGTAAAGGATGTTGCCTTCTAGAGCCTGGCTCACAGAGAGGATAAGTGGCTACCTTATCCCCTCTGCTGCTGCTATTAGCTATAGGGGAAGTTGTAGTGGCTTGGGTTCTTGGAGCTGAAGGGTTCTACTTCCAGCACCTTGTATGCGTTTTATATAGTACTTGCCTCTGGTGTTGCTAGCACCTGGATTTATTAAAATGACATTGAAAATACCTATGATCATTTAAAATGCCAATTAGCCAAGCTTATGCAGTTCTTCCCTTGACATCTGCATTGTACTTTCAGTATCGGTGATTCTTCTCACTCAGTCTTGCACACTTGAAGCCCATGCTTACATTTTGACACAGTTGTCTCTCTAGATGTCTGTAGTAATGCTAGAGCTATTAAGGAGGGTCGGAAGGGACCTTGTAGATCTTCTAGTCCAACCCCTTGCCATGGGCAGGAGAGAAAACTGGGCTCAAACGACCTCAGCCAAGTAAACATCAAGCCTCCTCTTAAAGACCCTCCCAAGGTAGGAGCCAGCGCCACTTCCCTTGGAAGTTGATTCCGGATCCTAGCCGTCCTGACAGTGAAGTAGCGCCTCCTCATGTCTAGTCTAAACCTACTCTCTAGCAATTTATGGCCGTTATTCCTTGTTACTCTGGGAGGCACTCGGGGGAACAAGGTCTCTTCCAATCCCCACTGGTCCCCCCTAGTACATTTATAGATGGCCACCAGGTCCCCCCATAGCCTTCTCTTGTGGAGGCTGAACAGGGTCAGGTCCTGTAGCTTCTTCTCGAAGGGCTTGCCGCACTGTCCCTGGACCATGCGAGTGGCCCTCCTCTGGACCCTCTCGATGCTGGCCATATCCGTCCTGAAGTGCGGCACCCAGAACTGGACGCAGTACTCCAGCTGCAGCCTGACTAGTGTTGCACCGAAGGGGAGGATCACCTCCTTGGCCCTGCCTGAGATCTATCTGTGGATGCACAACAAGGTACGATTAGCCCTACTGACTGTGTCCTAGCATTGTCAGCCCATGTTCATCTTGGAGTCGATGATGACTCCAAGATCTCTTTCTGCCACCGTGCTTTTGAGAAGGGAGTTCCCCAGCCTATATGTATGCTGCTAGTTTCTACTGCTTAGGTGCAGCACCCTGCAATTGTCAGTTTTGAATCCCATCCTATTCTTGTTTGCCCACCACTGTAACCTGTCCAGGTCCCACTGTAATCTCTCCTTCCCTTTTAGCGTGCCCACCTCACCCCAAATCTTGGTGTCATCTGTGAATTTAAACAGGGTGCTTTTCACCCACTCGTCCAAGTTGCTAATAAAGAAATTGAACGGTGCAGGCCCAAGGACCGAGCCCTGGGGGACTCCACTGCTCACATCCCTCCGGGTCGAATATGACCCATCCACCACCACTCTCTGGGTGGTGAAATTGCCCCTCAGTCAATTTGCTATCCATCTGACTGTGTAGGCATGAATGCCACAGTCACCTAGCTTTTTAATGAGAATGGGGTGGGAGACAGTGTCAAAAGCCTTCCTGAAGTCCAGAAGGACTATATCCACTGCAACACCTGCGTCCAGTGATTTTGTGACTTGATCATAGAAGGCCACCAGGTTGGTCTGACAGGACCTACCCCTAATAAAACTGTGCTGGTTGCCCTTGAGCATCATCCCTGCTGCTGGCCCTTCACTGGTGTGCTCCTTGATAATCTTCTTAAAGAGCTTCCCCGGGACCGAAGTAAGACTAATGGGCCTACAGTTGCCTGGGTCCTCCCTCCTCCCTTTTTTGAAGATGGGGACCACATTAGCCCTCTTCCAGGCATCCAGCACCTGGCCAGAGCACCACGAGTGCTCATAAAGCCATGCCAGTGGCCCCACCATAACCCCTGCCAATTCCCTCAACTCCCTGGAGTGGAGAGCAACTGGATCTGCTGATTTGAACACTTTTGTGTAAGCTTTTTTCAAAGGAAAACAGAACACAAGTACTTTAGATTTAAAAGAGAAAAAGAAAAATGGGAAGAATTGAAGTCATTTCAGGAGAGCACAATGTGAACACATCTACGCATGCGTTAATGAGCCATAATTACTGTGCATTAAGTTTCGTACCAGTAATAAAAGATACTAACTTAACACATGATAATTGGTGCTACTGCACAGTAGCACCAGTTCATGTCTTTCAAAGTGATGCTAATGAGTTGTAGTGCCTAGGTAACCACAATAATTTATAAATTATTATTTTCTCAGCCAGAATGGCTGACTTGCTTGATTGGGCTTTAAACTAAGCTCGCTGGGGGATGGGCAGACAACCATCGGAGCAAGCTCACCAAGCACCAACTGCAAAACCAGCAGGTTAGGATGCCCCAGCCCAGGAACAAATTTTTTCCAGGAGCACAGGGAAGCCTAGGGCCTGTACACTTACGTGCCTGTACACTAACGCTAGGAGTTTGGGGAATATACAGAATGTGCTGGTCCTTCTGCTAAACAGAAATGACTACAATCTCGTAGGGATCATGGAGACCTGGTGGGACTTCTCCTATGACTGGAATACCTGTATAAATGGCTATAACCTGTACAGGAGAGACCGTGCTGAAAACAGGAGCAGGGGTGTAGCTTTCTACGTGAAGGAATGCTACACGTTCCTACAAACTCAGACTGGCACCCAAGGAGGACAACTGGAGACCCTTTGGGTTAGAATATGAGGGGAACATAGTGAAGAGGATACAATGGTGGGAGTCTACTACAGACCTCCAAACCAGGAGCAAGAGCTTGACCAAGAATTCACCAGGGAACTGGCCAAGACTGCATGCTCTCAGTGCATGGTTGTCATGAGAGACTTCAACTACAGACATCTCATGGGATGAGCGTTCAGCCAAATCCTTTTGGTCACAAAGCTTCCTTACACGCATCGATAAGCTCTACCTGTCCCAAGAAGTTTATGGGTTGACAAGAGGCAAGGCACTGCTGGACCTGGTACTGGCCAAAGGGGATGATCTAATCAGTGACCTAAGAACTGAAGGGAAGCTGGGTGACAGTGACCACGAGTTGATCACTTTCACTATCCATTATTGCAAAGCTGGTAAGTCAGCCAGCAATGCAGTGTAGTCCTTGACTTTAGGAAAGCTGACTTTCATAAGCTCAGAAGGCTTGTTCTTGAGGCCCTGAGAGGCCCTAATTTCACAGGAAGAGGGTGTTCATGATGAGTGGTTGCTCCTTAAGGAAGCGATCCTAGAAGCACAAGGGGAGTCCATCCGTCCCCACCTGTAGGCAAGGTGGTAAAAGGGCTCAACTACCCCCCTGGCTCAACAGGGAACTCATGGACCTCCTATGTCTAAAAAGAGAGGCGTATAATGGATGGAAGACAGGAAACACCACCAAGGAGGAGTATACTGCACTGGTTTGCATCCGCAGGGAGTGAATTAAAAAAGCCAAAACTGCAACTGAACTCCATCTGGCTACATGAATCAAAGACAATAAAAAGTTCTTCTTCAGCTATGTGGGGAAACAAAAACAAGGGCAACATTGGACCCCTAACTAAACCAGCTGGGGCAGCTGACTACTGACACCCAGGAAAAAGCTAATCTGCTTAATGATTACTTTGAGTTGGTTTTTCACGAGCCCAAAAGGGACCACCTTGCCGAACGTGACGTGGAATGATGATAATATATGCCTACCACTGGCATGGATCTTGTATCATAGTATCATAGTACTTAGGGTAGGAAGGAACTTAAACAGATCACCAGGTCCGACTCCCTCCCCAGGCAGCAACATGTGCCGGGATCATATCACCCTAGCCAAATATCTGTCCAGCCTCCTCTTGAAGACCGCCAAGGTCGGAGACAGTACCACCCCACTTGGGAGCCCATTCCGGAGCCTGGCAACCCTAACTGTAAAGTAATGTCTTCTGATGTCCAGCCTGAACCTTCTGTCTAACAATTTGTGGCCATTATTCCTATTAACTCCCATTGGTGCCTGGGGGAACAAAGCTTCTCCAATTCTCGCTGGTCCCCCCCAGTGAGTTTGTAAACAACCACCAGATCCCCTGTCAGCCTTCTCTTGTGGAGACTGAATAGGTTCAGGCCCTGTATAGGGCCTGCCTACTGCCCCTTGACCATGTGAGGGTGCATCTTGAGAGGCTTGACCCCCATAAATCAGCTGGTTTGTATAAGTTGCACCCAAGAGTGCTAAAGGAACTGGCAGACATCATAGCACAGCCACTGGCGAGGATATTTGAGAACTGGTCGTGCTCGGATGAAGTACCTGAAGATAGGAAGAGGGCCAACGTGGTACCCATCTTCAAGAAAGGGAGGAAAGAAGACCCGGGATACTACAGGCCAGTCTATTTGACCTCAATCCCTGGGAAGATTTTGGAAAAAATTCTCAAAGAAGCCATCCTTGACAGGCTCACAGAAGGCAACAGTCTGAGGGATAGCTAGCATGGGTTTGTTGCGGGTAGGTCTTGCTCGACTAATCTCATTTCTTTCTGTGACCAGGTAATGTATCACCTGGACAAGAGGGAAGAGGTTGATGTCATATATTTGGACTTTAAAAAAGCCTTTGACCTGGTGTCCCATGATGTCCTAATGGAAAAATTGGGCAACTGCAGCCTCGACCACTCCACAGTCCGATGGCTGGGGAACTGGCTCCGAGGTTGGACCCAGAAAGTGGTAGTTGATGGAACTGAATCAACATGGCGCCCAGTCACTAGTGGTATCCCCCAAGGCTGTGTTCTTGGACCTGTACTCTTTAATGTCTTCATAAACCATCTGGACAATGGTGTCAAAACTGGACTGGCCAAAACTGGACCGGTTTGCTGATGACACCAAACTTTAGGAAAGTGTCTCCACACTTGAGGGTAGGCTGGTGATCCAGGATGACCTTGATAGGCTTGCAAGGTGGGTGGATGGAAACCTGATGGCATTCAATCCAGAGAAATGCAAGGTACTCCACCTCAGGAATAAAAACCCACATCACACTTATAGGCTCGGCAGTACTACACTTGCTAGCACCATGACCCAAAGACACTTGGGGGTCATGATTGAGCACAAGATGAATATGAGCCACCAATGTAATACCGCAGCTGGCAAAGCGAACAAAACTCTGGCTTGCACCTACTGATGCATCTCGAGCAAGACCCAGGATGTCATCTTCCCACTGTACTCGGCCTTGGTGAGGCTGCAGCTGAAGTACTGCATCCAATTCTGAACTCCACAATTTAGGAAGGACGTGGAGAAACTTGAAACAGTCCAAAGGAGAGCCACTTGCATGATCAGAGGGCAAGAGAACAGGCCTTATGACAAGAGGCTGCAAGCTATGGGACTCTTCAACCTGGAGAATCGCAGAGATGACTTGGTGGCAACCTATAAGTACATTAAGGGGTGGGCATCAGGATCTGGGGGAACACCTGTTCACCAGGGCACCCCAGGGGATGACAAGGTCCAACGGTCACAAACTCGTGCAAGACCATTTTAGGCTGAACATAAGGAAAAGCTTCTTTACTGTCCGAGCCCCCAAGGCCTGGAACAGACTCCCCCCAGAGGTGGGACAAGCACCTACTCTGGACACTTTCAAGAAACATTTGGATGTTTATCGTGCTGGGGTCTTCTGACCCTAGCTGACTTCCTGCCTCTTAGGCAGTGGGCTGGACCCGATATCTTATGAGGTCCCTTCCAGCCCCAATGTCTATGAAATCTATGAAATAATAAATAGTAATGCTGATCACCTCAGCCGTCTTAAACTATCCCATAGCAAGTACCCCTGCAGGCAGCATAAGAGACCCTTTAATTGTAACAGGTACAGTAAGATGCAAAACAGCCCTGGGGATATACAGCCCTACCTTAGCACAAAGAGCTACCTGGTTTTTGGGCTCTGATATATCATCATGCTCTCACATAGCCAGCATGACAAATGCTGATTTGTTTGTTTTGCCCCAAAGATGCTTGCCATCCCTGCACTAGGCTCAGAAATGCCAACTGTAATTAAAACCACCATTTTTAAATCCAATTCAGTTCATTCATGCTATCAAAGAGCTCTTTCCCATTCGAACATTTGAACTGCAGGGCCGAGAGGGAACCCCTCCTTTATGAGACTCAGATCATATAGCCGCACATGATAGAGGGATATAAAATGATTTGGGTATACTACTGAAAGCTGAGACCATGAAAGGCATTTTCAAAGAGGTGCACAGAGGCCTGGGGAGGATGGAAACAAGAAAGAAGCACAAATCCTGTTAGAAATCATTATAAATAATGGGATTTGCAAGTGGAACTCCCTCTCTAAGGCTTTGAATATCTAGTCCAAGTGGGAATAACTCTGCTCTACAAAATGTGTCATCTGTTTTCATTTTGCCAATAGTAAAGTGCAGTCCTCCACAGGGGCACCCTGATGTCAGTATACACAAAGTGTACGACTGACCCTCTCTACTTCTTATTCCCTTGGGCTCACCCAGATAAGTGTCCACACACTCCTGGACCCATTCAAGCACCTATTCAGTCTCCTCAGCTTAATCAGAGCAAGGATGTTCCCAACAGTACATTCTCAAGCACTTTGTCCAACCTGCCATCATCTTAATGAACTGAATTTTAGGCTTCCAGAGATTCCCTTCAGAAAAATTATCTGCCAGCACAATAGGATCTCACCACTAGGAAGGTGTCCTGACATCTGGATAGATTTTCAGAGCCCACTTAGCTAGTGCCCAATCTCAGGACATGTGGAATTCTTTTCTTGGGTGATGCGAAGGTCAGTAAAAACAGAATACTTCCACTGCCAGGGCTGGTCGAGGGGTGTTGTATCTACTGACTCTCTTCCCTGGAAGTGGCTGTTAGTTTGGGGCTTAGTTAAATGCTCTATTGCAGAGGACTTCAATCTCTTTTAAAAAAAACCCCACATTTAAAAAATATATATTCTCCTATCCCTTGCATCATTATCCACCAACATCTCTGTGTGCAAAGGAAAGTCAGAAAGTAGTCTCCTAGCAATGGGCAAGGCCATGTGAAAGGCTGATCGATGCTGCTGCTGGATGGAGAACTTCATGACACCATCTCTAAGCCCTCCAGTTCAGCCTCGGTGAGCCTGCCAGGAGGTGACCCCAATCTATGCAATAGGCCCCAGTAAGTGCATCACATAGCCTCTCTACTTTCCAAGGCAATGCTCAGACAACAGCAAAATACCGTTGACTCAACACCAGAAATAACACACCAAGCAGAAATTTCCATGCTACAAATGTACATGCCAAGATTACAGATGGCCTGTGTATGCTAGCAGGCCCTGAATGTGAAGGGTTTGATGCAAAAATAAAAGGTTCCCTGATCTGAGCTGAATTTTCAAAGGCTTTAAAATCTCCCAGCTTGGTGAAAAGCAGGTCACCCAGTGTCCAACAAAGCACGGCAAAGTTCTCACACTGGAAATGAGCCGTTGTAAAGTTTGATCTCTTCTTGCTGCTACCAGAATTTTAGCTGCTCTTCTCTTCTCGCACTTACCTAGTTGTTTTATTCGATCAAAGGCACAGCCAGTGTTGCTCTATGGACCAAGCTCATAGAGCCCTGAAGTCCCTTGGTACTCTGTAGTAATAACACTGTGTTCAGCCACTGCATACAACTTGCACCCTGGACCAATAGAGTCAGGAGTAAGAGGAATTTGGAGATAACCACCTGATTATCAAAGGCTCTGAATATCCATATCTCCTGATGAAATCGGGATTTTGAAACTGAGGATAAAACTGCCCAAAACACAACAGCCTCTCTACTGAAACAGTCCTCCTGCTCAAAATGGTGTACTAATTGTTTCACCACAGTAACTGTATGCCAGTGGTGTTCTTTTAGCCCTGGCCCTAACCACCTACCCTCTATCTTCCCAATCTAGTTAGGTGGATCACTATCCCCTCTGGGATAGGTTAGTTGTAAAACCCTTTCTTGTCCATGGGATTTCTACCCTGAGAAAGGATTTCCTTATTCTTAAGATTTTACACAACTATTTCCTTTCTTCATAGTTCATACAATCCTCTTGGGCATGCTCACAGGAGCGGTTTATGTTACTTTACTCACTGAAAATATCTAGGGAAAGATCCAAGCTGCTGTTACCTGATCTGAGCTCTTCAAGACAAGAGACAATGCAGTGGGAGGAAATGCCAGCATTGGCGTGGGTTGTATCGAGCACTTTCCCCCCTAAATAAACAGAATTATTGCTCTACCTGGCTTTTCACCTTAGCTGCTGTTTGCCTTCAGGCAAACACTGATCATTTCAAAGAAGGGAAAAATATCTTCATGGAAAATTAACCAAAAGATGTCTCAAACTGAAGAAACAAAGTCCTGTATGTGCACTATGCATATTCTGCAGGAGTTTTTGACATTTAGAAAAATCTGGCAGCTCATAAAATCTGCACATGAAGTGATCCAACCCTGGGAAAGGCTCCGACTCTTTGTCCCTGGATTACGATGGCTCAGCCCTGTCCAAGAACACATACTCATTACTTTCCAGGCAGAAGAATGCTACCGTTGCTTCATTCAGCTTCTTCTTATCGGGCTGTCTTCAAAATCAGAGTAACCCCGGGAAGCATAGGGCAATAATAAGCAAATGAGCATGACACACATTTGCATCTTACAATTAGATACAGTGATATGCTCCCAATATTATAACAAGAGGTTCTAGGGTATTTTCTCCGTTTCTTTATCCTGGGATAAACTCTATGTCCCCATGGGATAGGGGCAGAGTAGGAGATATGTATTCACAGAGAAGGGAATCTGTTTTTTTTTCTCCTTTGAAAACAAAAGGTCTCTCTCTTAAACATAACCAGCGAGGGAAGCAGCAGCACTTGGCAGAGGATCTTACATTCAGTTCACTTGCTGAAAATGCTTATGATCTGTTCCTGGAAAAATATACTTTTGATTATAATGGCCAAGGATTCAGTTAGGGTGCATGTGTGGGGCATGGGGTGCCTGCCTTAGGGACCTGCTCTGAAACTACCTGGCATCCAAAGCAAACTGGTTCATTACAAAGGAATTAGTCAAACAGCTAGCTCTTCAGAAGTGTTTTGAAGGCTTAGGGGTATGTCACTTCTGGCAGAGATTGGTTAGTTTTATGCAGAGAAGGAGACATGTAAGAAGCTGGGAAAACTCTCAGTATTTCCTTCCATTTGATTAGTGTTATCCAACTCTTAGAGACTAATCAGGAGAGGTCTGAAGAACCTGTAACATCTGATGAAGCCTCTAGAATTTCCCAAGGATTTCTACTCTATCTTCCTCCGACCTTCATCCTCTCCCCACACACCTAAACACGGACATTAAAAGTCGGTGTGAGGAGCAGCATTTCGCCTGCTGCCTCCTCTCTTCTCTCCCTCTGCTGGCCCCTGGTTTCCTGTTGTGCTATGGTGAGACAAAGACTACATGGCCAGCAGCAAGGGCAGGAGGAAGAGGCTAGTGCCTAGAGAGAAACTAGGAGGTGAACTTCCTCTGATAGAAGGCCACTTCAGCAGAGCCCCTCAACAGCCCAGGCAAAGCGAATCCGAAGACATAATGGTAAAAGCCCACCATGGATCTAGTATGTCCTGTTATTCTCCCTGGGCAGAGATGGGAAAGTTTAATAAAGCTTTTCACTCTTATGTAGCTGTTTTAAATCTATGCAGACTTGTACATCACAAAACACATGCAAATGCCATTATCCACACTCTGTCAGCGTAAGCCTCATTAACTCTTCCACCTGTGATTTATGGGAACTATATGTGAACTGCAAGTGGACAAGAATCTCAGATCTTTAGTTTGTGGTGTTTGGCAAAGTACTGGACAGTGACACTGTTTCCGTTGGCACTGAACAGACAGCAAGACAGGGAAAAGAGAAGAAAGGACAGTTGCCTTCCCCCATTACCTTCCAAGAGAGAAAGAAAATATACCCATTCAGTTATAGATGGGATATAGACTTAAAATGTCCTGGATTTGTGTTTGAAATGGATGCAGGCCATATGACTTGACCCAAACCCATTCCATATTTTGGGAAAATTCAAATCTGGACCCACACTTCATGGTTAAGGCACATTTCATGCCAAGTTAATGGGGAACAAGGTCACCAAAGAGTGAGGTGGCCCTTTAAAGGGGTATAGGGCTTGCTCATCTGTCCTGTTTTTAGCCCATCTATACAATAGAGGGAATTACCATGCTGGGACAAACCAGATGATCATCTATGTCAGTGTTGTGTCTTTGATAGTGCTTAGTAACAGAGGTTCAAGGGGAAGATACAGTGGACCATTCATAAGAGGAGGTTAGGGACATCTGGCCCATAGCAGAATCTCCTGCTTACTTCCCATGATTTTATGATTCGCTTGTATGTTAAATGATGAAAGCAATTCAATTTTTCCATGGATATTATTATTATTCACATTGATGTCTAACTGCTAAGATCTTTGCCTGAATATCTTGTGGAGTTGCACAGGTCAACCAAGCAATTCGTAAAAAGCATATCAGAAGATACTGGAATGAAAATGTTTGGTGATCACTAGATCACCAGGCTTCCTTTTCTCAGGTAGTCATCCTTGCAGTGTCTTCCTCATATATAAAACCCAAATAAGTTGCCCCTTGAGTATCTTCAACCTAAAAAAAAAAAAAAAAATCACAGCTCTGAGCTTTCCTATGAATTCAGTCATGCACAGACAGGTTGTCAATTACTCTTGCCTTTGGGCATCCCAACAATTTGTCAAAAAGTTGTCCCTGGAAATGAGGTCCACGATCTGTGAGGTTCTACTCCATAGAAAACATAAGCCAAAGAAATTAAACCTCGAGCAAAGTTCACCAGAAAACATGATGAAATTGCTGGGTTTGTGAGGAACTACTTACAGGTCTTGAGAACAAAATGCTTGAGCATGCAAGGCACTTATGACTTAATGTAATTACATTTTTATAAACTGTGTTTTAACAAGGAACAGGAAAAGATCCCAGTTTCCAAGCCGAAAGCAAGCACAGTTTCTGCTCTGGAATGCACCGTGTTTCTTGTTATAAACCAAGTCTGTAACAGTTCAGTTCCATGAAAGAGAGATTGATGAGCTCTAGTTTTCTAAACAAAAAATAATGGAAAAACTACCTGCAACTCTGTTCAGTTGATTGTAAGAGTCAGGCATAAGCATTAACCATATGTGGAAAAAAAAAATCTAAGCTATTGGCATGGCTGGTTTCTACCCAACTCTTTCCTGTGGACACATTGCGAGCCCCATTGATTCCTACATTGGTACTGGGGCCAGTGAACTGCTCCTAGTTCAGACCTCAACTCACCCTACTGGTAGAAGCAGAGAGCGGGGAAACACAGTTCATTTCCTTTTCCCACCTAGCTAAGATTGTTCAACAGTCTTCTATAAAAGCTCAGGTTGTCCCGTACAGCTGCCAATCTGGGAAAGAAGGGAAGGGGTGTGATGGTAGACAGAAGGGTTGAACCTGATCTGTATTCTTAACCTCAAATTAGCATATATTTGTATGTCTAATGCACACTGGTGAGAATCAAGCATTACTGACGTGGCTAGACTGTGTTTCTGGCATCTGTGATCATTCTAGTTGGACACTGTGTAAAATAATCTGCCTGCTCTTCTGACTGTGCTATCAAACCAGTAAAGCAGCCCACTACTGCTGGTCTCCTTACAAAGAACCACAATACTTGGCCTTTTACCTCAGATTGAGCAAGTGCATAATCAGATTGTTATAAAAAGGCAGGTAAATGGCTCAGAGTATGTGATCCCCACCCCCCATTAGCCATTTCTGTGCATTAAAACCATGGGGGTATGGAAGGCTACAGTTCATAACCTGGTTTCCAGCAGAGTTCAAAAGTATCTCTTCTTTCTTGTGTGTGTCTACAGGTTGCAATGTGGAAAGCAATGGCTACACCCACAAAACAGGTAGATCCATGCAGCCTGGAGCAAGGCAGAAGGAGGTGCAACTTGCAATGGTTGCAATGTGGGAAGCAATGGCTACAACCACAAAACAGGTATAGCAAGTTGTACCTCCCTCTGCCTTGCTCCAGGCTGGCAGAGCCTGAGCAGTGTTGGGGAGGATGCATAATGCTTCCATGCCTTCCAGTCACCACTGCTATGGCACTTTATTATTGCAGTTCAAAATCCATGGCTGAAGCTGTCTTAAGTGCCTTGCTCAAAGCTACACAGCACGTGGGTCTGAGCAAGTACTATACCTTAAGTTTTCTGACAATGACCATCTCTGTGCCCCAGTGAGAAAACTGACCTTCATCCCCTTTGCCCTTTCTAGTCTCCTTTGAACGCCCACTTAACTAGGGGTGGGCAAACAGACCTCACACTTTATCCATTTATCCATCTATCAAATCAACAGGTTTGATAAATGACACTGCCAAGAAAAGTGTCCGTCTGTTCTCCCACTTACTTCCATTTATTTCCCACTTAATGCAGCCCTTGGAAATGGGCAACCCTGGAAATCTCAGAAGAAAGCCCAGTCTCATGCGTGTGTAGTCTAAAGGGCTATGGGAAAGCTTACACAAAGATTAGGAATGCCTCCAAATGTTTTCTCTCGTTTGAAGCACTACAGCACTTAGAGGCCTCACCTTCCAAACTGCCCTGAGAGGGTTTACTGTCACACGCTGCAGGTGCAATATAGGCTTAGGAGGAAAATGCACATTTGTGCAAAATGGTTGTTAGACAAAGGCTTCTGTGACATGCTGTGTGGTAGCCAGATGCAAAGGGACTGGGCTAGCATCCATTCTGGGGCAGGAAAAAATAATGTTGACTCCTATAGCCTGTTCCAAGAGCTACAGGAGAAGACTAAGGAAGGACTGGTCTATCTGCAAGCTGATTCCGAGAAATCCTGGCAGCATGTATCATGAGACAGAATGGTTCTTCGCTATCTGATGCCATAACCTTCCTTTCCTAACCCTTTTTCTGCATCACAATTGGACCACTGTGCATAAATCCCATAAACACCAGAGGGAATCAACAGAGATAACAGGCCTTTTAGTTATGACTCAGAATTTGCCAACTGTGTATTTTAAAACACATGTTGTTTCTGAAGCCAAGGACCCATTTGCCAAGTTCAATCCCAGAACAAATTTTCCGGGCCTAGTTGCAAAAAACCCTGAGGATGGAGGGCTGCCCTGTCTAATGAAAGTTGCTGACAGCCCCTGAATTACAACAGTGTGAACAAAGTACCAGTAAGATGCAAGCTTTGTTTGCAGTGCTGGAATATCTCAAACCATTCAACTACTAATAAAAGTTGCTCAGCTAAATAAAAGTCAGCCTAACGAAGGCAAATGGCTTTGGCAATAAATAGGAAATCATTTCCAGTTCACTTACAGCACCAGCCGGAACATAATTAATATCTCAGAAGAGCATTTTCCAACACAAGACAACATTCTGTGGAGCACGAGGCCATCAGAGGCTGAGAAGACTTTCATTTTGGTAGGGAGGAAAGGCTGATAGGCAGAAGCATAGCTGGTACAATAAAAATACCTTACCTCTTAAATTGTTTGACTGACTTTGCTTTTGTGCAGAATGTGGTATTGCTGTGAGTGTGCTCTTTGTGCAATTCCTGATTGATATTGATTTCAATGTTTTCTTAATGAAAAATCAGTCTTTTCCCCCTCCCTATAATGAGCTGAGAAGAAGAGCTCAAGAAACTCATTTGGTGAGGAAGTGTGAGAAACGGACTAATATCTGCAAATGAAGAGAACTAATTTTAGAGTACTGTGCTGAGACACCCATTGCAAATGTGCATTAAATCATTTACCCACCCTACCCAGGGCTCTCCCTATACTAAATTGGCTTGTGATTCCATGAGGTTTCACAAAGTGACCTGCATTCAACGGAGACCACCCAGCTGCTGTGTGACTCAGTAGGTGATAAGTGCTGAATCAATACCCGAGTACTATTCATCATCTTACAAAGGAAGTCTTCTGTTAATGACAAGAAAAGGGTACATCTGATTGCTGGTGTGTATGCACATTTTTCAAGACCACAGTTGCTAAACCTAATGTCCTACATGAGTACCAGCTCATGCAAATCTGTTCCTTATAATTAGATTTCACCTGCAGTTTTAAAAGGTTTCCATACTACCCCAAGCTCCTGTTTTAAACTGTTGTAAAGAGTTGATGTTCTCTGGAGCAGTTAGGTCTTCCATTTTCTTTAGAGGCACTTGTATGTTAGGGAGAAGTGAAGTGATGCAGCACACCCTCCCCTCTTAGTTAATTAACTCAAGCCATCTATTTTTAGAGGTCATACACTTAAATTGTACCATTTACCATGTATTGAATAAGAGATTAAGAAGTATTAGAAGTGATAAGGATGGCTTTGTCTTTAAATAGGACACAACTTTATTGTGCTATCTTGTCACACCCAGCTGGCAATCATTCCTAGCTAGGCCCGTGAATTTACTGATGGGTTTATCTTCTTTGCTATTTTTGAGGGGAGAAATCTCATCCTTTTAAACTGATTGTGCAATGCCCCACACATATGTCTTTGAATGGCTGTCACAGATAAGCTGCTGGCCTGGAAAGAATCTAATATACAGACATAAATGTAGACATTCAAACACTGCAATTTCAGACACACTAAATGTACAGATGGCAGCACTTGGGTATTAGAGCCACAGATTTCCAGTCTTTACTTTCTGTTTCAACCTCTGTAAGTACATGGTCCCTTACTGTACATTAGACATACAAGTAGGAGCATCTCACTCTTTAGCTAACATGCCATAAGAATTTCTATAGACAGGAAACAATGCTAAATGTAAAATCCAGATGTACTCTTCAATTTATGAACATACACAGTTGTGGGAGTTTTTCAGCAGACAACAGTTTGAATGAATCAGGAAGAATTTAGGCAGGAGACCTGCACAGCACTGCTGTGAAGTTTTTGGCACCTATCAAATAATATTAGCTTGCTACCAACTCTAATTATAAATCATAACATTCTTGCCTTTTGGATGAATAATCTAAAATGGTCTTTTCCCCCAGGTTCAAGGCCACCAGTTAGAGAGCTCCAGCCATCATCAATCAATATGCTACAGACAACAGCCACAAACTTCTAGAAAACTGTACTCCACTTGGAAAGTCTGGCTCATTCAGTTTCTTAAACACAGGCATTTACCACTTGTATTAAAGAAGAACTCTTTTAACAGCTAATAATAGATTGTCCCTTAGGCTTTTTGTAGGCAACCACTTGGAGGACATTACTCACTCATTCACACAAAGAGCATTACAGTATATTTTTAGTAGATAACTCCCTGCACTTTGCACAGATGTTTTTGGAAATTAACAATCCAGTCTCACCAGTTAGCACTACTAACCGGGGACTTTTTATGAATTAGTTAATCTAGCACAGAGATGAGACAGATAGGCCCTAATCTTCAGACATGAACACAGAATGCACATAGTTACCACAACTGCTGATACAAATGGGGAATTTGTACCCTCCACAAGCTGCATAAGCAATAATTTCATGTGTTCCTCCTCCAGGCTACCTTGTGGCTATACAAGTTTTTGTGTGTCTGGCACTTTGTATTACAGACATGCAGCGCTCATGCTGAGTTTGCAAATAACTGAATAGAAAATTAGCAAGGTTTTAATTGTGCCTAACACTAGCAGTGCAGACTAGGAGAAGTTAAAAAAAAAAAAAAAATCCCAGTCCTTCGTGGGGCCCCACATTCCTGATTTTTTTTCTGTAGTCCTGATTCTTTAATGCATTAAATAGGCCAACTGAACACCCCTCTATACTACAGGAAAGAAAGAGCATGGAGATTCCTTAAATACTTTGTGACTTTTTTCACCTCTGGAGAGCTCTAGCTGCTTAATTTTTTTAGTCTTCTAAGAGGAAAGTGCATCGCTCCAATATGGTAAGAGGTCTTCCAGCCTCTGGCTAACTGATTTGCTGCTGATTGGCACATAAAGAAACAAAAATTTGTTTCCATTCCCAAATGACCAAGTATGCTTAAGGAGCAGTGAGGCAACAGTGAGCAAATCCATTATGAATGAACCATGCAGCAAAGCATGCACCAGTGCTAAAGGCAGGCATAACATGGATGATTCATCTTCCTTGGGTTTTTTTAAACAAACATCTCTTGTTTTAGTTTCCAAATAAGCTATTTCCTCTACCCTTCCCTGCATTACCTATTGCACCAGTAAGCTGCTCTGCTCAATATCTGGGTGTTTTATGGCACAGAGACAAAATGGAGAGTAATGCCATTAGGGAGATGAGAAAGAAGAGGAAAATCCTTCTGCCTTGTAGTGGTTCTGCCTTGTGGAAAATGAGAAACAAAGTCAGCCTAATGTAAGTTCACCTTTGTTCTCACCCCCTATGTCAGTGGTTGTCAACCTCGTTAGACTCAAGGCAGCCCTTGGAAAATGCCAGCTCTTAAGTTTTAACTTGCTTTTTGACTATAAAGAAATAATAGAGCAGTTCTTTTGCTGCAAAGAACTCAGAAAGACCACAACCTGGCAGAATGTTTACAGACTCCTATTGGAAATTTCTCTTGTGAATCATGTACAGGTATCTGCACACCTAATGGTGCTAATATTGCACAACAGCCTGCAGACCCTTTAAAAGGATCTCGCAACAGCCTGGTTGACAATCACCACTCTACCACACAGGTACAGACCAGTGTCACACAGATTTTACCAAATCTGTTCAAAATCAATGCAAACCCCTTTGTAAAGAGGATATAATCAGTTTAACTCAGTAATTTTCCAATGTAAGCAAAACAGCTTTAAGCAAGGATTAAAGTGAAACCATTTTAAGTGCCTCTAGGTAGGGAGCTGGCCTGGTTGAACAAGATGATTTGGTTAAACTAGCGCATCTTTCCTTGATCTCCCACTTCAAGGGGCCAGCCAGGGACAGCTCTCCCTGAGCAGTGCTGAACGTGGCAGTCAGAGTGGGAACAAAGCATGTGTTCATACAACTCAGCATGCTCCATCTACCTGCTAACTGTTAAACCCAGAAATAAGGCCATGGAAGTACTTCAGGGGCACCTCCTGGTACTGATCTCAAGACCTCCGTCTTCTGTGGTTGAGAACAGTGGTGCTCCAAAAGCAGCTTCCTTGCTTCATTTCTGGGTTTGCCACCTGTTGGAATGAGGCATGCTCAGAAGCTGCACCCCAGGAGCACTGGGCAATAGTGCAGATGTTCCCTGAAGGTCATTTCATCCTCTTGGCCAGTGCCAGATTATGACATGCTGAGGCCCTAAGGTATGTTCAATTTAAGGGGCTCCATACGATAAAAGTAATCTGATGTATGTATATTTTTGTCATATTAGAACAAAAATGTCCATATTTAAAGAGTCATTTCCCTTTATCTCCTTTGTTTACCAACTCATTATTATAAAACTTGATATTGAGTCATTTTTTTTTTCTTATTTAGAAGCCCCACGCTGTAGCTTAAGTAGTTTAGGCCTAAATCTGGCACTGCTCTTGGCCTTTACTCATTAGGGCCTTTTGTTTCTGTAGCATCTGGAATGAGTCTGACATCTCTCTACAAGGGAAGGAGTCCCATTAGGTCTGCTTAAGGAATCGGTGGCACAGAGAGGTTAAGGGATTTGCCCAAAATGACTGCAGGAAAATGAAGGGTAAGAACCTGCTTTTCTCACCTCCCACTTCTGTTTCCCAGCCCAGTCCAACCACTTGATTCTGCTTCCTAAAGCAGCTGAGGAGCATCTAAGAAATAAATCTGGAGTCACCCCTGAGCCACATCCTGCTAGAAAGTTTATCACCTTAACTCTAGAATAACTTAACTGGTTTCAGTGGCATTAGTACAGCTTTACTCCAGTGGCACTGAGAGCAGAACACAGTGCAGTCTCCTTCCTCTTTCAGCAAATCAGTCAGTTTTGCATGTACGTGATCAACAGAGTGTTGTTTTGCCCTAGAAAATCCTCCAAGTCAGAGATTTGAATCAGCTCAGCCATGTAACTCACTTGAGTAGGATTTGTGTCCCTGAGCAGATATTCTTTTAAAAACAGTCAAATAGCATTTGCCATAAGTGCTTTTGATGGAAATAGCATAGTTGGGTATAATAATCCACCATCAGGTCAGGACAGTGACCTGATGGTGGATCAGGTAGGAGCAGCCTCCTGTGATCATTCACAGCTATGAAACTGGGACCAACAATTGCCAGGACCACCTATCAAAAAAAAAGTCTTTAAAAATCTAGGATTATCCCTAGCAGGGGCTTAGTTTCTAAACTCTGCAGGGTCAAAAGGAAAGGTAGCTGTTGCTATTGTAATAAAATATATTAAGTCCTACTTACTCCTCCAAAGAGTTCAGCTGTTAGCTGCCTTCTTTGTTACAAAGATGTTGCAAACAATAACAGAGGAAACGCAAGCAACCTGTCCGCTACTGTGGGGCTCTTGTCAGCAAAGCCACAGGACAGAGTCCTTTATTTAGTAGTCATTGTTTAAGCACCAACCAAGTCTTTCCTCAGGAAACAGACAAGCTCTGCAATTTAAGGTCTGTAATTTACTCCAATAGGAAATAATATTAGCTTCAATTGGGGGCAGCGAATGCTGAAATAAAAAATAAACTTGTCAGCTCGGCGCCATGATAATTCTTTGTCTTTATTGTGCCTAAGACCTTTCAGCCTAGGCACTCCAAACCTTTCACTAACATTAGATAATAATGCTTTGCGAGTCTCAGGAGATTGCCTTTAACGATACGTGCCTTTGGGAAAACAGAAGTCAATGATATGCCAGCAAATTGGTGGTATGGCCCAGAAGAGAACCTTGGAGTTCAGAGGAACCCTAGTCAGGTTATACAGCATGCAACTTCTATACTTACAAACTGAGAAAACAAAGAGAATTCCCAAATCTCGTTTCGCTACTTGAATGACTTATCACGTCTTCTCAGTAACATAGATCCTTAAGCATTTTTTTACTATTTTAAAGGGCAACTTCACATTTCTTCCTCTCCCTCTGTGACTTGCTTGCAGAACAAACAATGGGCAAAAAAGAGAGTGTTTTGTGACAGACTTCTAGTTGTGCCAATCTCACAAATATATTCCAAATGCACATTTTAGTCACTAAACTCTCATTTCTTTTCCGCTTTCTGTTTAATTTCAGCAGATGGAAACTAAAAGGCTGAAAAGCAAGTAGCCTAGCACCGTGAACTGTTTACAATCTGTACTTGCAAGAAGCGCAAATTGGTGGCATATGTATACACTCTGGCTCTTCAGCACATCCTCCTCACTAAGAACGCCCAAAATTGGTTTCTTCTCTTAACAGAGTGTATTACAGGTAGGTGGCCTGATTCAAAATCCACTGTGGTCACTCTAAGTCTTTCCATTGCTTTGAGGCCTGGAACTTGATTAGAGGGCTTTAGGGACAGTAAGATGTCCCTCAAGGTGAGAAAGCAGGATTGCACCAAAGAATACTCTGTGAATGCTGTTATTTTGTATATACAACAAGTATCTGCAACTCTACCATTATCATCTTTCTTGTACTAGGTGATTAAAACAAAACTATGGCCCATGACGCACTGAAACCAGTGACACTATGTACGGTAAAGTTTTGAGCCAACATCTGTGAACTAATAAGTGGTGCAAGTTTTAAAGTCCTAATGCTGTAATTCCTTCATCCTGTTGAAATTCATGGGAATTGGCAGACTGTAAATCCCATGAAGGGTGCTGCCTCTGGGTCAAAGCAGGAGTGCCAGGAGCCGGGTCAAAGTCCTGTAACTGGATATAAATCTGCAGGAGTCAATAATACTTTGTAAGCAATTAGTGCAGGGTGAATACTAGCTGCACGTAGCATAGTTTGTGGTTTATCTTCTGTCTTGTACTTAATAGGCCCTGTTCCTGATCTCACTGTGCAAACCAAGCAAGCCCCACCAGGACCAGCTTTACTATACAGGAACCAAGCAGGGCTAAGGACTGGAAAGATACATTCATGCTCTCTCCTTTAAGCCCTCCCCTTCATGAATGGGATGGCTGCTGTGAGACTTTGTTCTCCCTTTTGTATACTGCTACTGACTGGAGAGGGAGGCTGGAGTGGGAATGAAAAGGTTTCTCCCTTTCACTGGCTCAGTATGATGGCCAGAGAAGAAAGAACTTGACCTCTTCCCCCTATTAAGGATCTCCCAAGGAACAGGACTGCTTGCTTTTCTTGTGATGATGGCCCACTCAGGGCTCATCCTCAACGTGCTAAACAGGAACCAGCCACTGAGGGCAGAGCATGCATCTTGCCTGAGCTTGTCTTATGGCATCAGGCCAGGAGACACTTTTAATGGACTGCAGTTCCCACACATGCAGGTGGAGGCTGTGAGGACTAGAGAGGTGGTATATGGGATAGTCAGCCTCTGGCGAGGGCTCTTCTCTGCTACACAATCAGTAAACAGTGGAGTCAGCCTCTTACCTTCCTTCTCATGCTTGTACAATGCCTGAGAGGAAGGTGACTGCTAAGTGAATTGGAAGAGTACAAGAATGAGAAGGTTTATTGCTGAGAAGTGAAAAAAAGAAAAACAGTTTCTCTGGGAGGTCAGCTAGCCAGGAGAGAACTCACAGGGAGCAGCCAAGAAACCTTGCTAGGATGAGCCTCAAAAGACAGGGACTGAATTATTTCCCAGATGGGTTGCTCAGAATACAGGCATGTCTGCCTAGCATTCCTTCTCAAGTACCTGGAACCATTGTCCTACTTATTTCTATTCAAATCCACCGTTATCACTTCATCTCCCACTCTACAGGCACACAGCTCTACTCTAATTGCTATATTGCATCAATGGGATGTAATGTTTTCTACTAATATTTTATCATAGAAATGTTTGTGACTCACCAAACCCCGCTACAGGAACAAGCAAGAATAATCTGTGACACATCATCTTTTGCGAGGCAGAGTAAAGTCCACGTGGGAGGATTTTATCGTACAATACAACTTCCTGATGTACTACCTTCTTCCCATGGTGCCCACCACCAGAGCCTTTGAACTCCTTATCACGGAAAAAACAGACCGTTATCAAGATCAACCTGTTTTGTGTTTCTCCCTCTGTGAGCTCAGTGTAGGATGAATACATATTCCCTTTGTCCTCATCCTTACATCTTGTTCTTTATCATAGACTGGCAGGACTGATATTTAGATGCAAAAGAAATCAATTCTTTGGTGTAGCAGAGCCCCACTAGAATGAACTCAGAGTTCTGGGCCCTCAGGGGAGAAATTCCCAGCTCTTGCATATCTCTCAGTAGCATAGCTCCAGGATATCCAGTGGGTATGCTTGTTTTGGTAGAAGCTGTTTATTCAAAACAGAGCACCCTACTGCATTTTGGGCTTTGATGTAATCAAGAATCTCTAGAGTCTGATCTTTCAACCTTTGTTCATGTGTCTAATGCTGGTGACAGTGTGCATAAAGATAAAGGAGACCAGATCAGGTTTTGAGCTCATCTATAAAATGCTTTCTTCAACAACTTGCCAAAGATCTTTAAATGAGATGGGAGGATCTGTGTTCATATGGCTCTCTCATGTGGGTTAGCATTGAGAGGACATCAGAGAAACTGGCTGGAGTTAGGTCTGCTCTCCTGTTGCTAGACACAGGCTCCTTCAGGACTCCTCTGCAGAGGCACTATACTCTAGGGCTGTGCAAAACAGCATCGTTCGGCTGCAACTTCCGCTTTGACGGAACAGTGTTTCGTTTCGAGTTTCGTTTAGTTTAGAAAGCACTGTTCTGTTTTGTTTAATCGAAACTGTTTCAACGTTTCTCCCATAGGCTATATGGGCAAGCTTGAAACTGCCTATAACTTTGTCATTTCTAGCCTGACTCAGATGAAACTTGCAGGGATAGTAGCCCCTTCTGAGGGCATGAAGCCTGCCAAGCTTCAAGGAGATAGGTGCAGAGGTTCTGGGAAACACACCTCAAGTTGCTGACAAGCAAAACTCACTTGCTGACAGCAGCAGCCTCCTGTCATCCGGCAGACAGATCCAGGGGGACTGCACCCCCAGAAGGGCTGCGGCGCTGTGCCAGACTCCTTCCAGGGTTGCGTGCCCTTGATCTGTGCCGGATGACAGGAGGCTGCTGCTGCTGCCTGGGACCGGTGCTTGGCGCACTGATGATTAGTGCTGATGCTGGTCCCAGGCAGTAGGAGCAGCGTCCTGTGACCTGGCAGATAGATCAGGGACCCCCTGCAGTCCCAGGAGGAGTTGGCAGAGCCCCGCAGCCCTCCTGGGAGTATGGGGGCCCCCAACCTGACTGCCAGATCACAGGAGGCTGCTCCTACTGCCTGGGATGGTGGCGGGCGCAGCGCGTATGACTGGCCCCAGTCAACAGCAACAGCATACTGTCATCCGGTGCATAGATCTGGGGGCTGGGGGCTGTGCCAGCATTCTCCCGGGGTGCGCTGCCCCCGGATCTGTGCAGGATAACAGGAGGCTACTGCTGCCAGCTGGGATTGACGCTGAAGCCAAGCCAGGCTTCAAAACTCAAAACATTTCAAAACTTTTGAAATGTTGAGTGCCCTTGTTTAATTTCAAAGCTGTTTTGAAGGCTTTTGTTTTGTTTTGATTTTGCTGTTTTGAGCTTGAAACGCATCGAAATAAAACACCGGGCGAAATTTCGCACAGCCCTACTATACTCCATCTGTTTAGCTTAAGAAGCTGCAGTATTTATTGCCTGCTGCGAAACTTGGCACGATCACTGGTGCCATTACTCCCTCCGAGCTGGGCGGCTTTTTGAGGTGCACTTGGGAATACAAAGTAGTGCAAAATATGGCAGCTAACCTGGTTAGGTCAGTATGAGCACAGTGCATTTTTGCTTTGTGAACTGTACTGACTTCTCAGCTGCTTCCAGATTAAATTCAGGGTGCTTGTTTTAACCTTTACAGCCATACATGCTTTGAGACCAGGCAACTTTTGTAAAGGCTTCTCTTCCTGAGATTGGTGACTGTCCATAACTGTGCTCTGGGAGAACCTGGGTCTAGACATAGGTTGTAGACCATGACATCTGTCTGAGCTCGGTACAAATGCCCCAGGGCAGTCTACCAGAGCCTGACTTTACTGTTGTTCAGAACATGGCTAAAGGCACAGCCATTTGGTTGAGGATTTGTTTGACTGTGTTCACCTCAAGGGAGCTTTTCCCCCTAGTGAGCTGTGCTAGGGCAGGCATTGAGACTCTTTGGCCAGGTACAGACATTACATTTTTACCAGTATAAAAGTGACTGTTCAGAAACCGGTCTATACCTGTAACAGAACAGAAGTTTGGGACACAAAACCAGTCTATACCCATAACAGAAGTTCAGCACGCGTAGACTGGTTTAAAAATGGTAGAACCTGGTCTAAGATTTGTGCCCCCCAAGAGCAAATGTGTGTTCTGTTCTCTAGTGATCTAAATTATGTTGCTTCCGGAAAACTACATCACTTAGATTGATTCCTCCTTGGGCTTTCTGAATGTCTATACCTACTAGCCTGCGAGATAGGTACAGGCTATCAAGGGCTATTTAATTTAGTGGACCATGGGAGGCTTTTCCTAATAATTTTGTGTAGATTTTAAGTGCAGTACATCTAGATATACCCTGATCCAACACAGAAATCATAAAATATGATTTTGTTTGGAAATTATTCAACAGCATTACAAATTGCTTGCAGCCAGTAATATGGGCAAAATGCCAACTTATCACAGGTGGGGGATACAGAGATTTAACAAGAACGGTGGGAAGTGTTTGTTTGCAAAAACAGCACCAAGGACAAAAAACAAATTTAAAGTCACAGGGTCAAATCCATTGGTGGTTTCAGTGGAGCGATAGTAGGGATCAATTTAATCCTTAGCGTTTCAGATGGAATCACTTTGTTGCTGGGCAGGTTCTTTACCTACCAAATCACTCCTCACATTCTGGTTTTGCAGTCTTTGAACCAAAAAGGAAAGAATGTTGTTTTTTAAATTTATGAGATTTAATAATGTATCAATAAATAACGTCAGGAGAACCCAGGCAGAAGTATTTGAGGAAGGAAAGATATAAATATTGGTCAGATTTATATTGGTTTAAATTAACATTACTTGCTGCCTCTTCACATCATGTGCCCAGATGCTACAGCACTCAGTGCACAAGAAAAAGATCATTAAACATTTGTTCCTAAGTCTTTGAGTGAGCAACAGTGAGCGCAACAGGAATGTAAAGTGCTGAGGCAAATAGCACATGGCAACTACTATGGGACTGATGAGGCAATGCTATCATTTATGCCTATTTCTTGGCTTTTTTCTGGCTAATATAGCATAAATTCAGTATTTAATAACGAATTATTAATATGCATTCATTCATTTCTTAATTATGGATCAATTCAGCAACATATGCCTAGGTGTCATCTCAGCATGCCTGAAGTTGAAGGTACTTCACCCTATGACTTATGCAAGATAATGACTCCTACCTGCCAAGTAATAAAGGTCTGCAACGCTCTCTTTCCGTTAAAAATCTCCATACAATTCTGTAACCAACTTATTGAACAATTGCCACAACTACAGAGTCAAATCAAAGGCATGGCTCTGTTATCCTTTCTTGCCTTATACTGCTATACAGGTAAGTTTTGGAAGACATCAGTGAAACTGCTTTTACAGGGCTAGGCAGATACCCTTACTAACACTGAATAATGTCTTATGCCTTAAATAGATCTGCTGATTTCAGGGAGACTGCAAATGGTTTTAGGAACTGTTTAATATGAGCAAGAATACTGCCATCTGGCCCACAGTACAGAGCTATTAAGACAAGTGGCTGAATCAGGCCTCAAGCAATTCTCTTTATCTATTTATGTTATGCTATTACACATAGGCTTGATTGCAAGAATTTCCAGAGGAGATCTGCTAATTACACATGCACAGTCATGGTCACTATAACTTACGTGTACATTTAAAAAACTAAACTTGTGAGGAAATCTGGACTGCAAATTAAAAAAAATCCTATCTAAGAATCCCTCAGCCTCTACAGTGAACACCATCAGCTCCTTTTGAGTCAATGTATGCATTTCTAAATAAGCATCAGTGCCAGAAGTTTAAATGCGGAAGGTGTCTGTTACAATTTTGTATATTTATTGGGCATATCCAACTCGTTCCATATGCCTGAAGAATATGCAGCAACAGTGACCTCTTAGCTGAGAGTAGTTTTGGACATAAATCAGAAAAAAGGCATAAAACAAGATACTGTTTCTCAATAAGAAAGAGGAAGACTGATCTTCTGAGTGAAGTATGGGACAATAAACCATAAAGCCAGTTCCAAAGTGAAACAATAGCAAGTGTTTCAGGTACTTGATGAGGCAGCCGTAGTGAGAACAAAAAGGTCTCAAGTCCTGTCAGTTGAGAAATCCCAGAAAGTAATTTTATTGCAGGCTGTTTAAAAAGCACAGCCTATTGAGCTGAATGTACCAAATTGTGCTCTTGATGACGCAAAGTGAGCAACACGATGTAGCTGTAAAACAAAATTCAGACATAAGAAGGGCCATTTCAAGGAGAAATCAAAGAGGTAGCTCATGGCTCAGCTATTACACAAAATTAAACTTCATGAGCCCACACTTTGTACAAGTGCTGTTACAGAGGGGAAAAAAGCCTGACGATAGGTTATTGAGAAGCTGGAAATATTTACCTGGAGAATAAATTTGTCTTGAAAAGCCCTAACTAGCTTGAAAGCTAGTGACATTTCTCAGGGGCGTTAAAACTGCATCCTAAGCAAACACTGGCTAATGCAGTAGCCTCAGAAAGCCACAACAGCAGCCATGCTAGGGAAGTACTCTCCAGCAGTTAGTCAAGACTCTGGGGTTCTCCTCTCATTTTTGTCATCACATGATAAACCTAGATACTTCATTTAAGAAAGGGTACATTTCTTCATCAGCTGTTGGAGAGGGGGAACTTTTTTTTTGATTCTATGACTTTCCAAATCAAAGGAAGCAGGCTGGGTCGAACAGAACACAAACTTCCATTTCCAGAAGAGAAATCCCAGATGATGTGTCAAGGAGAGGGGACTTGCAATCTTGAAAGGACACTAAGCTGAAGTGACTGTAGAATGGAGAGAAGAGCAGGGCAGGGAATGGTGTACAGGCGTTTTATCCTTCGATTTCCTTCAGTATATTTCTGGTATTGTCTAAGGTAGAGGAATGAGTTTTGAAACAGTTTAGCAGAGTTTTGCATCTCTTTGGTTCAACTGTCATATATAGGATACAATTTAACAAGGATAAATGCAAAGTGCTGCATCTGGGTAGAAAGAATCTCCAACACACCTATAGACTGGGCAGGTACCATTCTGAGCACCGCAACAGTGGAAAGAGATCTCGGAGTCCTGGTTGACACAAAAATGAACATGAGTCACCAGTGCGACGAGGTAATAAGCAAGGCTAACCGCACTCTTTCTTGCATCAGCGGTGTATCACAAGCAGGTCTAGAGAAGTGATAATTCCCCTCTATGCAGCACTGGTGAGGCCACAGAAGGAGTATTGCATCCGGTTTTGGGCGCTGTACTTCAAGAGGGATGTGGATAACCTTGAGAGGGTTCAGACAAGGGCTACTCGTATGGTTGAGGGCCTGCGGGTAAGACCCTATGAAGACATACTGAGACCTGAATGTCTTCAGCCTCTGCAAGAGAAGGCTGAGAGGTGATCTTGTGGCTGCCTACAAACTCAGCAAGAAATAGAGGGAACACTCTTGTTTACCAGGGCACCCCTCAGGGTTACCAGAAATACTGGCCACCATCTGAAGGAGAATAGATTTAGATTGGACATAAGGAAGAAATTCTTTACGATAAGGGTTGCCAAAATATGGAATGGGCTGCCAAGGGAGGTGGTGCTTTGCCCTACCTTGGAGGTGTTCAAGAAGAGATTAGACAGGCATTTGGCTGTGGTTACTTAACCCCAGCACTCTATCCTGCCTGGAGCAAGCAGGGGGTTGGACCTGATGATCTACCAGGTCCCCTCTGACCCTAGAAATCTGAAATCCCTGATGAGGCAAACAAGAGTGGAAATCTTGAAAAGGTTGTACTGAAGTTACTGGCGAATCTAGGTGGTGAGTCTATACCATGCCAAAAGGTGCTATGCAGATGATCTCTCTCCAGAGAATCTGCTCAAAAACCTCAAAAACTCTTCTTGGACTCAGGGGCTAAGGACAGGAGATACACATGAACACACTACTTCAGGTAAACTTCCAAATCTGCATTTAGTGACACAGATGACTCACCCCCAAATTTAAGTAAGGTTAATCCTTTATGAAATTATACCATTAATAGGCTAGGATTTTCTTCTATCAAACTCAGAACAGCTACATTGTTTTTCTCCTTCCCATCTAAGCCCTCTTTCAGACCAGGCTTTGCTGGAAATACTCCACAAAGCAGAAAACACAGAAAGAAGACAGTTCTGGCTGGTCACCATCTCCCTCTCTGCCTGGGAACCCACCAGGTGTCTGTTTATAGGACAACAGACAATGGCAACATTATTTTCACATTTTTTCAGCGTGGCCCTCTTGGTAAGTGTCATTTCCCTGGATTGGATGTAATGGGAGGGCTCCTATTTGAAGTCAGAAATTCTTAGGTCATATTTGAACCTTGTACACAAAGTGCAGCTGCCCAGCTGAGAGCGGAGTGAGCACCAGCCTTTTTGAGGAGTTTAAGTGCAACAAGGGAGCAACCTGTCTGAGTGAAACCTGCTTTATGATCATTTTACAAAAAGCATCCCCTACTAAAGCAGTGAGTTGTGACACGAGCAATTTAGACTTCTAAGTGCTTGGAGGTCAGAAAACATTCTCCCTTGTTCCTACAAGTCAAGGCTGTTGCGTACTTGTGGACAGCTTTTTGCAGTGTTCACAGCTTTTCCAGCCTACATACAGTCATTTTCCATTAAGTTGGCAAGTCCTAAATTTTTATTGCTAGTTGGATGGCACCTTCTCCATCAGCTCTGGAATAAAACTTATGCTGGCTTTCACCAAAAGGTTCAAACAGGTAAAGTCTCTGAGCCTCTGCTGACAAAAACTGCTTTACACTCACTGTCATTTGGATTAAAAACAAGACAACAATTTCAGACAGTGTGTAAAACATGGCACTCATGCAGTCTGGACAGTTCATAAAGCTCCCACAATACAGCTTTACTCGCAGTATGAGACAGGACTAAAATGTAATTTAAAAATAACGAGGGCTAATGCCACATATTTGTAGAGCACTTCGAGCTTTACGGAAGGAGAGAGAGCTGTTCCATCAGCTCTATCCCATGTACTGGGACAGGGAGTTGACCAGTTACTAAAACTATTGACTGTTCCTTTGAAAAAAAATCAGCTCCTTGAATCCCACCTGGTGATTCTTCCGCAGACGCAGAAGAAGCTGGCTTAACACGGGAAGGGCCTAGGCCATAGAGCAGTGCCCCCTAGTCTCAGTGCTGGTACACACCTGGTTGCAAGAGTGGGATATGAAAATGCAGAACACTGCCTGTTGAGCCATACCCATGTGAGCAATGGGAAAAAGCCAGGACAGGAGTATGTAGCGACAGCCACACCTCTGCTTGCTTTTCATGCTGAAAGTATGCTGTCTGCTGTGGGATCTCTGGAAAACCCAAGAGATATCAGTGCCCTGTGACTAAGACAGATATGTTCTGCAATGATGCTTCCCAGCTCTGACCCCCTCAGGCAGACAGGCATTTGTTGCTAGGTGAAGATGTTTACTCCTATCTAAGGGCTTGGCCTTGTGGGTTAACTCCAGTTTTGCACAGGCGTGGCATTTTATAGATTGCAAAATACCTCCTCAGGCGTCCCTGCCCACACCATGAAACAGCTGGCTACTGCCTGGGCAGTAAATAAGGCTGGTATGGGGTTCCAAGTGGGCCACGGCGGGCTATGTTGCAAACAGCTGTGATCCACGTGGAAAATATTCCAGTGACACTGAGGCCTCCTGTGCTTTCTCTAACACTCAGTTTCTTCACTGCCACTTTCCCAGTGCCTTTTGCCTTTGGACAGGAATTTGGACCACACAGAACTTGAGCACTGACCAACAAGCTTCAACATGCCAATTTACAGAGAGAAGCTCCCATGCTCTTGCTCCTGTATGGCTCTAACCTCCCTAGTCTTTCAGTTACTGCCACCACTTTCCATCTCAGCTTTTTGGCAGCTGAGGTAGGCATCACGGACAAAGATGTGCACAGTTTGTATGTTCACAGGCCACCTTTGTTCAGAAGTGCCTCTACCCTTATGCTGCCCTTTCATAATTTTTCTTTGTAAATTCATATACCCTGAGCACGCAGGATGCATTTACTAGAGGATGCTGCATTTGTGTATTTCAGCTACATTTGAGGTGTGAGACAGTCTTTTTGGTGCCATTCGGACAGCTCTGACATGACATTCTCCCTCAGAGATGGTTTGTGGAAAGGGAATTCCAGATTCCTTGACATCAGAGGAAAGCACCCTAATCTTGCAGGGATTTTTACAGCACAAGCTGAGTGCCAACAAAAAGTTTCATGTACTAAGCAAATAAATAATAGGTTATAATGCTTGAGTAGATCTCAACACAGGACTGAGGTAGTGTAGTTCCTATTAAAGTAAATGCGTGCTCAGAAATCAAATCAGACTTTGGATACTAGGCCCATAGCTCCAGGAGTTATTGCTTCCCCTGCTAAATTGGGGGGGGTTCTTTTTTCACATTGACAGATTTTGCACAGCGCAAATAACTGCAAAATACTTTACCATTCTTGTCCTGGTTTGTGCCTGAGACTTTTTCATTAGGGAACCGTCTGGGGTTGCAGTACACATCAAAAACATATTCCAGAGAGACTATAAATGCACAATAGAGTAAATCAGAGTGTGAAGCTGATCTAGCACAGTGCAGTAAAGAAGAAAAGAGCTGGCTACACAGCTCTGCCAAGTCACAGTAGGTGAATCAATGCCCTCGTCCATCACAACACACCTGGCAAGCACTTGCTCAGCCTCAACTTTCTTTTCCTCTTAGCTAGAAATAGATGAACAGAATCTTGTGTACAAAGGGCCCCCCGCAATATTTACCTCACTGGCCATGCTGAATACTGTGGATATGGATCAGTGTGGTAAGATGCATACAAATACAGGTTGGAACAGATTCAAGGTAGGGTGACTGTGTTGTGGTTGATGCATCTGGCAGTGCAAGTTTCTCGGCCTCTTGAAGGCTCAGATCAAATGCAACTCCTAGGGTCCATCCAAGCTTGGAAGCAGTTTGTTCAACCTGCTATTCTCAGGCCAATGTTTTTGTTTTAAGGCAAGAATTTTTTTTTTTTTGTGTGTTACATTACTTTTAATTACTTATCTATCTCAGTCTCAGTCATAATTGCAGGCAGAAAATATTTCCTCAGCCTGATGGTATAGCATCTCACATCAACTTAAACATAAAATAGAGCTTAGGCTTACACAAAGGTATTTTGACATGGCTTTTTCTAGCACGCAGACCTGAAATCCTGGGAAGAAGCATGTATGTGGGAGGCTGGGGCTGCATTTGTTTAACCCACATCAAACAGTATTCTGCTGCCCTCTCCGCTGAGCTGTTCTGAAAGGAATAAAACAGAGCAGAGACTGCTTACCCACCCTCCCCTGGTTCAGCAAGAAAGAAAGCCTGCAATGAGTCTGGTGGCTCCCCTACTGAGTACAAGGAGAATTGAAAGTGCCCAGCATCAGACAAGATCACACCCCATAATAGCTCTTTTACTCTCTTGTACAGCAAACATCTTCCTTGGGGTAGGGAGTGACAGTGTCCAAGCCAGTGGTCTCAGAAGAGGACTAAATTAGCTCCTGAGGTCCCTTCCAGCCCTACTTTTCTATGATTCTGTGATACATCTGAACCTCTTCCTGTGTTTCATACGAACTATCTACATCATGATCTAGCTGAAAGTTGCTTTAAGGAAACCTGATATACCCCTAACTTAATCTCATTGCTATTACACCAGGGGTGTTAAACATGGCCCATGGTTTGAATCCGGCCAACAAACCCATTTCATCTGGTACAATTAGTTGGTGGGCCAGGGAATTTGAGGGCCCCCTTAGATATGGCTGTCAGTAGCCAGGAGGGATAGGACGAATAAGGACTGTGCTGACACAGGGTCATACGCATCTAAAGGAGCAGCTTCTCCCCTATGCCCCATCACGGACCCTAAGGCTAGCTGAGAGCAGGGTCCTGCAAGCACAATTAGTATACCAAGTCCACCTGGCAAAAACACATGGGAGAAGTTGCTCCTAAGCTCTGGAATTCCTTCCCTCTTGAGCCCCACTAGAGCCCAAGCCCAAACAACTTTTGGAAGCACTGCAAGACCTTTCTGTTTGGACAGCAACCAAAACTGGGCTGAGATGCTGTCTGGCAGGTTTCTGCTTCAGGTTGGTTTATTCTGTTATTTTGTTTCATTTAATCTAGTTGCCCTATTAAGTGTCTGTTTCTCTTACTGTGAGCTGCCCTAAGCCTTTCTTAGGAAGGGCAGGATATACATAGTATAAATAAATAACAGATAACTTCCGCACTGAGGAATTTATAATTTAACCTGATATATGATACAACAATGTTGGTATGACCAACCAGGAAAGACTGAGGATAAGTGACAGGAAGATGTAGCTACATCTGTAGCCCCAGGCCCCAATAATTGCCCATAAAACATAAGGAGTTTTGATTTTGATGCAGGCCACGTAAGCACCCCCCACCCTTTCAGGTAGCTGAGTGGCCAGAAGCCAGAACCCCATGTGCTGGTGTAAGAGCTGCCTGGCTGAAGCTTCCTCTTGGCCTGGAGCAATGCAGCAAGAGGAGGAGGAGCCGCCACTGGAGGTGAGGGGTGCAAAGCAGCACCCAGGCAGCTGCAGCCACACTAGGAGTAGCCTTGCTGGAGGCTGTGTGCGCTGGCCAGGGCTGGGCCAGTAGGTACAGGCTGGACCATGGTGCAGACTACTCTGGGCTGGGCTCAGCCCCACATAGAGCACTGCGGGGGCAGCTGCAGGCTGGACTGAATCAATTGGCAGGCACTCCCTGCTGGCCAGATTCAATTAGTTGGTGGGCTGGATCTACCAACTAATTGGTGGGCGCAACTGTATCTGGCCAATGTCATTGAAACCACTTTTGGTCTTTGGGAATGAGGTCTGGCTAGCAGTGCCAGTGACAGCCTGGCTAACAAGAATTGGGTCAGGCAGCAGCACCAGTTCAAGAAGCGATGGGAGTGAGTGAATGGATTATCATGTTCTCAGCCATCTGCGAGGAGAGAAGTGCCATGTTTCTTATGTCAGGGCTGGGGACAGAGAGAGAGAGGCATGGAGGCACCAGCCAAGAGCTGAGTGGGGAAGGCTTATTTCTGAACAATATACAACTGAATTTGTTTCATGCTGAAGTTATTAAGGTGATTTTACATTGACCTTGAAGGAAGGACACTGGAAATTACCTTTGACTAAGTAAAAAAGAAAAATTGCAAGTTCACAACTGTTCCATTTTCACAATCCTTGTTCTATTTTCCTTAGGTAAGAGCATGAGATTGAAATGCTAAAGCAAATTCTGAGGGAAGGCATCAGAAGGGAGCACTGTTATTCACAATTTGCCAAGTTCTTAGCATTCAAGTTGTCCCTTTTGGACCGTGCAAGGTTGCATGTAGAGACAGTGGGGAGAAAGAGCCAGAGAATTTTCTCTCTGCTTTTGGGCCTTCACTAGTGCCCATGCTTGAGATTCAGCGTGGGCCTTGACACATGGAAGAAAAGCTAGTTCTGCAAGTGGCTTAATCACCCTCATTCTAGGCCTGGTTTGTGTAAGTAAAACCCATTTCACTGAGAGTCTATCCAGATTCTCTCACTGACTGCTTTGTGCAGCTGACTTTCATGGCCCTGAACATCTGCCACAGCTCAGCAGAGGGATGACTTCTCAGTCAGCAGGGGACACTGGTGCTGAAGGAGGGGCCATGGGATTTACAAAGCTGTGGCAGGTGTTGTCTTTCCCTGACTCCACTCCCTGCCATGGGTCCTGTGGTTTCATTCTGAGGATGCAGCCATTTTCTCTGGGAGTCATGCTGCAACACCCACAGCCCCTTTATGCTTCCCAGCCCCAGATGGCCTCTAGGAAAAGTACAGAGAGAGCCATCTGACTGGCATTCTGCCAGGCTAACAGTAGCAATTCCCCTGCACCCCACCCTAATGTATGAAATGGGGAGAGCTGGTCATAAAATCCCATTTCCACTTCAGGATAGTTTTTGAAATGGGACTGGAACGGAGATGCTAAAAAGTCCTGAGAGCCAAGAGATCCTGCTAATGCAAGACAAACTTCCTGAAGTAGAAGATGGGCAAGCCTTGAGCACCCAGGCTGCACAGAAGCCATAAGCTTGGAGGCTGGGATCCCAGGACTGCCAGACTGTCAGCTCCCCACTGGGCAGACTGAGGACATGGATGAGCTCACAGGAAGCCAGGGAGGTTTCCAATGGAAAAACGTTCTGCTGGAAAATTTCCAGTTCTAATAACTGGACTATTGCTGAGACTCAGGTACTTCTTGGCATGAGAAAGAGCAACCCATTGCATTTTTGTTGGTTACTGGCTCCTTGTGTAAATTTCCCCATGTACTAGACACCTAACAGCAACTGAAGTTAGCCCCCAGAAGGGGGGGAATTGTAAATCCTTTCCAGTTCAAATGGAACTTCTCTTCCCAAGAACGACAACGATCATTAATTGCTGTTATTGAGAAGGTAGCGTTTTCTTTGGTAAGGTCTTTACTGCTTTAGGCAACCACATAGACTCCTGGCAACATCTTGAGACAAGCCACGCTGGCAATATATAGTATATGCCTTGCTTGGAAAGACTGTCTGAGAAAGCAGCTTGCTTCCCAACTCCAATTCCAACATTTTGTAAACTTGGCAAGGCCAACAACATAAACTGGCTACGCCACAGGAATAGCTGATGCCTGACAGACAGAACTTTGCAAAACTGACTGTACTGCACATATGCACTGGTTGTTTTGCATACACAGATTAACGCATGGGCTAGCTGGGCCCCGGGCCCCCAGATGCCTAGAGGGCAGGCACAGGGGGAGGGGAGGCAGCTCGGCGTGGACAAAACTGGTGGCCGGGTGAGGCTGGGCCGGGCATGCAGGATGCAGCAGGCTGTGGCTACCAGATACTAGACAGGGCACGGAAGGCAGGGCACAACCCTGCCAGAGCTCTGGGAGCATCCAGAGCCGATGGAGGCAGGGAGCAGAGTTGGGTGGCCCCAGCACAGGCAGGTTCTGACCTGGCCCAGCCATGATCCTTCGCATTTGCCAGGTGCTGCTGCAGCTTTAGTGGGGTGAGGGACCACCCTCAGAGCTCGGTCCACGCTGCATGCACCCAGAGGGCAGTGGTCCTGCACCCCTGGTGCTCCCCAGACACAGGGTGATGTTGTGTGGGGTCCTGCCTGATTGGCTCCAGGCTCCAGCTCCAGCACAGACCTATGAGTGGTGGCAGCTGTGGCTCCTCCCCCAGGCCTGAGGGGCAGCACATCCAGCTCTGGCTGCTCCTCCCACTGCACTGGCCAGGGACAGAGTACTTGGCTGCAGGGCAGGGTCTGTCGGGGAGGCAGGCTGTGCGGGGAGAGCCCTGGACCCAGAGCTCCAATGAATCTTAATCCACCTCTGCTTTTTTGCAAAGGCGGCTCTGTTAGCTGGCTTCCGGGCTGTTAACAGAGTTCCCTACCGTTCGTTATTCAGGGCCATTCTTGGTGGATCCAGGTTGGGGTTCTCCATGGACTCCATCTGAGGACAGCGTAGGAAATAGTAGAGGGTGTGGAGGGCATCTGGAGACCAGATGATGGGTTGCTGCTGCCTGGTTTGCCGAACAGGGCTCATACCAGGGCGGAGGGTGTTCAGACACTGCATGTGATGCATTGCTCGTGATACCAAGTCACCTGCTCAAAAGAAGAGAGGAGAAAGGAATAGGATTTCTGAAGGCTCCTCCAGGATCCACTCAGTTAAACCTAACTTCATGACTGAAACTTCCTTTGTGTGCAATTATTATTTTTCCTCCCCTAAGTCAAAATGTGGGCTTCAGACCTGACACCTTATAGATTACTGCAGTGGAAATTTAATTCCCTAGCTATTAGTTAGACAATGGTAGAATTAAACTACTATCTAGGTTACTATGCCTGTCAGCTGGTATCTGCCTAATGACTTCACAAGGATTTCCTTCCTATGTAAATGCTGTTTCATATTAATCCTTCTCCCTACTGTCACATGTACCAGTATTTCTTGACAGATTTTGACTAACAAGATTCTTGGCTAGCACTAGGTCACAGGCCTACTTTATGCAAGGAGAAAGCAAGGCAGCATCAATGCAGGTGTTTTGCTCCTGTCTCCCATTCCTCAGGTGTTATGAGGCTGGATGTTCCCTCTGTTGAGGTTAGCCAAACCCATTTCTTTCCTCAGGGTCTTCTCACAGGGAAAGAGGTGGCAGAGGGAGCCTGTATTCTGTCTGGAAGACCCTTCTTGTCAGGGCCCGTTTCTCTTGTCTGCACTCGTCTCTCCCTGCAGATTCCTCCCAAGGGGTGACAAAACCCAGCTCCTTTATTAATGAGTCAGGCTTTATCTTGTTTGATCTGGACAGACACTGCTGGAGGTGTGCCCTTCATTCTCGAGAAAGGCTCCATCCAAGGGGAAAGCACCTCCCACTTTCTGAATTGCTCAAGTCCTCTGGGATCCTGAAACCTGGCCAACCTTCCTCTGTGTCACAACACTGGCAACTCAATGACCATGTGGCTGGGAAAGGGAAAGAAGCCTCTATTACCCAGCTGTTATACAGAGAAGGTTCTAACACAGACCCCTGAAAACGGGCAGAGGTTTCCATGGCTTCATTCCCAAAAGACCACAGAGCTACTGAAGCCCTGTGGTTGCAGCATGAGCCTTTGGCTATATAACACCTGAGAGTTCTGTTGTGGCCCCTTGGTTGAAGCACATCCTATTTACCCTGTTTTTACCACAAAGCATTTAGTAGTCTTACAGTAAAGCCCTCAAACCCTCCTGTTACAGTAGTGTTCCTGCCATACCACTGGTGAACCAGGGCTACAGAACACTATACACAGACAGCATCTATTTTTCCCTAGGAGAAACTTCTAAAACACTTGCAGGAAATGTTAGGCCATTGTGTTCTATGGTTACAATTCTGGGAAAGGATGGGACTGAAACAGCCACTAGCATCGCAAAGCTGGTTCCTGAGAAGGCGCCGTGAACTTAGCCACACAAATGGTGAACTCCCTCTCCAGCTCTTCCTTACAATTCTTAAGATGATGCTGATCCACATACATCTAACAACAGGAAGACTAAGTTTACTAGGCAACCTGTAGCTGAACCCTTTAGGAACTGATTTTACACAGCTCAGGAAAAATACATAGCTACTATATGTCTGAGCATTACAATGTTATTAACAATTCAGATCAATGGGGTGTTAAAACCTCTCTTTGCAACGTGGGGTTGTATCACTCGTTTGTCACATAGTAAATTTATTTTAAGGGCAGACTCCAGAGTGGAAAAACCTCCTAATGTCTCTGCTTTTTTACTTCTGTAGCTCCTGAATCTTTCCATGGATCTCAACCTTCTTAAAATAATCTCATGAATCTTGTAGCATCAGTGTTAGCTCGGAAGCCCATATGATTATAAAAAAGAAGCGTCTGGAATTCAAATTTTCAGTGCAGAATAACATTCCCTCAACCCTTGCACTCCCCCTCCCAATGTTTTTGGCAACCTACAAGTCCGCATTTTTTATAATCAGTAGGTGACTGTATCAGGAGAGCCATTCACTAGATGCAATGACCAAGCTGGCCAAAGCAAGGACTGGGGAAGAGGGAGAGAGGAAGCTGCATTCAATCATGGACTAAAGCTACAAATGCTCTCTTGTGTTCCAGGATAAATAGAGGTGTGTTAAAGGAATTTGAAAAACCTCAAATTAAGGCAGGTTGCAAAATAAATGGTGAAACCCACAAGCTCTGGGCCAGCTACTGACATTCATTAGCATTCAGATGATGGAAACTGATGGCAGTGGACATTTTGCAGAGGGAAAAAACAGACCAGGGAAACAAACCATTTGCGTTTACCTTAAAAGGGCATTGTCAAGTAGTTTAGGCTCAAAAGATAGGCTCTGTTAACAAAAATAAGTCTACCAAATTTATTGTAACACCGGTGCTCTGGGGATTGCTGGCTTGGGACTTCCTGGCCACATGGCTGAGGACTTCCAATTCAGTTCTCCAGGAGTAGAACAATGAATGGGATCTCAGGTACTTTGATGGGAAAATGCAGCAAACCCTTCACTAACACTGAAGCCATTAAGTAGCAAAATGCTGGAAAGGGCACATTTTAGGGATCTCCAAAGCAAATTAAGCATAAAACATTCAAATGGAGTAATCTGATTTCCATGGATGGCATTCTGAAACAATCAAGTCTTATACAGTGTAGGGCTGATACTGCTCACATTGAAAGTAATGGCAAGATGCCCACTGGCTTCTATGCGAACAGACCTCAGATTTTATTTAAATGAACAATTACATCTGAAACTCACTCAGTTCTGAGATGCTTCCAACGCAGGTCGCCAAGAGCGACTGTTCTAAAGTCCGGAGTTCCAGCTGGGCATAAGCATCAGCCCGTCCATCACTGCATATGGAGCCATCGTTGTAAGGGCTAAAGTAGGCAGGCAGGGACAGTACACCTAGGGAGAGGAAAGAACAAGCCCATTACAGATGAGGACCCAAATGGTAGGAAAGCAGGACCCTCTGCATTTGGAATGGCAGTGGGGAATCTGAATACTGCTTTCACAGCTAGAGTACTCAAAAGGCCTTTTGAACAGTTCAAACCACACCAATTAGTGCTGTCAATTAACATTAGTAGGGCAGAAGCTGGGCTACTGGGCTCTCAGGAGAAACCCAGATACTGGCTGCAGCCTGGAAACAAACTGCACTTAAAACACAATTACAATGATAGCTTTTGGGATGCAAAAGAAGTCTCTAAAACACTGTATGTAGTAACAGGCTGTGTGAGCTCAGGCTGCCTGTACAGAACTTTAATCAGTTCCTTAGATACAATGGCTTCTTTTCAGGGGTGAGGAGCATGTCTTCAGTTCCATCAGAGGTGAACAGCTCCCACAGAGTCTCTGCATATTTTGCATAAATGACCTGGTTTGTGAATCTGCATGCAGTTTTGAACACAGAGAGTTAGGTGGTTACATGTGTGAGCACCTGGAGATGCAAAATCTACACCTGTGGGTTTGCAAGCTGACTTTGCAAATAAGTTTCCGACTAAGCCATTTTTATTCATTTCTTTAAATGACCCAACTAGAAAATTAAAAATAATCATTTCACTTTTTTGCACAATTAAGCATGGATGTAAAATAACTGTCATACCCCTAATGTGCAAGCAGTTTCTCTCAGCATCGCTTCTTTTAGCCTTAAACAAATCAGGGACACACTGAATGAGTTTGGAGTTAATGGAATTGCAGGAGTGGAAGTACCGTCCAGAGCCCGATGTAATGCAGGCAGTTTCTGACCACGCATTCACAGGAAACAGCCACTGCACCAGGATCTTCAGTCCATCAAAGAACTGTAGCAAATGTACCTCAGTCCTAATGCATTTCTTGCTATTCTAGGCCTGGGAGACAACTCTTGTCAATACTTCTCAACCTTGAGCTGTGGCACTCTAAGCAATTTAATCTTTGGTCCCTCACACACCTCTGAGAATGCATTTAACTTCTGACCTGCAGAGCCCTCAACTGCTCTGGCTGTAGGTATGGAGAATACGTCATTGCCCATCTGCAGCCACCTCCTGTCATTTCAGTCCTGTGCCTCCCCATCAAGCAGGAAATTGCCAACTGAACTGCACCACACCAGGAGAGATCTTTGCCTTTGTTTTGATGTTTTCTTTCAAAATTTTACTCAGAACTGATCTCCTTTACCATGCTCACATCCTCTTTACATCCTGCCCTGTGGCAAAGCCAACAGCTGTATCAAGAACTTCCTGGACATTTTAAGGATAAGGGAATGATTTATCCTGCCGTGGTCCTGCACTGTACATCACTGTTAGCTAACAGAGAAACCCCTGGCAACGGTTTCTGTAATCTGAATAATTAGGAAGCCGAAGCACTAAGAATTAATAGAAGCAACACATGCAGCCTGGAACAGCTTGCTGAAAACTCTGTAGTTCCGCACACAGAGCCTGAGATCACTTCCTTTTTCTGAGTTAAGGTCTATGAAAGAAAGTTTTAAAACATATGGGTTGAATTTATGGCAGTGGAAGAATGAAAATGGGCTGATTTGTCAAAAGAAGGCACACAACCCTGCAAAGGTAAAAACAGAAACTGGCAGTTACATTAATGAAACAGGCAGGGCAAACAAAAAATCTGGAGGAGACTTCTCTCTAAACTGGCTTCAACTGATTCTGTCCTCTTAAAAAAAAAAGGAATGAAAAATAAATAAGAACTTTGCAGCATGATTGAAGCTGGGCAGGGAAATCAATGATGTTTCCTAAGCTTTTCAGGCTATAGTTGGGCAGATGCTGTGAGTACATGGAAAAAAGGGTGATGTATTCCTGCCACGGAAAAGTTGCTTCTGTCCACCCAAAAAGGATAGTAGTATTAGAAGTATTAGATGGCACAATATTTAGGGTCCAGTTCCTTCCTTGAATGGGAGAGATGTATCCCTTGTGTTTGAAAGCAAATAAGCCTTTTGAGCTTAATCCAAAACTCATAAGTGTCTATGGGGAGTTTTCTATTGATCTCAGTAGCTTTCATATCAGTACAGCACCTACATAACAATAACATTTTAAAAATGTTTTTCTTGTTTGTTTAGCAATGGATATCTTTTTCATTACTGACAGGTATAGTGTCACTAACAGCCCATTACTCAGCAGCCATCAACCCATCCATCTGAAGACAGGACAAGAAAGCAGAACTGGTCAGAAACACTTTGATGAAACAAAGTTTTGTCAAAAATGCCAATACACTGAGACTGAAGTATCCCAGGGAGCCCTCCCTGGATTTCTGCCAGCATGCCCCTAGGTCAGCCCTGCCATGCAGTTGGCTTCAGGCATGAGGACTCTGCACTTCTGAGTTTGATAGCTTTGCGGCAGCACCAGCAAGCAGACTGATTGATGCTTTAGTACTGTACACTTCTAAGGTCAGTGGCCCCAGTGCAGGGAGCCAGGGCCCATGGCTCTCGATCAGGGGTTTTCAACCTTTTTAAACAAGTGGACCCCTTCTGTCTCAAAGTTTCAGCTCATGTACGTTTTCATATTTTTTTGTTGTTTTTAAGGGGAAGGGGGGAGGGCAGATCAAGGCCACCATGGTGAAGGAGGGAGTAGGGCTGGGCCAAGGGCAGGTGCTACACAGCTGAGGCAGAGTGTGGGACGGAGCTGCGAGTGGCTTGTGGGAGGAGTGTGCGTGGGGAGGTCCCGCCGCCGCATGCACCCTGGGAGGGCATGCGGGGGGACGTGTCAGATCTGCACACGGGGCGGGCTTCTGCTGCAGGCTGGGGCTGGGCCAGACTGCTCAGGGCAGGTAACAGAAGCACTGGGCGGGGGCTATAGGAGGGTCTGCAACCACTCCAGAATTCACTGAAGCCCCTCTAGACCCCCTCCCCGTGCTGCCCACCCCAAGCACAGCCTGGACCAACACCCTCGCAGGGTGCCCGGGGCGCAGCTTAGTCCTGCGCCCTACCCTGGCTGGGAAGCCCCTGCCCCAGCCCCACCCTCGGCCTTGATCTGCTCCCCCTCCCCTCACAACAGACTTACCAGCGAGACCCAGCAGCTGTCCATGCTGCTGGGCTATGCTCCTGGCCACCTGCATGCTGTGCTGTGGCTGAGCATGCATGGAGCATTTATAGGCCACATTACTAGCCACATCAGTTCTCCACACCCCCTACAATTTTTTAAGAACCCCTGCTCTGGACAGTTATTGTCTGTATTTTAAGACTCCCTGCCATGAAACAGGAGCCTGAAAGGCAATGCAAGCCCTGAAAGGTGCTCAGTGAAACTTGACATTCTTGCTAGTTGCACTGTTGCTAACATGCCAATTTCACTGGGTAGTTACAAAGTCTCAGGAACATATGTTGTTGCCAGAACATCAGGTGTTGGTGTTTTTGAAACAAAACTCTTGGGATTCTCAGAATTTTGGGGTTTCATTTGATTTGAACCAAAATAAAAAAATTCCGAACAACCAAAACAAACACCACCCCCCGCCCCAATTTCCTGCAAACCAGTAATCCTACTTTTTAGCCTGGTACTGAAGAAAGCATCTTGTGAAATGCTTTAGTGCTCTTCCTTTAGGGGCTGGAGAGTAAGATGTCCCAACTCCCCCAGTTTTTCAAATGCTCCGTGACCTGAGTGGCAGAAGCCAAAGCCTAAATTCAACCCAATGTAACTCCATTCTTGCAAACTCCTTCTAGCAACATATGGCTTGGGATACACAAGTAAGCAGTCATGACCTTCCTCATAGAAAAACAATGAGTACATATATGCCCATAGGCCTTATTTGTTGTCGCCCACAATGCTTCAGGTGCATTGCATACTTTCACAGAAGTTGAGCAGAGGCTATAGGGAGAATAAGCACTTTTGCACATTGCTTTTCAAGAGGCCACAGAACAAATATGCCCCCAAACTCATTATGAAAGGGCCTTCCAATAATTACTTCACTATGCTAATGGAGAGCTCTGCTTCATAGTTCCCATCACTATGATGAGAAGGAAAGTATTATCTTCTCTAACTTTGCTGATGAGGAACTGAGGCACAGAGTAATCTGTAGCCAAATTGAGTACATTGGCATTGATCCCACCAGGAGCAGATCCCGAACTTCTGTCTTTCAATTCAAAAGAGTTAAACAAGGTTTTTATGATGGCCAGAGCCAACTGTACTGCAATATGCTACTGCTGATATTAGAATTGGCCTGCGGCAACAACAACACAGACACAATCAAATGATGGACTACTTTTCTGAACTGGTGAAACCTACCAGAAAAACAGACCCTCAGCCAGCTGCTCCTCTCACAAACTTCCCATAGACAGCCAAGTAGTGTCTACATTGCACTCAAACTGGAGATGCTGATAGTACTTCTGACTCGGTAGCACTACATGCATTTGCAAAACCCTGGGATGTGATATTACGAATAGGCCAGATAATGAACTCTTGACTCACCTCTGAGAGCTAATTCGATTTTCTTTCCTCATGTTCAAACAAGAAGTCAGGAGTTTAGAGTTCTATATTTGGCTTTGCCACTGACTCACCAAATGACCTTCAGCAAGTTCCTTCACCTCTTGTGCCTCAGCTTCTACACCCATAAGCTGGAGCTTATAACATTTCCTTATTTTCAAGAAGTCTTGTACAGCTTAAGCAATGATGGCAAAAGTGCTTTGTGGGTTGCATGTATAAGATACTGTAACACGGCAAAATAATTATGAAAGGTTACTAGTTCTTATTAACTCCTTGGGGCCTGTTTATATTTGGCATTTGGTTTTATGCACTTCAATTTGTGGCTACATTGGTTTTGATCAAGGCTAAAGAAAAACAAAATTCAACTTGGTTAACTCATGCCCAGACACTTTCTTACTGTATGCAATCTGGAAATAAAAACAGCAGTTGGCATTAATTTCAAGGGCACATTTCACCCACAAGCTAACAACACAAAGCAGCTCTTAATTACTATGCAACAATGATCCATTCAGTAGCACATGTTGTTGTCTTAAAACATTTTTATATGGGTTCTTTTGTGCAACTCATGCCTGATCCTGGCAATGTCCGGGTGTTCTGGCAACTGAAATAATGCTTTTTATTCCTAAAGAAATTAAGAACTTGATCCAACTCCTACTGAAATCAGCAGAAATCTTTCTATTGATTTCAGCGTGGACCAGAACAGGTCCCAACTGTACACAACAACTGCAGTAGATGCCTAGCTTAGACATCTGAGAGCAAGCACCCGAACAACAGCTTGACTTAAGGCACTTTTGGAGTTTTGCAGTCAAGGCAAGGTGACCAATATTCATTGTTTTATATTCCCATAACCTTTGAAATAGCAGCTATGAAAAATAAAAAGAGATGCTTACTCTACATCACTTAATAAGTGAAACCTGTTCCTGGGCTCTTTGTGCTTATACTCTTAAAAAGCAGCTGGGGCTAGGTGGAGTCCCAGCAAGCAGTTCTTCAGAATGAACTTATTCTGCCAGTTTAAAGGTTTTAAAATTGTTGTTTGCAATCCGAGGCTTTTTAAAAGCAAATGAAAATGTTTCCAAAGTCATTGGGCCAAAGGAGGTGGGGAGGGAGGGGGGAATTGCTCACTTTTTCAGCTATTTTAACTCCTAGAGGTGTTGCAGTGGTCCTGGGAGTTAGGGCTAGTGGTTCACTGAGCACAAGCAGAGTCATAGAAAATGCGCAGGTCATTTTCTCTTGATGTCAAGGGGCCCAATACAAACAAGGATCAAGCCAGGTTTGAACAGCAGTGTAACAACTTGGCCAGGTGCCTGGGGCAACAGCAACTTTTGGTTGCCACTGTGCTGTTGTTGCCATTGTGTGGCTGCTGCAGCAGCTGTTTTTCCTGGCCTCCCCCATTGATACTCAGGTTGGCTGCTCCAGTTATGCCACTGATTTTGAGGACTTCACAAGTAGTTTGGTTTGGATAGGGATAATTCTGCCTTAGGCAGGGGGCTGGACTAGATGACCCCTGGAGGCCCCTTCCTGTCCTACTTCTCTATGATTTCTGTGATAATTCTGGGCTGAGCTTTGAGTAAACCTGGGAAAAATTACAGTTTAAAATGAAAATCAGGTGACTGATAAGGTTTGACAACACCCAAGCCTGGGTGAAACTCAAAGGTTTTGGCTGAATTTTGTTTGAAGATTTGAGGGCTCAATCCCCAGGTCTCTGAATCTTGATCTTCCATTATGACATTCTTCACGTTATTTGCCTGTAACATTCATGGCAAAGGACAAGCCATCACCATTCACTTCTTTCTATGGCAAGATTTTCAGTGTTGTCTGACCTCCATAGCACCTTATAGTCCATTTCAGTACCAGCTGCTTTAATCTAAATCCTTCATACTGGGAGAAAACTTTCCAGCAATTTGCTTGTCAGCTTTTTGAGGGCTTCCAAACAGTTACATGATGTCTGGAGGTTAAGATGGGGCCTCTCAGAAGTGGCAAAGAGCCAATGAGACTGATCTGAAAAACAATGGACTTTTGCCCTCTGGGATTCCTTGTAGGAGCTGCACAGGGTACTAACTTCATGATGGTATAAAGGTGGGACTTTAAAGAACAACATGCAATCCTGCTCTGCTCAGGATATGTTAAGCTTTAGATCATTAGTGGACAGGTCGTGCATCAGGAACTATGGAAAAGAAGAGCTGTTGTTCTTTAACTCGCTTTCAGAAAAAGCTAATGAAATGACATACGTTGTACATATATTACCTCTGCCCAGAACACAAACAAACTCTGGGGCAGAATCTAACTTTGTCCTGTGTTTGTATAGAACAGTGATTTTCAGCCAGGGTGTGCAAATATGATTCATAAGATAAACCCAGAGGTTTCAAAGTGGACTCCATAGTGTCAAAAACATGCTGGCCTGTTGTGGTCTTTCTGAGTTTTTTGCAACAGAAGAATTGCTCTATTTATTTTTCTACAATCAAAAAACAAATGAAGGCTAAGAGCTGGCATTTTCTGAGGGGTCCCTCAAGTTCATCGAGGATTGGCTTGAGTCTAAAAAGACTGAGAGGCACTGGTATACAGCTTAGCACAATGGTGTTCATGAATGAGCATTACTGTTATACAAATGAGGACAACAACAAGAAACAAAAAGTGATTTCAGTAAATTAAACTGAAAGGCAAACTTTGCAAAGCACTGGGTGCCCTCCACAAGCTGAGGGCCATAGCTAGCCATTTACCCATCTTTAAACATGATAAATTTCATATGAAAATTTCTACAGTGCAGGCACACATGCGCTGAAATAAAAAGCATTAAAAATTCCTATACTGTACAGAATTGCAAATGTCCATAAATAAAGTATTAGTAATGTATAGTGGACTGGCAAGATCTGAAATAAGGAAGAAACATGGTTTCGGTCTTGGGTGTCAAGACAATTTTGTAATATTTGGCTCACGATCATTTCCACGTGGAACATTCTCAGAAGTGACACTTATGGACTGATTTATGGTCTAGAAAGGCAAGCTTTTAGAAACAAGGACTGGTTCTACTGAAGTCAATGGCAAAATTCACTGCGACTTCCCTGGTCCCAGAGTTTCACCTGAGAAAACCTGATCAAGCCACAGCTGGCTTTGCTTAGGATGGCAGATCAGCCTTCCTTTTGTGCACAAAGTATCAGAATTCTAAAGAACTAGGAGTGTTTGAGGCCGCCATTCATTTCTATTCCTCATGACATCTAGCAGTGCAATGCCTCGTAATGCCTTGTTACAATGCTGTTTCAGTACTGATTCATAGCAAAAAGCACTGCCTGAGTCAATGCCATTTCCAGGAGCCTCTAATTTTAGACTTGGTAGGAGCCCATTTCAATATTAGGAAAGCTCAATTCTGCTCAATTTTATGAAATCTGACAAGATCACAGCCAGGGTCTACGAATCAGTCTGACACAATTCACCAGAGGAAACCAAACCAGTGTTCCTCCTGTAACATGCACAGCTATAAACCTGTCAGGTTCTGTGATCAGATACAGTTATTTAACATCCTGCAAAGATGACAGAAATTAGGCAAAAGGCTTGTGATGGGAAAACAGTTTTATAACAGCTAACTTACAGTAAATGAACAACAGTGTTGCATAATGGGATTACAAAGCCGAGAGACCTATCATTCAGGATGTCTTTGTCAGCAGGAAGAGAAATCTAAACTAGATACATATATTAGCATCCACATTGAACAATCAACCTGCAATTCAGAATAAATGAGGAAAGAGAGACAAGCAAGGGCTGGGGGAGGAAGGGAGACAGTTGCTTCAGCATAGACAGAGGTTATGGCCCTCACATCCTTTACAAGTGCTCAGTGGAGGCTCTCTGTGTTGGAGCCAGTGTCCTACTTATTTCCATTTTGGACATCTCTAGGTAGAGGTGTGATCACCCCATGCCATCCATATATTAGAATGAGCTCTGTTTTCTTCGACTAAGTGTCTGTGGATACCTGTCTCCACCAAGCCACAATCCATAAGCCTCTCACACACATAACTTGGCACAATGAGTAACCTCCTTTAAAGAAACTCAGAGCTGAAACTGCAGGCCTGTGGTGCACAAGACCCAGGAATAGGATGGCTGGATAAAGGGTGGAGCCAAGACTGGAATAGCAGTGGGTGTTGAAGGTCACAACTGGAAGTACTTGGCATGGCACTGTAGGGAAGATTGTATTTGGTCCATCTGCACTATATTTGGCCCTGGGCAGAGCAATTTGTCTTATGAGTGGATCATTGTACTTGATGCTTACATCAAAACACAAAATATCAGCAACCATGGCTTGTTAGGGCTTAAATAAGGCATCATCAAGAACTGGTACTGTCTTATAGAAAACAACTGGGTCATTATGTTAGCCAAATATCAACAGGCTTTATGTGACTGAAAGCAGAAGGATGCCCCAAAGCTCCAGGTCAAAGAACCCCGAAAATCCATTGAACCTCCAGGGAGGGTGAGCCCCAGAGATCACTGCAATAGCTCATACTTCATAAATATGTAAGCCAGATAGTATACAAAGTCTTCTGCTCCATGGATCCTTAATATTAACATTCAGTGTGCATCTGGGCAGAGGAAAACTAGAAGGCCATTGTCAGTCAGCACAGAGCCTTAAAGGGCTCAGTAGTCTGAGGGAACTAATTGTGCCCGGTATGAATACTGCACCGTCATAAAGCACAATGCATGATTTTTATTTCTTACAACATTTACTCACCCAGCCCTGAGATGCAAGCACCTCTGAGATGGAACCTCACTGCTGTTCTGCACCAGCATCAAATAACAGCTGGAGAAGTAGAAGCAAAGACTAAAAATGCTGGAGTTGGGCGGGAGGTTAAAGGTGTAGGGAATTCTGCTAAGAAAGAAAGGATTTTACACAGTGATCAGCAAATAAAGCTTCTTTACCACATCTTATTCAATGGATAAAACAGATGAAACACAACAGCCGGGCTTGGGTTCAGTACTGACTCGGACAAAAGGATTCTTGCTTATTGGGTCACTGGTCTCACTTGTACAACTTCTTAGATATTCTTTGGAAGTCTCCTGTCCAGCCTGGTAGTCTCCTGTCACTTGATGCTGATTGCTTAATTTAACATGATCTAATGAGATCATATCCTGTGTTGGTATTTTAAGGGATGTAGAAACAAGGCACATTCCCATATCATCACAACCATCAATATACTTCACAGTCATACAATGCCTTTTATCTGAGGGTATCAGTGCCCTTACAGGAAGGTGGGTGGCATTATCTCCAGATGGGGAAAGAGAGGCATAATGAGGATAAGTGACTTTGGCCAAGCTCACACTCAGTTGGATCCAGGTCACTAGTAGTCAGAGTCTTCCAGTTCAAAACCCTAGGTGTATTTCCTGCTCCCCACATGAAACTGACTGACCTTGAATCACTGTTTTACAGTAGTGGTTCTCAACCTATTTTAGACTTGAAGCACTCCTTGACAGACTTGAGGTATCCCTCAGAAAATGCCAGCTCTTAGTTTTCACTTGCTTTATGACTACAGATAAATAATGGAGGAATTCTGTTGCAAAAAACTCAAGAGAAATTACAACAGGTCAGAATGTTTTTAACCCTGTAGGTTCCTATTTAAAATCTCTCGGTTTATCTTTTGAATCATATTTGCAGACCTAACAGTGCTAACACTACCATTATTACCATGGAACCTTAATTGAGGATCACTGTCCTACAGTTCCTTAACCCAGACCGTGAGATATGGCATGACCAGGTGCTTTAACCTGGGTTTGCAAAACAGTCCTTTTTTTTAGATGCCTTTGAGAATGTGTTTTAGCTATTACCTTACCACATTAGAAAAAAAGACTAGAGGACTTTAATATATTACTGAAGTCTAAGAAATGGAAGTTCCTCCCAGTGCAGTCATTGCAGCTACTTGGAAAGTATTAGATGTGCTGTGCAAGCCAAAATACCGCACTCACCAAAGACCATCTCCAGGAATAAGGCCACTCTCACTGCAGTGTGCCTGAGCAGCATTCATGGCATCAGAATTTCCATGCGATAAGTTTGAGGGACTTTAGAGTTAGGCAGTACCATTACATCTTGAAATTAAATCTCTGTGGTTTTACAAACACCTGCGTTCAGACTCCCATTAGACCCATTAAAGGACAAACCTTCAACAAAGCTGTAAATATCAAAAAGGACAAATGAAGGGAAGCCTTATAAAGGACAGTATACTTTTGCCACACGCTTTGTGGCAGAAAATTTAAAAGAAACAAAACCGTAATTAATTTGCCAACGAAAGTATGATCTAACTGGCAAAGCAGGGGCCCGAGGGTTAGGATGCCTGGATTCTCTTCCTAATTCTGCCACTGACTTGCAGTGGCCCACTGTCTCAGCTCATACATCTGTTAAGAGGAGAAACTTCCCTACATCTAAAACAGTGGTTGATAGAAGCACCTTTTTGATTCACTCTCTGTTACCTAACTTCCTCCCACCCGTGTAACCCTCTAAATATCACTTTTTCTAATACATACGAACAGTGATTTACTTAGGGCCCCATTTTTACTAAGAACAGTAACATTGCTCACTTGCATAGCACTTTTTACCCCAAAGAAAACCAAAGTGCTCTGCTCTGGAAAATGTTCTATGGATGAAATGGATAAAACAATGCAGCTTTCTAACAGTTTATACCATCACTACATAACAGCTTGAGACAAGGAAAGACAGACTTCATTCAACTGCAACAAGAGTGAACTGCAGGAAAGTGAAACCAATTTTATTCAATTAAAATAATCAAATAGTTACTCTTTCAAACATTCTATAAAATCTTTACTTCTTACGTGAAACATGGCAACTCCAGCAGCACCATGCCCCTTAGCATCACACTGAGGAGCAAAATCAGGGGGCCCTGAAGGAAAAGCATAATGCCCCTTTTTGCAGTCCTCTGGGAGTTTTTAGACCCCCATCTCTACAATCATGCAGCATAAACCACTTTAGTGAGTTGTAGCTGGTGGTATGGTGGCTACTGACACATCGCCAGAATATAGGAAATCCCCTTGGTGAGGAGTGGGCCCCTTTGGCCAATCAAGAGTATTTCTGCAAATGAACTGAAAAACAGGGATTTTTTCCCAATATGCCTCTCATTGGGAAATGGACAAGGGACAAAGGGTTTAAAAACAGGATGGCCTAGTATAAAAGAGAACCAATGGCCACCCTAACTGGTGGGATTACAATTTGAATATGGCATGATTGCAGGTAACAGAGTCCCAATGCCTTCTGTCTTTGTTGCCCCCCCTCTTTGCCATTTCCAATTCTTCACCTCTCCTTCCTGAAATATAGAATCCTTTTTTGAATCAGACCACATCTGGAGTGCTGGGTATGTTAGCCCTTTGTAAACTGCCATCATTCTGGCTTTTGATTTGTGTTCAGTTGTATTCCTACGGCCCATGTTCTGTTTCTTGCCAGACACTGTGAAGTTTGAACATTTGTATCCCCTGTCATGTCCAGTGATTTTATTTAGGTCTACGTGGGAAAATTGATTTGAATAATTACTGTGCAACAAGCTATGCACAGTAACTCTATCCTGGAATAGTTCCCTTTGTGGTCACTTTTATTTCAGAATAATTACTGTGCTTCCAAAGTGGAGAAATTATTTCAGACAGAATAAAATAATGTTTATTCCAAAACAGAGTGCCACATACAGAGTACTTCAGAACAGTGTGCGTCTCATTAGCTAGGTCACTCCATTTCCTCACACAGAAGAGCCCTTGGTCTGATACAATCTACCGTCATTCGTATTTTCTGTTTGGATTAGAATGAGGATTACCACCAAATTATGCTTCTCTAATAATCAACATCAAAACCACTATTGCATCAACCAATGGCTTGGAAACGTTCAGACCATGAGAAAAAAACATTTCTATATATCTAAAGGATCCTTTGGGGATTTCTGCCTCAGATTTAAGAATGAAGCCTTACAGAAAGATCCACATTATACATTTAAAAGGCATGCTACCCACCTCCCCACCTCTAGCAGGGTGGAGGAATGATGTGCTTTAACCTTCTATAGGTTCCACTAGTACAGACTCGCTCTCCATGTACTTTGAAAGGCAGACTATCACATCAAACCTATGACAGGGCAGAGATCCTCCTGCTTTGAAAGGACAGGCTGCTACTACATGAGATAATGATAATCTTCATTAGCCACGAGTGGCAAAGGTCTGTGACTGCACAATTGATACTGCCTGGCAATCTATGATTGTCATTCAACACAAGAATGAAGTTTTCACACGAATACCTCCACTCACCTGCTGCAGCCCACACGGTCATAGGCATGGCATGCATGTAAACACAAAATAATCAGGTTTCCAGTCACTTGTGAGAGCTACCCTGTGTGTCTACCCAACACAAAACTCAAGGAAGTGCATCTCTGGCATCATTTACAAGATAAATAAATGAGACAGAGTGCACTGCAGTTTCACAGAACCAGCTGACCTCTGATGCACTGTGTTGACACTACAACTATAATAAGCAATGCGGCCAGGAAAGGAGAGCTGGTAAAACCAGCAGTGACCTGTGTGCCCAGCTCATGAATCACAGGCCTCTCCATCCTTAAGTCAGAACTTGCCTGGGGCTCAAGTGACCTCCGTGAGCTCAAGTTTTGTGATAAACATGAACATTAACACTAACACTCCCTGCTCTGGAAAGAATGCTTGCTTTTCAAAATACAATCCATGGGCACTTGACAGGGTTATTTACACTCACCAGAATCAGTTGGATAATGCTAAAGGTCAATGTCAAATTTATAGTGGAAAAGAGACCATGTGTCTTTTGACTCCAATTTTCTCAAATAAATACTGGGAAATATTTGGTGGACAGTTCTTCAACAGTGTGGACAATCATCTTTGTAACAGTGATACTTTGCACATGTGCATTTCCTCCCTTCAAAGATTTAAAGACCTTCAGCAAAGGCCTCGTGACAACCCTAGAGTCAATGCAAATTCCTTTTTCACACTGGCCCTAGCATCTGGCCTCCCAGCTGTGCATCTCCTCAGCCCAACTCCCACTGCCTCTGTGTAACCAGGGCCCATCTCCCATTATCTTCTCCCTCTGTCCATGATGGACCCAATTTTCTCTGGCTTGTTTGGGCTTACTTTAGGCTCCTTCTTTGTTTCTATCTACTCTTATGGGTCACTCTTTATAACCCTATCATTCATTCCAGACAATCTTCTCATGACACAGGACAGTGATCTCAGGATCTCTGTGAAGAAGCATGGCTTTGCTTACCTACTCCCACCCAACATGCACCAAACCCAGAAATGAGGCAGTGAAGCCATCTAGGTGCATCACATTTCTGGGTGTGGGTGCATATGGAAGAAGGACTGTACTTCTCAGTGGCACTCTCAAGTGTGTACTGGAAACAGGAATGCACCCTAGAGTTATTTCATTATGGTGCAGTTTCCCTTTAGAGCCACCAGTGGTTACAGGAGTTTGGCAGTCTTTAAAGCCAAGCAAGAAATCTCTGTTATGACTGAGGGGCTGACCTGGCATCCGCATCATCTGAAACAGAGACGCTTTTAAATCCCCAAGTCTGTTGGTTGTAGCCATTTATAGTTTGTACAACAAGCATAACGTGTGCTAGATCACCAAAGGGCAACCCTTCTTTAGCTTCCATTAGGTCCCTAAATATAACTGCCTCAAGCTGCAATTCATCTTTCAACAGTGTCTCTTTGAATTGTATTTTTTAAAAGGATGCTAGTTGCCACTGTATTATTTATAGACATTTATATTAAGAGCTAAATACTTGGTTAGGAAATTGGTCAGAGATGAATAGCTTCACTGCATTGTTTCAATTCTCTAAATAGTTGTTAAAAAATAAATGCTGCATGAATTTTTATTACAGAAACAAATGTCTTTTTTTTGCTTAAGCATAAATAGCAACATAGTCAACAAGGCTGAGACCTGACAGATACGGTTTTCTGAGGAGTTTGGAACCATTACTGTTCGAAACATGTCCCAAGTTTCTAATGTGCTGACTGCGGGACAGACTTGACAATTAGTATCTCGTTAATTTTTAAAAAAGGAAAAATTCATTTGGCTTCATTCACTGTATTTGTGCACTAGCCCATTATGGACTCAGTTACCTCAAATATACTTTGCCAATGCACAAGCTCACTATATAATTCTTTCCTAGTGGAGGGTGGTGCTAATTAGACTGTGCTTCCCAGCCAGTGCTGTCCAGAGAGTCTGACCTAATGAGAGATGCATGCCATTGCCAGGAATTCGCTTTTCACTCACAGCGCAGCTGTTTGTAGAGACCTCCTTCAGCTAAAAGATGCTGAAAACTCAATGAAAAATCACTGGCTTGAAGCACAGGTAAAAGGAAAAGGATATTCAAAGCAAGGGCAGAACAGGTTTACACTATTCTACAGCGTAGCACATGCAGCTCTCACAGGGAGACTGATCCACTGGGGGGATGGCTTTCACACATGTAAAGACACACACACATATACACCCCCCCCACACACCACCCTTTGGTCTTATATTCTACCTCCACAACAGTTTTGAAAAGGGAGTGCAAAACACTTTGCATCTGATAAGCGTTCCAAATTCAGGAGAACAAGCAAAAGTAATGCAATGAATTTGGACCACTGATCTCTGCTGGCTAGATTCAGAACCGTCTCATTCCATCAGTGGCCTCCGGTGCTAAAACAGTGTGCCAGACCGGACTTGGACTTCTGAACTTGCAGCACTTGAGTTCTATCCCCGTGACTGTGGGGAAGCAATATGGGGGTGCACCAAAAGGAAGTCTTGGGTGGCCATTTGTTTCTAACAGTATGCACACCAGCAAGAACCTTTCAGTAAAAGAAATTAGAGGCACTTGCAAATGGTCCTTACCATGTACCTGGAGAGGATGAAGCAGCTGCGCAGAAATCAGACAACTTACCCAAGGTCACATCAAGCCAGGAACGAACACCTTCATAGCCTACCTATCCAAAGCACTCAGGCCACCACTAGCTCTCAGCTGGGGTTAGTTAAAGGAGGGAAATTACTAATCTTCACTAGAATGTCAGGGAGCTGTAGTGCCCACAACAGGATCACTGAGGGCACTTGGTTGGTAATACTTTCTGCAGTGGTCCTTCCAATTAAGAAAATCCTGAATCTTTCTAATATCTCTAAGGATACAGGAGGGATAAAACCTGGTGGTCAAAAAGAAGTGCTTTTTATTACCAGGAGTATTCATATCACTGTATTTTTCTGTGAAGTATTCAATTTCAGCAATTAATTCTCTTTAAAACACTACAAAACAGTTGGTTTGCTTCACAAATTTAAAGAGAGTCAGATTCTCACTCACATATCCTTTTATTGGTCCCCTCAAAAGCATCAGCACTGATGCTCTAAGCATGATCCATTCTGGCATGATGATGGCTGTGGTGCTCAGTGTATCCCCTGCATAACTCACAAGCACAGTGTAGGCATCACCTATACCTGTGATCTACTGTAACTATGAAAAGGTGAGGTCCATACCAAATACTTGATCACTTTCTGGATCCTGTGGTTTGTATTCATTTGATTTATTCTGGTAACACCAACAGCTGTGTGTTGCTAAATATACAACTTAAGAGACTGTATCTTAGGTTTGGGAGAAATGGAAAAGCCAGTCACTGAAGAAATGCAGACCATCTGACGGTCACTCAGATTTACTGTGTAAAGGTCACTCCTCAAATGGCCTGACATTCTTTGTTCCTATACCTAAGTATTGCTGCAACTTGGGACCAGTGTATGAAGTGACATATTACTCTGCTTAAATGGTCACAGACTGTAACTATAGCATGGAGAAAAGAGAGGACACATAGGGAATTTGGAATAGAGGCAGAAAGAGAAGAGGAAGGAAAAATAGTCTGGAGAAGAGAGAAAGGTTCCAAGAAAAAAGGGTCAGTCTACAGGTGGGTGGAGATTAGAAGAGATGCCAGGAGTAGGAGAGTTCTTTCTATTTCTGTTTAGATCATTTTGGAAATAATTTTCCAAATATCTGACTTTTGCTAATGTGTCACGGTTCCACCAAACTCATAGCACTCCCTACGTTTAACCCTTACTGCTTCTCTCCCAGCATGAATCAAAGTGCTGTTCTAGGAACTGGGAAAGCCAGGACAACTCCAGCATACTTCATTGGATGGGACTTGATATGTACTTCTACTATCCAGGCAGAGCAGTTTTGTTTGAGTGCCTGCACCTTTCCCCATGTGTTCTTGTAGGTACATTACAAAACAACCACCCTCCTCAGAAGGAAATGGGGCTTAAAGAAACTCAGGCAAAGAAAGAAACCCATTCTTATATACTGTAACCTGAAGCCAGGACACTTTGTTACAATTCCTTTTTGGCAGATATGGACAAAAGACACTACTTTCCCCTTGCTATCAATTTTCTTCATCCCCCTGCCACCCTCACTCCTTCTGCCCTCATTCTCTCTAATAAATCATTGATTTACTGCTTCAGCCCTCCAGGCCTGGCTGCTGCCCCTCAATCTCAGCAGGAGCCAAATGATGATTGAGATGCCAATATATTAGGCTGGCCTGATTTGCAGAAGGATAAGGAACAAAGCAGTTGTGTACAGCAAAGACAAATGAATTTAAATCAATTGCAAAGCTATTTTCTGTGATGGATTAGCACCTTTCCTTTGACCTAATAATGTCATGTGGTCTCCACACTGACAGCAACTAATGTGTACATATCTGTGCTCACTGCAACCAGTAGGAATTTTTGCTCTTTGACTGCAGTTATATTGCTTGCATTGTGTTGGCTGTTCTGCTCACATGGAAATACTCAATCTCCTACCTTTCACCTTGAGAGTTACATGTCTTTATATTGTTCTAACTATGGCTGTTATATTTTGCCCAAGAGTACAGAAGATAAGAGGTTTCTTTCACCCCACAAAGTGCCTCCTAGCTAAACTTCCTCACTGGAGCTGATAAGTCTTCAGGTTCTCAATCCCAGCTAACAGTTACCTGCCAAAACTTCTTTCAGCACCTAACAATGATGCATCACAAGCGTGTAGAGAAGTCAACATTGGGCTAGACACAGAGAAATGTTCTACTTTCTGAAGTGAGTCCAAGCCCTTTCCTGATGAAGCTGTCAAATTTAGTTTAACAGAAACCCCTACTTGTACCAGGTGTTAAGCTCAGCCTGTGGAGTCACCTGACAACCACTGGCTGTATCATTAGTTCATCAAATCTGGCATCCTCAATTCATTTCACAAACATTAACTCATTCATCCCCAGAGCATCCTACTAGATATTAGCTCCATTTTATAGATGGAAAACTAAGGGGATAAATTATTATTGGTGACACAAGGATGCAGTGGGAATCAGCAGAAAGACCTGAATGAAAACTCAGGTGGTGGCTTGCCTTCCTTTCCAGGCTAGGTTACCTGTTAGCTAGAGAGCAATCTTGTATAAAAAAATGACATCACAGAGATCTATCACAGACAGAGCAGCAGAAGTTGTATATGAAAATGGACCTTGTACATTGATTAGTCTGCTGACTTCAGTGAGAGCTGCAGGTGTTGAACACCTCTCAGAATCTGTCCTGGTAATACCAGCAGCTCTATTTAATTCCTGATTAAATGTGGGGAATGCCATATGTCAACAAGGACATCCACATCCATTTTCTAGTAGACACAATAGCTGTGTTTTGCCAGACCAATAGATCCCAAAATAGGGCAGATGTCCAGCCACAATGCTTATCCCTAGTTTTCTGTTCTAATGTTGCATCACCAGGCCCACCTTTTCTCATCTCCATAACCCAAAAGGCACTCTTACAGTTTATTCATAGTCACACACTACAGAAATGATTTTCCTACGTTTAACCTTGCAACCCAAGCATCAATCTTGCTTCTTAAAAAGCTGAGGCAACAAAACGTATCTTTTTCGCCTCTGGCTGCACTTCCAGCTGTATAGGGGCTTACAGTACAAACAAATTGGTGGTTCTGGATTTATCCCTAGGTAACAGCAATGCACACCACATGTAATTGGGCACTTGTACAATCTGTTCTGGAGACAGAATCACCTTTCTGAAGAGGCGGCCCCAGGAGAGGTCACTATTAAAATGCATTACAGTATAGGGCAGGCTGTACATTATACATTCTTCTACATGTCTCTACATTATACATTCCAGGCAGGTACACAGACGAGGGTTAATGCTTTGGCAGGACCCAAGAGCATTAAAAAGGAGCTGAAAGCTGAATACCTGATTACTGCTTACATTTGCCTCCATGGTTTATCATTGTAATAGTGAGAAACTCAGCTGGGCTACAGCTGCTGATGTCCATACAGAAACTGGCAACTCATACAGAGAAATTAATCTAAGCACGGCTCATTTAAGCTTTTATTTTATTTTGTTTTTGGGACAAGAATCAAAAGATCTCGTTCAAGAGGTCAAAAGGAAAAAACTGTGCCTTACTTTTGGCTTCCTGAAACAAACTGAAATTGCCAAGTGCTAGAGGTTGTTTATAAGAAAAGAAACAGAAAAGGCAGGACACGGAGGCCCTGGCAGTTTCCACAGAGTTTGTTATGAACCACCTGATAGTGGCCAAAAATATTACATCAGCCCAGATACCATGAGAACTGCAGTTGTATCATTCTCAAACTAGCAAGTTCCCTGGTACAAGAGGGAAGGAACCATGGTCTTGCAGGAGGCCTGGGTTCTCCACCAAGCTCTGGAAGAAAGCTGTGCCCCAACTTGCCTGCTAGAAAAAAGGGGAAGTTACTTCCTTTTCTTTACTCTTTGATGGTCTTATTTATTTTGACTGTAATACTTTCAGGGCGGGGAGCATATTTTACTAAGTGTTTGCACAGTGGCTAAATTATATAGCCCTGCTCCAGGGGTGGGCAATTATTTCAGCTGGAGGGCCACTTAATGAGTTTTCTTGAGCTGCTGAGGGCCACGCACATAAAAATCTTTCAGATGTCATTTCAACAAATTATAAAAAAAAAAATTAAAAAAAAATCAAATACTAAAAATGAAACATCTGCTGTAACATATTTTATTTCAAAAACTAATTTTGTCTGGATTCAAGTTTTCTGAATAGTGTATATACAGGCAATTGCATAATTGCTCAAAATAAAGTCTTACTTTTGTATAATGTGTTGGGGGGTGTGGGTTTAGGGTTTTGGGTGTGAGCGCAGGTATGGGCAGCGTGGAGGGGTGTGTACATGTGTGTAGGGATCTGCATGCATGCTAGGTCCTGGGAGCTGGGAAGGGTGGGAGGGGAAGGAGGCACATGGAGCAGAGCTCGGCTGGGTGGGGTGCAGCTGCAGTACAACTGCTCATTGTGGCAGGCAGGTGGAGTGGGTGGAAGGCAGCCAGGACCTGGAGCTGGAGCCAAAGCCCTGTTTACTGGGACAGGAGTTGCTTGCCTGCAGCATCTGCTGCTTGGCTGTTGCTTGGCTTGGCATCTACTGCCTGGCATGTGTCCCCGGGGCTTCCCCACACTGCTTGCTTCCTGGAGTGGCAAAGCAAGGGCAGGAGAAGGAGGAGGAGCCACCCCTAGAGATTGGGGAAGCTGAGCAGTACCCAGGTGGCCCAGGAGCAGGTGGGGTATGACCCCACATGGAGTACCATGCAGGCAGCTGGGACAGATGCAATCAATTGGTGGGTGCCCACCCATGGGCCAGATCCAAACAGCTGTCAGGCTTGATCTGGACAATAGACTGTGTTTTGCTCACCCCTGCCCTAATCTCATTTGAAGCCTTGGGCTACTACTGCAGTGCAAACAAGCAAGGACATGTCAGTACAGTGCTTTGCTTTTTTGGAAAAGGACCATAGAGGCTTGGATATTTCTCCACCATTTTGAAACCCTTACCAACCACTCTCAGCAGGGAAGAATACTTACAGGTATTTGTGCCCACTTCTCAGCATAGAAATTTCTGTATTGGGGGATCCAATAACAACATAGCGTAGCTCCCTTAACAACACTTTTGTCTCATAGCTTTTTTACCCATATTTGCAGGTGTTGGAAGAAGATGAATTTTTTGCCATCAGAATATGTTAATTAATAAGGCTCTAGTTTGTTAAACAGCTAGCAGCTTCACTCAAGTGATATTCCAAAACCTGCACCCCCTCTACCCCCATTCATGAGGCCTAGACATTTCCTTTTTCAAAATGAAAGCTGTGTTTGAATGCAATCTCGTGTGACACCAGCACTCGGGACCCTTGACAAACACCTTTCATACCTTGACACAATCCCACTCTGCTTGGAGGGGGCAACTGCTCCGAGCTGCAGGATCTAATGCAGTAGGTGGCATTCTCCACTCCAGCTTCATATTAAACTAACTCCCTAATGTAACAGTTTGGGACACATCACTGCTAGAGATAACATCTTTCAAATGACAAGGAAAACTAAGAGAGGCAGAGTTAGCTGTGTTAACATGAAATCAGGCAGAAGGCAGGGTGAACTGGCACCTTACAGATAAACTAAATCAAAGATGCATAAGCTTTCATAAGCAATGTCTTACTTCATCTGCCTTCAGAAAGCTAAGATCAGCCAGGTATAGCTCTTAAAAGCTCCCATATCCCTTGTTTTCTGAGAGTAGAAATGGTAATGGAAAGTCCTGATCAGCACTCTCGCTGTCTACCTAAAGCACTTAAAACCCCTGGAGTTTTCAGGGTTCTTCATTTCCTGCCCTAAACTTCTTTGTGGTATTTCTGTGTGCTGTCAAATAACTGCCATGTTCATCCCACAGGCTGCTGCATAACAGCAATGGAAAATGTATTCCTCGTGTACTACTATCCCACAGATGTACTTGATTCTTAATTAATTGGTTGGTCTTAAAATACCAACCATATTTTCTCACATACAACATAACCTTTTCCCAAAGAACCAGCTGCTGGAAACTGGCATGTCCATTATAGGAAAGAGATACAGTAAGAACAATTTCTGCTACTTACCAGGCAAAAGCAAAAGTAAAACCTACAAAGGACTCACAGGAAGCAGAACAATAACCAAGCTTGCCTTCCTATCTATTGCTGTGCTCAGTTACATGCTACAAGGAAAGGTTTCTTCTTCTCCATTTTGCCTTTCAAAAACAAGGTGCATACTTTATTTTGGGGTACATTTTCTGTGAGAAAATATGGCACATTGTGATGCTAGGACAAAGACTATGGAAGGACCTGATATTATTGCAACTTACGCAACTGGGGTTAAAGATGGTGCTAAATTCTTCTTCCAGTTACACTAGAGTCAGTTTGGTGCCCTGACGGGGTACAAATGAGAACCAGTATTTTTGTGGAATTGGGAAAGAACATAGCCCTTTATTATCTTTAAGGTATAAATGCTAATTTAGATTAAATGCTTCCTTTGTTAAGAAAATCTCTAGCCTTCTGTAATATAAAGCCCAACCCCTCCATTGCACAACCATGGTGTGCTTTAATAAAGGAAACCCTGAAATGAGATTCAGTTCCTGAAGACTCAGTTCCCAGAGCACTGAATCCTCTTAAACAGCTCCAGTAATCTCCCATTAATCTCCCACCAGATCTGACATTCTGGAAAGAAAAAAAAATCATCTCCTAATCCTTTTGGACTCAGTACAGTTCAAGGGCACAAAGCTGGACTGAAAGCACTGAATGTCTGAGGCTGGTTTTGAGCTAAGGAAACTGGCAGACACTTAGAAAGCTGCCCTAAGATGCAAAGGCTCTCCAGGTTGTCAGCAAGTTTTCTTCCTGTCAAACAGTCTCTGTGCTTGCCAAAGAGCATGCCCACATGGGGACCAAAAAGGGAACAGCAGAGGGAATGCTTCCAATCAAGCCCCAGGGATGCATGAGAGAAGTTTCAGTTAGATCTACAGGGGCTGCTAATTAAATCTCTGTGGGAGAACAGGCTTCCGCTGATTCCAGTGAGGTGATGCCAGATGCTGACGTAAGGGGCATTGTACCCAACTCCCAGAGAGAAGCTTGGCTCCAATGGCCTTGGTTTCATTACCTGCTATGGGCTGAGTTGCACCTGTGCTGTATATAGTACTTCATTTCAATAAAAGATTATATATTTAAAACACGGCAGCTAACATAAAATAGGAAGTCCAACATTTAAGGTACACGTCACCCACAAAATAGGCAAGTGCTTCTTAATGTTTCACCACACTCTTCAGAAGCATAAATCGAGTAGCCTGTTAATATTTGTTGTACAGGTGTTATTTCTGATCTCCCTCCCTCCACGTTTTTTTTTAATTGTATCTGTTAGCAAGAAATAATTGTACTTCAGATCTCAGTGGTGGCTTCTTGTTTCCAACAGTAAGAAGGAACATGCATCTTGAGTGGACATGGACCCAAGCTGCAAAACTGGGAACCAGTTTTCACACAGTCCCCAACAGCTGTCAGAGGAGGGTGCTGACCTATTATAAATATAACTGTTCATTTGTGAAACCTGGAATCTGATCAAGGTTTAAGTTCAGGCTTCAGAATATCTCCTCTCCAGATATGCAGGAGACCATTTTGTAATTATTCCCATCTTCAACATAAGTTTGAGCAAATTTTTAGGCATTCTTTTTCTGATTAAACAAATGTTCCAAAACTTTCCTCTGAGCTTTGGGTCTAATCAGCAGGCCCAAAATATCAACACTTGCTGGAAATCCCATTTCAAATTAAACTCCTTGATCCTTCCAAAGATGATCATCTACTAAACTACTTGCTCTTTTCATCTGTTTTATCAGTACATCTCCAAGTGCTTTACAGAGAAAGAGCCTTATTATCCCCATTTTACAGAAGAAGCAGCTGAGATGCATGCAGGGAAGCGACTAACCCAAGGTCACCTAGATAGTTAGTGGCAAAAGATGGGAACTGAATCCACACCTCCTTGAAGCCACATGTTCTTTTTCTACTTGGTATGCATACTGGAAATCCTATGGCACAAAGGCGGTTGCTCCTTGACTAAAATTGACCCCACACCAAAGAATGCTGTGCAACATGCATTGTGCTATATAGTTGCTATATTCCTTTCCAGAGCTGTAGCATTTCATTGATTCCATGGGAGTATTGTTTATGAAATGTAGTGGGATGGAAAATGCAATATAAAACAGCATAGATTAGCTTCTTGAAACCTGGCACCATTTTTTGTTGCCCTCTGTTTCATCTTCCCCGAGGCTCACCCTCTCTATATCCTTTCTGGGAGACGGTGACCACATGCTTCTACCCACAGTAATAAAGACGTGGTATAACAAATGCCTTATGCATTAATCATGTCACCTCTCATGTTCTCTCCCTCTGTTAATGCTGCTTTTGTTGAGCTGCCTTTGTGCGCTGGGATGATGGCTTCAAAGATTTTTTCCACAACAACATCCAAACCCTTTTTCAGTAGTGTGCTGGATGTGGATGATTTTTCCAGTTCACACATATTCTCCAAGGTTAGTCCCCTTACTACCAAGTTCTTGTGCTATTAAAGCTACAAAGTTAGGTTTATTAGATAGTGTTGGTATGTTAAAATAACTCAGGAGAGGTGCTGACGTACTAACCTCTGAATGGGACTATATGAATCCCTCTCCTGCTGGAAAGAGTCAGGGAGAGTTTTCTAGTAGGGGAAGTTAAAAGTTATCATGAAGAGAACTCTCTATCCTTTAAATAGAAAAGAGAAATACTTTTGAAGTAGCATTATAAATCATAGGACTGTATCTCTGTAAAGATAGGTCTTGTCTTGTTTCCTTCTACTAGGCTGCACAGGTGCTTGTAGGAGCAAGTGTAGTTCAGTGTTAAATGTGCAGGACAGAGACAGAAGGTCTGGAATTTATTTCTGGCTCTGCTGCCATCTCGCCATGTGACTGTAGGTAAGGCAGAAGCCTCAGTTTCCCAAGAGGTAACAATAACACTTGCCACACTCTATGAATCTGATGGAGGATGTAGCCAATGGTAAATGCACTTGATCCGAGCTGAAAGGCATTCAGTCTCAGTGAGTGTGGAAAGGCACTCAGTCTTAACCAAGAGGCCAAGAAGCAGCGTCAGGTCACTGCCTGACATAAAAGATGTTACATTTGAGTTTGGGCAGTAAGATTATCACCTTCTTCCATTGTGTAAAAGTACTCCTGCGAAAATACTGAACAGATGCAGCAGCAGCAGCAACCAAGTACCTATCCATCACAAGGAAGAGGGCTGGAAAGCATATCTCTTGTTCTTCCTGTACATGCTACCACACGAGGCTTGCTGTTCATCTGAAGAGGGAGACGGATAAAAACTGAAATGGCACTAAAAAGAAACTGCCCTTGAACAACTCGGTAAGCCCTTTTTAAAAGTCAGATCTGCCATAGAGCACACCACTAAAATATGATGGCAGAGTTAATTTTCTGATGTGCGTGTAACCTCTATTTGTGCACAGCTGAGAATTTTATCATAACTGGTTATTAAATGAATGCCCAGCTTTACAACAATTACAAGAGATGGCTAAAATCTATCAGTACTCTCCTGACCCTTGAAAGCCTGAGTGAAAATGAAAGACAAGCCTGGGCATGGTAGCTGGGGGGAGGCACATCTCTTTTTATCTCACAAGTCACACGGGTGGGCAACTGCGCTCATTGTCAGTATGTGACTGGAATAATTGATTGTGGTTACTGAGTGCAGGATGCTCAGATAGCTTCACGCTCACTGTGACAAGCTATGGGTTTTAGCATAATATTTCTGTTTTAAATGTCTTCTAATGTGTGTGTGCGCCTCAGTTTCCTTGACTACCTTGGTGCATGGGGAAGGAAAGGTTACCAGAGTCCTTGATAGGTCCCAGAGCTGCTTACATGCAGGAGACAAGATGGACCTTCAGCAACAAAGGAATTGAATAACCGTGTTGATGCTTCAGGTGAGCTTGGTACTCAGCTCATGAAGGAGACGCCCTGGAGGCATCAGGATGTCAGCCTCAGCCGATAAGCTGGGGAGCCTGAAGCAAGGGAACAACCGGGCTGCTTTGCAGTACTCAGGTTGTGTGAACTGGGGAGAGAGAACAGTGGTCAGGGCTGGGCAGTCTTCTTGCTGGGTGGCCTTCACTCCAGTTAGTGCTTTTACTGAAGATGAACAGTTTTGTTGCTGGGAACTCGGACTGTACTCCTTTCTCCTTTGGCAAGGTAAAGTCCCTCTTTTGGGAGCTGAACTAGAAGGTAGCTCTCTCAGGTACAGTTACGGATAGCTTGGTGGGAGGGCAGCGGGGAGGGGGCAGGGAGCAAAAGGTTGACCTTACAGAGCTGGAAGGAGTCAGGGCTCACCCCTGCTCTAGAAACCAAACCTAGGCTGGCTTCATGGGGTACTCAGAGACCAGACAAGGCTGGAGATCTCCCAGAAAGAATTAACATGTGGGTAATTATCTGTGATACCCATATCCTATCCAGTGGTAGATTCGGAAATGCTTGGCTAGTCTCACAAGTATTTAAAGTATGATCTTGCAACTGAAACAGAAAGGGGCATCAGGTTTCCTGAATTTCATTCCCAGTCCTACCACCCACTCACACCACGGCTTTGAGGAAGCCTCACTTCCTCATTTATTGCATGTGGAATAATATAACCATTTTCATTTATATCTTCATATGCAAGATATAAACAAATCATTAGGTTGGGGGAATGTGTTCTCTGTACTCTACATCAAAACTGCCTTCTGAGCAAGGATCTTTTGCTTGGCTTTTATTTTTGCCTTTGAAAATTAAACAAATAGGGGTGAGGGTAAAGGGAACAAAAAGGATTACCAGGAAGAAAGGACATGCATAGATGAAGGACCAGCTGGAATATATCTGAATGTAGGGCTGGTTTCTGTGGGTGAGGGGAGAACACAGGATCTAAAGAAGCTTTCTTACCATAGTACTGCAAGGAGCAATGAGCCCACATGGCTTCCAGCAGGAAACATGTGATGGTATTTTTGATTTTCTGTGGGAGGAAGAGACCTTTTGTAGCCATGCCCTGACTGGATTATCAACAGTTATTCAGATACTGCAGCTCTGATGTGCTCCAACATGAGCTCTGATACAGAACCAATCCTTAGTGAAATTATACCATGCCGCTCATTTACCATCGTCTTAATTAATTTGCTTGTCACTGAAGTAGTCAACTTTAAGAGAAAACTATTTCCTTCCTTGCACCTTTCCATGATCTGAGCCTGATTCTGAGAGGTGCTGAGTGCCTAAGCCCCTGCTGACTCCTATGGCTGAGTGCTCCCTTGGGCCTGAGTGTCTATCCCCTCTGGGAAAGTCTGGGATTAGGATTCTAAATCCCATCCAAATCCAGTGACAGCTAGACACATCGTTTCTCAAGTAACAACCAGAGACTTCCCCCCACCATCTACAAGTGACTTGATTTTTATCTAAGGCAGTTTTCTAACCCTACATTAAAGGCACAGAACTAGTCGATTCAGCTTCTTTTCTTGCAAGACCTAAAGCCATGACTAAGGCTTGGCAGGCACATAGCCAGGCTGTGAAATGGATGATGGGTTTTGGGTTGGGTTTTTTTCACTTTTAAAAAGGCACAACCACTTGGCTCCCTTTAAATGTCTCTTTAATCTCTTTTCAACATTCACAAATTCTCTGGTCCAACTAGAAAGCAATATCTGCTGCTGGATGCCATAGCGTTATTATTAAAAATATAAAAATATAAAAAAACCAAACAGCCCTTGTTCATTTAATTTTTGGCATCATCTGAGTAAGCCTGCAAGATGCAAACGGAACAATTTTTCAAGGCATATAAATCATGGCAAACAACCTAGTCTGAAATGACCTTTTTTCCTTTTAATTTGTTTCACAGCCTACCATTGTGATCAACTGAGAGCATACTGGCTCCAACTGCCTGCCACGTATAAAGTCTAGTTGGTCCAGGTATCTGCAAAAGAAAAGCACTAAACACAGTTTATGCTACTGTGAAGAAAAAAACAACGACACAACCCCCCAGCTTTCTTTGGGCTATGTCCATATTTGCAATGCTTCAAAATAAAAACAGAAAAGAAAATCTAATCAGAAGATCTCTTGCTACATGGAAGCATGAAAAGGCTGCTTCAGTATCAGACTGCACAGTCAGTCACAGGGATTTTTAAATTGCTCTGCCGGCTTCTGCAGTTTAGCACAATTCTTGGTCTCCCTGTCATGACAGATATTCAAGAGCAAAGTGAACATTAAGTAGAAATGTCAAACTTCCTTTGGTAGGCAGCAGGAATGTCAGTCTCTTTCTCACTCAGCCTTATTTCCATGGCTGTCCTTTTAAACTGCCACTTCCCCAGGCTGTCAGAGACCAGCAGTGTTAGGCGGCCGGGTGATACCTTCTGTGTGAACCAATTCTCAATGCAAAAGTATTTTTTTACATCAATTTCAGTGCAATGGTTCCCACTTTATACTGATCTGTGGGAGACCAGGAGTCTGATGCTAACTACAAGCCAGACCTTGGTGTTTAGAGGATCCAGAGCAGCACTGAGTGAAACAGGAAGTGAAATGGTCTCTTGGAGATCCTGTTGTATCCTCAGGAGAAATAATACTGTGGGCAAGAGATTGTCCCCTGCTATTTCCTCATCACAGTACAGAGATGCACAAGAATCCAGCTGGTACCAAAGGACAAAGTATTGCCAAAAAAGAATTAGGCAAAGAAAACCCTTCAAAAGTAAGGATTTAATTGTAATTTCAAGAGAAGATGCCAACCTAAAGCCTAATTGTTTAGTGAAGAAACATTAAAGTGTTAGATGTGCTCCAAGTTCTTGTAAGTTTGTGTGGGTCTGACAGTCTTTAACAATCATCTTCTCTGCTCTACTGCTGGGGAAGGAACCACAGAAACAAGGAAATGGCCAAACTAACTATACAGACTTTTTTTATTAAAACAAACTTCAGACAAACCCAATAGAAATTAACATGAGCAGGGGCAAGTTTAAGGCCAGCACATCTGTGCTTTAGCCCCTTTCATTGGGATTCTAGGTTTCCTTGCTGGCCGAGCTGCACAACAAAGGAGGAAGTCAGGAACTCCTGACAAGTATTGCTAGGCAGTTTAATGATGCCAGTCATGGTTGCAACATCCTACTGTTGCTTGATGGTACCAACTGTGACATTTGACAGAAAAGCAGCAGCAAGAGACACCACAGACATTTTAGAGTAGTACGTCCAGGAGGATGAAAGGGTAGGGGATTTGCCAGCCATCAGTCTCCTAACCCAGACTCACTTCGCTGTTGTGCTATAGGCTCTAAGACACTTGGCAAGTCACTTAGTTTCCCTGTCCCATTTCCGTATTTCTAAAATGGGGACACTAGCATTTCTCAATTAGGGCAAATCGCTTAGTTTCCCTGTCCCACTTCCATTTCTCTAAAATGGGAGCAATGACATTTCTCAATTAGGACAAGTAACTTAGTTTTCCTGTCCCATTCCCATTTCTCTGAAATGGGGACAATAACATTTCCCCACCACACAGAGAATGAAGAGTTGGCCAATAAAAACACTGAAGACTGAAGGGGGCATGGGCATTATGGCAATTGAGGCCATGCAAGTTCATTTATTGGACTCTAACTCAGTTATGGTTAATACTGCTAACTGAGCAACACACACTTGGCACTGCAGTGTCTGTTCAACTCCTCTGTAGTTGCTTGGGCAGTGATGATAGCAGAGATGGCATCTCACATGCAGAACCTTCAGTGCACTTTAGAAAGAAGCCAGCAGGGAAATAGAGAGCATTCACAACACTGTGCAAAAGAAAATGACTGCATTGGTAACTGGGGCTGGAGCTGGCTGGAAGGAAACAAGACTACGCTCTGTGTCTGTGTGTGTACATGAAAGGAGGGAGAGAGAGAGGGAGCCAGAAAAGCTTGTCATTGTTAACCACACTTGCTTTCCACATCTGAGGCTTCCAGCCACCCATTTTTACTACAAAAAGAAGCAAAACAAATATAAGCAGAGTGAAGAGTCATAGAGGATACTGTGGGCGTGAGAGCGGGATATAGATGACATAAGCTGGTATCACTGCAGCCTCTGAATCATATGGAACAGAAAAGAAAAGTTCCTGCCCAGACAATACATACAGTGTTGGGCTGTGGGTCTTGTGCTAAGTACAGAGTGAGAACTAGAAAAGTCTGTGACGCTGATGCAAAAACAATGCAGACAAGCACAGCAATGAGAACTGAAAGACACCAGGGGTCCTATTCTTGTTCCACATTGCTCTCTTTCATTTTCTCTCTTTCCCAACAGAAAGCTGAAGTCCAAAAAGAGAGTACCCTCTCTTTCTTCACACCACACAGCTCCTCCATGGAAAATCTGATTTAAAAAAAATCCTCTAGGTATCGTTCATAATATTTGCTAATTTTTCAAGGGTCAGATCTACAACTGTGCCGAAGCTCCACCAAACAGGAATTTCCCATATACTGGGTTCAAGTATGGTACCTGTACTCTCTGAACCATAGGTCTGCACTGCAGTGAGGCAGATTCAGTCTTCATTTTTCCTAGAAAGACAAACTCAGTTCCATGCCATTTATTACGTATAGGCCTTTCTGAAGTGATCTTGTTTGCCACACTCTTGTTTGCAACACATGGGTTTTAAAAATTCTGTGGAAGGACAGAGGTTTGCCCTAGTGTCCTCAACCAATATCCACTTTCTTCTTGTTGATGGGTGGTTTAGTGTGTGCCATTTGGCTTCCATTTCCCACCCCAAGGCTGTCTGCATTTCAACAGTTGTAGAAAGCTCTTGGAAACATCATTGGTGAATGGATATATGTGCTTAGATAAACTGATACGTGTATGGGTTGAGGCATTCTGGGCTGAAAGCTGTCACATAATTGTTGTCAGGTTCTCCCTATTCTCACAGACAAAGATCACAGTGCTGTTCCTTGTGCTGGCAGTGTTTCCTCTCTTGTAACTTCTCTTCACTTGGGAAACTCTACGTGGTGATGCATGAACTACCATTACTCAAAGTAACAAAACCCCCCATTCTGTTTGGGGAAGGTAAGTGTCTGCTAGGGTGCAAGGATTTTACCAGACCTACTCTGGAGGGGGCCAATGACCATTCATAACAAGTGTCCCCATCATTAGGGGAGACCTGCCAGTTGGACACAGGAGAAGATTCAGAGGCAGAATGTGTCTGACTCTGGAGAGTGGGACAGATAAAAGTGACACTTGAATTAGGCAAGAATCATGTTCGCAGGCAGCAAAGCATTACATTTCCATAGGGCCAGCCCAGCCCATCTTTAATCTCTGTAGTGCAACTTTTAAACATTTTCTCATCTTCACTCTCCCTACCCCAGCTTAATTCCCTGCTGCCATATGTGGGAACTAAACCTGGCTGTCTTTAGAGCCCCATGCTCTGTGTGTGTTGAACACAAGGGGCAGAGCGATTAGTCCCCTTCCTCAGGGGCTGAGCACCCAGTCCACCCAGAAACAAAAATTAAGAACCCAGTTTTGCAGGCTTACTTCAACTACAAATGCAGAGAATGGATGTCCTTATCTAACTTCACACAAGCTCCAGGCCTTCTGAGGTTCAGAAAAACAATGGCAACAAATGAACCCCCCTGAGAGGAACTGACTGTATAACAAATGGGAACTGAACAAACCCAGCACCTTCTATGAGCTGAAGGCAGAGGATCCCTGGTGGCCTACTGCTCTCACCATCACCCCTGGTTCAGGCTGGATTCTTGTTCAGGAAAGCAACTTAGCCAGCGGGTGCTTTGCACTCAGAAATGAGCGAGTTGGCATGCCTGGTCTGTCAATACTCTGGCATGCACCAACCGATCCATCCCAAGCAAAACCAAGGAAGTGATTCTTCTTTACTCAGCGCTGGTGAGACCACAGCTGGAGAACTGTGTCCGTTTTTGAGTGCCGCACTTCAACAAGGACGTGGAAAAGCTTGAGAGGGTCCAGATAAGAGCCACCTGTATGATCAGAGCCTTGCATGGCAAGCCATAAGAGAAAAGGCTGAGGGACTCAGGCCTCTTCAGCCTTAAAAAGAGAAGGCTGAGAGGGGACTTTGTAGCAGCTTATCGCTATATCAGGGGACTACATCAAGAGCTTTGACGAACAACTAATCACCAGGGTACTATGACCCCAGCTGACTTCCTGATCTTTGGGCAGGGGGCTGGACTCGATGATCTCCCGAGGTCCCTTCCAGCCCTGATGTCTATGAAATCTATGAAATCTACTCTTGGGGAAAACCAGGAGTAACGGTCACTAGCTCCTGGAAGACCATTTCAGGCTTAACACTAGGAAAAACCTCCTCACAGTTAGGGTGTCCAGACTGTGGAATAAACTCCCTCCAGAGGTGGTGCAGTCACCTACCCTGAACATCTTCAAGAGGAGACTGGACAGGTACCTTGCTGGGGTCACCTATCCCCAAATGTTTTCCTGCCTAGTGCAGGGGAGCTGGACCCAATGATCTGGCGAGGTCTCTTCTAACCCCTTATAACCTATGAATCTATAAACCTCACAGAAATCCTGTGACAGTGAAATGAAAAAGAAGTAATGCTAACATATTGCAAGGAATGTGCCCAGCTTGAACTGTAAATGCAACAGCAGCAGATGAAAATAAATCACAGCTGAAGCAGACTCAGTGAAAAATGCAAGTATAATAAAAAGCAGATACAACAACCCAACATATCCCAATCACTAGCAACCAGTTTGATGTACAGTATTTATTTTTCTTCAGTGGTGTCCCTTGCAAGTCCCACAGAATAACTCTTATTGTGCTGTCTGTAAGATAAGGGACTCTGTGCATGCGAGTTTGTGTGCACATAAGCATGTGAAGGAGAAGGACAGAGAAGAAAGTTTTAAGGAATATCATAGTATTGCAGTCTGTGGTTTTGAGAGAGGAAACCAGGAAAGCTGCTGTCCTGCAGCTTTCCACAGCTGTCCTGCAACAGTGTATGCATGCCGGAGATACACTTCTTAAGAAACCTTTTCCTAAAGCATTTCTTCCTACTAAACTAAAATATGTCAGGCCACAAAAGGCTGCTTTTGTCATCTTTAACTACTTCACTGGATAGACTATAAAGGGTTGATTCTGGCCTCTATTATAAGAGCAGACAAGAAGATGTGTAATGTAGTCAGCACTGGGGTAGCTCAGTCTTAGTCGAGTCAGGTGCTACAGAACCAGGGAGACCTATGGGCCCTGTTTCCTGAAGCCTCAAAAAAAAAATCACCAGACAAAACCAACCAACCCTTCTCTCCACCTCTTTAACGTTCATTACAGCAGAATCCTGCCTCTCCCCTACAGGAAGTCCCGAGGAACCTATGCAGAAGGCAGCCACAACCCCAGTGTTTGTGTTATGTCAGTAGAAGCCCTGGGAGAGCACATCAGATCTGAAAGACATTTGGTTGAGACATGGGCCACTTTCCTTGTGGCAGCATCTAGCCAGGGGATGATTAAGATTCAGTAGGGCCTGATGCACTGCCCCTCCCCAATCCCTGCCCTCTCTTGCAGCCGCAGGCTCTGTCTGCAGCGGTGCAGCAGGAGCATGGCCAGAGCAGGACGCGCTGCCCCCCAGGTCTGGAGCAGGAGCTGCAGCTGCCCCAACCCACAGGTCTGTGCTCGAGTCAGCGCTCAGGGCATGGAGCTGCTGCCTGCCGGGCATGTGGGGTACAGACTGAGCTCCAGACGTGGCCCCTTTGCCCTGCCACAGCTCAGTCCAGCTGCAGCAGTGCGTGGCCAATGCACAGGATCACAGCCAGGCTGGGCCAGGAGCTCCGCTGCTGGCAGGTCATAGTCACGCCTGGCTGGCTCCACTCCCTGCTGCCAGTGGCTCCAGCTGCTCCTCAGGCTCTTGCATGGTTGCTCTGCCTGCCCAGTACCTGTGCACACCCCGGCTGGCCGCCATTTCATCTGTACCAAGCCAGGGCTCAGATGGCCCATGTGTTAATCTGCCTATGCATCTGGCACACCAGATAGGGGGTGCTGGAGGGAGTGAATGGGAATTCATATTCTCATGTATCCTCCCCATGCCCTCCTAAAGCAGACATTTTGCCTGTTCCTAATTAGCTCCCCAGCTCACTTCCTGCACTTGTTCATTGCTCCCACTTGTCAGAACTAGTTTTAAATCAGGAGCGTGCAATTATTTGGGCCCATCCCCACTGCGTGCCTAGGGGGCAGCAGGATGCACCATGGGCCAGATGCTGCCTGGGCCAGGCGGGACCGAAGGACCTGCCACGGGCTGGACAAAATCCCTCTGTGTGCTGGATCCAGCCCGCAGGCCATATTTTGCCCACCCCTCTCTTAGACTGTAAGCTCCTTGCAGCAGGGCTACATACATTTACATACCTGCAGTGCCTTGTACAATTGGGTCCTGACTTTCATTAGGACTTCTGGGTGATACCATAGTACCAATAAGAATGCTAAAAGAAATAGTTGCCTATGAGTTACAGGCCAGTCCCAGAAGTTCAGCAAAGAACAGTAAAGTTTTGCTCCTCTACACACTAATATCTACTGCCTTAGGTATTCCTCAAAACATCTTCAAGCTTGCTAGCATGGAAGCAACTGAACCTTATTTTAACAGTGTCCAGAACAGACCTTGAATTTGGACTACTCTGTACTGCCAGATCAAAACATGTGTTTTAACTAAACTGCTGAGCTCTGAAAGATCTATTTCAGCCTATAAAAAGCATCATGTTGAGGGACTCTGCTACAGCACTTCTGCTATTATGACTGGAATCACATAAAGGACAAGTTACATGGCTCAGCGAGTAGCAACTAAAGGGGCTGCTGGACTGGAGGCTTGACTTGTCTGCTCCTGCAGCAGAATCTGTCACTATTGTTGCTAGCAAAACTAACAACAATAAGGATCCCCTATAGCAGTGGTGCTCAAGGTTTTGGACTCATGGGGCCAGATGAGTGGTGGTGGGGGGTGGTCCACAGGCCAGACTGGGCTCTGGGGCCTGGTGCTGCCCTCATCCAGCCCCATGTGCAAGGACTGGGCCCCACACCACCCTGCATGCCTAACCTAGTGCACAGGGCCATGAACTTGTGGGGACCCATGTAGGCCATATGATATGGTGCAAAGGGCTGCATCTGGCCCACAGACCAGGGATGATGATCACCCAACTGAGCAGGAATACAGAAATAAAAGGCTTAATATACCTCTTGCTCACATCAGTTTGGTATAATGGGGAGATACTGTTTACCTACATCAGCTTAAGTGAGAAAAGAATCAGGCCCAGACACCACTCAAGCAGATGAAAGGCCTTGCCAAAAACATCAGAAAGCTACAGAGTACACAGCATTATCAGCCGACCTACTCATTAAAGCGTCAATGGCCTCCGAATCTCTTATCTCTAAGAGCCAACAGTATTAGTCTGCTATGCAGCTGTGCAACCAAGTGCCAGCCAGACAAAATAAGGATATGCTGAATATGTGCCTTTCTTTCTTTTCAAACCAGGGAATCGTCCTACCTCACTGCACTGGAAAACAAAAGTCTTTCACCAGACGGCAGAATGCCCAGTACCACATTCCTATAGATAAGGTGCAGTGGGTTGAACCACCAGCCTTTTGCTTCCAGTAACCTATGTTTATCTGCACCTCACTTATCCATCAAAACTGCAAAAGAGCTTGCTTGGTGCAACCAAGTACATTACCCAGTGAACTTTTGTTCATCTCACAGACTGTGAACCTGGGTGAGGGCTATGACATTAGTAGAAAGGACTGAGTGGGAGGCTTGCAAAGTAAACCCTAGGTAACTTCACAGACATAAAAGCTTTGCTGGAGTTTAAGTGAGATCAAAATTTAACCATGTATATTTACAGCAGAAATAATCACGATACAGATGTTCTTAGATGCAGATTGTCCTTCAAGCCAAAATCACATACTGAACTGGGATCTTTTTTTAGGATGTTTGTTTTAACAAAACTGAATTTGTTTGAAGAAAGACTTGTTTATATTATTAGCCAAGCAATTCATACATCTTCAAAGGCAACTGTTTAGGAGCCTAGGTGCTTGCAGAGACCAGCACAATACTAACCATCTGACTCCACTGATGCTTAGCGAAGCATTTCTGCTGGGAATTAAGAAGAGTTAAGAGGAATGAGGAAAGAGGATCAAGTGTAACCAACAGAAAAAAAACCTCTATTGTGTGTCCAGTTTTCTGGGGGGCAGCTAAACTGACCTGAATGGAAGCACAAATACCTTGCTTTCTATATAGTGTATTGCATAGTGAATAATACATGGCTCCCCATTGAAAACCAGTGTGAAATTCTATCAAGGGTCTATACTGACACTGTGGGCTCCTTCATCTGAGCTTTCGCAGCCTGTAGGCCAGAAGAACCCCAAGATTGAATTACATCCTTGTCTTTCAGTAGGGAAACCTGTATCATTCTCTGATATATTTTTGACTTAAAAAGCAAAATAGTTTATTTTGTACTTTAGCTGTTGCCAAGTTTGAATCCCATATTTTCATACTGACTGGAAGATCTTATAACTGTGATGACAGATACAGCATAGGCTAAACCAATCAAAATAAATAATTGAGAGGGGTCATATATGCCCCTCACCACCTTTTATAGCAGTACTTATGGAGACATTGTCTATTTATTAGCTTGTACATGGGACTAGGAGGTAGGAAATTCTGGATCTTTACTCTGGGGCCAATTCCCTCTATAGCTGTGAGTTTCTTTCTTCCCCATTTCTTAGTTTCCCCATCTATAAAATGGAAAGAATACTTACCTTCCTAAATACCCTGCTATGAAGGTTTGCTGATGTACATAAAAGGGCATTAAGATGGAAAATACTCAATGACAGTACTTTCAAAGAACTGTCATGGGATAAGGAATATTATCGTTACCGCTGGTGTGCTCATGCTGCTTGTAGGATTTAGACAGTCATGCCAATAAGTGCCTATTCTGGATGAGAAAAAGTTGCCCTCATGCACAGAGGGAAAGAAATGTTACTTGTGAAACAAGAATTATGAAGTACACAATGATAGAAGCGAACAATATCCACAAAATTAAACAAAACCATTTACTTTGGGTCATGTTTTCTACAGATGGGAGCAGACAGGTACCTTCACTCCTCTAGTGATTTGAGAAGGGAAAAAATTACTTAGAAGGATAGTAATACAACAATGACTAGGTTAGATTACCAACTAATAAATTAATAGAGTTCAGGATGAAAACATAAACCAAAGAAAGGATTTAAAGCTCTGTCAGAATGGTGACACTGATTTCACAAGTTAATTTACTCAGTTAAAATCTGTAATATGGCCCAATTTTGACAGTATTTTTCTTACTCTTTATTTTATATTTGTTGTTGCCGTCATAAATACACAACCTAGTCACAGAATCCTGCCAGATCTATTTGCTATAGTTTATCCTCTTACAACTTTTTGAAGAGAGAACATTGTGGACACTTGATATCAAGTCAGATTTATCTGGCATAGCACCTGTATCTTCTACATTTGAACATCATATACATGTGAACAAAGAAAACGATTTCAATGTCACCTGAAAACTGGAGGCTCTTTACAGATGATCACATTCATTTTATAGATGAATAAACCAAGGCACAAGTTCACACAGCCAAGAATCAAACAGGGTTCCTGATCATCACACCTTGCTCTTAAAATGAGCTTTTTCCCCTAAGACAATGTACAATGGGTTTTGGCAGATCAACCCCAGCTGGTCATTCTGTACCAGAGTTACCAAGATGATGTGCTTTTGCTCTAAAAAGGGAGACCCAGCAAGCTTTGTATCAGAGAGCCCCAGCAAGGAATAATAAAAGGGTTAAGAGATTAAAACAGTCCCAAATTATAATAAACTCCAGGTTTATTTTGAACTGAGCTCACTCCTAAACTGTGGCTTTTGCGTTAAATGACTTAGGGGATTGGTTTGGAATCAGGAATGTTTTGATTGCTATGTTCTGGATTTCATTATCCCCTTTAGGCAAGTGGATGTGTTTGGAAGTCTGAAACCTCATTTGTAAAATCCTGCTAGAGTTGGAAAAGCAGGAGTGAAATCAAGCAGGATAGAGTACAGGCTGGTGCCTTTGAGTCAGCATGCAAGTTCCTGCTCTGCATCAGCATTTACCAAACGTGGAATCGGGGAGCAAAGAAAGAACCTTTCATTACAGCAGCAGCACCACATTAGCATGTGTGTGGCAGGGGAAGTCTTCTTGGTCTTAGTTTTTCATGAGCTTTTCCCTGCATGTAGGGGCTCATTCTGTAATGCTTCGAAATTCCATTCTGGCTTCTGGCTTACTTTGCCTCACACCTTCCTATCAGTTGATTGCCATGACTGCTGAGTTTTCATCTTCAACTAGGAAAGCATTTCTATTTTCCCATTGTTGAAAGACTTGTTGCTGCAAGTCCAATGCAGTCAACATTCCTTCTGCAGTGACTCAGTTATTCATTTACAGATGCCATAATAGTTAAGCACCCTGGGTTTCCAGAGACATGCCTCATGGGAATCCCTCCTTGTTGATTATCTAAGTTTCCCCTCCATAGTTATGGATAAGAAATAAAATTAAAGACAAAACATATATCAAGGTAGACTTGAACCAAGAGCTCAGATCAGAACCACTTAGAGCTTCAGGTTGATGTAAAGCTCACATCAGAGTGAGGTGTGATAGAGGCAAAGACAGGCAGAAACCTAAACACCATTACAGGCTGATCCCAACCAATGGTGTGGCAGCTATTTTTGTACTCCTTACAGCCATAATTTCTCAGGGACCACATTTCACAGTGCTGTCAATGCACTAGTCTAATATAAGATGGGACTGAGAAAAGGGCACACAGAACAAGATCTGTCTTTCCACATGGTTTTATATACATGCTAAGTATTTGGCTCCAGACAACACAAAAATGATGTACTTATCTCTGTCACTCCACATGCTCCTGTCACGTACCGCACAGTAGATCCACACAGATTAAGGGCATTTAATGTACAAAGCACCCTGTCTACCCCATAAGGCACTCTGCATGCTGCCTGAGTAACTGACATTAAACATAGTAACATATTAGACTGAAAACTCAATTAAATGACCATACGACACAGAAGAGTAGTTACAACACTTTCCCAAAAAGGAGTGTTTTCTGACGTTTAAAAGAAGAGGGAAAAATTGGACAGGATAAATATTCCAGGGGAAGTAGCTTGCACTTCTTAGTAACCATTGTAGAAAAAGCTCTGGTCATCCACCACTCAAAAGATGGAAATGCAGATAGGTGGTTTGTAGCTGGATAATATAATTACATAATACAAGTACTAGCCAGAACAGCACTCAATGAAGGTATCTCAAAACACACCACTTTCCATCTACAATAGAGCAATATGGATTGCTCATTGTCATAGTTTCTAGTTTTACTTATGTTATTGAAGAGAGGTGAAGGTGATGTTGGAACTTATATACCAGACCAAGAGGCAGAAAATCTGAAACCTGGCCTTTTTTCAGTCACAGGCTTCCTAGCTAGGGACAGAAATTACACATAAACCAATACAAGTGATCAGAAACCGGTTCAAATCTGTAACACAACAGAAGTTTAGTGCACATAAACCCCTTTCAAAATGGCCAAAACCAGTTTAAAATAAACCTGGATGGATGTAGTACCAGACTTAAATGATTTAGGTTAAATCAATTTATTGAACTTCTGTTGCAGATCCCCTGCAGATTCAAGTTAACTCATAGTCTCCCAGCATCCCAGGATGCTTTGCACCTCCCCCACAAACCCCCATCAGAGTCGGTGGGCTAGCTTTGCCCCAAGCAGTCTGCTCCAGCCAAGCAGGGAGGCATGCTCTAGTGCCCCCCACCCCAGCTTCTGGCCCGAGTTACTGCATGCATGTGGCTGCATTTCTGGAATCAAAAGTGAATGATGCAGCTTAACCTGAAAAGACTGAATTGATTCAGCCCCGGGCTTTCTGACTGTCTATACTTAGCCCTTGTGTGATCTCCAACAGGTCACTTAAACCCAAGCTTCCATCTTCCAAATGAAATGGCCAGACTTTCAAGTATGCTCAGCATCTCCCACTGAAAGGAGCAGGACTGTTGGGAACTGGGCACTTTACAAAGTCTGTCTCCCCATGCCTATTTCTTCATCTGTAACATGGAAATAACAATACTTCTCAACTTGCACACTCATGTATAATGTTCTTGAGATCCACAAGAGGAAAGCACCAGAGAAGGGCAAAGCATTGTTACTACTGATCTGCCAATGGCTGTCGACTTTTCAAGCACTACATGAACAGCACAACTTTGCTGTCAAACTTAAGATCCCTTTACACACCATTCATTTTATTTTTTGGGTTCAGACTGAAATAGCTGATGACTAACTTAGTGAATGCAGAAATGCTACTGTACTCCTTGGAGTATTCTTCCTGAACCTCCTTCCCCCACCCCCGGACATATGTTAGTAGTTAGGAATAGTTTGTTGAAGCTCAAAGCTTGGCAGAGGGGTGAAAATGCGATCAAGGTCAGAATACAACAGAGGACTAGTAAAAAGGAAAAGAAATCCCATTCTGATCTCTCTCTCTCTCTCTCTCTCACACACACACACACACACACACACACTCTTTTCATATTTTAATTTGAAATCTGTACTAACAAGAAAGAGTTTACATCTGTGACAAGAGGCAAGTTTGAGCCAGTATGCAATCATACCATGTACCAGCACTTCTCTGGTGGTCTTTCAGTTTCTGTAGGACTTCAGCTTTTATTAATAAAACTTTCTGAATATGACCTGATGCAATGACATCTTCCAGAATCAGCATGAATGTCGGTAGGGTTGGGTAGGGGGACTTGAGTCCTTGTTGAGAACAGCAGTATTGAACTCCTCACAAGAAGGCCTGTTTAACTAAGGGAGTGAAAGGAGAGCCCTAAGGAGTGCTAGATCATCCTGACTGGAGCAGTTCTTCCTTGCAAATCTGGAAAATATGGTTTGGTTTGCTGTGTGCCTTTAACAGCTAATATTTGATTATTTCCAACCAAATCACCTGCTGCACACCCAGCCCCCAGAAGTATCCTCTTTCAAGTACTTTAGTTCAAGATTGGTATTTTATCTGGTGGGGAAAGGTTCTCTCTCAGTTACTGAGGCAGGTTCCCAGCCATTCAAGACTTAAGAGCTGAACCATGTTAGCCAGATTTTAAAAGTCCACATGGCAAGTATGTCCCTAAAAGAGGGACTTCTGTGCCAGTTTGCAAAGCATGAAATATTGTTTGTGTGTCACTGCCAAAGTGGACCAATACACAAAAAAGTTTGTGGGCCTCCACATTATATTGCTGAACTAGTTTTTTGCAGAACTGTTTCCTGAAGCACTTTTTTCAAATGGTTTGTCCAGTCTCGTTTTAAGTTTTAAGTGACAGACTCCCACATAGCTTCTTGCAGATTATTCACAGACATAATGCATCTCGTTGCCAGAATTTTTTCCTTGCTATTGAGGTCTTTTTTCCAATTAGACCAAATGCTTACAATCCTTCCAACCTCTTTTTGGTGTTACACCCTTCAAATATTTGTACCAACAGAATCTTCCATCTCCTTACTAGTACATCTTAGCCAAACTATATATAGTTAGTACTTAACACTTCCTTGCAAATCAATCCATCCTACCACCCACAGGTCATTTTGTTGTTCTTTGGGCTCCCTCAAATTCCTCTATCTCAGGGTCCAGAAATGCATTCAGTATTCTGCATATAACAACATCAGGATCTGCACAGGAAGGAACTGTTACCTTGAGGGTGTAATGATGGTCTTGAATTTAGAGCAATTACATTCAAAATGTCTGCATCTCTGTTGCACTAAAACCACGTTTAATTTGTTGTCCTGTCTAACCTGCATGGTGGATTCTTTTTTAACATCAACTCTTTCCATATTTTTCTCTTGGACTAGAATAATTTGAGGTTTCCTTTTCTCAGACACTAGCTTTCAGTTTTCCAAGCTGAATCCCTTCCTCTCTCCCCTCACCTAAGCTTTTTAGATCTTTTTATATGATTTCTCTTTCCTTACTGCTGTTATAAGCTTATTTAAATTTAATAACAACTATACATTTAAATATGGTGTTTAATCGCTCTTCTAGATGGATAATAAAGGTATGAAATTAACTCCGCCCCTTCTTACATTACATCATTAGACACCTCTTCTGAATTTGCTCTACTAATGCTTATAATTACCCTTTATTTTTGCCAACTTCCAGTCCACCCAGCAGGGCTCAAATACAGGTAGATCCAAATTAAGATTTTTCAAATGTTTCACATGACATGAAACCAAAATACTTTATAACTATCTATATCTATTACAGCTTCCAAATTTCCCCTATCTACTAATTTTAGAAATGAAAGGTAGCAAGCAACCAAGTGCCTAGCAGAATACAAGGATGTATCTTGTTTCAGTATGGACACTGAATGCTCCACCTTTCAGAAAACATGGGTGTCCCAGCAGTGGTGAAGAACTTAAAACCAAGATGCCTTGAGACTACAAGGAAGCCACCTATCATCAAAGTTATTATACGTCTTTGTTTTCTGAAGGGAAGTCATGCCTGGGAAAGCTTTAGATCATTTACCTCTCACACATCAGTCACTGTGATTCAGTGTGGATACAGATTTCAGTTCTGATCCTTAAAGATAAGAAAAATCAATGGATGAACACCTTCCTTGTAAAACCTTGTTAGCAGGAGCTATAAAGGTAATTGTAACAAGTCCCATGATCAAGATTTGCTGAGAAAACAGCATGGCTACTCCCTGTTGAAGTCCAAGCCAAATTCTCCTTTTCTCAAGATTTCTTACAAAATCTACAGGTAACAAGCTCAACCAACAGGAGCAATGAGACAATTTATCATTGCTTTGAAACAATGGATTGTCATTCTTTGTTACAACAACGGTAGATTTTCTTACAGACCTTCCAGATTTCCCGGTTTACTCAAAGTTCGGGTTCTCACAAGAGGCATTATTCTGCACTCTTTCAATGGCTCTACCAATCAGAAATACATGCAGACAGATTCTGATCTCAGTTACACCAGCTTATGTGTAGAGTAACTCCTGTGAGATCAGAATGTGATTTATCACTAACATATGTTAATCTGACCAAGGCAGGGAAAACTTACCTTTTCATCATCCCTGGAGATGTACTTTTCCTACCCCCTATCAGCACTAGGCTATTTTTAGCCCCTTTATTGCCTCCCCCCTAACCCCAGATGGACAAACCCTGTGGACCAGCCAGCACCACCACTCCCCCAGAGCCCACCAGAAGTCACATCCCACAAGCTGCACCAGTGGTGGATTTTACCAGTGCTTACTGATGCCAGGAGCCAAGGAAGTAAGTTGAGGTGGGGGGGAGAGGCAGGAGGGATGGAGTAGGTTGGTTTGCTGGGGAGAGGAGGAAGAATTACTTGTTTGTGGGTGGTGGAGTTGCGGGGCTAAAAGTAGCCCCTGTTCCCAAGGAGGTACGGGGAGAGCCACCCCATCCCCCCAAGCCTCCCTATGGAGCCCATAACACTCCCCCCCTACCTCTCATCCTGTCAAAATCTCCTAGACCCCACCAATCCCCTGTAGACCCTGCCTGCTTTCCGTGATCCCCCTAAGCCCTCCTACAGACTCTGTATATACTCCTGATCCCACTGAGGACCCTACCAGCCCTCTCTCCCCCAATCCCCTAGCAGACACTGCTGGCTCCGATAGTTCGTGCAAATCCCGCTTGCCTCCCTGATCTCCCAGTCCTCTTTGCAGACCCTACCTACCCCTGATCCCTCTCTCAAGCCTGCTTGCCTCCCCAAGCCCCCCTCTTCCTAACTTACCTTAGATTGGGTGGCCATTTTTAACTTGCTCTAACCTCTGCCTAACCTTCTCGAACAGGGGGCAAATGAGGCTGCAGTCAGTGACTGGGCAGCAAGCAGCACAAAGGTGACCACCAGGGCCAGGACAGTGTCCAGCATCTGGCAGTCCTCCTCCATGACCTTCACTATGCTTGTCACTATAGCAGCCTGCAGCTCCTGGGCCTCCAGGTGCCTCTCCTCAAGAGCCAGGAACTCCTGGTCCACCCAGTCCTTCTGCCAGACCTTCTCCTCCTTGCTTGTGACCCTCTTCTCTTTGCATGCGTCCCTCACTCCTCAGCCACCATAAGAAGGCAGTCCAGTAGCCAGGTACAGCCCTGGGTCCTCCGCTGCCTGAGCCAGAGCATACCTTGGCCCTACCCAAGACTGGTAATGACCCTGAAAGTGCATCCCAGCTGCCAGCTGGTGCCTCTCCCTCCGTGTGCAGCTTCAGGACCTGAAGAGCTAGGAGAAAGAGGCTGTTCATGATTTTGCAATTTTTCTGAGATAACATGCTCTGTATCAAGGGGCTGTGCTCTGCCCAGCCTTAGGTTCTGCATGTATCGGTGCCCAGGGGCCACGGTACATTGGATAGGCAGCCCCTGGCACAAGCAACCACCAGCTGAGCCCCACGTCCCCACTCGTCCTGCAGGAGCTTGTGGGCTGCTGGGTACTGGCCACAGGCAGACTGCCTTCCCCACCCCTTTTCCAGGATGAGATAGGCCTGGCTTCTGGCAGCACCTGCTGCCACTACTCCAGACCCACTCTCCCTCTCCCAGTCTTCTGCAGACCAGGCCATCTCCTGCACTGCAACCAAGCCCACAGTGCCTGGACTTGGGGCTCCCAGCTGACTGGGATGAGGAGCTGGTGGTGCCCCCACCCTCCCCCAAGGGAGCCTCTCCAGAGAGACCCCAGGGCCAGCCCCCATCCCCATGCCAACCCTGCGACCTGAATGTACCTCTGCTCAGAGTGTCCCAGGCATGCTGTGAGGAGCTGTTTCTCAGACTGAGGGGTGCCCAACCCACTGCACCTTGCTGCTGCTTGTCACACTTGAGAACCTGGCTTGGGACCCTGGGCTTTGATGTCATAGTGAGCAAGCCCACACTGCCCCACAACTGCTGCTGCCGCCTGGATGGCTACCTATACCTACGCTACACATCCCTGTCCCCTGCAGCCAAGGATGACATTGCTGCCAGCACTGACACATTTCTCCGCATGTGAAAGGCCTGTGCTTGCCTATAAAGTTTTGCAGTCATCATGGTGCCCTGTGACCAGTGGGGTCCCCCAAGGCTCTGTCCTGGGACCCATATTGTTCAACATCTTCATTAATGATGTAGACATTGGAGTCAGAAGCAGACTGGCCAAGTTTGCCAAGGACACCAAACTTTGGGGCAAAGCATCCATACCACAAGACAGGCAGGTAATCCAGGATGACCTGGACAGGCTCAGCAAATGGGTGGATGAGAACCTGATGGTGTTTAACACCAAAAAATGCAAGGTTCTCCACTTCGGGAGGCAAAACCTGCAGCATCCTTATAGGCTTGGCAGTGCTACGCTGGCTAGCACTACGGAAGAAAGAGACTTGGGGGTCATCATTGACCACAAGATGAACATGAGCCTTCAATGAGATGCTGCAGCTAGTAAAGTGATCAAAACCCTGGCTTGCATCCATAGATGCTTCTCAAGCAAATCCCGGGACATCATTCTTCCCTTGTACTCAGCCTTGGTGAGGCCGCAGCTGGAGCACTGCGTTCAGTTTTGGGCTCCACAATTCAAACAGGATGTGGAGAAGCTTGAGAGAGTGCAGAGAAGAGCCATGTGCATGATTAGAGGTCAGGAAAACAGACCTTACAATGGGGCTCTTTAGCCTGGAAAAGTGCAGGCTTGGGGTGATCTGATGGACACCTATAAGTTTTTCAGGGGTGACCACCAGGATCTGGGGGAGCATTTGTTCACCAGAGCGCCCCAAGGGATGACGAGATCGAATAGTTATAAACTCCTGCAAGACCATTCCAGGCTGGGCATAAGGAAGAATTTCTTTACTGTCCAAGCCCCCAAGGTCTGGAATCGCCTGCCATCGGAGGTGGTTTGAACACCTACATTGAACACCTTCAAGAGTAAATTGGATACTTATCTTGCTGGGATCCTATGACCCCAGCTGACTTCCTGCCCTTTGGGCAGGGGGCTGGACTCGATGATCTTCCGAGGTCCCTTCTAGCCCTAATGTCTACAAAATCTACGAATGCCTGTTCATAGCCTAAGACACAGGTGGAACTGAAATGCATGCTGGTAGCGCCAAGAAGTACAGAACAGCTGAATGGAGTGCAGTGCTTTCCAGAGCTCAGTAGAAAATACAGGACTGCCAACTCTTATGATTCTACTGTGAGGCTTGAGACACTGGCTGTCTTTCTTAAAATTGCTGCTACCGGAATCAGGAAAATTGAGAGAGAATTCACTCTCGTGAAAGACAAAGCTTTCATTATAACAGACTACATTTAATTCTAACCCTCCTGGCTGCAGAGACAAACTTGAAAACATGTTATAAGTTCACCCTAAAGGGTCAAAATCCAGAATCCAATCCCAAAGTACCCTTGCCCTTACTACTATAAAAAGCAAATGATTTTGAAGCCAATCTCATTTTTTTTGTGACCTGATTCATGCTCTTTGAATGGCTGAGGTTGGCGGTCTTGAAAGCCTTCCCACTAAACCTGAAGAGGCTGAAGTCTGTACTTCCCCTTTGAAGTGACTAATGTCTTCTAGAAGGGAAAAGTTCCCGGACTGTCTGGCTGTAGTTGTGCCTCGCCCCTGCCTGACCATATGCACCTTCATCCTCCCTTGTACATTCGTGCGGTGACCAGCTGCAGTCTGCCCACAGTTTGTAAAGAACTTTAGCAGTACTGGTAACCCCATCGTATCAAAAATCATGAGACAAGCTCTTAAAAATCAAGAGATCTGGAATGTAAATCGTGAGAAGCTAGTTTTGAACTGTGTCCTTGTGGTATCTGGGGCAAAGGCAGCAGGGCAGCGCCGTAGCCTGCCTCTGCCCTGTGCACTAATCTGAGGGGCACATGCCCCCCCATGTCTCCCCCAGCCCATTCACCCCAGCCCTTGCCCCACTCCTTCCCTCACCATGGGGGCCTTGATCTGCCCCCCCCACACCCCTTCCCTCTCACACTCTCACCCTGCCCCCCACCCTTTCCCCTCCACAGACTTAGCTGCTTGGCACTCTCTATATGTGCCAGAAGAAAAAAATCCAAAGATTTGATCTCTCTATCAGGAGATCATGAGTCAGAGTTAATTTGACTTGGAAATTGGGGGTCTCATGATTTTTTCATGAGAGTTGGCATTACTGCTTTACGTCATTCAGATCCTGTTTAAGTCGGCCATTTATACCTGGTCAGCTAGTTTGTAAAGTTTTTAAAACAATATAGGAGTTTGCAGTTGTCGCTACCACTAAATACAACAATACAAAAGAACCTTGATAGTTTATTGGTTTTAAACCTGCATAACAATATTTAACTTCTTGGGAAAAATTACTGAATAAGTGCTCATTCACTTATGAGGGAGCTGGGTATAAGTGAAGATGTGTTAGAAATGAACAAGCAGCATGAGAAAAAATGTAGAAATGCATTTAAAAAGATCAAGCTGAAGCATGTTCTATTTAGTACGTGGCCTCTTTCTATAGCTGCTACTTCTTCAGCTGAGCATACAGTAATCTCACTGCAGCACTCCCTAAAGATTCATTATGATTTAAGCCTGTCAAAATGAACATTACCACAGAGCTTCCAAAACAGATGAAGCATGAATTAAAATCAAACATCAATGATTTACCAAACTACAGAGAACTACCAACTATTATGTTCACTAGCTGTGGTTAATATTCCAACCCCATAACAAATCTGCACCTCTGAACATTCGTTTCTGAAAAAACATTGAAATTCTGTCCCATGATTTCTAAACTTCTGAGAGACATCACATGCATTTCAATTGAATACTTTGACATATCTCATGTTGACAATTGCCTTAAGGCTTGAATGGCCTAGGATGCTAAAGGTCATGGATTTGGACTTTCAGAGGGGAGACATTACAAGATAAAATGAATTAAACAAGCTCTCTGAATAGTCACACTTATTCAGAAATAATGAAATTCCATGGGTTGCCAAGTGATTTACCTTGTATCAAAAGTGGGATTGCAAAGTGGTCAAATTGCATGCTAGGTTAAGATTGTTTAATTTATACACTGCCATTCTCAACAAAGGCTTACAATTAGAGGACAGAATAGCTTACAACAAGAGGAGAATTAGTGTACAATTGGAGTTAATCCACTCCAATTTGGAAATGTTGGTCTTAGACTCTTTTTTAAAAGCAAGGAAAAAATAGCCTGGTGATGATTGCCAGCAAGGAAAGTTCTGAATTTGAATCCCTGCTGACTCCGTTTGTGGCTTACACAGGACACTAAGCTTCCCAATGCATACAATAGAGCTAAAAATACTTTTCTATTTCAGGGGGATATTGTAGGGATTGGCACACATTTGCAGAATGCTTTAATGTGCCCCTGTTTGTTTAGCATTTAGGATCTCTATAGATTTTCTCTATAGCCTCAGGGAGAGCACACCTACAATGCTGATTTCCCAACCTAAATCCCCAGAAAAATGTAAACAACTTTACATGACCTCAGAGAAGGATGGAGGCTGGAAGAATTGATTTGCAGAGTAAAATGATACATTTTGGTCAAAAACTAAACAATGAGACTATGGGAACTATGTTTGAGAGAAGTGTAAATGTTGAAGGAGGAGATCTGCTTAGCTTGGCATGCTTCAGCTGGGTGTAACTGGGTGGAGTAACTGGCAGACAGATAAAAGGAAACAAAAAGAAAACTCAGAAACTGAGCAGCAGGATGAATAATACCTGTCTGTGAGGTCTGTTACACTGTAGCCTAAACCCACGAGGAAAATGGTGAAAGTCCCATCGCTTTGACAAAGAAAACCCCTAGCATCTATATAAGACATTGTAAGGACCAATCCTGAATGGACAGGAAGATGGACTGGATGAGACATAATGGAGATGGGGGTCTTCGCCATCTCTATTTCTATGGTTCATATAACCAAAACAGATACAGACATAGTATACCAGAAATACAGGTTTATTGTTTAAATGTTGTAAGTCCCAGGACTAAATACGAGATCGGGGTCCCATTGTGATAGGTACTGTACAAGTATTTAAATAAGTCCAATAGCCATACTCAATATTTTGGGACAGATTTTCTGTCTTGATTCCTAAAATGAAAAAAAGAGTCACAGAAATAAACTTCAGCGATTATTTGGACTAACATAATTATGCCACATAGGTAAGGGTGAACCCAGACACCTCTCAAGTTGGAAGCTCAGACTAATAACAGTGCATCCAATTTAGTTTTGGCAGGTGAAACCCAAAGCTCTGGATGCTGAGGTTAAACAGAAAACAAGCTAAAGACTCTGACTGAAGCTAAGGCCAAGTCTGAACTGCAAACACTTTGTGTGTCAATTGTGAAGCAAAACAACTCCACTCGTGTGAGAAATGTTTACAAAGCTATTACCAGATCAAATGGGAAGAGCCCGCTTTATCCCAGTGGTCAGGAGCCTTCTAGTGTTCGGAGAAAAGTCTGAAGAAACTATGAGATTTGAAAATCTGGACAGGGTCTGCTACATAGAGTGTCTGCCTTATTTAACCAAGAGTCAACATGCTTCTCCTTTATTTGCTAAACCAAAAGGTCCTTCTCACTAGCATTTTCAGCAAGTCTGGGAAAAATCTGCTCCCCACAAACAGGAATCCTGCCAGTCACATGAGTGCAGGTCCTGTGCTGTCTCATGAACACTAGATAGCCACATGCTCATGTGCCATCATCTTCCAGGAAAAACACTTGAATTTATCAGAGGCTGATTCAGCCAGCCCATTGGTTGCGCATCTGTGACTCTGTGGCAAGAAACACTGCAGCCAGAGGTGGTGTAAGCATCATATAGCAGGGCCCCAACATTGTAGCCCTAACTGGCAGTGTCCACCACCATTCCTTGCATCTACTCGGTATTGCCAACTGCACCATGTCAAAAATCGTGAGACAAACTCTTAAAAATCAAGAGATTTGGAATGTAAATCATAAGATGTTAATTTTGAAAGCGTATGCATGGTTCCCAGAGCAAAGGCAGCAAGGCACAGAGCCCCAGTCCACAGCAGCCTACCTGCCAGCCCACCCACAAATCCAGGGGACACATGCCCCTCCCCCCCATGCTCAGGGGGATGCACAGCCATGTACACACATCTGCTGAGCTGGGAGGAGGTCTGTTTCTGGTCTCCCATGGCTCTGTCCCATGACCTGCCCTGGCCCCAGGGTCCCCCCAGCCCCTGCCCCACTTCCTCCCTCACCATGGGGGCTTCAATCTGTCCCCCCTCCCCCTACCCGATTTACCAGTTTGGCACTCCCTACATGACCCAGAAGAAATAATCCTGAGATTTGATCTCTCTATCAGGAAACCATGAGTCAAAGTTAATAACTTGGAAATCAGGAGTCTCATGGTTTTTTTCACGAGAGCTGGAGAGTTGTCCACTGCTCAACCTCAGCACATTACAGAAGCTTACTTACCAGCAGGGTTTGAATTACAGGCTGAGCTGAGCCCCCCCATAAGATCTGAAGATCATAACCTGGGGGGTCTCCGATTTTATAGGGCATTGTAATGGGCAGCCCATGTTTTCTGCAGACCCCCCTCAAAAGGCTAAGTGCAACTGAACCCTGGTTACCACTTTCTGTCATTCCAGCTCTGGGACTCTCAGGCAGAGCCTGAAATCCTGTTAGCTTGTTCAAGTCATTTTTGCCTAGCAGACAAATGTATTTCTGAAAGTAAACGGAGACTAGATCATGTTTCATGTTGTGAACTAGAAGAGATTTCCATGCAATGTTTCACAGGTGTGAAGGCTATGGCTAGGGCCAAACAGATTTTGACACATGCAGGTGTTCAGAGAGCTACAGGGAAGTTGTAGTGCTCTGTTAGCAACATTAACCAGCCCACTTCTGTCTCTCTTCTGGAAGGACCACCATCTGGAGGCTGTATTTCCAGCAATTCTTTGAGAGTCAGCCCACCTCACTTTTCACCATGAAGTACATCATTGACAGTCATTTAAGCTACACAGTTTTTTGCAAGGTAGATGACTTAATGTCCTTATTGTATATGTAAAGCAATGAAATGTCTTCTGATTTGAGATTCTTCCATTTCTAAGGTACCGTGCACCGATAGTTTCTCATAAAAAGTTGGAGTGTGGGTGTGTTACCACCAACTACCTCATTCCAAAACTACAACTCTTTTGCTATTCTAGTCTTGGGTCATCCCTGTAACTCAGGGGCAACATGAAAAAGGCCCATGGACTGGAACCAGCCAGTGGTGCCATTCAGTCTGGCTCACTGGGCTACTGACAGGCTACTGGAAGTGAGAGGGAGGAGCTAGTGAGCATGACCTACTGCAGAGTTTCAGGCCCCTGGGCCCTGACAGACATGGTGTTGGGATGGGAAGGTGAGGAAGGCAAATGAAGGCTATGAAGATACAGTCCTTGCTTGCCCTGTAGCTACTTGGCCCTGCTGCCATCAGATCCCTAGATCTCTACTGCTGCCACTGCCATGGACCCTTGCTGCAACTGTCACTGGCTCCATGGATCTGGCCAGGGCCTGAGGCAAGTTTACACCCCTGCTGTAAATGCAGATGTGACACCTTCATATTGCTATGCTGTCTATCTATGTCACCAAACCATGACTGACTGTATGTATGGGAGAGCGGGGGAAAGAAGAGTGCAGTCTGGAGGTGGGTAGTCAATTGCTATAGTCTTTGCAAACCTACGTATTGTAGAAATATTATCCTATTGAAATATGATCCTTACTAATCTTAAAATCAGAATAAATTGTTGAAATATGTTGTTAGCTGCCTGACCTGCACTGCTGATTTATAATTCTTCCCGTGGCAGGAATAAAGTTCTGGCTTAGTCCTCATTCAAATCAGCAACAACGTGACAAAGCTGTTTCAAAAGACACTTCAGCTGGAAGTCACACGATCCATATCCCCAGACTATTTTCACTTTCCTTATCCAGTCATTACCATTTGTACATTATAACATGCTTCCTGTATTCTATCAGTCACACTATGCCGAAGAGAAATGGTGTTGATAACAAGTAGTAACAGGGCTGTTCCATTAATTAGATATACTATGTCTTAATAACACTAATTGGGTTGGCTGAGTAAGTGGCCTTTGGGCATTAAGCCAAAGACTCTGGCAGGTTGTGCAAAAAGATGTTTCTGGGGAAGTACAGGATCTGGATCCTTTTTTCTCTAGCTCACTACTTTGAATCCAGCTCAGGGGACAGCAACCAAAAGTTCTCATCCTCTGGCAGCTCTTTGGTGGCCCATGTGACATTAATTGCTTGTCTCTGTCTCATGCTTGTTCTTTGCCAACTGGTTCCTTTACTGAACAATCTTACAGAGGAGCCAACAACCAAAAGGCTGGAAACCAAATTCTCTCCTTATAAGAGCCTTGCTTTGTGCTGGCCCTGTTCCAGATATACTTTTCAGTATCTGCTTAGGTAGCACCTTCTCCCCAATACTATGCTTAATTTAAAAAAAAAGTTGAGAGAAAAACAAGGTGCTACCTCCAATGAGCAACTCCAGATCATGATTTCTCATGGAATTTCTCAGTGGTCCCTTTGCCACCAAGACAAAACAAGACATTTTGAAACTTGGGCAGTTTAGAACGAGGACAGTAAATACTCTGACTTTAAATTTTTTAACAGGTAATCATCATGTCTGTAGCTGGACAGGCCTAAAATGCTGTTCAAGGGCATTTCATTTATCCTGGAACCTAACCTTTCTCTGGGGACTCTGTTTCACTAAGTTGAATACAATACTTCTATTCATGCACCACTTTTTTCCCCATAAGCTGCCTTGCATTAGGGGGTTCTTTTTCTGTACAGTCCTTCCTCCACTTTCTGTAACTATCACACAGTCAGTTTGTGAGCGGTGTTGCTTTCTTTCATTCTGTTATCCTTGCAATATGTATTTGATGTGCTTGGCCTGCAAAACTGATGTCTGTTTAGATTAAAGCTATGTTGTAATTTGGAGGAAAAACATACACAGACACAGTTAAGCAAGACAGGAGGAAGCTGCTCCTGGTTTTGGAAGCTGTAGTATCTCCCCATTGGGAATAGCCCAGAATCACATCTATTGCTTTAACCATAAAAGGGGAAATGGCTGAGATTTAGCTGGTCTTTCCGCTTGGTACTGTACAGAGGCCAGTGCTCATCCCCCAGCTATATGGGGCAATCATTTTATGGGTTCCCTTATTTCTACTTGGTGGTTCTTCTATCCATTCAAGTAACTCTCTCTACTTCTGTCTTGCACGTGATTTATGGAATCAATGGCAAACACAAATTACCACAGCTAATGCATGCATCAAACAAACCAAAATTGGCTAGATCATATGATTGACTAAATGGGACATAGCAATTTAAATGGAGCTTCTGTTGTATATACCTTTACAACTGGTTACCATCTATAGTTTCAAAGAGACAGATACTTAGACATATAATGTTAAAGCCATAAGGCATTTAGTAATGAGACCTTTCAGTGGGCAGTGAGTTCTCTCAGTGAACTAGACGCTGTTAAGGCAGCCAGTGACTACTCAGCAATGGTTCACACAGCACTTGGGACAAAGAGACCTGGCCCAAGGTCACTTAGGAAATCAGTGGCATAGTAGAGAATGGAACCCCGGTTTCTAAACTCCCAGGCCAAACCCTCACCCACTGGATCATCCTTTTCATTCGTTTCCTTCTATCACTGTCTCTATTAATAACATATCTGCTTCATACATGAGCCAGGACTATTAATTGTGCCATACTGACACTGGAGCACATATTGCATAACTGACCTAGTTTGGGGTCCTACTAGTGAAGAAAACAATTTTCATGCATGCACATTTCTTACACTGTTTTCCCAATATTACTTTTGTGGTTTTTCTTTAGCTTCTTTCTTAAGTGAATCAGCAATTACAGATGATCAAAACCAAGAATTGGCTTGGGATTTGAAAAACCTCATGGTTAAGGTTTTGGTTTTGTATAATAAAACCCAGTGATGGCTTGGAACTAGCTCTCATTTCTTTCAAATATTCAAGGTGGTTGTTCTGAGAGTCAGGGTAGGAGATAGTGGTTTGGAATACAGTTTCAGTATATAAAGAATATAGCTATAAATCTAACTCAAAAGGTGGACATTTTACACAATCCCAGGGAAATGGCAGCTCCTCTTCATCTTATTCTGCCACTGAAATTTGAGACAGATTCAACAAATTTGTAATAGCAGCATGTGTCTCTATTGCTAAAGCAATGCAAACACCTTGGTTTTGACCATAGTGTTGAAAAAATTGTCTTGGGTTGACCAAAACATGTTGGCTTATTTTTCTGCCCTCTTCATATTGAATTTAGACAAATGTTAAGAATAAATTTAAAAAATACATACATACATACAAAGTTTTAAAAAGAAAAATTTAAACACTTTGACTGCTCATAGAAGTTTTGGGGGGTTTGTTCTTTTCCCGTTTTTTAGATCAACAATTCAGTTAGATCAGTACAATTCTGCAAAACATTTTGGTGGTCCATAAATTGCATTTATCAGTGAACAAACTATTAGACTAAAAATGTCACCCTCTACTACTCAGTGCTCTTGCCCTTTTGTGGTAGAAAGGTCAATAAAGCAAAGAGAGTGAAGGGAATTAACTGTAAATTGGAATCTTGTTTTAAGATAATTATCATTATAAATCTTCTAAACTCTTCTGAGCACAGAGCAAAATGAGCTCTTCAGAAATGGGGCTCTTTTGAATTTGTGACCAGTATTTGTAAAACATGCCAGGTTCCCAGCCTGAGCATCAAGCAGCTGCTTAATGTGAAGGACTTTTCTACCAGACTGCCGAAGACCCACATCAGGAACCTAACAGTGAAAGGCTCCATAACTTATTACAATTCCCTGACTCATCCAGTCTCTCCAGAAATATAAACCTTTTCAATATCCTACAAACAATCTTTTATTAAATAAGTGTCATGTCATGAATACCAGTTGCATTAAAGGACTGCAACTTACTACTACCTACCTTCATGGATACTTCAAAAAAATTCTGTTTTCAAAAACTAATGTAATTTATGAAATTCTGCTTTACTCTTTGCCATGTGGAAAAGTAAGTGGCAAATGCTATTTTCCCTCCAAAGCCAGACATTTCATCTCATCTTGCCATTTACTGGCACTCACATCTGGATTATATAAATTTAAAGCACAGCCTTCAATATCTGTGTTGTTTAAGGTTACAGTATTTGACAAATCCTATACACCAGGCTGTCAAATTAGATTAATGTGGGCACTGGAGGAGGGGGAGGATAAAGAAGAGAGAGAGGCTGAAATGCTTTTATTCCTTTATATTTAGACATTGAGACAAAATTAACTCTTCTAAGGGAGGTCCACACCCTTCCACGGGTGCTGTGGTGACCTCATCAGAGAATCCAAGGAATTACCTGGCCCTTTGTGGGCAACCAGATTTATAAAAACTATAACCATCCCACAGCTACTGGGAACTTATTCTTTAAAGACTGCAGTGCTTCTTTTACTACTCTCAGTCTATGTATTAATAATAAATCAATAGTAAATGCTTTTTCCAAGATAAGTTCAATAATATCTCCTTAAAAGGCTCCCACATATTCAAACAGCAGTTTCTGAAAGACACAAGACTTTCCAGAAGGTCAGAAAGATTAATTGGTTCATGTGCACTCAGCTGATGCATGCAATTTAAACTCTCAAATGATGCTCTTCAAATCATCCCTTTGAAGATTCTCCCCATATAATGGTATCTTTTTTTTTTTTTTTTTTTTTTTACAATTGCAATATCTCTCTTTTTTATCTTATCACCACAATTCCTTCCTGATGACCTTGGTGTTGATGTTATGCCTTGGCAATGCTGGGTTGGAATGAGCACTCGCCCATCACACACACATATGCACTGGACTAGACTAGTTAACAATCAGACAGCAGATCTATGCAAGCCAGCTTTGGTTATCAGTTATAGCAATATCAAGCAAAATGCACTCATAACTAATACAAAGCAATCTGTCTCTGATCAGTTTGGAACTGATTACAAATATTTGTTTGGAACTTATTCATTGCAGACTGAGCAACCAGGTGGCATTTTAGGGGTCTCTGTAGGAGACAGGAGGAAGAAATCTTAGTTCCATACTATGGAGCTGCTCTGGGGCCAGTACTGCAGCTTGAATGATCTAAAACAGGGGTGGGCCAATCTGCAGCCTGAGAGCCACAAGTAGCTTGGGCAGCCTGTGTGTGTGGCATCTGACCGATCCAGGAGAGGACAGGCAGCACAGCAGCTGACAGGGCAAGAAGCAGAAAGCAGAGCAGGAGATCAGGCAGGGAACATAGAGGAGAGAGTAGAAAGCAGAGCTGCTGACTGGGCAGAGGAGGGGGCTTAGAATAGTACTGGGGGGACAGGGGGTATGCAGGCCTAATTTGTGGCATAATTGCCAAAATGTTTGCCCTCACTAATCTAGAAATTCTGAACCTTTACTAGTGGTGACCGACGGTCAGGATAATGATCTATACCAACTTTTGGCCCTGTGGGCCAGATGAGTAGTACAGAGTTGGTCCCCAAGCCAGATTGGGCCCCATGTACTAGCTCAGTGTCCACATGCTACGATTAGGCCCTGTACCATCCCCATGCCATGATCAGGCTGCAGGACCCTATGCTACCAGCATGTAGAGCCATGATATCTGATCCGGAAATTTGGCAGTAGAGGAGGGGTGCCACTACCTTTTTCCCTTCCTCTC